>NC_140127.1:61900173-62512673 GCF_964035555.1 Netta rufina
ACATGTATGTCTTTATTTAATTCACAGTTTTTTATTCTGTTTGCCATTTATCAGCTACTGATCTATCCACACCAGAAAACTAAACAGTTCAAGGTGGACCTACAGAAATACACTAAATATGTAATTAATGTCTGCGTCAGAACCTCCGCTTAATTTATTCTGGAAAGACACTCCTGGCAAATGATAAAATAGAAGTATGTGTAGAAAATAAACCAGCAAGTACAAAGCTCTCCAAACTAATCTCATCAGTTCCCAAATATAACCCAAAATGAAACCCAATTTTATGCTGTTTAGAAAATAATAAACATACAAGAATGTAACCATTATTACATTAACTTTTTTTTAAAAAAAAGCAAGAAGTCTCTGCATGCACTACCCTTGCATGCAAGTTAAAAGTACTTCCAACAGACTGGAATATAGACCTCCTAGCACTCCTGTCCTCTGTAATTTCATTCCCAATTTCTAATACAGTCAATATATGGTCAAATTTGGAGCTTCAGATCTTGGTCATCAATTACTTTCCCTTTTTATGGCTTTGAGCTGTATAGGAATTTGCATTCAACATGATTCTGAAAATATTTTTAAAAGACCATTTTGCATGTCTACAGACTGCTAGGAACACCTGTCTTACACAGCTTTTTTCCCAAACTCATCCGACTGCCAGAGTGGAAAAGTGGCAGGAGTCCAGTGGCAAATTTGCATTATGTCTCTGCGTAACTGAACTGTTACAGACTGCGCTCAAACAGGAAGAAGAACTTCATAATAAAACACAAAATGAGTTGACTCCATTATTAAGGAATGTATTGTAATCTTCCACATTTTCCTTACTCTTTTTTAAAGACAGTATTTTCTGACTTTTCTTGGTAAAGAGGTATTCCAGTTTATACTAAAACTCATCACTGTACAAGGATTTTACCTGAGATACTACTACTTGTTAATAATCCTACACATAGACATTGAGTTTGTGTACCATACTCAGACAGAATGTTTGAAATAGAAAGAACTTCAAAATAAAGTGACATTTTTCTCTTGTATTTCCAGAGCTACAAACTACAGCTACCCATCACCCAAAGGTTTTGCAAAAGAATAGTCTTCACATTCCTAGCTTCAGAAGTAGATGCATACTTGACATGTCAAGCAAATATCCGCCTGAAAAAAAGCGTGCTTCTTCCAATAGTATACATTCAGTACAAACTCTACTTATTACTTCACTATGATGACCTTCCTTATCAGAAGTTACTCAAACTTTCCAAAAACCAGCTACTTTATGCAGTAATTCTGACTGTGGTTCAAAATTGCTGAAAGCACGAAGCACCACGAATTGCACACTTTGGTGCATTGATACACCAGGTTTAGTATGAAGGTGATTTCAAATGTATTAGATACATATTTTGGGGAATGGAAATATCACATGAAGTGGATGGAGACCCCTGGCATATAAAAGTTAACAATGCTTAAAAGAATTGTTTGGAGCTGAAACACCAAATGAGTTTCAATGAAATGTTTGGAGATGAACTTTCATATATGATGGAACAGGATGAGGAGCACTTTGCTGAAGAAAAACATCTGTTAGAGAAACTAAACATAGCTGCATCAAAAGAACTGGAGAGAAGCTACAGAATACTTAGGTAGGGAAGAAGTTAAGATCACAGACAATGTCTGTAAAGTCACTGTGACAGTAAGTTTTCCTATTAAGGTAGGAAAAGGTATATGCTAAAAAATGCTATAAATACTTTCAACTGAAGCTCAGAAGGATAAACAGGGGCATTGCAAAAATTTAACAATGAAAAAATGACTTTTGCACAGATAAAAAAAAAAGTTATGAAAAAAATGTGGAAAGACAGCACATCTACAGAAACTGGATACAACTGGCAATAGAAAGGCTACCCCCTAAGGTGAGGTGTAGAACGGTCTGCCTCCAAGATTGTACTGAAACGTGTCATGTATTGCTTAACTGGCCAGCGTGTGTTTGTATCTCAAACGAAGGCAGAACCTGAAGTAGGGTTGCCTCCTGCATTTGTAAAATGTTCTTTATATTAATGTACATAACAGAGCTATATAAACAGGTATATAAATAACAGGACTGAACATATGATTTAGATATAGAGAAAATCCTTTAAAAATAACATTATTGAAAAACCTCTGGCAAGTGAACAGAACAGTTCATAAACCCTCTCCATCATGATATGGTTTAAAGATAAATTTGATAAAATATTTAGATTTGGCCTTGCTGTATATTGCAAATAAAGCACCTCAGGGACAGCAGACATTTTGAAGGAAGAAACATCAAGGAAGATAACAAAGATGCCTGAATCATGGAGCTTAAGGAACTAGTTGCTAAAAAAATTAGTTTTCAAGAATTAGAAAAGGAACACTATAGAAACACCATGAATCCTTGAATCATAAGAATTAAAAAAGCAACTATGAGCATTTAGATAGTTACAGAGAAAGCCAAATCTGCAGATACTACTTATACTTGGGGTAGGGCTTGTTATTTTGGGGTGGGACAGGGGTGTAATAGTGATTGAAGTTTAACTTCAAATATTTAATTGCTGTTTGCATAAATTAAGTATCATGGATACAACTCAAATTACGTGCTTATGAACTCTAATAACTCTTAGGGTAGATTCTATGTGTTTGTTTGTTTGTTTTTTAATTGTCCATTTTCCAAGTGGCCTGCTGCAGATGCCTGCTGTTTTAATAACGGGCATTTTTCCTGTTATGGAACTAGTGAAAAGTTAGAACTAAAAACTAACAAAAGTCTGTACAGAACAAACACAGCTGTAAGTCACAAGAACACCAGCAGTCCCACCAGCAAAATATAGCCATCACATCGGGATCTGGAGACCATCCATGTTCAGACCTGCTCACCCTCTGGAAAGGATCATGCCTGGGGATTTCATCTCAGTAGGCAACTGGTACCTGAGACACATGTAAAGGCTCCATTGCTCTGCCTATGTGAACGGAGAGAAGCCACACTCCACCTCCCTGCAGCAGACTTTAGTTAACTGTACTACTTTCTTCTTCCTATGTCTTTGATCTGTAGAGGAGACTGGACCTTGAACTACTTACTCAACCCTTCCTCCTCTGAGGCTTTTTTTTTTTTTTTTTTAAACAGAACACCTATTAATACCACTGACTACCTCTGCAGCTCTTGACACCCGAACTAGTGACACTTCAAACTGACATAATTTAGATGTCAGTCTTCTTTGCTACTTTCATACTTCTAATTAAGAGCAACGAAGTGGACTAGTCTTCTTAGAAGTTAGTTTTGCTTCAGCTAGCGATAGGCATCTATAGCAACCAGAAACACACATTGGTAAATACTCAAGGCACGCTTAAACAGAAAGGATAAGACATTTCACATATTAAGTGTCAAGTCTGATTGATTTTCCAAAGTGCTGAGCACTGATAATTATGGCTGAAATTAATGGCAGCTGCAAATCAGAGCTAGTCCGAAACCAACGAATAACAGAGTTTCCTACAAATGACAGAGGAATTATCACAGTATTTGGTTTCATTAGAATAAGGGATGGAAAAAGATTTTCAAATCCTTTGCCCACGCACAACAAAACCAGGAACTTCAGAATGGAAAGAACATATGGCCTAACATATGTCCAAGGAACAAACTGCTGCTTCGTGGAATGCGTGTTGTTTGTTCAGGGGCATTCGCGGTTTAACTCTTGGAACCTGTGGAGCTACAGGAATACTAAAAGAAATGTTGGAGCTGGCATAAAAGCCAATCAGAATGCAACATCACTGCACCCTGAGAGCTCTCAAATATCTAAAAACAAGCAAATTTTGTGTAACTTACTCGTTTATCTATATCGCCATGCTGAAGTTGAACAAACCGAGCACTGATGGCAGCAATGTAACTCTGCTGATTGGAAAAAGCAACACGTCCAGCACCTTTTGGGTATTTCAGCTCAGGGTCAGTATCAATTCCTGCGTAACAAACTCCACCGTACAGACGGTCCATGATCATAGCCAATTCCACTATTAGGAAACAAAATAACATTCACTTAAATTGTTCCTACTGTACAAACTTTAAATAGTATGCTTGTATTTAAAAATAGTAGAAAAGTTAATTTTAGTAATTAATTCTGCAACAACTTATGTAACAGTAATAACAAGAAATAGAAAACCATATGAATTAAGTTATGAAATACTCAGAAGACAGATCTTTCAGGCTACATACACCCAAGGAACAATGGAATTGAAAGAACTTGCAGTCCTTGGTAACCTGGAACTGAAATTCCAGGGCAGTTTTCTTCAAGGGATTACAGCAAAAGACTTTTTGGGCAGGCATGGAACGCAAGCTGCGTAAAATAGATCCACATGCCACAAATTCCTTGGTCCTTGTTCTCTGGCTGTCCACATGCTCTATGTCCTCCTTGAATTTAAAGATGTAGTTAGCATCTTTCAAGAGCCATGCAGAGCTTGATAATCTCCACAGCATGACACATCACAGAAACCCAAGTTCATAGAACCAAAATTCTCGAATTTCCCAAATAAATGTTTCACCAAATCTCTAGTATTAGTTTACACTGAATTCAGTTTTGAAATTCATTTAGGTGGAAAAGATTTTTTTCAGAATTAGTATCCTCTGTATTAGGATATAAAGTTGTCGGCAGCCATTGATTTTCAATATTTTTTCGAAAAGCCTGCTAAAGTTTTACTGCTTCTCTGAAGGCATGATTCTTATTTCACAGTGCCATAAAGGTTTCATTTTCACATATACAGGCAACTGTAAAGCTAAACATAAGAACGTGCCCATTAAATTTACCACAGACATTCGGCAAAGTAATCTTGAATATTTGGACTGAATTTACAGAAAATTAATGTGCAGTTGGAATATGTTATGTTTATGCTCATGTACAGAGCTTGTAATACAGTCAAAGATATAGTCTCAAAAGTGAAATAACAGAAAAGCTTTAGTATTGTGGGTCCAAGATAGAAAAAAATAGAATTCTTTATACCCCCAAATTTGTGCTATCACTTCGTGATTTTCTCACACCTCCTATATGAAAGCTCATTTTTCTGTAAGAATACAACTTCATACAAACTATGGAAGACTAATCAAGTCCAGAAATCATTCTAAAAGAATCTGGGGTTTGAAATTCTGCATGCTATGCTTCAACTTCCAACATTCACTTTAACCTACTTACTAGAAGGCCTCCATAAAATACTGTAAAAATCTACTGCAGGCAATCTCACAAAGCAAACTGTCAAGGTTGCAGATCAACCATTTCACAGCTACAGAAATAACTAAATTTTCCTCTGTGCACTTCAACAGGAGTCTAGAAAGAGTCCCACAATCTTGCACAGCGTTGTGACATAGCAACTGTGCTAGCTGTCTGAATTTCTTCCCTTTTCCCTTTATTTCTTACTCATTACCTATGTTTTTCCTTATCCATGTTAGCCACCTGAGAGTAGCAGAATAGTAGCTGATGTACAATATCAAGTAAGTACAAGTAGAGCTCCACTCATGGAGCATGCTACAGATGTTTTAACAGCATTATTTTAAATATAAAAAAATAGCACTTTTGCTAATAAGATGAATGTATTTTCTACAGCTTTAGACATGTAGCAGCTTCCAGTAAATCTAAAAGATGCACAGTAATTTTTAGGCAACACCAGATGAAAACAATTAATATTAGTAGTATGGTTATAACTATCAAGGCAGTCTTTTATATCTACATACCTGTAACTATCTATATGTATCTATATCCAATTATGCATGATTTGAATTATTTCCAATAATCTCCCACTTTTAAAAACAGTCACAATTCATACGCACCAGCTCTTAATGGTCGAGGGACTCCTCCAACAAAAATTGTTTTTCGAGGATCAAGTGGCTGGGAACCGTCCATCACAAAGTCACTATCACTTAGATTCCAGGGACGGATCTGAACCTATTAAATACGAATGGTATATTTATATGGTGCATTAAAGAAAATGGTGTGCTACCCTAAGTTTCACTACATTGTGGATATGTGTTCATCAGCCTATATAAACTGTTAACAATCAAATAATCTTATTAGTTGAGCATGTCCGGATGCTCTGTTTTAATCCTATTAATTCAAAACACTACAGTTTTAAAATCATGACTGTTCCAGATGTTGAGTGCTGCCAATGGTAGTTTGCTTTTGATTATTTTCGTCATTGTCATTTCAAATGCAGCTTTAGACAGATGGCAGCCATAGCCTGCAGGCCATCTACTGTTTACTTACTGGCTTGTCCTTGATAGTAGGACTGGAAACACATAGATAGAGCTTTCCATCTTCTTCAATGCAGGCGTCAATCAGTGCCTGGACAGAACTCTCTTCTTGGAACAGGAGGAATGCATAACCTGGGGTGAAGAGAAAATGAAAAAGAAAAAAAAAGATCATTTTTTTCTCATCTTTTCTTAATCATCTTTGCCAGTGACTTCTCCAACCAAATGTGCTTACTCCAAGCGTAAAACAGTGAAATAAATTCTTTGATACTAGTCATCTTCTTCACCTATGCGCTAACTTGATATATCAGCAGAACTCCAGGCAAACACTTCTATGCCTAAAAAAAACAACTGTCAAAGGAGACTAATAATCAAATAAAAGCAAACACTTCTGCTCTATCATATACTGGAAGTTTATGCTGAGCATCATTCATTGGCAGCAACAGACATTATACAATGAAAATCCGACTTGGCACAAAGAACTAATCTCTATTCTAGAGATTAGATCAAAGTACTTTGTTACATAAGTGACCCAGCAAGCCTCCTAAACATTACAAAAATAGGAATTAAAATGCGTATTTAATGCTACAGTAAAAACAGTCAGCCAAGCAAAGAACCTCACACATTAGAATGTTTTAATGGCTACAGTATAATGATACATACAAAATGTGTTGCTTTACAGGTGCCCTGCAGTGCAATTAGGGTTGTATACAAAAATGGACTTTAAAAGGACCATAAATCCTCATTTTTTTCTGATGTTACTAGCAAGTGTGGAATTTTCACATGAGTTATGTTTTATTACTTGGATGGAAAAATAAATGCTGAAGCACCTGCTCTAGAGTGGACTTGGCAAGAGGGAGCGTGGCTGCTTTACCAAGCCTTCTGGAAATGATGCTGATTTTCTGAGAGGCACTGCTTAATCCCTGGCAATTCCATACTGCAAACAGTGTAGGTCAAGGCAAAACCAGAGTAGGGTGCATCGTGATGAGCATTAATGAATCCATGTGTTAAGATGAATATAAGGTCAGAGAAACTAATGTACAACTAATTATAAATAATACGGGAGGAAAAGTAGGATTTAAATAAAAAGCTGTAAAGGCGTATGCTGGTGTTTCTATACCCACACCTGATTCTCTTATCCTTCATATCATGGTCCCACCACAGCTGCCTACAAGGGACACATGATGAGGCTGTGTGTATGCCATACTTTCGTGTAAATCTTAGCTGGTTTCTTGAACAATTCTGCAGGCATTCTTTGAGCTCTGGTTGAAGCATTCCCCAGTGAAATCCACTGTCATTAAAAAATATTATTCAGCAATGAAAAATCTGTTTAAATTAAGCTTAACCAGTAATTACTTAGACTCAAAATCTCTGTTTAATGGGGATAACTTTCCATATTTATCTTGCAATTTAAAATTCACATATTGCCCATGTAAAACTCACTCACTGAATCAGAGTGTGTGCAGACTGGCACAGGTAAGTGATACCAGACCCACATAACTCTCCTGGCTTGTGCAGAAGCCAAGTAAACACATTCCTGTTTGAATGGAGAGCCAGGACAAGAGCGATGGGAGCACAAAAACTTGATTAACCAAGGTGAGGGTTGAACGGACATCATACAAAGACTTGCAGCCAGCAGTGCACAAAATAATTTGCTGGGAGCTGATTTTTCATCAGTCTTTATCCTAAAGCATATCAAGGTTACTGCCATATAACTCCTGACACATAAATATAGTCAGTGTCCCCAGATGACCTACATCTGCATGTCTAAAGCTATTAATATGCTTAGCTGCGGGCTTGTGAAGAGATAGACAATTCCAACAGCAACTTGATGAGGGAACAATTATGATTACTACATCCTACCACACCTGAAATAAAAGCAAGGAAAGCAAAACCAGAACTATACACTGTTTCCTCAACACTATCTGCAAAACAAGCCTGTGTTTTCCCCACTTAATTTTAAGCACCAGAGAAACCTGTGTTGTTCTATTCGCCTTTTGAAGACATGGAGAAACCTGGCACAGCCTGCAGTACCAAACTGGTCTGGCTGTGGTTTTGCAGCACAGCTTTCGTCCTTCTATGACTTAAAAGCCATTTTAGTTTGCCCCAAAGTACAGCCGGGAAGGAAATAACTAGTTCTCTTGGTGAAGAAACCTGGCCATAGAATATAATATGCTCCAGGTCCAGCATTTATAGACATACACAGCCAATGCCTCCCGGAGAAGGCAGGCTAGGCTCACACAGTCTGCATACAAACCACTCTTTGTCACTTGCCCTGTACCAGGGCACATTTCCGGGCACAGATCAATTATACGTTAGCCAGACTTCTGCAAAGAACGCCACAGATGCCCAGACATCCAGGCTCTCTATTAATTAACTAGAAAGAGCTTGCAAAGGGAAATTACACTCTTAGGTACTTCATTTAGGTATCATAAATTAGGAAATTAGGACTCTTCTTCCTACAGCTACCAGATGCCAACGCACAAACTTAACTCTCACCTCTTTTTGCTTTCTTATTATATGTCTTTATTGAATTATTTTTCTTCCAACATCTGTGACTCATGAACTATTGTGTATGTTAAATGTCTGCATATAGGTACAATGAGAAGGGTTTGTAGTAGTACTGAACTACAATTACTATGTGGGATAGGAACTGTGAAACATGGTAGGGAGATAGGGTGAAGAGTAAGAGGTACTTTACCATATAACTGCTTAACTCTCTAGTTCCTTGTTTTGCTGGTGTACCACATCTGCCATATAACTAACAGCTTCATATCCAGTGGCAAAGTAAGGCTGTTTACAACGGAAAAGAAAAGCTACTCTAATCGGATTCTTTGGAGGAAGCTGCTTCATGCCTTTGGGTCATGTGTACACCGACAGTAGCAGGTCACGATCAGGTATTACTTGCCGAGACAGATTGTAGGGTTTGTACATGGTTTGCAAGTGAAAAGTATTGAATGAAGCAAGTCTTATAAAAATGTCGTGTTCGTGTGTACCAGCATGTATGCCTTTTGTGGCAGACAAAGTTCTGGTAACCCCTGTTAGCGTTAGACTAACTGATGACTACATTCCTCTGCATTTTGCTGGAAGTGTTACTAATACTGCTGCTTCCAAAGGGAACAGGTAGGGGTGACTTTGATAATGTCATCTGCAGAAAATTACCTCAAAGAATACAGAAATCTTTCTGGAGATTATAACTGGCTGTAGAACAACATTCCCTGGTATCTGCAGATACTGGAAACAGAAAACCCATCAGAAAAAAATTGAAGAATCCTAGCTGTATTACCAAACTTTCTTAAGAATTGGAACAAAATAAAACAAAAAGCAGCATGGCACTGTCCATATGAGCCAGCAGAGCTGTATTTTGTTTTATAGTTGGGTCCTACTGTTCCAACAGACTGTCCCCAGAGGAGAGCTAATGGCCTTAGTGCCAGTGCAATTCCTGCCCACAGGGTGCTGGTGCCATAGCTCAAAACAGAAAAAATCAGCGCAAGATACAGGTTCATACTAACAAGTACATTTGATGATGGGAACAACTCACATTTGCGAAGATACGTGAATTCTAATCTACTCCTATTTAAAGAGATCTCATCACCATATTAATTAATCTTTAAAGCATAAATATTTTATGCAGTTTAGTCATCTCTGATTGAGAATTAGCTCCAAATTACACTTGAAGAAAGTGCAAACTGACACAGTTGCAATGCAGCTATTAGCAAAGGCACCTTCGAAGAAGGGGATGGTGGTGCAGGATTCACGTCAATATCCAAACCTCAATTTCCATATTTCTACAGTCACTGCAGAAAGCTCCTCCTGTCGCTAGCAGAGACCCAGTTAATGCAGTCAGGGCTGTCTGGGCAGTGACTCAGCTGACCGAGTGGGACACGGAGACGTTGGGCATGATTTATCCCCTGCAGTACTTTGCCTAACCTCCAGCTGCTGCTCCCCAGTGGCATGGGGCTTCAGTAGGTACCGCTCCACATTTGCCAGCCCCGTGTAAATCTTTCCAATATCCTCAGTTTGGGTAAATGAATAGAGCACAATGTGCTTATGTTACAGTGACCTGAATAGCCCTCTATACTCCAGTGACTCTATTGGCAAAATTCCCATTGATTAAAGGAAGCTCAGACACTAATCACACATGAAGACACCTACAGCTACTAGCCTGAATACACGGCTCAATCCTACCCAGGGACATTGAATAAGCTGATACCAAGTTCAGCAGAACACAGATGGACCTAGGGTTTTGTTCCTTAAACTAGAAACAGAACATTTTCAACCTATTTTTTTTTCAGTCAGTTGTAAATTAGCAGTTCATAACCTTGAATAAACGAAGCTACCACATGACTACTGGGAGAGAATGCAATGGGAACACCCAGATAATTAGAAAAAGCTGGAGTTACTCTTTCTTTAGAACAGATTATCCTTCGTGTTATATAGACTGTAAATAGTACAGAACACACGAACAACTAACTGGTCCTACTTTGAAAGGCCGCCTTTGGATCAGCATAACCTCAAGGCACCACGTGGTTGTGAGCTTCGTTTCCGTGAGAACAGAGTCCTCACCTCAGCAGGTCGCTTTGAACACGTGTGAGGTTTCATAAACCAGTGTATTTGCCAACTCACCAATAACAGGAGTTATGATAAACAGTGACAAGGTAGATGGGGAGGAATTCCTGATTACAGCTGGCAGATCACTTACTGACTTTGTACTTTGATCTCAACATAATCATTCTTTTTTTCTGCTTCACAAAGGAGTTTCCTTCTAAAGTTAGTGTGAAGTGTTTTAAATTCCTGCTTTCTTCAGGCCCAATTTTGTGGTGAACCAATACAAAATGTAATTAGTTAAGAAAAGACAGTTGGTGTTTCTCAGGAGGCAGCCAGCCTTGACAGATCAGTACACTTTTTGTATTTCTTCAAGCAAAGAAATACTTATTATCAACTTGGCCTTCCCTCAGGACTTTCCATAAGCAGAGAGCCTGGAAGGAAGCACAGCTTGGAAAACTTAACAAGAATATTAAAAAAAAAAAAAAAAAAAAAAAAAAAAAAAGCAAAACAAACGAATAACAAAAAACCAGGCTGCATCTCTTCACCACAGAGAATACTATTGTGTAGAATAGCCCAGAACCAGATAATGCTGAGATGTCTTTGGAGAGTAATACTATTTCAAATACCTAACGAGACTGGACAAAAATAGATACACATTGGATTAGCTCCATGCAGGGTAATAAACTAGTCATTGAAGATTAAAAGTGCAAAAAAATTGAAGTCCTTCTGCTAATATATGTTGCTTATATTGGTAATTACTGGTCAGGCTCAAAGATTTCTTAGCATTTAGCCTATATTTAGCAGTTTTAGACATCTTATTAAATATATATACACAGTTCTTGCCTGTACAAGTAACACTCAAATATGTAAGACAAATTTCTATGATATTTTATAGCAAAATAATCACAGTTCCTATCTGGTGCAGTGAAAGAACCAGATATAAACACAGTTCAACAGTTAAAGGTAAATTATATTTCCAGTGTAGCTACAAAGAGAAACCTACGCTGTATTTTAAATGTACCAGGCTACTGTCATGTTACAAAGCAATGCTGAATACTGTAGTAAACCGATAATTAGATTCAAGTTTTAATTGTTATCAAATTTCAAATAAGGTTAATGATTAAGTTAATCATGTGAAATCAACTTAACACTTTGTATATGTTTCTGAATTAATTACATCAAGAGACTAATTTTAATTAAATCAGCTTTAATCTACATTCTCTGCTTTTAAGAAGCTCTGCTCAGAATATACATAAATATATATATATTTACTATGGTAATAATACATTTTCCAACTATACAAAGAGCTTTATTAAACAAGGAAGACTGGAAATGTATCCTTAAGATGTTCAGATTCTGAGACAGGACTGTCTCCTTTGAAATTATTGCCAGAACTTGTTCCTTTCAGCGATATATTAGACCTTCCCTCTTCAATATATTCATCAAAAATTCTGTGAGTTGCCTCTCCCTCAGTTCCTCAAGAATTTCTCTTGGTATATTATAGAAGGAGATGCACTCCTTAGGACAGTTAAATTTATGTAGACAGTAGTTTTGTGTATCAGGCTGACAATGAAAAAAGCCAAAGTCTCTTTGTCTTTGAATTTCCATATGGTGTTCATAATAACTATTCAAATACTTTCAGTTCCTTTCCTAACTCTTCAGATGACGATCTGGGAAAATATTCCTGTCTTTTTGGCAGCATAGATGATCAGATAAATAACTGAAGAATCAGTTTATAAAGGCATTGTATGCCCATATTCATTACTTCCAAGGAAGTAAGGAATGGCTGCATTTACTACAAAATGAATAACTTCTGGATCAGATTTTTGCATTTATTTTATATGTACTAATACGTGAGCATACCTGTACAGAGATAAGCTATATAATTTAGATTACTTAAATGTACAGAATAGCTTGTTGAACACTAAGATTAGATTTTGAATATTACTCAAAGAGCAATACTAAAAAGAGCTAAAATCACTGTTTACCTAGTTCTCAATAAAGATAATCAGCATTTCAATAGGAGGTTCACATCTTAAAATTGAAATAAACATGAAACTGAATATTTTGATAATATACTCAAATACGTCCTTCTGAACACTGTCTGTAACTTTCTACAAAAAAAAATTAATCTAAGATTTAGTGTTAAAATTTCATCAAATTTCAGTTTTAGGAATTAGAAATGCAAATACAGACCTTAGAATTAATGATACATACAACAATATTATGCTGATCTAATATTTGGGAAATGAGAATACGGGAGCTTCTTCAGTGGACCTGCACTGAACAAGGCATAGCACTAAAACAATTCTATTTTATACTTGGCCTTGTCTGAACATGCACTAAAACTGTAGAATTAACTGTTCACAGGGATTGCATTATACCCTTTGGAAAAAGATGAGATAGTTTCCCAGATTAAGAATTGCACTCAGTGACTGGTCAACACCTTCCAACTCTCTTACCTTTTGGTGGAAAATAGGACTTGCTTTCTGCTTTGTGAGGCCAGTCTACTACCAAAGGCCCAAATCGTCTGAAGCTAGCAGTAATTTCATCTGAAAAGAGGCACAAGAGTTGAAATTAAAATCAACGACATAACTAAATGAAGAAGTATTATCAAGTGATCTTCATTTCTAGCAAAGGTTGACATTTCATGGAAAAAGAGAAGCAAAAAACGTAAATAGAAACATCTTCCAAGTGTTAATATTTACACAAAATGTTTCTGGTGATTTTATGCTTACTTTTTTTTTTTTTTTAATTGCTCGGCAACAGCTGATTTCAGAAGGATGTGGACAAGTGAAGGCAGTGGTGAAAACTGGTGTGTTACCTTTTTATATTCAGGATTTGGTTTGAATACGATCAAAATAATTTGTTGTTTAGTGATCCACATTCCAGACCTTTGTAGGCAGATATTCAGATAATAAGTACCACGGTCAGCATGATAGTTTCCAGCAGATACTGTGCACTGAAACTTAAAATCATCCACTTTGCAATGCTTCTAATATAACCATGAACAGGCCTGTTGCGGGATCTACTACGCCCCTGCATGATGTCTTTCTACACCAGCTGCTGCTTCCTGTCACTGCCTGCAAGAACCTTAGTCATGAGAAAAAATAACAGGACCCTAAACTAGACAAGAGCAGTAACTCAGCAAACACAAATATACTCTATTTGTTTCGGTTGCATCCTGTCATCAGCATATAAACAGGAAAGAAAGAAAAGGTATCTCCATGTGTCTGTGTTTAGCATTTGTATTAAAAGCAACAGTGCACTTTTGAGTTTGAAGCTGAAGTGCACCAAAAAGCTGAAGTACATTAAAAGAAATCATTTAGTACGTTTCCGGAGAGCATTGTCATGAAGATGAAACCAAAATACAGTCTCCCCATGCCTGAAAGATAATTAACCACAGTCAGTTTATTTGGTATGCAAGTTAGTCTAGGATTACAACGAACCTTGTAAACGGACTTCTGTTTACATTACAAAGCTAGCACACAATTTACAGTTATCTGCACAGGAGAAACCTAGTATTATACAGCATGATTACTTCAAATCAGCACTATTATACAAAGCAATTCCAATTGCATCACATAATAATCTGGACTTCCGTGGTATCTTCTGTATTCAATGCATTACACAGGGCTTTGCCACTTGACCTTCCTCTGGCTTAGTTTCTCTGTATCGGAACAGGAATAATATTAACTTTTCTAAACCACTTCTGAGATGCTCAGGTAAAATAGAGTTTGAAATTCAATTACTAATAGGCATTTCCTGTGAATAGATGAAAAAGTAGAGGTAGAGGATGCTATGAAGGGCTCAGCTGTATAAGAAAGGTATATACATTCCTCATACCACTGCAAAGTAAGCATAAGCAACAAATTCCAGGCATCATATGGAACTCTGCAATCCACAAGCGTGGAATCAGAAATGAATAGAACTTCTCAAAATCAAAAGGAATGGATGACATCAAGCGATACTAAGTGTAACATACCCATCGACATACTCATCTCATTAAAAACAAAACAAGAAGAGGCTAGTTGTAGCCTATTATACAACATTATTTTGCTGGGTGGATTACTTTCGTTAACTCATTTAGTTTTTTCTCTTTTTCGCTCCCTCCAAACTTCATTTGCTTCTAGCTCACCTTCATCAATATCTGGTGGAAGACCTCCAACAAACACTTTCCGAGAAAAACGCTCAATTCGTTCTCCATTCTGGTGACCTGAATAGCAGGTAGGTGAATTCAACACTCCGACTTGATCACTATGACCATCGTCCAGCAAACCATCGTCTATTGGGAAGAGGGAAGAACGGCCTTAAAAAGAAAAAAATAACAACATATATTAAAACAATTCTGTGTAAGTACTTAGTTATGTAATTTTAGAATGGGCAATGGGGGAATAGCAGTCTTGAAGGTAAAAATAAAAACAACAAGCAATTAGAAAAGTATACATTAGTTTAAGAAAAATTAAGATAATGAAGAATATGTTAAAACTTTAAAAAGGAAATTCCAGATTGACATCTCTGTAAGCATAATACCTCATACTAGGGTATATTGAAGTTACTCTGCTGCATCAAGTAAGATAATAATAATTTGTTTTTAAATAGAGGGTCTTACATAGAAAGAGATCATATTAAGGGCTGCTTAAGTGAATTTAATTAGTTTGCCTTTGGTTTAGCTTCAGGTTAAAGTGATAGCTTCTATCACATGAATGACTACTGCATGTCTAAAAATTACACTTTAAGTGACCTGAGGGAAATGAAAAAGTATATACACAGTAGGACATTTCAAATAGGTATGATTTCTCTTTTCTTTTGAAATTATCTGATTCTGATAATGCACAAACAGATCAGTTTCTGTGAAAGCAGGAGAGAATTTTAATGAATGTGCATAATGCAACACTTGAAAAATGAGTCAATGCTGTTTTATACTGGCTCTCAATTTTACAACAGTTGCAAAGGGAAGCCTTTTGGTGCTTCCTAACATGTAGCAGTCTGCAGTGAGACTACAGAGTTACCCTTTTGTGAGGACAAGGCAAACCAGGCTTTCCAGGGGTTGTTGTTCTATGTCTCTCCCCAGTAGAAACGAATGTTCAAACTGAAAAGCTAGTTGCAACTGTGAAATCCAAGAAGCCCACAGGACGCCTTTGCAATTGCAAAGTGATCAAAACTGACACACAGATGGCAAAGGGGAGTGCAAACATGGTATTTCCATCCTACTTTCACACACATAACCGCTTTCATATCTGCAAATTTTAGAGAACTCCAAAACAGAAGACCCCGAAGGTCAGGTTATGAATTCAGGTTATTCAAACTTTCACTGCTTTAGTGCAACAAGGATTAATAACAGTTTCAAATTCAGAAGTTAGTCTGAACTGCAGAAAGTCCAAAAAGAAACACTTTTGTGAAGAAAAATAAATACCCACATCAGCATTTATTCTGAAATGCAATTTTTCTGGTTCTCTCTCACTTTTTAAGTCATTATTACTTAAAGCATTCTGGAATTCCGTTGCTTTCCAAAAACAAAAGAAGAGAACAAAACCAAAAAAAAACCAACCTAGCACACTTTTGGGAGATAAGAGACAAGTTCATTTTCCACCTCAAATACCCAATTTATTCCAAGTTCACCCACTGCAAACGGATAGGCAGAAGCAGTGGGCTCCTGACACTGGAGTCTGCAGTATCCTAGCTGTGCTTCGTACTGCAACCTGTACCTTTTATCCCACCTCTGGCCCTAGGGACACCTGCAGAAATTGTGCAGATCAGCTAGGGATGAGAGCAGTAGGAAGGCCGTTAATTTCCATGAGACCACGTGAGATCAAGTGCTTAAAGACATGGCTGGAGGAAGAGAGAGCAAATGTCATGACTAATGACCCATGTTGTGGTAATAACGCCTGTAGGTCCTAAGCTGATATCTGAATCCACTATAAAAATACAGCACATCAAAAACACCGAATGAAAACACAAGATGATAGAAATGAACTAAACTTAATCATCACGTGGATCCCAAAACAGAAGCAGGACTGCTGGACTGTACTGTGTTAATAAAACCAGCGACTGTGATATCTTTATGGTGGCATTTCACAATTATGTCTAAAGTGCATATCTGATAGAGGGGAACACAGCAACCAGGAAATTGGAGCGTGCTCCTTCCTTCCATTAAAAACGGTGATGTGTTTGGAAATAACCTAATACGGTGGGAAGCAAGAGATGGCATCCCTGCTGGCTATCACAAGGAGGCGTTCAGCAGCTGGGTAACAGGAGCAGGAGAGCACCTTGAGAACTGGAAGCACGTAGCCTGTGTTCGATGGGGCAGCAAAGGCAGAAAGCAATGGACAAACAGAAGGTTAACGCAGCTGGAAGAGGCAGCTAGGGAGATTCTTCTTGCAAATGATATATTTAGACATAAGAGGAACAGGACCACGCTATGACGACCCAAAAAGGAAAAGACTGCAGCAGCTAAGTAGCGTTGATGTGAGTTTCAAGTTATGAAACTTGCAGTTATAAGAATGATGATCAGGTCTTATGCATATATGAAGTGGTCATATTCTTTCAAAAATATGCCAATCCTAATTAACTTGTTGGTTACAATATGGCCACAAAAGCTGCTTTTTTTCTTTTTCTTTTTTCCCCCTTTGTTTTGAACAAGTAAACAAAAGGCACAGACACACAATCTATACTTAGGGAAGGTACCTGTCCCAGCCTATGGAATTATACGATTTTTAAGGTCCCTTATAACCCAACCCATTTGATGATTCTATGATCTCTTCAGACCATGAAAATTATTTTTTTATGTTTCTCAAAGTAATTCTTAGATAATTCAATTTCTGACTTACAAATATATAGGAAAGAAACTCAAAATAATAATCCTCAGAGTAATTTATTTTCTTCCCCACAGACCAGTGTTAAAATCTAAGGACAATAAGAATCTAAGGCTCTGTTTCCATTACAAATCAAACCATCAGAAAACATTTTAAAGAGGTATCAGTGAGATCAGTTTTTCTTTAATGTGGGGAAAAGGTTTGCCAAAAGCACTGCAGCTCCTCAGAGAGCTAAGATGACATTGAGGACAATGGATTAACACACTCAGTGTAGCATGCTCTGTTTGACTCCAAACACTTCTTTCTCCCTCCTCTCCACTTTTAAATGCTTCCTGTCTGAAGAAAGCAAAAAGGTCACTTTCTAGGCTTTCCAATTTCTCCCAAAGACTGAATTAAAAGGATAAGCCCTTTTAAATACTCGTTTCTTTTTGTTTTATGACAGTGAAAAGGATTAAGCAAAGTCTACCAGAAACTTTCCAAAGACAGTTGTGCTATTACACGTGGTCTACATCATTATTCTTTCAAATGGGCCTCCTGAGCAACCCGTTATGAACCAATGCAAGATCAAGGCAGATAGGCAAGAAATTCTGTGTATATTGTGAATATTGGAAGCTATCAAGGTCTTGATGATTTGTTGCACACTTTACCTTGTCTTTGTAACAAGCACTGGTGACTTTCTCATACAGCTGATTCAGTATTGGTTTTCTGGGGTCAGTGAACATATATTGATTTATACTATGAAAATCTATTTACCGTTTCCAAGGGCTGCTCACTAGATTTCTTCCTAAGTTTATGAAGTATTCTTAGCTTTTACTCTGTACGCTATCACTTACACAGAAGCAAAGGGAGATGAGTTAGAACAACCAGCAAACGGTATATTTTTAAAGGGGGCAACAACTGCAAGCAGCTACCATTAGCATGAACGAAATTATGATTAGAGCTACAGAGCTTTAACTGATTAAGGGAATTGGAATTCAAACTCCAAAAGAGAGTTTAGTTTGAAGAGATTCAAACTAAAAAAGAGATCAATGATCAAAGCAATCCAGACTGCACCCCTCACACCCTCCATCTCCCCCGTATTAAGGAAACATGCAGATAAGCGTTTATAATCAACAATCTGGATTAATTAATCATAATGATCAGTAACAGCTCCATCAGGATTAATTGTACTGTAACAAACAGAAGTGAATTACCTCGTCTTCGCCCATAACTCCTTGCTGCATGTAAACAAAGGACAAATTGTAAAATGTCAAACAACTGTGTTATGCCCACATATGAAAATATTTATCATACAAAAAACTATGTGGGTGAGCAATAAATAAAAATCTGCATTGGTATTTGCCACTGCTAATTGTAGATTAGACTGCAAATAAACTGAAGTCTCACTTAAATATCCCACTATTTTACTACTAAACTGATGTTAGCAGCAGCTGTAAGGAATATACTATAAAACACAGCGATATCATTGCACAAATGTTGATTATTCAATGTGCCTTTATACTTGGTCTTAACTTCACGTTAATTACAGAAGCATAAAATGTGGTAACTTTAAAATTCATCTCCTCAAACACAATTTGCATCCTACAGAAGTGTCTAAATAACACGCAGGGCACTGCAACTGAAAAAAGGAAAATATTACTTTAAAAAGCATGTAGCCAGCATTAAATTAATCACAGAAACATTCTGGTCCATGGAACAGTTTGTACAGTCCTTCGCAGTGACAATGCAAATGCTATAAGCCATGACCTTCCTTTTTCATGAAAAGACCTAGCAGAAAATTAACCGCAAGGTTTTGTTTGAAACAAAAGACTCCTTGTGGTAGCAAACAAAATCAGGTCACAAGTCACAAGAAATGGCATTGTATCACAAATACTGCACAAAGGCAAAGCAACAGTTTCTGACCGACTGCAAGTAAATCCAAGATTTTCCTAACTTCTGAGTTTTGCAAGATTCTTAAAGGGATCTTACAGCTACAGTTCAGCAGACTGCACTGACTGCTCCTCAGCTTGAAGGCTGGGCGACTAAAAATAGGCAGATTACTAATACAAAAACTATCAAGCTATGTGTAATTTTTAGTTACGTTTCCACAAAGTATTTTCAATTCCTGTTTCTCAGACTTCGTAGCTGAGAAAGATTACTTTAATCATTATAGCACTGCAGTTAAATATCCACACAGATCACTAGAAACCATGTTACCGTGACATTCATGAACACAGATCACTCTGTCCTCCCATTAGTTTTTTATTTATTTATTTTACTGGGACTCCACGCACTGATCTCTCCTGAAATGCAGCTTTGGTTCTGAGACACTGATAGGCATGCAGCCTCACAAAGTCAGTGACTCATGAATTAAGCTCACTGTCCCATTTCCATATTATTGAATCCTTATATTGCTGGTATTTGCCATTTACATGGGGATTTTTCAAATTTTTTAAAAAGTTTATATATATTTTTTATTCTCTTTATTTTTTCCTACTAGGAATTCAGTGGATTGCTTATGGAATTCTGAGAATCTCTCTTGCATTTTTCTCCCTTAATACTTTTGATTTCTTACACAACATTCAGTATATTCCTAGCCAATTTGCACTGAACTTGCTTTCAAATTTATTTTCTTCCACCTGAAAGAATCACAATGGATTAGAACAGTCTTTTGCTTAAAGTTTTTCATACCCTCCAACCTTTCATTAGTGATCCAACACCAGAAAATCCCAGTTTCAACAAGACTGGGAACACCTAAATTCAGATTTCCCATATGAAAATAGCATCCACAAAAAGCAACATATTCTTCAACAGAGGATGTGATTAGTTCTCTTATCAGTTGATGCAGCACAGGGGGACTAATGTCTAACTTCAGACTTGTTTTCATCTGAAGTCAGGCATTGACATGAGAGCAGCTCTGCTGCTGCTGCAGCATGTAGGGATCTTTTCTAACTCTTGGACACAGTGACTCACAGGCAGCATTAGCAGCGGCGTCACCAAGCCCTTGTCCAACACCCTGTGCTCTTCTCTCCCCCCAATAAAACTGGAGTAATCAGGGAAAATTCAAGTGCTTCACACCCACAGTATGTGGCATGTTCCCTCTCCAAGAATACTAAACAAATGCATACTGATAAAGCATTTCTAGCTCAAGCCTTAGTGATTTTTCTTCTAGACCTGCTCCTTTTTTTGCCAACAAAACCAGCTCAGCTATTTTCTTATATATTCATAGTTAAGGCAATCTGATATACAAAAAATATATTGTTACAGAACACCTGAACTGTTTTTCTTTGTGTGTTTTAAAATATCAGTAAATTTAGGGATAAACACAACAGGGCTATTAAAATGCTAAAAACCCCTCCACAATGCAATTCAGCTTAAAATAGTATTTTTGCAATACAAACAGAAATTACAATGATACTCCGAAGTTCATCTGTGCATTCTTTGCTTAGGCAAAAACAATAATATCAGAGAAAATAGAAAAATAATTGTATTTGATGTTGTCACATTATTTACTTTACTCATATGGCAACCCCCCTTTCTCCTAATATTTACCTGTTTTGTCCATTTAGGTTGTAAACTAGTTTGGGCAGGGATTTTCTGTCACTGAGTCTATAAAGTCTAGAAAACTTTGCTCCCATTCTCAGATGATCTGTAGGCACTGCTGCAATAAATGTGACCACTGATAGCAACCCCTATGGTTTTGCAACTCGTTATTTTTGGTTATTTTTATCCAGAGTTTATGACCACAGTGGATAAGTTGTTTTAATAACAACAGCTACAAAGCCTTGAAGGTTACAGGCTCTCATCAGACTGCTTCCCAAATCACTACAAATACGGTATTGAACTAAAGGTATCCTTTTTAGCTTCATGAAACTTCAGTATTTTAATCTCCCTGTATAAATATTTCTATAAAAATAGCCTCTTTCAAAGGCTAGATATTGCTTCTGAAAAGTGTCCCACTGAAAAAAAACAAACTTCTATTATAAGGTGAGCAATGAGAAATTATAAAATATCAGAAATAATTTTCTCTATTTATTAAAATATTATGCACATACTGTATGTATGCCCTTCAGAGCGTACATGCTTGCCTATATGTGGTGTGTAACTATACACATTATATATATATATTTAGAGATATAGTTATATAGTTTTATATGTATTTACTATATATGTTTAATATGGATTTAATATATAAATTTAAATAATTAGTGCCTGTGTTTAGAGAAATAAATAATTGCAGGGTAGACAGCCCTTTGGGGAAGGCCAGTCACTTGTAGTTATACTTGATTTATGACAGAAAAAAATGAGAGATTATACTTCCTTCCTTCCTTCCTGAACTTGTTCAAAGAGTAAGTCATACAGAAATAATTTTGTATCCTCTACTCTGTAAAGGCAGATAACCTAATTAGCCAGAAACTTTGACAGATTTCATGTAAGTGAGAAAGTGCAAGGGATACACTCAGAAAACATGAATTAGGTAGCACATGCAAGAAGGATTATATGTCGAATGGAACCCAATAATCTTTTAACCTTCCAACTTTAACTGCTGTAGTTAACAAAAATATTCCCTCTTCTTGCAGTTAAAAAATTCTGCTTCTACATCCCTTAAGTTGCATACTAGTAAGTCTAGAACCTGTCAAAGAAACAAACAAAAGAACACCAAAAACCTTTCTGCAACTTAAATCAGCTCAAAGATAAAGATATGGCAGACAGAAGTAAACACTTTTTCTGCCATTATATTTATATGGTCTTGATGTCATATTTTTGCAAAATTGTGAGCAGTGCTATCATGCAGATAGTCAATGTATCATTTCTGTTTAGACATGTATTTGAATTACACTCCAGAGATCAAATATGCACTTATTTCAGTAACTGAAACTGCTGAGCTGATTTAAAACTATTTATGTTGTTTAACAAAAAAAAGACCTACTAGACCAACTTCCTATATTTAAACACAACTCAGAAATTTATGATATCAGCTAAGATAAAATACCATTTGTCCTTAACAGTCCTGACTTACATGAGCAGATGGGGACACTGAAGAAATGAATCATTCTTCGTTAATACTTATTTGTCATTTAAAGAAACCCATCAATAATTATAGCTGAAATTTTTCAAGAGTATTGGGTAAAGGGGGCAGGTGCCTATTCCCACTGTATTCTATTGCATTTGGGTGCCTAAATTCTATTCAGATTCCATTAGATTTTAAAGCTGAAAGAATTCATGATGACCACTCAAGTTTGGCATGCATGACAGACCACAGAATCTTATCCAGCGATTCCTGTATTAGGAAGTTCAGTAACTTCTCTTTGAAGCAGAACACCTTTCTTCATAGCACAACCAACTATAAGTATCTCTAAGTGATGGCAAGTCTAACGCTCCCTTCCTAAACTGACTGAATGGTGAATTATAGTAGGTTTCAATAGTCATTAAAAAAAAATTCAATGCATTAAAACTATAAAGGTGGGAACCCTACAATAGGGAAAATCCCCCAAAACCCTAGCAAATTGGGCTCTTGCATTATTAGTTGGTACAGACGGATTCTAAGATGGAGTTGACAATTAAAGATGTACTCAAGTGAAACCATTCCACAATATCTTTTCCTGACTTTTGAGGGAGGTCATTAAAAACCCATTTTTTTAGTTTTTACTCTTTTTTACAGCTTGAGCTGTAACAGATATATAATTATCAGATATATAATTTATTAAAACGTAAATCAGCTTTCCTTTGGTTCATTTCATTATTTTAAATAATGAAAACTGTAAATATTAATATTAGGCACAGTTCAGTAAGTACATGTTAAATGAGCTGGAAAATTATATCACTTAAGAAGAGAAAAACTAGCTAAAAATCAGTTTTATCTAGAAGTGTTTAGTCTTAAGAGGGTTGAGGAATTCCAGCCTGGCTCATGTCAGAACCTTACTGGGATCCAGAGATACGAGGGTACTAAAATGAAGTCTACTAAAATCCGCTGTTGGAGCACACAAAGATGTGTCCCACATCTTTAAAATGTTACTGCTTTGCTTTTATGAAGGGCTGGCATTGCTGCTCCTCCTGGTACTGACTACAACTCTAAATGAGAAAATAAGGCATAACCCCAAATCTATGGATTATCAGTTCTCCTCTTCTGTGTTTCTCCCTCCAAGCTCCAACTAAAGGGATACTGTGAAACATTTGTTTGAATCCTCTTCAGCAGAGGAAACTGAAGTCTGCAAGCTTTTCAACAAGTGTTCAAGCTGTGATTCTCTTCACCACACATTTGGAGAAAGCCCTTCAATTCTTGCAAAGAAAGACAGGTCATGACCGAGTCTGAAGCAGCCATGACTTCCCAGAAGTCATTCTTAGTGTTTCTGTTTTCTAGCTGCAAGTAGCTCCAGTTTAGAAGCTCCAACTTCAGGTTGCCCCCACCTGTATACGATTGCACTCTCCATGTGCATTACAGAGAACTTCAGTGTCCAAAACAGGGCTCTGAATCAAATTCTACGGGACATACCTGAAAATTACGCTTTGCAGCACCTGCCTTTTAGATACTTAAATTGTTATTTTTATCACACTTACCGAAGGTCGTTTGTAGTATTGAAGCTTTTAAAAAGGACAGAACTTTCACTGAGTGCTAGCTTCCCACCAGCATTAATAACAAACCAAGGTACTTTTAGTAAATACTCTATCTCTGTGGTTGGCTTTTCAGGTTAGTCTGTCACCACAGAGATGCCTTTTTCCAGTGTCACCAATAAAAGCAACCACCTTTTTTTCCCCTGATATTCCGTAGTGTAACAACACTTCCCACTTACTCTTTCAGCATGCAGTACTACAAAAAGAGCTCACCATCCTGAGCATTAAAGCAAACAAATTTAAAATGTTTCTTGCTTTGAAATATTTCCTCTCGTAAATGCTCGTAAGATTGCTCAATATTAATACCTTCCCACCTAATGTTTCATTGTAAATCAGCAGGTAATCACAATGGAACAGATACCACCTGAGAAAACCAGCTTGTAGCATAGGCTGTAGAGGTGCAGTTAAATACAGAAAGTTAGCTGTTGTAAATGTCCTAACATCAAGCAAATCCATATTCAATCTAATTTCCAACCAGAAATCAGGAATATGGATCGTGTGGGTTAAGCATAAACTTGATTTCAGTAGTAAAGAGCTATTTTTACTTTCCAAGGTACTCCATTATCTTAACTATCCAATACCAAAGAAGCTGATTATTCAAATGTCCGTTGCATGAGATTTATTTTTAGTAGATGGACAACGCAATAGGAATATCCTTAAAATCTTAAACATTTACTTACAGTGTCACAAAGTGGAAGATGTTTTTTTTGTTTGTTTTACAATTTATACTGAATTGCACAAGTGAGAGTGTGCAAAAGTGTAAGGCAACAACAACAAAAAGGAGCTCCACAGACCCACAAACCTGAAGTAACTGTTCTGTTTGTACTTTTTTATAATTAAGTCTTTACTGGTAACATTTAGACCCACCATTATCCAATAATTAGAAGTCAATAACAAACATGTAGTTGCTTTGTGTACAACAGATTCCACTTTTTCTTATCTGGTGAAGCTGTGGTATTACAGCTCTAATTTTTCCCGATGTAGAAAACATTTGTGTGCAAAACCCCTGATTTATTATTGACTTAGATGGATTACCAAGCTCTGCTTCCTTCTTTAGCCTTGAACAAAGGCTAAAGTTCATGCCTTCACTGAGTAGCAGATGTTCATGAAGTTTGACCTACTGGGAGAGGAACGTGAACATGAACTCTAACTTCAGCATATTTTGCAGTTAGAAACTTATTTGACAAAGCCAGTTCCAAAAAAAAACCCACAAAAATAAAATATTATTTCACAGAAGTGTAATAAAAAGTATATAGTTCACCATTTATCCACACAAGATAGAAAAGCATGCATTTCTGGCCTTCTTTTTCTAATTCACATCTGAGTATAATAGTTTTTTAGCAGAGCTTTGGAGAATGTTATGCTCGTGTGCTTAGGAACAAAAAAGAATAGTACATCTTTTAAGTATTTCAGATTTCAAATAAGCTAGAAATAATGAAAGGCTGTTGCAAGATTAGCTCTTGCCATTCAGCTCTGAAAAATGGAAAGCACTAGTCCCCCATCAATGTTGAAGACTAGAGGCAAGTAATTCAATAACAGAATGTAACAGTACAATTTTATACCAACATGTCAGATTTAAACTAAGCTAGAGATAATGAGGAACTGTTATAAGATTAGCACTTACCATTTAACATCAGAAGATTGTCAGTCCCTGGATGTGGATAACTCAAGCGACCTTAAAAGAAAACAAACAAAAAAAAAAGAATAAAGCAAAACAAATGCAGAAGTTTTAGTTATTACACTAGAAAATAAAAACACAAAAAAAGAAATTAAATGCAAAATCACTTCTTAGAATTTAAATAAAAAATCTATTTCCAGTTTGCCTAAGGGAAATAAAGAGCTAATATTTAACTCCAAGCACATTAACCAACAATACCCTTGACCCAAGTTAAAGCTGACAAGAACAGACTTCTTAACCTTAATTCTCTGGTCATAAGATCTGCAATGTGCTTTGGGATCAGCTCCAATAGGATAAAGCCACTTTTTGTTTCATGACACCCAGAAATAGTGCTGACTACTTTAGTCTTCTCTTTCATAGCGATTGTGAATAACTGTACTATGCACATTGCTTAACAGAGTGTCATTTCTGTGGTTTAGGGCCTCTCTGCTGAATCAGTGTAAGAAAAAACATGTCAACAGGAATTAATATTAAGGCATTAAAAAATTATTAGCCAATGTAACCGTTGCATGTAGTATTTTCAGCAGGTCTGGCAAATCTAGTGTACTGGTTTATCTGCAAAATTAAGAAATTTAAAGAATACAGTACATCACATTTTTTAGCAGACAAACAACTATTGAATGAATATTACATGAAAAACCTCATATCCTGACATGGAACTTTTCAAGTGTTGCCTTTTACTACATTGGTGGCATGTTTTACTTTAATAGCTAAATGACTGGTTTAAAATACATAGCTGAAGTGTCTCTTCACTACAAATTCCTTTTTATTAAAGGAGACTTATTCTGTTTACAGGAAGCTGCGAACATACCAGCAGTGCACACTGACCTAGAGAAAAAAATTCAATAGCTGCTGTGTTTAGAAGTGTGCTTTAATGTGCAAAAAACTACATTTCCATGTATCTTGCTATTACAACATACTTGCTTGTCTATAATCCTTAAACTTGTATAACAAACATTTAAATCTTTTGGAGGAAACTAGAACATTTGCTGAGACAAGAATAAAGGCTGAAAGCAAAGCATGTTGAGAACTGACACAGATTTAAAGGGGAATATAGATGCAGATGGCTTGTAAGATGCAAGTAAATGTTAGTAAGACACTACAGATAGTCATACCCCAATAAGGCTCAGGCTTTCTGAAAAGGAACAGGAAAAAAATAGTAAAAATAAAAACCAAAGCAGCAATCCATATATCAAAGTTGCCTAACAACTCTCATCATGTTTTTTTTTTTTTTTTTCTTTTACTCTTGCTGAACCCATGTGTTTAGCAGCAAGACTGGAAATTTCTCAAAATAGCAGTTCTGTGTCTAAACGGACACACCTTTGGGGTTAAATAAAACCTCCATCTGAGAAAATATTTAAGTAATAGTACATAATTCCCTGCAGGAATCAAACAGGAGAATTTTCTACCAAAAACTACAGAAAAGAAAAATATTAACTCTTAGAACAGCAAGATTTAAAAAAAAAAAAAAAAAGTTAAAAAAAAAAAAAAGTTCTATACAGCCAGATTCTATTTCTCTTCCAACAGATATTATTATTAGAATGAATGGTATTTGTGCAGCTACAAATTAGGTAGGAATTCTGCATATTTTTTTTTTAGGATTTGGGAAGGACAGGTGAATCCAACTGAAAGAACTCTCACTGTCTTCTTCAAATTTTACAGAAGTTTTAAGATGACTCAGGTAAGATATTAAAAAATCATTTCAGGAGTCTTTGTCTTCATTTTCTGTAACTTCAGGATGTCCAGTTTTATAAAACAATCCAATTTTTCTCTCATGGTAAGCCTTTACAGCTACACCTAATGTTTCTTGGAAAAATAGATATTTTACCCCTGTAGAAATGCATTCTAGTACATGAAGAAAGAAATTAAGAAGGCGGCATCCTTACGCTGCAATCTGGGAGCTGCCACTGGTTTGCTCAGCCTCGTTTTTAAGAAGTCACTTTACTTTTCCTCTCAGTTGGTCTATGAAAGGAATACTCATTTGCCTAACAGCCAGGATTTTACAGGATTATTTACTGTCACCATCCTGTTTATATACGGTGCTATAGAAATGCAACACTGTGAGCTGCTTCTTGCAGAATGGACTGATTTATCTTGAATAACGAGAGAAATCATGAGAGATGATCATCTCAGCTTCAATCTCTTTGAGACTCTGGTGATGATCTGTCTCTAAATTTTGTTCTTTTTTTTTTTTTTCTTTTCATTTAGTAAAGGGGACAAAAGATACCGATTGTAATTATTGCAGAAAGTGATTTCAGATTTTAGGCCTATCATGAGAGGACCCCCCTCCGATGTCAGCACCAAGAGAGGAAATCTGCTTTAGAAGATAGGGGATTCCCGTTTAAAAATGGTATTTTTGCATTTTCACCTTTTGTTTCCCCTTCTCTCTAGCTCCATGAATAAGCTGCACCTGAAACATAAGGCACAAAGCCGAAAAAGTTGAAATAATCAAGCACTTCTCAAGAAGTCGTGGGGATGGAGCTGTGCTAAGGAGTGCGCTCTGCCTGAATCCACTGGGCCCGGGACTCTGGTATCAAACCGATGCACCACACAAACACACAGACCTCCTCTTGCTGTTACGAAGATGAATTTGCTAGCTCAGATAATGATTTCAGGGTTAGAAGAGGAAAATTAGTAACCTTTTTGGTCTTATTTGAAAGGTTATTTCAATGAAATTGCTTTTTGTAATTTAACTATAGCTATGTCATTCCGGTGATCCTACAACGTGTATTGACCACCTTATCTAGCACTTGGGCTTTACAACCTTAAAAACATTTTTAACATAGAAGATTTGCTTGTTTATTCAAAATATAAGTACTGCCAATTTTGGTTTTTAGACCTCAGAACAATCTGAGGTGGCAAAATGCAGTGTTTCTATGGAGTGCATGTGAATTTAATGACATAAATAAATCCATGAAACTTCGTGTGTGGAATTAGCTGCAAGATCAATCCTGTACTGAGTTTAGAGAACTCAAATTTGTTTAAAAAGCGTAAAATGGATGTATACAGTATTAAACTTCATGTAAAACAGCATCACATAATATACAAAGAACAAAGGAGCGCCATCTTATAGCAATTCGCTTTGTTTCTATCGTGCATTTTTTCCTCTTCAGCTCTTTCTATTGCTTGTTGTTCAATGCCTTTAAAAATACGTACCATTTTAACAACTGCCCTCATCACAAACCCCATCTATTCTTATTTTACTTCAGTGTCAGAAAACTAGATTTGTGAAAACCGTTCAATACTTATTCCAGTGGTATCTGCTTGCCTAAAAATAATTTTAATAACATAAAGATGCTATACTCGTTTAAAAATAACTACAAATTAATTACAGAATATCTACTATTTAAATAATAGATGCATATAATTCCTGAGAAATGAAAAGTAATCACTTCACTGGCTGCCTACAGAACTAAGCTCTACAGCATCCAAAATTAGCACTGTGCTATTGGTGCTACTTGGAAAAAATAGGATGGCTGATATTCCTGTGCTGTTCCATAAAGTATCGTATTATAGAAATTTTCTCTGTGAAAGCCTGAGTCTAGGAACTTCAGCACATTACCACTAATTATTTTCATGTATCACGGCTAAATTCAGAATAGCTCCGCTGCGGAGAAGCAGGTAAGTCTGACATTTCTTATGTAACTGCTGCTCTCTGAAACTTAATCCCCTCTTCCGCATCTAAATGTGATCAGTGTTAACGCAACTGGCTGCTATGTACTTCTGACAACGTGCTCTTGCGTAAGGGAAGAAAAATAAATAAATTTTGTAAATAAATTTTGGTGGGCCAGCTTAACCACTACAACCACTTGAGAATTGATTAAAAAAAACAAGTCTTGATAATCCAAATGATGAGGAAAGAGTAAGGAATTACATTAGTTACATTTCTGTAATCTTATGTTATTATCATGGGCAGTGACAATTAAAATGCTAATTTCTTTTATAAGCCTCTTCTGAGCATCCAGATGTAGTTCTGCTTACTCACTTTTCATTTTAGGGCAAATTCATATCTAGTATTGGACATGCATGCTTTCTATTCCTATTTAATTAAATTCTTTTAGGAATCCCCAAACATTAAAACATTTGGGACAGATTTAAACCTATAACGACTGCTTCAAATATTGCTGACTCAGTTTCACAAAGTTGATATTTCGTTGTCTGCTCCCACCTTTTTCTTCTCTTTGTTTTTAAAGTCTTAAACGAAGAGACTGAGAATCCTAAATTCCTTTCCCACCTTCCTTTTTTTTTTTTTTTTTTTTTTCCTTTCTTTCAGTAGATCTCCTGATCAGAAGAGAAAGAGCTTCCAAGTTAAGCTTTTTCCCAGACTACGTAACAGACGGCACATGGCTGAGGACTGCAGCAGTTTCAGAAAGCTCAATTTTTGATTCGGTGTAGTTAAGACAACAGCACAAAACCATGTTTGGACAACACCTAGTTACAGAAAGCCTAGATACTACACTTTCACATGCTTGTGTAAGAATTATGTAAGCTTTAATGAGGCCAAATATGTTGTCTACGATAAGTCTGTTTAGGCAAATGAGTCTACCAGTCTTAAATAGGAATATTTTTTTTCTCTCAAACAATTTCAAAGAAAGAAACCTACAGAAAATGTTCTTTACTAGATTCTTTTTACTAGAATTTCAAGGCTTTTATATGACAAAAAGTGAAGCCTTTCCTTCCTTGCTCTTTTGTTCAGCCTTAGAAACTTTTCTGAGCACAGTTTGAATTACTTTAGGAAGCAACTGCATAACTTTAAATCTTACTGCTCCCTAACACACAAAAAATATAAAACAAAGTCATTTGAAAACAAAAATTGTCATGTCCAAAGGAAGAAAATGTTTTTTACTGTGTCGTTCAGTCACCATCGCCTTTTTTTTTTATATTTCACTGGGCATGCTCCAGCATGTTGTTTTTAAAAGAAACATGTAGAGCACCTGAAAAGCTTAACTAAACTAATTGAACAGGAAAATATAAATAGGAAAGAGCAACATAAAGGCTTCTAGGTACATCAGGTTATTCTTCCCCAACAGGTAAGCCAAATGTTAGTGTTTATTTTTATTATTTTATTACTAGCTATACAGAAAAAGGTATTTTTGTAGCTTTCCTAAAAAAAAAAAAAAAAAAAAAAAAAAGCTTTTCTCTTCCTCCCTTCACAAGAAAGCATGAAGAAAAATAGAACTTATTTTTCCTATAAACTTTGTACTCCTTCTTGTTACTCCTACTAACATAGGTATGACTAATTCAAGTTCTGTACTGTCTTATATATAGCTTGCAGCGCTATAGGAGAGCTGATTAGGAAAAAACAAAACAATTCTAGATTGAGAAAAGCATCAATACTCTTGCTTTACACAAGAGAAGCCATTAAATTACATGGAAATCACCACTGCCTTTACTATAACGATGTTTCTAGTAGATACAGTAGATAATAAATCCCATGAAATCATCTGCTTCTCAATTGGAACACATATTCTATGAGCGTAACCTGTTCTTTTACATTTTTTCCATAATCTCTTTAAGTGTAAATGTTTTGGCTTTCTTGCTTCTGAAATGTCTAGAACTCAAGTTTGCTACATCTTGACATCAGGAAGGACTCTCATTTGGGGGAAAATAGTTTAAAGAAAAAAAGAAGTACACATGAATGTTATGTCTGGAAAATAATTACACAACTAATATTCCAATATTTTTGTCTAGTCTTTAATATTTTAAGGGTTAATAGAAGAATTAAAAATGGTATTTAGGAACAAAACTAATTTGTTCCTTAAAAAAACATAAATTAATTTAGTTTAAACTTTATTATCTTTAACTTCCATTTATATTCTATTGGAAAAATATTAAATATATTTTTATAAAATTGATTTTGAGAAAATGTTATGGGGAAGATTAGTTTTAACATGATCAAGATTTCTGCTGCAATCAGTGAATTCAAGTACACCTCTACCTTGAAAAACTGTCTTACTGCATGCTAAAAATCACTCCCTTCTTTTGATCTCTTCTGTAGTTACGACTAAACTTAGTCTAAGTGAAGCTGAAACTATACATCTATAAACAACTTTTGGCAGGCATAAATTTAGCTTTCAGTGAATCATATTTGAAATAAAGGTTTTTCAAGTTCATGAAAGCAAAAATTGTGAAATCTGACTTCCTTCTAAAATGAGTCTTCAAATGCAAAACTTAAAGCTGTGAGCTAGTACACACAGTGTCTGTTCTGCATTGTGCAAAATCTGAGACAAGATGCTTAGTCATACTCCAGATATTGTAAGCAGCTAAATCTGAAACACGTGCTTAAAATTCCAGGGACTTTCATTTTACTGCTGTGGTCAGATATAAAAGATGCATTGTCTTAGCGTGCTTAGATTTAGTTAAAAACTTGCCATAAAAATATTCTCTAGTTAGAAAAATATTCTTCAGTTACAACAAAGCATGTCATATATTAATAGGAATAAAAAGGAAGAGTTAGTAATATTCTTAGTCCTGTGCATTATGCAAGCAGGTTCTTACATAAGTGTCAGATTTGCTGTGGTGAAAAGAAAACCCAGAGGGACTGAAATAACAAAATTAGTGTTTCACAGTTTGTAGGAGAAAAAAGTTAAACTTGTTAGGAAGTTACAGAAAATGCCAACTAACGGTGACTAAACAGGAGAGGGATAGGGAGGAACTGAAAAGCTATTCTTGGATGTGTTCTCTGCTTCCCACCGTCAGTCAGTAAATTCAATAAGGAACATTTCTCTTGTCCTTTTGCTAATCGTGTAGCTGTTTCAATTGAAATAATAACTTCAAAAGGAAATAAAAAAAGATCTTCAACAACCTATTTAAATAACAGCACGCAATTATTCCATTTAAATTCAGTTGGTGTGTGCATTGTTCTCTGGCACTCAAATGAAAAAAAAAAAAGAATTTCCTTTGAATTCATCACTATCTATGGCTTCCATCTGTTTTAGTTCAAACATAAAACTCAGCAGAATTTTCACTGTGATGGTGAAACTGTTAAAAAAAGAAAGTCTGTCAACTGCAGACTGAAACCATACACTCACGTCCCTAGAAAGCACAGAATAACTATGGAACCTTTACTGAGTTTTTCAAAAATGTCTATATATGGACATATTTGACTTCATCTTAAAGCTTTGTCTTGTCTTATTCTCACTGAAAAATTATTATTGGAAAGATGTAGTTTTCATGTAGTGTATCGTAACAAAATATGATGACATGAATAAAAATAGGTAATTTCTGTGTTTGCTGTGCCTCCGAAAACTCTTCTGCATTATAAAACCAAAATGAAAACAGCGAGATGGTGGGGAAACAAAGCAACCACTTCCATTTGTCATGTCAGTGCACACAAGTGAAGAAACTGATTGGTTTTCAGGAATGTGAGAGATGTCACTGGCAGTATATTATGATAGAGGATCTTCATTCTCTAATTTTAAGCCTAACAATAATCTTTTAATATCTATCCTGATTGTAGACTTACTTGCCCTCAGATAACCAAAGTCACAGTATTAGTCACCACCTGAGTGTGGCAAATTGAAGAAAGTGCTTTGAAACAGGGATGAGCTAACTAGTTACCTTGTCTTTGATGCCATGCACTTGCTTTTAGTTCACAGCAGTCACCACCAGGCTAACGTTCACAGGTTTTGACCTCTGTGTGTTACTTAGTAATGTATTGTTAACACGTAGGATGGACAGAAACTGAATTTACTAGTGGACTTCAGTGATAAAATTGTTAAAACCAGAATTCAGTTTCTGCAGATATTATGAAACAAGAAGCCAGATTAAAGAACATCTATGAAAATTTAATTTCAGCTGCCAATCTAATGAGGAGGAAAAATTAACAGGCTAACCAGATGTTACCCACTTACTGATCTTTGTAGAAATTTTTAGTTTGGAGAAAAAAAAAAACACAAAAAACAACCTTTTGGTTTTACACTCTAAATTACGCTATTACAGGCTATCTAAATACCACCAATCTTCCAACTGATTATTAAAATTTTTAGATAAAGGAGCAGACTAACAAAGTGTTTTCCACATCAGGAGAGCACAGGCCTTTATGTGCTAATGTAATATATATTAAGCTTAGAAGTCTCTAGAAATGGAGAATGGATGGGAGTAAATAACTATATAAAAATATGTGATTTTCTTTGGATTGCTTTAATACTGAGACATAATTCTGCATAGCAATCCTGACATCTTTGGTATTTTAAAGCTAGATTGTGTTAAGCCAGTTATAATACCACAAATAAAGTAACATTTGATCAGGCCAAATTAAAGGGCTTGAGTTCCCTGCTGCAAAGTTCAATGGTAAAATCCACCTGAGAATAAGTATGGAAAGACAGAATCCCAAAGAATGACTTACTGCACAGTGAATAGAGGAATTAAAACCAAAGTCCACAAATATTTGCTATTTCAGCAGAGCCCAGAAGGGTAAGAGGAACCTGACTGCTAAAGCCAAGTGTACTTCTGCACTTCTTCAGACTAACAGAAAATGGACGACTACACGCAGTTATCCTCCATGGGCTTTCAAAAAAGGACAAAAATTGACTTTATCAGTGGACTTAATTTTCTTTTCAACTTCCACTGCAAAGAAAGGGATTTAAAAAAAGCGTTTTGATTCCACTCCCACCTTCTCTTGGCTAGCTTCGACACATCAGTGTGTCTTTACAAACTGAGGTAGAACTTCCTGCAGCAGAAAAGTCAATTACAAATGAACCTAACTATGAATTTCTTAGGGAGAGGAAGAAATACCTGTGAAGATACTGATGCTTAAGTTTAAGTTAAGTTTTAATCAATTGTAAACCAATGTTTTCAGCAAAATACAGATCGAGATTGACCTTTTGTATGAGTTAATAATTCATTTGCTATTTTAATATGAACCTAGAATCTAAATTAGCAATCAGTGTTAATTCAAATATGCAAAATGGATGACCCTTTTTTCTTTATTTAGCATAATAACATACCTTTAAGTGGATCATGCTCTGCTCTCATAATGTCAATAAGGGAGTTTTCCAAAGAGTGCATATTCAGACTGTCATACATTCTATTTCGATCCTAAAAGAGAACAAAATCCTTAGTATTGGAATACAAATTCTGTACTTTTTAACAGGAAACTTGATAGGAAGACATAGGCACCTAAAGGCTGCACACTCAGATACTGAGATGGACAGTAATACAAGAGCTTAAGATATTTTAATTTATTAACAGTAAGTTTAATAGCATCCAAATATAAAACTGCACTACAAAGAACTCTTCTGTATATGCAGATGTTTATGTATATTCTATATATCTCTATAATAGCCTTTTTCCTTCAGAGGATCTGCTCGAATCAGTTCCAAAGACCCACAGCAGAGCTCAACATTCGGTTGTTTAATGAGCTCCTCCAGCCATTAGTCTCCTCCAATTTAATCGCATGCAGAAGTTAAATAGTGAGTAGGCTGGGGAACTACAGGAAGAGAAGAACAGTCACCTCATATGAAAGAAAGCATTTTCTTGGTGCTTTGCTAAGTATCTCGCCTAGGCACTCAGTCCCCTGCTGAGACTGCACTCCCTCGTTTCTGGGTCATTAATCTGAGACCGTTTGCATAAAGACTTGAGTTACAAATGGTCAACACTAAATGGTTAAAGGTTGCAAAATTAAAGTTAAGCTGTGAAAGAAAATGTCACGAAGCTTACTAACAGATTATCAACCTTACATAGAGCATTTTTATAAGTACCGAGATTAATAAAAAGTTACCATAATGCCTTACAAATATTTTCACTGAAGATAATAGAAGTTATTGTAATAAATCATACATTTTTCACCAATTTTATGCTTAAGACATTTTCTCCTGAGTTTTCTAATGCACCCAAGTTGTACGGACAGGAAAAAAAAAAAAAAGATTACTTGAAACTTCTTTGGCCTTTCTGGAATACCTTCAGAGACTGAAAATAGTTTGTGTAAAACCTTAATCTCCTCTACTTGCAAGGCTTTCTGGCTGGACTGTATCACACTAAAGGCACGATTACAGGATTTTACTATCATCTCCTCTCTGGTTGCACTGTAGTAACTCAGCAGAGTAGGATGAAATACACCACACCCATCCCACAACCATTAAAATTCATTAAAGCTGCAGCCAGTACATACATAATGGGACAGCAGTTTTCTGACCCACACCTCCCATGCCAGTCCAGCAGAACAGAGATTAATTTCCAACTTCATCCTACAGCAAGCAGGTACTCCTCATGCTTGGGTTACGAAAAAGCAAGCTGTGAAAGAGGTGTTTTCTATGAGTCAGAAACCATGACTTGTGAACAGCTCTGCAAAATAAGCCATGATGAAACTAATGTTTGACTTTCCTCCTCCTTCTTAGAAAGTTTAGTCAATGTGACGCAATGCTGGGATAAAGAGGGAGAAGCCATTTTTTTAAGCTCTCTCCCTCCCGCAACTCGTAAGAGTTTTCATGGGATAAGCAGTCTGCCATGTTCATTTGATGATTTTTTGGAAACCTTTAAATAATTTCAATGAAAAGTTAAAAAAAAAAAACACAACTAGGTTTCTCTCATTTCCTGCCACATCCCAGACTAAGTGCCACTGACTGTGTGAGGTGGTGTGGCTTGAGTGCCAACAAATCTCCAGTAGTACTTGAGATCCCACCAACCTCACTTGGGGACTGCTTAGCTCTCATTCAGTTCTCTGGCTGTCCTAAGCAGCAGAAGAAAGAAACCGAAGTGACTCATCAGCTTCCATGCCCTTGCAGGTTGATTTCTCAACAGCATCTATGAAAAGAAGCTGCTTACCCTAGCAAACTTGCTTTCTATAGAAGGTGTGAGCTCTGACAATGCTGCATCTGTTCCCCACTGTCCCCCAGCAGACGCATGAGAAGGGATCTCATCAGAATTTTTAATGAAGTCTTCAATTCAGCTGACTTGAAAAGCCATTTGGTAGGTAGTAAGCGCTCTTGCAAAACCCCGTGCTGAGTGAACAGAAACCAGATTTTGCCACCTTTGTAGCCAATGGGGTAAAAGAGCAGGTAGTAGTAAAATATGGACAAAGCTCTACATGTGACATGTGATAATTGCGGGCTCACTAGGGAAGATTTTCTTATTTATTTTTTGATCATTGCTCCTTTAACATTGAAATAAATGACCATCTGGGGGTGCCCAGTGCCAGGACATGTAGCACAAACAGGAACACTGGAGGCTCTGAGCATCAGGCAGCACTTCTGGGCTGTGTAGGTGATGGAGCAGTGGCACAGGTTGCCCAGAGAGGCTGTGGGGTCTCCTTGGAGATCTTCAAAAGCTGCTTGGATGTGGTCCTGGGCAGGCTGCTTCAGGCAGCCCTGCTGGAGCCTGGGTTGGAGCAGATGGGTTCCTGCCAGCCTCAGCCATGCTGCAAGTCTGTCAGGAGCTGTTAACATACTTTAACCTTGCTCTGGAGAGCAGAAGCTTTTAAGAAAGGGCTCCATCACTGTTAATCCCTAACAGTGGCTCACTCGATCACAGATCATATGGGGAAATGGAGAAGTAAAACACAACGCGTTTGTGACTCCTTTGGAAACTGCTGCACTGGCTGACATGGTTGATGTAACTTCGCCCTTGCACCACTCCATTTTGCAAGTTCTGTATTACCAAACTGAAAGGTCGTGTGCTGCTGGAAGCAGCAATAAGCTTTCCCTATCCTTGACACTTTAGACAGTTCATTTCTATGAAGCTAATAAAATAGTTTTGTTTCTTTGAAGTGCATTACTTTATTTCCGGCAGTGAAAACAAATTAGACATGCCCTGTACAATATAATAAGGTTGTGAATTTAGAATTTCAATACAGGAGCTATACTCTGCTGTCTCCCAACCCACATGACACTATCCACTTGTGTGCTTGGGTAACACGGAGGTAATCAGTGCTTCAAACTTGTAAGATCAGTTCCAACTCACACTGATGAACTATGTACTGTACTGCAATGCTTTCTGAAATGTAATTACCTCAAGAGGAGAGAGAGTTTTTTTGAGTAAAAGGTTCATTTTACACTTTTGTGCAACTAGGCTTCATAATGCTAAAATGCTGCTTTATGTTCCCCAAATACATAAATCATGTTTTTAAAGAGCACGAGTATAACGTATGCAAATATGAAGCTTTCAATTCAAAGCAGAATTTAAGTATGTCAATAATGTAGGTCACATCCACAAAGGTTTCTAGAAAGTTCCGCTGCAGAAAAACATCCACAGCGCTTTGCAAGGGGACAACACTGTTCGAGCACATTCAGCTCCAGCAGGGAACCTGCGCTGTGGTTTTCCAGCATCTCTGAGACAAGCATGGGAAGTATCCCCACCAAACACGATGGCTTTACAGAGCTTTCCACGCACTTGGAAGCAGAACTACTTCCATATTGTTTTAAAGGTTTTTCCAGGTTGTTTTTAAAAATAACTGCTTATCAATCACATTGAAATAAGGAAAGTACAGATTATCACTAATATGAAGGCTCTGATACATAAGTGCGTATGTTAATTTTTTAAACCATCCTAACTCCTTAAAAATCCTTTTGCCAAGGATGAATTCCTGTAAAATATTTCACATTTCCCTCACCTCCGTGGCTCATCAGTCACGTACTAAGAAGCAAACAAACTGTGGCCGTGTCAGAGGGTCCATGCCTCAGTGGAATGTCACAACATAACACGAGTTTTTCCCAGGGCTGGTAAAGTTAACTTCTCCCAAGCACTCCATATGCTCACGCTAGCTTTTCATCTCTTTTTAACTGGAGAACTATTTGCATCTTGGTTGACCTACCTTCCCAGTGCTGTAATTGCATCTGCATTCCTTCAGGGAAGAACTGAAAACAATATTTTTGGTGCAACTGTCCACAGTGATACGCAGGGCTGATATAAATTGTCACCTCAGAAGTTAGGACTATGTAAGCCAGTTCACAGAAAAGCAGTTCTTATTTCTGAATTTTTACAAAAATAGACAATACAGTAGAAGCATGAAGTATCCTATCTAGAGAATGCAGTTAGTGCTAGGGCTTTTTGACAATGTCACACAAAAACACATTTCAGATGTATTTCCCCCCCCATATATCTAAATGTGGAACGAATGGCAGGATGGCAGCTTTCTCTGAAGAGCCACTTTCAACACTAAATTGTTGGATAAATTTAGTTTGGCACAATGTATTTAGGACTTCTAAATATATCCACACAATTTACGCAAAGACTATTCTGTCTGAGCAATTGCAGAAACTCAGCGCAGTCACCTCTCTAAGCTTTTATATCGTCAGACAAAAAGCAAATACATTCATGGTCAGAAACTATTATTAAATATTAAATACAATTCTCCTATTCTTTACCACAAACTCTAAAATAGATGTTCATAGTTAAGCAGCTAAACACCTTTGAATTTTAGGCATGTGCATTAAAGAACTGATCTGTAAGACAAGATTAAAAAAAAAAGAAATAATTCTAACATAGACATTGAATTCAGAAAACCCAAGTATATTTACAATATGTTCCCTGACACGTCCTTTCACATTCTGAAGAAACGTAACACTGTCTGATGGGGGTTAAAAACAACTTGTAAGCCATAAAGCTTCTAGTCACTTTAGAATATGGTCTTGGCTGGCTGCAAAAGGGGCTCTAACTTTGACCTTGCTGATCAACATAAATTTTTAAAAGCTCGCTTGAAAAAAAAAAAAAAAAAAAGTTATCACTTCCCAAATGAAAATTTTAACAATTTTTTTTTTTTTTTTGGGCCTTAAAGCTGACCTAAATAAAAAATGAGATCTAAGACTAGAACATGACAGATGATTTCATAATAAAGCATTCGCAGATTTAAAAAGTACCCAAGGTGTTCAGTGTTAACGTTAGTAGTAATAACCTTAAAATTAGGTACAATAGATATTCTAAACTATCATCCTCGCCAACATCTAAGCTTCAAGTCATTCTCTTTCAAGTGAAGATATACTGTAATCACAAGCCTCTTGTTGAAACTGCAACTATCATAGATAGAAACTTAAAACATATGACTTACTACAATTTTAGCTCTATAAAAAATGAAGGATAAAGCCTTAAAGTAGACACTTTAAATAGGTTGGTTACTTTACAGTGTCATTAGTGGTAATGATGAGCTGTGTCTTGTAGACATCTGAGAACAGTCAACCTGACAACAAAAAGTGCTTTAAAGTTAAAATTACAAAATTAGCAATGTAAGCCAGCTAAATTGAGCCGAAAATGCACCAAGAACAGCTCCTGTGGCAAAGACACACCTACTTCTCAGCTACATATGTATTTAAAAATGAAAAAAACTCAACAGCATTTACTGCATCCATACAGGAATACTTCAGCTCAAGAACATACTTTCATGAACTGGCAGCAAACCAGACACATTATGGAGATGATTAAAGGCTTGGCAAGACTGACTTATGAGGCAAGTCTAGGAGGTTTGCGTATGAATAACTTGGACAAAATAACAAAGAACAATAAATTAGACATTTGAAGGGGAAGTTGTCATCCAGAGTTACTGAAACTTCCCCCTCCCCCCCCCCCCAAAAAAAAAAAAAAAAAATCTGTAAATATCTATACAGTCCTGATTACTGAAATGCAAATACATCAGACCATACAGTAAAAGTACTTTTGGACAAGTCTTTAGTGAGAACGTATTCATTTTAATTTTAGAGAACAAACGTGCTTTGGCACAGAGAATGAGGTTAGATACACTACTTAGCATATACATCACTGGTATAATATTAGAGCTGCTAAATATATATATATTTATATATACATATATGTGTGTGATTTTCCTAGCTCTGATTTTGACTTGCATTAATACTGTAGAACTGAAAGAAATTTTAAGGGGTGAGAATTCCTAGTTCAGAAAAAGTTTTAAAAACATATATGTATGTTAAGCCCCCAAAACTTTCAGCTAATTTATTCCTTTGCTTATCTATGCAGCTGCCAATACTGTTTTTCCAAAAGTCTTGATCTTAAAGTTAAGTCAGTCAGTAGACTGTTCTCTCCAGTTAGGGATAACCTCAATATGGTCCCCAAAACACAAAAATCTGCTCTTATGTGTAACTTTTAATCATCTTTCATCAGTCCCAGGTAACCAATCTATTGCATCAGAAGTCCTGAAGACACTGTTTTCTTATAGGTATTACCCCAGTAAAATAAGGTAATACTTATAACCTATTACCTATATAAGGTAATGCTGACTTACAAATCAGTGTTTGGACAACTACACTAATCTGAAGAGCAAGAACTCTGTAGGTACATACTCCCAAGGCCTTCCATATTTAACCAGAGCAGCAGGACACTTGGCACTTCTGAATAATCAGGCCAGTATTTAAGAGTCTAAATAAGGCATTGAGAACGTAACTTCAGCAACTTACTCTTAATCTAGAACTGGCTCATATGTGTATAATCTGGAGTAGTCATTTAAGACACGAACATTTATTAAACAGTCTCAAACTGTCCCACTGAGGATCTGAAAATCTGTGTGGAGGTGATTGTAAGACAGAAGCAATGTGACAGCAGCTTAAATTAAATACCTCAAACTGACACCTGCTGTGAAGTACAATTTTAAAATTCATTTTGCTTTGGAAGTATTTTGTTTTCTTGGGTAAATTTTAAAAATAAATAGAAAAGGGAAAAATCTGCACTTCTGAGAGTATGTACTGTAGGTACCTTGCCTTACGTACACCCAGCCAGAGAGCTGTGCTCAAATGTAGAATAATAAGGCTCAGCGTTCAGGACCACGAACATTGCCCGTACTGTTTGTTTGAACGAACAGGAAGGACAAATCAAGGTGAAAAACACCCGGACATGCTATGTATTTCCTGAATTCAAAAGAAACACAGGACCTAAATTCATATTCATTTTATTATAATGCTGTGTTTATATTGGAATGAAAATACTTAAACACTGATGTATATTATTAAACTGTGATAGTAGCTTTTTATAAGCTTATTTGCACAATACTGAGAAACATTAAGCTTGCAATCAAAATAGGATTAGCAGATAATTATATTTTTTAAATGGTTTATTATTTTCCTCATTCAAGGAATATAAATGAAAAAATATAGAAAACTAACTTCCGTGCTTGTTTTGGGCATGGAAGTGCCTGAAGCACATTTTGGGGGAAAAATGGTATCAGGGATTACAAAAATATTTTTAGCTTTACAACCTATGCTCAATTTTATTTATTTATTTATTGGTACTGTAGAACAGGGAGTATAAAAGAATATTGCCTGATTTCTTGACACGTAATATAAGTGCCAGAACTGGAATCTCAGGGGCTGTACACGGTCAGTGGTGACAGGTATGTTCTTCTAGAGAATTAGATTATCTAAATATGGAGCCTAGATTCTCTTTAAGGAGAAAGAGGCTACTGAATTAAAATGCTTAAGTTAGATAGTGTAAACACAGATTTACACAATACCTGACATGATTTCTAATTGTACCGTCATGATTCCAGCACGCAGCAATAACCCCTTCCCTACAAGAAGTACCTATAATGGTACAGTGTGGCAGAGCTAAAGCTTTTAGGCATCATTTTATCTTACATGAAGAGCTGTAATCAATGTAGTTTATCTTATCTTAAAAATCTTCAGGGTGGGGCGAACATCTTACAGTTAGTCACATATGCAAAACTTGACTATTGGCTTAACTTGTTCACATTTAAATCAGAGTTGCCATGATGTTTTAATTGCTTTTATTATTATATGTAAAAACAGGAAAAACTCTTGAATTTTGGAAAATTCCCAAGAGATGTCCTTCATAACTGATATAAGCAAAAGCAGCTTTGCTGTCACTACTATCCCACATGAAGTTGCGTTCACAGTGGCCATATGTTTCAGTTTTAGCTATGAAGCACAGAAAATCTGCTTTCATCCCTTTAAGTAATATACGAGATTAGTTTCTCGATTATCAGTAACAATAACTTGTATTTATTGTCACTGGTATATTAGGTTAATACCAAGAAACATTATTTTCAACAGAATTAATGTCAATTCTATGATGGGGCCCATGCATCTATGCAAGCACCAGAGAACAAAGAAATCCCAAAGTGGAAAGTTTTTAAATTTGTATATGATTCCTCTGTAGCTTCTTTCTTTTGCATCAGGTACTTGTTCCACAGCAACTGGATGGGCAGCTGACACTGAATGCCGTTCAAACTTCTCAAAACCAGAACATTTTCAAGGATGCTTAGCAGAACACTAATGATCTGCAGAAGGTCAGTGAGAACACCAGCTTTTTGAAGTCTTCAGCTGCTAAGCCTGAGCTAGCTAAAAAGCTTTAAAATAGCCAGCTGAAGTTTGGAGGAGAGGTGCTGTGAACCCTGCCGTGCGAACTGATGACTGCAGTTAAAACAAAGGTGTGTGGTCATGTGGAACAGCATTCTGCAGAACTGCAATTGATGCAGTTGTGTGTTCAACAGGCATGCAAAGACGCAGTCCCTCTTTGAAAGCTTGAAAGAAACGGGGAACTTTTACATACCCACAAACACTCTCCTATAAGACCTTCTAAATGGCACAAATTTAATGAATATTTGAATGTCTTCTGAAATAGCTACTGTATCTTTAAGGATCTTCAATCTAAATACCTCAGCCTTTTATGGCCTGAGACAAGCACAGTACAAATTAACAGGATGGGTGTTTGACAGCATCGCAATTGCCAGCACAAGTCCTGATGAAAAGCACCACGAGCTCTAAACTCTATTTAAGTTTTCATTATGACTTCTAAAATTTAGCAGTCATTCCAAGGACTCAACCATAACAATAGCATAACTGAAGAAAAAAATAACACAAGTTCAGTGTAGCAAAATAGTTTATGGAAACATCTAGTGTTTCCACAATAGCAGTGGGTAACGCTGCAAGCCTTCAAATAGGAGTATTTTTACTGATTTCTACAATTATGACTTTGTAAATGTAAGATAGATTTAAGAATTATAGACCTACAACAAATACAGCTAGACAAGCAGGTTGATTTAATCTGTGGCTCTGGTGTTCACAGATGAGACCAAGAACAATGATGTGTGCCCACCATCTCTCCGTGAGATTCTTCAGAAAAACCTGACATGAAAACCCAGTAAATTAAATTAATGTTTCTAGAGATGAATTTAAAGTATTTTTTCCTACCCTAGTACACAGGGGTGTTTTAGATTATAGTTGGAATGCAAGAGACTTTTGTTTAGACATAAAAATTAGTTCATCTGTATCAGATGACCACAGCAGAAGCTTCTTAAAGTTTGAAGCACTAGTCATACCGCCTTGTAAAGCGTGTAAGTAAACATATTCACGACTTCTTAGCTGCATGACTTCCAGCGTGTACGTCACTGAAGTTTCAACATATGATGGCATTAATATTTTTAACCCAGTTTCTGAGGCTAACATCATCACAAGACATTTCAGTGTTTACTTTCAACTCTTCTTGAAGCCCTCTACTGCAAAGCATTACTGATCTGTAATCCCTTTCCCTGAACGGATCAGATTGAATATGTGAAGAACGGCATCATTTTTTCCATCTTTCTACCCATGTAAAAATGATTCAACTAAGATGTTCCAATGAGCAAGGCTACCTAATGAAACAGGTTTTCACAGGATAGGCAAATCCTCTCAAGTTTTCAGGTCCAATGAATACGCTTGGCAGCACAACTTGAGTATGGCCAAAAAACACCATTAGCCTCATGAATATTGCAAATATCAGAGCTCACTCAGACAGAGCCAGGACATGGCAACTCACGCCAAATAAACAGAACTCCACCAGCAAGATAGTTAAAAAAAAAAACAACCAAACAAAAAAAAAACCTTGTGGGAAATCAGGTCCCAAAGAGCATCCCTTTGCTGCTGTTACAGCCACACTAGGATTAGCTTGCTAATTGATGCAAATACATCTATACAAGCTCAAATAGTTACAACGATGACAAATCAAAGTCTGGGTTATTCTGTGTGGAAACCCATCAAAACAATTGTAATAGCCATATGTGGAGATAAAGAAACATCCTGATTATTTTCCTTCCATATTATTAAAAAACACTTTTGCTGGAATACGATAGCTGAGTGTGAGACTGACTCAAGCCGACACAGGTATGAACAAAAATAAAGAATATGCAGATTTCATGGACTAAGCTGCTATTTTAGAAAAGGTGTGTTTTAAAATAAGTTGCCCAAGCTCTTCTAGGTAACTTTAACAGAAAAAAAGTGCAAAAACTATAAATTGTTAGAATGGCAACTGAGACTGGGATTCAAAATATGGCTTGGTAGCCGAAAATTGTGTTAAGGCTAAATGAACACAGGCAGGTATGGGAAAAATAACATTTTACCAATAAATAATGGATGATATCAGAGCTTTGTGACTTACCTAACATCACATAAAAAGTCACTAGCAAAATTCAAGCGATGAGCCCAGATTCTTAGTACCAAGGCACATCCTGCTGTTTAACACTTCCGGCCAAAATATAAAAGTTGGTAGAATGTGGAGAAAAAAATAAATTCTCACTAATATGCAAGTGTCAGACTAGAGTATCAATAAAAGACTAATGTGACAAAGATTCAGAGCCATCTACGAGAGTCTGAGAGCCATCTACAAGAGTTTGTAAGAAAATCTGTATACAAGTATACGCAAACAAAACAAATGCTTAGTTTTAAAAGGGATTTATGAGAATATGAGCGTTATGATAGGCAGAAAATACTTGCTAGATTAAACATTTTTGCTCCTCTGCCAATGGCTACATCTCTATCTTTCTCGACAGTCAATATTCTTCATTAACTGTAAGAATCATATATTGCTGAATATAATGAAAATGCTGGGGTTAGTTGCAATTAAATAATAAAAATTATATACAATTATACAATTTTCAAACCAAGTATTGGGACAGTAACCACTGTTTAATTCTCCTTAGAGCGAACAAAGGCAAAATGCTACACAAGACTATGAACGCACCATTTACATACCATCCTTACCTGCAAGGGAAGGAGAGTATTACTGTTGTTGTCAGTTCGGAAAACATTATCTTCAATCCACGATTTTGGTGTCAGTGATGGAGTGGAGCGAGTAAATTTAGGAGGAGCTATGACATTACCAGAAAAGGGCTTCTTCAAAGGAGAGATCTGGTTCATAGTTCCTGGAATTCCCATGTTTCCAGTTCTACGATGGTCTCTGCCATGCATTCCTCCCCAGGATATATTTCCTGTGCTCCAGCCACTACTTTGATTGCTCCAGGGCGACTGTTTCAGAAGAGGCTAAAAAGAAAGATTCATTTATACTATTTTGAAAAATACTTGAAATGCTTTCATACTTAACGGAAAAAAAAAAAAAAAAAAAAGAAACACCAAAAAAACACCAATCCACCAATGCTCAGAAGATTTCTATAATCTCCTCTTTCCTGATATTGTATAAATTCATTACCGAGGCAAAAAAAGAAAATCTAATATAGAGTCATAGAAAAATTGTAATTCCCACTCTCCTCCCACAGTCCTTGGGTAACCAGTTCAGATTGTTATCCTTTCAGTAACCGGTAGGATTCTTTAAAAGTCCAGAGTAGAACAGTCCTAGGGTTAAAAATCATGTTACAGAAAGGCTCAGGCCTTAACCTGATACATTATTTCATATTACAGAGCAAGATCTCTGGAAAAATAACAAGAAATTCAAGAAGGTCATTTTTAAATTATCATTATTAAAAAGAGATTGGTGAGTAGGTATTTAAAAATTAAAATTCAGATGGCAGATTGAATTTTTTTCCCCCAGTATCGCTCAGTATCACTAAGTATTACCATATAAGAGCAGAGAAGAGAATCTGTTTGAAGAAGCTATCTTAACATTTCCACATTAAAATGCATTATTCTGAAACCATGGCTCAAGTATTTCTGGAGTAATGCACAGGACTATCTCTGGAATTCTGCAGCCTACTCTTTTATTTTTTTTTTTTAAGATTAGTTTCCCTATTTAGAAGCAGTATAAATTATTTCTGTATCTAACAGGCACACTATGACTACGCTCCTCAATATCACAATGTAGACTGCCTTTAGAGCATAGACCTCGCAAGGTGACAAGTTTTTATTCCTGAGGCACAACTTGTGCTAAAACCTGACCTACAGCGGTTGTCCGTACTACCAAGAGGTGGACCCACTGAGCCTGACTGACAGCAAAGAACAACATTTATCTTCAGTGCTCTAAAACCTGACTGTTCCTGGAAAGGCCTTTTCTCAAGCATACAAGTGGGGTGCGTGTGAGGGGAGGATATTCTGAATTCAGTACTTTTATCTCAAAGCTTAGCTGCAAGCAGCCCTCAGCTGGTAATTTCTGTAGCTCAAAAATTTAAACCATGTTGATACGTTATGCAGTAGATAAAACAGAAAGAAGGCATTATAACGCCCTCTCCCCCGAGAAAACAAACAAAAAAACACTAAAGACATTTTTTGGTCAAGTAATCAGGCAAACATCCCATTCTATATAATTACAGATAATTATGTTGTAAAACTTGAATACTTTGGTTGGAATTTTGGGAGAGGCCAGCCCCGTATTGTGAAACAAACCTTCAGAGATAATGCCAAACGTTAACAAGCCTCTAATATTGGTAGTTATACTGTCACGGGCACCGCTCGTGTTTACCTACAACTTGTAACAGAGAGAAAATCCGCGTCCACCTCAGCGTTAGAGAATGGCTTTGGAATTTCTCTGAGGAGGGCATTGGCGCTACGACACCCAGCTCCCCGTCACGACGCCTCCGAGTCAGACCTCGAAGGGGCAGGTGTGAAAGGAGATTCCAGTTCTGAAATTATCAAAATAAATGGCCGTCTCCACCGCCTAAAACTGACAGGAGGCAATGCCCAATTTAAGGAAAAATGAAGATGAGGCCTGTCTAACCTAGGCCTTTCATGAGTGGGTGAGCGCGAGAGGCGGCTGTGGTGCGCTGGCGGGCACCGGCACCCGTCGGCTGCCCTCCCGCCCCTCAGCACCCCTACTTCGCCCTCAACTTCCATTTTAACGCTGTTGGGTTCTGTTAGGGCACTGCTGGAAAATCTGCGGCGGAACCGCAGCAACCTGAAACACTGTATTGCATTCGGATACAAATCCGGGCGATTTCGGGCAAAAGCCCGGAGGTGTCAGCCGGGGCGTGACAGCTCCCCACGAGCCGCGAGGGGCTGTAGAAGGTCGGGGAGCAGCACGGGCTCCATTTGACAAGGGCGAGGCGACGAGAAGCCCCGAGGAAAGACGTGAAAAGCACCTCGCCTCCCGTCCCCAAAGCGAAACGGGGTCCACGGGAGCCGAGGAGGGGCCGTCAGCCCCAGCCCCAGCCCCTCCACCTGCCGCGTCCACCCCTCGCCTCCCTGCCCGTCCCCGGGCGCCCCCCGCTCGCAGCCGGGCTCCCCGCCGCCGCCCCCGGTACCTGGTGGTGGTTGTAGGAGTTTCTCTGCTGCAGGAAGGCGGCGGCGGCGGCCGCCGCCTGGTGTTGGTGCTGGAGCTGGGGGCTCACAGGGGATCTCCGGTTCTGCTGCTGCTGCTGTTGCTGCTGCTGCTGCTGCTGAGGTAAATTCATCTGCGGCGGCGGCGGGGGGGCGGCGGCCGAGAAGGGGCTGCTGAAGGGCCCGGCGCACGGGTTGTGAGGAGACACCGGCGAGAAGCTCTGGAAGAAAGCGGGGTTGATCGATGACGGGATCCCCGGGTAGAAGCTGGTCTCGGACTCCGGGCTCGGCGGCGGCATGGCGCTGATCTGCCCGCCGCCGCCGCTGGACGCCGGAGGCTGCTGCGTTTGCTGCGGAGGCGGCGACGAGGTCTGCACCGACCAGGGGGTGCCGAAGCCGGGCAGCGGCGGAGGAGGAGGGGAAGCCGCCGAGGAGGAGCCGCCCCCGCTCTGGTGATGGGGGCTGGGGATCTCCGGGCTCTGCAGGCTGCTGAAGCCAGAGCCCAGCCCGCCGGGCAGGAGGTTCCCGGGGCTGCCCAGCAAGTGGCTGTTCGGGGGGGACTCCATGGGGGGCGGCTTGGCTTTCGCCTGCAGGCGAGGAGGAGACGGCGGCGGCGGATTCAGGCAGGAGGAGGCGGCGGCCACCCCCACATTGGGGTCGGCGGCCACCGGTGCCGGCGGGCAGGAAGGGGCGAGCCGCTCGGAGCCCCCCCGGTGCTCGGCCGGGCTGAGGGGCCGGTGGCGAGGGTAGTCCCCGGGCGGCGGCGGCTCCGGGGGGTGACCGCCGAGGAGCTGGAGCTGCTGCTGCTGCTGTTGCCTGTGCTCCTGCTGCTGGTACTTGTCAGTGGGGTGGCTGAACTGCTGCTGCTGCTGCGGGGGGTGGTGATGATAGTCTGGGGGGTGGTGGTTATTCAGGGGGTGGCTGCTGCCGAGCTGGGCTGGGCTGCTGAGCGGCGGCGGCTGCTGCTGCTGCTTAAACTCTTTCCTCTTCTGGCTCAGCTGAGGAGGCGGCGGCTGCTGCTGCGGTTGCTGCTTGTTTAAATCCTGGTGGGGGCTGAGACTGGGTTTAAAGTCAGAGGAGGGGTGGCCGGGAGGGGGGTGTCCTGATGCGGGGCTGCTGCCCAGCCTCTCGCCGCCCGGCTGCTGCTGCCGCTGCTGTGTCACCCCCAGGAGCAGCTCATCCTGCATGGCGTGGGGATGCGCAGCGGCGGCCGCCGACGGGAACGGCGAGGGCGGCGGCACACCGGACACGCCGCCGCTGGAGGAACCGGTTGCGGTGGGTGAGAAGGGGCAGGAGGAGGAGGAAGACGAGGAGGAGGAGGCTGCCGGGGAGGGGAAGGACCCCGCGTAGCCAGCGCCTCCTACACCCCACGGCGGGCTGGGGCTGCGGCTGGGGGCCGCTGCCGGCGGCAGGCTGCGGTCCCCCATGGGCCGGCGGGGACTGCCCCGGCACCGCGGGGCGAAGACACCCCGCCCGGCTGGAGACAAAGATAATTAATTAATTAACCTGGGAGGGGGGTGAGCACTATCGGAGACCACTACGTATGCCTAAAAACAGCCGCTCCCTACAATAAAGCCCTCGCCCTAACCTCCGCTGTACTGTTTTTTTTTAAAAACTGAACGTTTCGGTAATAAATAACCCTATTTTATCCTTTTTCTTTTTTTTCCCTCCCCCCCTCCTGCTTCTCATTTATTGACCCCCGTCAGGGCAGCCCTTCCCCTCCCAGCCGCGCCCGCCCGCTGGATCATCCCCGAGAGCCCTTGGCAGGTCGCCTCCCCCGGGGCAGGCCCCCCCCCTCTTCTCCTTCTTCCTCCTCCTCCTGCTACACAACAGTTCCGGGGCCGGCCACCGAGCGCCGGGCTCCGAGCACCGCGCGGGGCAGCAGGGAGGCCGGCCGTGCCACCGCCGCCTTGCCGAAGCGCGGCCCCGTTCCGCTCCCCCCTCCGCCGCCGCCTCCCCCGCCCCCAATACCGGCTGCCGGCCGGCCGCAACCCCCTTAAGAACGCCGGAACATTCGTCATAGTTACGTCACAGCGCGCCCCGCCCCGCCCCGCCCGACCTCGGTAATGAGCCGGCTGCTGGGGGCCACGCCCCCCTCATGAATAATGCACGAGCGCCGGCAGCCCCGCCCAATCGCGCGGGGAGGGGGAGGCTCGCGCTGCCCAACGACGCCGGGCGCCGGCGGGCGGGGTGGGCGCTACCATTTTAATAGGAGAGGGGGGGCCGGGGGGAGTTGTGTGGTGGTTCGTTCCGCCGCCTGCCAGCCTCATTTGCATTGACGCAGGCGCGGGGAGGGGGTGGGGCGCGGCGGCACGAGCCCAGGGGCTGGCGAGGCCCGGCCGTCATGGCGGCGGGGGTCGCCTGGGGGGGGGGGCACGGGGCACAAATAAACGTTGGGGGCACGAGGCTAGGCCTGTCGGGCTCTTCTCCAGGAGTCCGTTAGTGGACACCGTCAGAAGCTGTGTGGCTGCTTTCTGTTGGGCCAGTGGACCCTCGGCCATTGGAAACATCCCTTATTTGTTAAATTGGTGTGGGTTTGTTTTATGTGAATAAAATGAAGATTAAATGAAATTCTGTGTCTCTGCTCATCTCTGACTTGAACATGGGCTTGTTCGGGGGTGTATGTTTGGGTTACATATCCACGTATATCCATACCACCTTGTAGGGTTACCACACAAGCACATTGGCAGCGCAGCAGCAGAGTTGATAAATATTTCCCTTTGCTGTGTTTCCCCTTAGCGCCCCACCATTATTCATTACGTTGGCATCCATTCTAACTCCGCAGCTGTCTTGCACGTAACGAAGCGTAGGGTGCCGACCCAGGCCCTGTCGATGATGGCATGCTGAGGAAATGTTGCCGGCCGAGTACTGCCTGTGCTCTGAATAGCGCGTTGCTTCACGGCCCGGTCCTCACCAACGTGGCTCTGGGGAGCTGTAGAACTGGTAGGATCCAGCTTGCCTCTGTGTCATGCGCCTGGTGTTCGGTTATGTGCAAGCCCGAACAGAAGCTGTCCTCTACCTGGGGCGTTTGCTGGCATCTGACCAGGGTGGAAGTAGCGCTGCACTGTTCTCTCCCGCAACCAGCCACTTATTGCTAGAAAGTGCATAGGAACTCGTTCGGCTATTGTTTTTGTCCCCTCACCTTTACATTGAGCCCAAATTCTAGCAAATCTTCACTCAGAATAGTTATTGAGGTGTCCATGAGCTTTTAACTCATAGGATCATAGAATCATTAAGGTTGAAAAAGACCTCCAAGATCATCTGGTCCAGCCATCCCCCTACCACCAATGTCACCCACTGAACCATGTCCCTAAGCACCAGGTCCAACCTTTCCTTAAAAGCTCCCAGGGATGGTGACTCCACCACCTCCCTCGGCAACCTGTTCCAATGCCTGACTGCTCTTTCTGAGAGGAAGTATCTCCTAATTTCCAACCAGAACCTCCCCTGACGCACAAGAATACTCACACCTTCTATGACAGCCTATGTATACCATGGTAGCTATCTACTCCAATCATACACATTTATTAAAACAACTTTAAAGAGAGGAATCTCATCTCTTTTTAATCATGTATAAAGTAAGCATCCACTCTGAATTAGTTGCCTCATCTGCAAACAAAAGACAGGTGCTACCAAAGGATGATTCATCTTACCCTAGTGCAGGTACCTTTAGAGAGAGAAACCTGACCTTTCTCTGTTGATTTTGAGGAAAAATTTTGAAGCTGTTTCTTACCCAGGTGTTCAGAGGTGCTCCTTGGTTGTGTGGGTTCTTAACCTCAGTACAAACAAGAATGGCTGTGCTGAGTCAAACCAAGAGTCCTTGGGGCTCCTGTCCCTTCTGCCTCTGATACAGGATCCCGGCAGCCCTTAGTTCTTGGGGTATGCCAGGGCCAGAGATTCAAGCTTCTCCTCCACTAGATCAACTCCCTTCAAGTAGTGGTGGGCCCTGTCCTTGGTTTTCCAAGGGCTTTGTCCTTTGTTTTCCCTCTCCACTTCCCTATTTTTGACCATTTGCCATTCACACCCTCTTGCTTTCATCTTTTTCTCCCTTATAATCACTTGATTCCTTCTTGCTTTCTTATTTCTTAGCTGCCCCTTTGCAGGGAAGATTTGAGATCATTTTTGGATTGGGCTAGTAGGAAAGAAACAAAGCGTGTGAAAGCAGATGCCTAAATGAATGTGTAAGAACAGGCTAAACATGTGAAAAGTTTGCTTCAGTTACCTCAACTGTTTGCTACTCAGGGTTCTTGTGAGTCATGCTTTTCCAGAGCCTAGGGGATGCTGGGATGCCTGGACACCATGTTCCCTGATAGTCACTGGAAATTGGCCCCAAACCTGGGCCTGAAAAGGGGAGCCCCTGACCCGAATGAGCTGGGGATGCTAGAGGGGAGCCACTTATCTCAGATGAGGAGCTTTGACTACACAGAGGATGTCAGGAGCAGCGAGTGCCAAGCTGCATGTGACAGCACTGTATGTACCATGTAAATTGGAAAAAACAGGTGTTGCAAAATAAGCTGTCAGATCAGTAAAACCCAATATACCTAAGTTATGCTTCTTGCAGCCGTTAATCAACCTGCTCCTGTGTATTTGTTGTAACAAATGTGCCGGGCATCGGCTTCACCTGGGAGGCCTGTGGCAGAGCTGGGGCTGACAGCCCTCCTGGGTTTGTCAGTGCCATACAGACAATGACCATCTGATTTTGTCTTGCTGCCTTCTGCATCATCCCCTGTGCGTGAAATTTTGTGTGCCAAACTGAACGAGCAATGCTATACAACACAAAGCGTAAAGACAAAGCTGATAAACTGCTAGGGTTCCAAAACACCTCTTCTGGCTGCAAGTGAGGTGGTGTGGAAAGCATCATCAAGGCAGTACTTCTGAATTTTACCCCTGAGTGGTTATTGCCTCCTCTAGAAATTACCATGCACGGCTTAAGTTCCTGCCTTTTCATAAAACCAGTAGAATAACACCTGCAATTGGCCAGTGTTAGAGGCAGGGTATTATTATGCAAGACAGAACTTTGGCTCATTGTTCTTTTTTTTTTTTTTTTTTTCCTGCTTGAACGGCAACAACAACAAAAAAACAAAATCCTCCAAACTTTTAGCAGTTTTAAATGCCGAAAGGGATTGTGCTGACATGCTGCCTTCTTTTGAGCAGTCTGCGGATTTAGCTTCTTTTAAAAATGTGAGTTCTTGGGGGTAGAATCCATACCTTCTCCTAATCAGATACCACTAAGCACATTACAGTTTTGGAGAGTATATGATCAATCATGAAACAGACGAAAATTTAACTGTGGTATGTAGACTTTCATGTAAATGCACAGTTATTTCAGTGTTTCCTCTTTTTGCAAGTTAACAAAAACACCAGAATATCAGGAGCCTAACATGTAAAAAAAAGAATATAACTGTGCTGCCAGGAGCTGCTGTTTCCCTCCCATTAGTTACTTGGAAGATCACAGTGGCTGTGATTTTGAATATGGGCTGCAAATAACATGTTAACATGAAAATTATCTTTGCTCTCATTCCAGTACTAAAAGCTGCTTTTCTGCTTGTGTGTGTGTGTGTTATAGTTAAATTAAACATAGCTACAGGTAGTTCGTACCAACTTCAAAAACCCTTTTTGTTGTTGAGTGGCTCAGCACAGAGAATCTTAGGTTGCTTGTAATGCAACAAGCTCTTCTTTCCAGAGCCCACAACACTTACAGGCTTTTCACCACTTACAGTGATTTACTGCTGTTTGACCCTTCTTCCAAGGCTTTGCAGCTACAAGAACATCCCCCCCCTTTTATTTTTTTATTTTTAAAATATCGATTTTTTTTTTTTTCTCTTTACTATTTTACCTCTTCTTCTCCCTTTCTCCATCTTCTCTGTTTTGTTCCTGAGCTCCTTTCCCCAAGCTGTGTGTTTAGGTAGCTCTGTCTGTCCTGAGTTCTCAAGGGCTCTCTGCTATCAGGTCTGTCTCCCGCTCACCCCTGAGCAGGGAAGCACGATCTGCTGTCCTGTTTAAGCTTTGAAAGGGGCCTGTGTGTGCACTCCAGGAACAGCACATTGTTCTAACTGGTAACGAAAATACGTGACTAACGTACTTCTGATAGAGCTGCTTCCTCTTAACCTTAAAGCTGATTTTTGTTAATGACTTTTTCCTCCCATGGAAGCGTGAAAAGCAGTCTGGGAGTGCAGGTTGTTCATATAGAAAAACAGATGATGGGGTTTGACATTTCACAGCAAAAAGATGTCTAAAGACTTATATCAATGGGTTTTGTTTACTGTTTTTTTTTTTTTTCTTTTTCTTTTTTCTGTTCTTGATTTTTTTAAACTCTAAAAATAATAGTTATGCATTCTTATTATGGAGGTGGGCAAGTCTTTTCCAGCAATGAGCAGTCTGTTGAGTCACAGTAGCTTACATTTTTTGCAATGCTTTTTTTCTTCTTTAAAAGAAAAAAAATATTAATCATCCACATGTAACAAATATGGGAGAGAAACTGTTGTTTGATCACTGTATATCAGAATGAAATTAAAGGAGAGAGAAAATATAACATCAAGGTTTGACATAGTTGGCTTTGTTTTCCCTATGCCCATCCTATTTCTTTTCTTTTATTTTATTTTATTATTTTTTTTTTAAGGCAAAAAGTCTTAAAATTTGTGGGAGATGGGCAGCATTTGTTCTTTATTCAAAGCCCTACTTACACCATGAGGGCTGTGCTGCCTGCTGAACTTGAAGGATATGGGTTCTGTTCACAGGAATGCAAACCAGTGATTTACTCTGTTTTTGCTCCTTTTCGCCCCGGAGTTTAACCAGCACATTAGTCTAATATTTTCTTGCTTGCTAGTGGCAGTTTCTGTTTCTTTTTTGTTTTGGATTTTTTTTTTTTGGTAGTGGAAGTCATTAGAGTTTCTCCCAAGAGAATCACTGCCAAAGTAAACAAACATCTTCATGAAAGGAAAATAATGTCTGTGGAGCATTCAGAATTCCGTGTTTTACAGAAGAGTATTTATGGCAACCAACTAGTGAATTAAAGTGAATGAAATCCTATTTCTAGTTTGCTGCTCCTGCTGTCTTAATTGAATGTGGCAATTTCTGCTAGCTTCTCAGCTGTGCAGTGCAAGTTCTCGGTATTAGTTTTAATTTAAGATGAAGGAAAATATAAGATGAAACTCAGCTTAGAAGGAGGATTTATTTTTTTTAATTGTTGGGAATTGAATAGTGCTTCTGCATGTAAAACCCAAGGGAATCGCTATTGTCTCCAAAATGTTCTGCATGTGGTTGGCAAGAACAACAAGGACAGAAGAAAGTTCAGCTAAAAAATTCATAAGGGCTGCCTGGTGGAATGCATTGCAGTCAGCTGCACACCTCAGTGCTCTTATCCCTCTGAACTGATCATTTTTAGCTGAGATGAAACATTCTGAGGAACAGGAGGCTGGCAGATTTGCAGCATAGATTGTTTGAAGGTTTAAACACTGTGACAATCTCATCTTACTGCAAGTCTGTAGATAGAACGTAAGCTTGAGTTGCTGAAAAATGATAGAAAGGCTCCATGTGTACAGCCTACAAAACTGTGAAGAGCTTTTATTCTGTGTGCTGCAGAAGCCTGTGTGCTTTCCACATCCCGTCCAGGAGAGCGATAATTCCCCGGTGGAGCAAGCACGCACTTCACATTCGTTGAGGATGAGACCGTATCTCGTTCTTTGTTTGGGCAGCGGCTCTCACAAAGGGGACCAGTGCTAACTGGGGACTTGCCAACACCATCATATGTTTCGTGACAAATGCTAAGTGTTCAAAAAGTTGGCACTACAAAATAGAGATACTGTCAATCTCTGTTTAATTCTCAAAATGGCTTGTCGGATTTTAAAGCTTGTGTTGTTGCTGGTGCACTCACGCATCAGACAGCATTTTTAACGGTCCTTCTAATATGTCCGGTTAATTTGGCTATATTACTAGGACATAAAACAAAATGATTCCTAGGACAGAGATTGCTAAGGTTTAACTGCTGATTTTTTTTTTCCTATCTGCTGTGTGCAGAGGAACAGTATGTCCAGCCGTGTGTACTGCTGTAGTCAGAACACTATTTTCTCAGCTTCTTTCCTATGTACAGCTCAGACACAGCTGCCACTATTTACCAAACATGAAGGTGTTGCTCACAGCTCAGGGGGTAAGTTTGGGTTCTGCTGTAAGGAACGCATGAGGCAGCTCTGTTAATTGCATGGATGCTCAGTGTGTATTTGTGTGTCTGAGTATTGTGGTGTTGCCTCTGAAATTTTAGGGCCTGATCTCACGATCTTTGGATAGGTCTCCAGAGATTGGTACAACCAACTTGTGCTACGAGCAACTGCGTGGTGTTTCCAGCATTGGAATAATCTGCTCCAAAGACTTGCATACCATGATCTGACCGTATTTAGGAGACCAGCTAGGAGACCCAAGGAGACGTCTGGAAATTTTTGAGCAGGGAGGCTTTGAAACAGAGCTCACGTATGCTGAATGGCATCCTGTTGGTAGCCTGTATCACCTGCATCAAGAAAGAGAGGTCTGCCCCTCTGCAGGACAGCATGGACCAAGTAGCCTGTTAAACAGGAGGAGTATATGTTTGCACCTCAGCAGACTGTAAAAGTCCATGCTTTAAATTTCTAGGGGAAGATTTGCCAAAGTTTGCTCATTAAACCTCTGGAAGCTGATAGGGGAGCAAGTTCCCCTTCTGAGCCATGGCATCTGTGCTGCACTAAAAGCAAAGACAACCTATGATGTATATGTGAAAATATATTCTCTTCTACTTGACCTTATTTCCTCTTTGAATGTAAGACGGATGTTCAGCAATTTTACAAGAACACCCACTGTTTCACTAAAAAATATTTTCAATGGATTCTGTGAGAAATTTGCTGCTTTAATTAGGAATTATCTTAGAAATTAGCGATACAGATCCTTCCGATTCGCTGTAGGACTAATCAAACTTTTATGTACAGGCTAGAATTGAAGAAATGCAGACTGAAATTAAGAAAGCTATTAACCGTATCATTGTAAATAATTATGACTATATATCCAGTAACTGAGGTGAGGTCGACAACTCCAGGGCTGGCCATTGCAATATCAGAACGCAACCAGTCCGAACTGCTGGGTCACTCAAGGGAAGGATGCTCATCTTCCTGTTTACAGAGGGTGTACAGTATCTGTTATGAAATATTCCAGCATCCATGGCACTAACGTTGAGACTGGCCGAGCGAAGAGGCCATGCCTCTGGGAGGAGGAAGAGGAAGGCCTGCACACGAGGAAGAGACTTGAACTCAGCTCTGCCATACAGCAAATGAATGTTCCCCCTGGGATTTTTTTTCTTTTCATTTTTGAATGTATTTATTTACTTAAAGCTATTATGTTGAATATCTGAAGAGTGCAGGGTGTCTGATAGTGAAGCTTTCAGTTTTTTTGCTGCCTGTCTCTCTCCTTCTTTTAAATATGCCTACCCCTAGCAGCACTCAGAAATAAGAACTCTCAAGTCCTCTCATATACTTTACATCTCTCTGATCTACTGATCAATTTTGAATCAATTCTAGCTTCATCTTTTTTTTTTTGCCATTCATGCTATTGTGATGATACAAAGACACAGAAAACCAATATGCCTCTTTCACCATGTATATTTGGATTAATAAAACTGTATTATTCTTGTGGTTCTTTCCTTGGGCTCATTTATAACATTTTTTAATAATTAAAAAAATAAAGAAAAGAAATCCAAGAAAAATTATGCCAAGAAATATGTAAAAAGATGAATGCATTAGAATATTTGTGCTAAAATATTTTAGAGTGCATTAGCAGTACAAAAGAATCATTGAAACCTGGGAAATGTAGTGAAAATAATGTACTTCAATAAAATGAAATATTAAAAAAGAAAATACATAAAGTCATCCAGGAAACCATAATTTTCTGCTATAATGAGAACCTGAGGGGAATGTGGAGTTAAATTTAATGTATTTCTTCAAACTACATTTTTAACCCTTTATGCAGTGTTTTACTAAGAAGAATTAGGGTTGTTTGGATAACTTAATTGCCAATTCCTCTACCTGCGTATGTTTAGATTTTTTTTTGCAAGTTTAATCTAACTCTGGTACTGGAAGTCATACCTTCTAACTGCATAGCTACAAGGTGAAGAGACCAGGGAAAAGTCAGACCTATTATGCTCATCTTTTATAAAGAGAACAGAAAATCTACTGTAATTATGTCATTTCCTCTGTCATTATGGCATTGAGAGCCCAGATCCATTTTTATGCAGTGGCACAAAACAGTTTACTATTTAAGTATAGTTTACAGGAGCCACTTTGCAGAATTGATATTCACATATGCCACAAATCAATTGTACCCATGATATTAAAAGGGAAAATTACTTAGATCTTTAAAAATTCTCAAACCTTGGTAAATCTCCTTGAGTAACTGTGATATAATTTTGGGTCAATGTGCTTTGACTGGAGGTCGGTCAAAGTGAATCATCCAGGGAAGCTTTGTTTTCCTATTTGTAGTCTTTTTTGTGCATGCCCATGTAGTGTATTGTAACTGAAGAGAAAAAAAAAAAAAAAAAGCTTATAAATTTTATACATCAAGAAGTGAAAGGGCTTTTCATTCTTTCATTCTTTCTTTCTTTGTCTTTATTTCTTTCTCCTTTTTTTTTTTTTTTCTTTTTCTTCCTCTTCCTCTTTTTTTTTTTTTTTTTTTTTTCCAAATAACCTCTTTTTTCAACTTTGAAAGGTCTTCTTTATATGAGGAAATTTACCCCATATAAACACAGACAACAGTAATATAATTATGCCTTGTGGACACTTTAATCTTGTATGAATGCCTGTAGAATACAAGTGTCCACATGGGGAGTTATACCATCACAGCTAGAGTGGTGTAATTATGCTGGTGAATTCTGTATGAAGACAAATGCTTTATGAAACGGAATTTTATTTTGTCTTTCCACTTTTCAGCTTATTCATGTTCCAAACTAAAAGGACTTGATCAAATCAATGGAAGTAATGAAAATTCAATGGTTATCAAGTAGACTGTCAAGTGCTGAGGAAATCGGAAAGTAATAAATATATATGTTTCATGATAATATTCATGTGCATTGTCGTTCTTATTCTCTCGCCAGTGTCTGAGTTTGTGAGGGGTTTAGTGAAAATTAATAAAAAAGTCTGTTTTTTGCTCAGCCTCATAAACTAATATCCCCAATAGCTAAACACTGGTAGAATATTATGGATTCTTAGCTCTTATAAAAAGCAACCAGGATTTCAGGCAGATATGACACTGGAGAATTACTTGAATACTTGTTAGCATCTGCAGGTCTTCTGCAGCTAGTGCTGAGCAGATTAGCCATTGAATTTCTATATTTCCTGCATCTCAGTTAAACTGTAATTACTTAAATATGTGAGTACCAGAACAGTATTCAAAGTCTTCTTTACAAAAATTACCCATTTACAAGAAAATAACTTTCAATATGTTGGTAGGAGTATAGGGAAACTTAGATAGTTAGTTACAGAATGTGCTTGGGGTGAATTACAAGCATGTCTCAGTGTAATTGTTTCAGGACTTTAAGAAAGAAGAGCCCAATAATTTTGGTGACCTAGGCCAGCCCAACCTTAATATTGACCACAGAGCATTGCCTTGACATTGTTCCTTGAAGACCATTATTTCAAGGTGAGCTTCATTAAAAAGATATCTGGTTCATATTTAAAGAGTTGAGAGAACAAAGAGTCTACCACATCTATACCAGCACTCCCCACTCAGGTGAAGTGTTTTATTTGTGGTCTGATTTTGGATTCAAATTCCTTTGTTGAATCTTTCCAGGATTAAAAAAGCCTTTAGTGCTGGACATCATTCAATGAAAATACTTACAAGCTGGGATCAAGGCATCTCGGCCCTCTTTTGTTGTTAAGCAAATTTCATTGTGCTGCTTTAGTTTCTAACCGTAAGGCAAGATTTCCATATCACCAGTTTTTCCTGTAGTTTCTTTCAAGTTTACAAACCACCTTCTTAAGTAAGGACATCAGGGCTGTATGTGGCCACAACGGTTATTACTAATGAGAGAATTACAGCAGGAGCTGAACAAAAATATGCTCTCCTCTTTCTGTTCTTGAAGCATGGAGGAAGAAATAAAGACAAATATATTGCATCTATCAAAATTTTCATTTTTCATATGTCTTGTCACAAGCCTTTTATAATGAGCAATGCCACGTAAGGTGTAAGATGTTATGCTTTCCCAAGGCAAGCTGATTAGAGGGACACACCAATGTGGCATCTTGCTGTGATAACCTGAATGTTTGTTTTTGCCCTGGCTAGTATTGCATACAATGGGAGGGCTTCCTTCCTGCTTCATATTTAGTTTATCTGCTAAATTTTTTTGAGAGTTAAAAATACAGTCTCCAAAGTTTTAAATCATTTACTTTTTGTTCCAACATATATAACCAATTTTTTTTTATCACTGAGAACATTTACATTTATGACATGGACATGAATTAAAGTGATGCAGGTTACAAGGGTAGCTTGGCTTTACCTTTCTTATTTACTACTTTGACAAGTTTTTACATGTAAAATTTCCTGGCACTGATTTTTTGTTTTCTTCAAATCATATCCGAATATATTTGCCTAAGACTATGAACAGAATTAGTCCAAAACGTCTTTCCAGTGAGCTCAGTCTTGAAACAATGCAAATGAAAGATGGGTCTGATTTTGACTATGAGTAGAACCCTGTAAGTTATCTGTTTTGTAATTAGAGTACAGAGATTTTGCATAGTGCTGACATTGTAATCACTGTCATGCAATGGTTAGGTAACTGTTTTAAAAGCATATAAATATATGGTTTTACAGTTGTATCCTGTCACTCTGAAGCTGCTTCAGGCCTGCTGTGCAAGCAAAATGAAACAAAATATTTAAATTTCCATTTACTTAGTAATAGTTTCCAGTCCTCAACTGTTCTCTGCTGAGCAAACTGTGTGCTAGTCATGGTAATGCCTCAGCTAGATGATCTGAAGAATTTTTTGATGTCCTGAAAATAATGGGATCGAGTTTATAGTGGTTGTGCAGGGGTCTGTGTGAGGGGCAGGAGCACTCCAGAAGTGCACACAAAAGGGAATGAGGAAGTCCATCAGCCTGAGGACTACTTGCAACATGACCCTGAGTAAAAAATGAGAGGTGCTTGAAATTGTGACCAAAGAAACCGTCTCCTGCTGTTTGCTTCCTACTGTGTTCAGGGAAACAGTACATAGTGTACATGCTTTGTAAATAAATAGGATTGCATTGGATAAATGCCTACCACTATCACCAAGTCGAGGCATAACATAAACAATATCAAAAATCAGCTAATTGTCTCTAATTGCATTTACCTACAATGTTTATAACTATATTTCAGAACATCCTCGGTGAGGGTGAATTGAGAGAAAGATAACACATTGACAGAACTGAACTAAAACTACACAGCAAGTCTGCTTTGCAGTTTGGAGCCCTAACTAAAAATTATATATTTCTAATAGCAATTTTCCCAGGAAAGGAAAAAAAAATCCTTTTTTTTTTTTTTTTTTTTTTTTTTTTTTTTTCCTAGTCAGAAAGAAAACTTGATAGTTACAGAATTGTAGAAAAGCCTATGCTGGAAGGGAGCTCTGGAGGTCATCTGCGCCAAGGGTCTAGATGAGATAGATACTCAGGGGCCTGCCAAACCCAGTGACTGCCAGGGAGGAAGGTGTCCCCACTTGTCTGGGCAACCTGTTCCAACATTCACTTGCTCTCATGATGAAGGATTTTGTCTTATACTTGGATGGATATTCCCCTGAAGCAGCTTGTGCCTATTGCTTCTTGTTCTGTCAGAACCTCCATCTTCCCTACAACCACCTTTTAATTGTTGGAAGACTGTGTTCCCCCCTCAGCTGTCTGAGGGGCTATCTGTTTTTTTTTTTTTTTTTTTTTTAAATATATCTCTGGAACTAGATGGACCAAGACTGGACACAGCTGTGTCCTAGCAAGTGCTGGGTAGAACAGTGCAGACACGTCCTCCTGTGGGCCTAGCAAGGCAGCCCATGGCACAGTCCGCCTTCATCGCTGCAGGAGCACAGGGCCTGCTCGTGTTCAGCTCACCATCCTCCAGCACTCCTGGGGACATTTCTGCTCCCACACCCCAGCCAGTCAGACCCAACCACCACAGCTGCCCGGGGTAATGCTGCTCTTGGCATGCTTGTCCTTGTTAAGCTTCATGCAAGGTTTATTTTCAGTCAAAAGAACATCTCCTTTTAACCCCCAAAATATGGTTTCGGTTTTGAGTATGTATAATGAAACCAAAACACAGAAGGTCACGAAACTTCATGCAGAGAAGGGAGGTGCTCTCCTTAGTTTCCCCTAAAGCCCAATGACTTCAGCGCTCACCCGCAGCTTGGGACACCTGGGTTCAGTTCCTGACGTCTTTACAAGAGTTGGACCTATGTTGCTCACAACCCTGAGCACTGCCCTCGGGAGGAGGCTGGAGCAAGCCGTGACATATTCCGGGGTTCCTTCAAACTTTCCTGTTGCCATGGTAATATTTGTGTTTAATATACTTTTAATATTTCTCAGGCGAGGAGTTGCAAGCATCATACCTCCTCATTTAACCTCTGCTAACTTGTCACCTGTGCACTCTCGCTTCTTCTTGCTTTACTTCAGAAATACAAAAGTCCAGAGAAATTCCCCCAAATGATTGAGAATAAACTGCGCCCAGCTCTGGTGTGATCTTTATGACATACTATGTCTTTGTGCTAGGTTTCTTTCCTTTGATGTGAATGAACTTGCCTGGAGTGAGGTGATTAGTCATGACTTGAATGCTTCCATCTTGGTAGTGCTGGTGAGTAAGTAGGGGCTACCTGAATTTAATTAAAATAAAGGTACTTATTGTAGTACTGTTTGCTTTGAACATAGTGGTACTTGGGCCTCTTTATTCTTTTCATACCTCGTATAGCTTTATCTATATAATATAGTATGTTGTGTGAGATAAGAAATCTATTTGTTTTGTTCTAGTGGAGCCAGGAAATACCTAAAAATATTTTCAAATGCTGCACTTCTTTAACAAAAACTACTTGGGTATAACGTTTGATGTACTGGGTAATAAAAAGTTGATCAATATTCATTGCTACTTTTGTTTTATTTTGGAACCCAAGTGCCAGAATAAACAAACAAACAACAACAACAACAACATACCAACAGCAAACAACACCATTAACACCAGCAGTTTCCTTGCGCAGTAAAAAGTGTGCAGTTGACTTCTCCACATTACATTGCACTTGCAGATATCAATACGTGAAAAACAAGGACAATTTTAATTTGATTAGTGTTTTGGAGGAAATAATATGACCATAATATATTTCTGAATCATCTTCAAAAAATGTAATATCTTCAAAATTTCAAATGAAACTCATTAATTTGGAATTTGTAGCTTAGCATGAAAATGGCACAAATTTCCCTCCATCTTACTAACAGCAAAGCCAAATGCATGGCTGGCAGGCATGTGCTACAGGCGTGCAGGGTGCCAATTCTGTCAGAACAGAGAGCACTGCTTTTTAGGACTTGTCTGCAAATATGTCTTACCATCAGTAAATTCAAAATGAGGATTTGTTCTGAACATCAAGGGGAAGGAAAACACCTTAAATGTTCTAAATCTTTGGAAAATCTAAAGGATATCATTAGATGGAAATCTCTGCTCTGAGCATGAGATAAATCTATATTGGGCTACTTTCTGATGCACAGAGCAGTGTCAGCTGCTGATCACCAGCACTCACAGGTACTGCAGTACCCTTTGCTTTGTGGAAACAGATTTTGGCAGCAGGCAGTATTATGTGCAACATAAAATCGACCAGATCTTTGGAACATCTTGTTTCCATAACTGAGTGCTAAAAGGGGAAATTTTAATGGAAAATGAGACTTCTCAAGGAAATCCTGCTGGGTATTCTTAAGGCTATGCTTTAATGAGCACACAAGTAAGTTACCTTGGAGAGGAAAGCTAGTCTAGTAAAGAAGGCACAAAGGTGATAATTAAACAAGAAATCAATATGTTAAATATGGAAAAGGGGGGCGTAACTGGGAATGAAAATTAAATCTACAAAACGTAAAAGACTTTTGGAGAAGATAAAGGCAATAAGGAATTAGTACTGGCCAGTAAAGGTTCAGACAATAAGAAGATGTTACAAATGTATTAGGAACAAAAGAACAACTAAATCAAGTATAGATTTCAGTCTTGCAGAAAGAGACAGAACAGATCCAATGGCTGGAAATCAAAGCTTGAAAAATTCAATCACTATAAAGATGCAGTGAGGGTGATTACACGTAGGAATAATTTCCCAGTGTAGGTAGGTGGTAAGCTTGCCATTGCTAGGAATTTAATCCAATTGGATACACTTTAATCTGACTCTGGGAACAGGCTTGTGAGTGTAGAGTATCTGTGTGGATGGCGGTGGAGGTCATTTCTACTGTGCAATCCGTACATCTGCAAATTTATATTTGTTCTTTGTCACTCCCTTCTTCCATAAGCTGTGGAAGAGAACAGAAAGCTCTCACTGCCCTCAACATGTTCCACACGCTCGGCTCTGCATCAAGACAATGACTTAAAAAACAAGGCCTCATGATTCAGGGCTACAGCTGGCTGACTGCCCAGGTTAATTCTGGATTTTTTAATTTCATGTTGCTCTGAAGCATTGGAGACAGGTGTAGCTAGTAATGAAACCTTGGAGAGACAGGGCCAGTTCTCTGTGCGAAGAGGAGTTCTCTCTTTTAGAGAGCTGCTAGTAGTAAGGCTGTTTCTTCCCAAAGCCAGGATAACAAGGACTCTGAGGTCTTCTTGCTTTTCTCTTCATTATGACATGTGGGTATATCTGAGTTTGTAATTATGATCATTTGGGCGTATCTCATACATGTATAATCATATAATCAACCCACTAGCATTACTAGAGCCTGGAGCAGAGGCATCACAGGTTTTTTTGGTGTTCATATTAACCTTATTTCTTCAAGGCTGAGTTTTTTTATTTTATTTTATTTTATTTTATTTGTTTTTGCATAACCCAACTCATGGGAGAATACAGTGGTAAATGGGCAAGGTGTTATATCACATGCAAGATAGCAGCTTGCCTGTTCTGCTTTAAATTCAACTGATTTATAAAGATCCTGTCAGCTTCGTTTTGCTGCAATAAGAGTTATAGGTGACAAACACCATTCCTTTTTTTCTTTTCAAAACTGGCTGATTCTAGTCTTGATGCTTGATGGAGTTGCAGGGCTGCCACACACGCTGCTCAAGTGCCTATTTACTGGCGGTGTGGAACAGCTAACAAAGGGTTTGTTGTGCTTGTAGCAGCGTTGCCTCCGAGTTCTGATTTTTTTTTTTTTTTTTTTCCTTCAGTGCTCTCTGCCTTTTGTTTAAAAAACCCTGTCCTTCCTTCCAAGGCAAAAATAAGAAACCTTAGTAATAGTACAGGTCGTACACCATGCTGGAGAGGGAGGATGCAATAGTTGTTCTTATTGTTTTGGTTCAGTTGCGTTACAAACAGTGGTGAGCTGAAAGAGGGATTTCAAGCCGCTAGTGGAAGCCAGGCAAACACCATCATCTCCTGACAGGCGGACTGGTCTGTCAGCGTCCTGCCCGGTGAGCATGCTGACAGGCAGCTCTCCTCTTACACCAGTCTCTGTTGCACTTGGGTAAAAGTACTTACTTGCTTCACAATATCCTTCTTTCCATAAGGGAAGCTGAGGCTGTCAGCAGACAGCTATTATCATCCCATTATGTTGTGAAAAGAGACCTGCAGTTTCATCAACATCATGTTTTCTTCTTAAGCATGTGAAGAAATGGCAGCCTCTGTCTTACACGAGCCATCATGTATTCTTTTGTCCTTTGTGGGACCAACGTAGGGATGCATTTGCAATTGCTATTTGTTGTGTGCAAGTGGAATTGGCACCTGCACGTGTGAATATACACATTGGCTTATCGAGGAAGGCACCTTACTTTGTCAATCATACAGTTCATCACGTCACTGATTTGCATCACATATAACGTTGGCTTATGATATATATATATGGTTAACCACATGTCATTGGCTTATGCTGTACCCACCTTCTAATAGGTCAGTGAATACCTACCTACCTGTAGCTTGTTGTGCTTGCGCAGGGATTTGTACATATGAGTTGCAAGCTAAAGCAAGTCTGTCTGGAAATGTAGAGATAGATAGGTTGAGAGAGATGAAGGGGAAAACCCAATAGATCCAGATACTTCCTCAGATGATGGAACTGCTGGGGAGTGGTTTGCTTTTGCTTTTGCTTTTTATCTCCTGAGGTGTGGTATACCCATGTTCTTCACATTGAAGCGCACTCCAACACGATACCTTCCAATCTTTCTGTGTCCTCACAGAAAGATTCCTTACATCCCCTTAGTTCCTTCACCATGGTGTTATACCTAGTTTTCCCTAAGGCTTTTAGCTACCATAGCTTGGCCTAATGACTGGGAATGACCCAGCAGGTGCCGTGGGGCAGATGCAGGCATCCTAGCTGCAGCTGGTACATGTCCAGTATGGTCAGCAGCCACTTCCAGCTGAACCTAATTGACTGCCCTTCTCCTCTGTGAGCAACAAAAATTAATGACTTTGGGAGCTACATTCTGTGATGTGCTAAACGTTGTACATGTCTGTTTTAAGATCTTACTATTTTAAAAATGTCTACTCAATTCAATTTGGTTGAAGCTGAACAGACTTGACAGAGAGACAGAATAATGCACGCAAGCTTCATTTCCTCAGGAAGCCATGCTAAAAAAAAAATTCTACCTAGGAACACTTTCTGCAACCATTTGAGAAGCTTTCCATTAATTATCAAAATGAAGAAGCAGAGCGTGCTAACAGTGTGTTGATTTAAACAATCAGAATCCATCCCTCAACAAATAGACCTGCTGAAAAGAACAAAGAAAAAAAAACAGACTGTGTAATCATGTATCCATTGTAATAACAGACTCTGACCCTAAAAATCATCCTCTTCATCCCAAGCTCTACAGAATAGACAGGATTTAAAAGAGCATTTTACTTCTAAGGTGTCCAAGAAGCTCTATCTTTAAGGTTGTTTATTCAGACTGGGTCAGCCTGAATTGTTTTTTTCGTTCCTCAGTGTCAGTGCTCCTGGAGCATTTGGAGCTCAGCATCTCTGAAGGACTGCTGCTCCGCAAGGCTTCCTGCTCAATGTTCCTCTTACCCTTTACTGCTCACAGAGCTTCTGCCCTGTGCAGGACATACGTATCTACACGAGCTTTGCACAAGCATTTTGGATTCATTGATACAAGGAAATGAAGAAAGAAAATGCACATTTTTTTGCATCACTGTTCCTATTGCTGTAAAGTCAATATTTTAAAGGCTTAAGAGTTTCTGAAAATGGAGTTTTGGCTTATTTTGAGTCAGCCTTCTGAGAATGATTTCCTTGCTTTCTGTGTTCTGAGGCCAGCCAGGAAGTGCAGTTTTTGCAAATCACCTCTTGTATTTTGGGTTAATCCAGGCCTTCCTGTGCTTTACTCGGTTGTTGTAGATGCATCTTATAATTTATATGGAATGTGGTTCATCTGTACTGTGACTAGAAAATGCTAAACACAAGCATTCAGTCATAGTTTATGCATCTGGTGATGCAGACTGGGATTTTTAGAAGAACCCAGAAGAATTAGGCATTCAAATTTCATTAAAATGCTGTGGAAGTGAAGCATATAAACTCTATTAAAAAACTCAGTCATTATCTATAACTCTTGTTTTCTCTCCAATTTAATTTGTGCATAAGTTTGCTTAGGGAAGAGTCACAGATGAGGCTGGTTTTGCACACCTTGTGTTCTCATTAGTGCTAAGGTGCAGTCCTATCTTAGGCACCTAGTCTAATTTTTAAATGCAGCTTCATGTGCTAATCTAATTACTGTTTTTATGATTAAAACATTGCTTTCATAGCCATAGAAACTGTTGTTTCCATGAAACAGATCAATAAAATTGTTCATATTGATAGCTTGGTGAGTATGATTTTGAAAATATATAATATGCTTGTATGACACCTAACCTGCAAGTGATTTGTACCTTTCATGCTCTGAAATGCACAGGTGAATAGAATTCACTTCAGAAAATAAAATGGTACTACAGAACATAAAAGAGTTGGATATATTACTTATAAATGCAATGCAATGTGACTTAAGATTACATTTAATATATTTTCAGCTATCTAACAATACAAAAGCTTTGTCTATATGCAAGAATCAGTAAAGTAAAATATAATAAATATAATAAAAAATGAGACATCAATTGGATACACTGTCAGATGAAGAAGATTAAGTAGGGAGTGGAGTTCTGCATTCAGAAAGGATGCATGTGACACTACAAAATATGCTTACTGGAGGAAGGAGTTAATACTTTTGCCAGCGTTGTTCAGTCCCTACATATTGCAAAAGAGAATTAATGGCTTTTCTGCCTGGTGCTGCAAATAGAAGCCAAATTTAAGTTGTTTCTTGAAGGCAGATATAATTAGATCATGAAACTTCTGGCTTTTGGGTCTAAATAATAGCATTAGAATGGACACACTAAATTAGAGCAGGATACTGTCTCTTAACTGTTTCTGAGGGGAGAAGATAGGACCTGTGCAAACATGGAGTGATACTTTCCCCCATTTCCATCTGTGTGCAATGCACATAGTCCTTGAACTGTAGATTTACGTGCATTATATATTTAATAGCCCTTTCTGAATCCTTTCTCTATAGATTTTTCTAATTATTTATTAAACCCACTTATATTTTTGTTATCCACAACATTTTCATAGCCATAAACTATACAACATGGCTTTGAAATTTGTGGAAAAAAATATTTCTGTTTGATTTAAACTGCACTATTTGCAGTTTAGGTCTTATGACACAAGAAACAGAGAACAATTGTTCCTTACTTGCTATCTCTGTGCTGTTCTCAATTTTATATACCAATGTTATATTTCCTCTTAGTTATCTTTTTTTTTTTTTTTTTTTTTTTTTTTTTTTTTTTTTTTTTCCCAAGTAGAAAATAACTTTCATCCAGCCTCATGTAGTTACAGGCTTATAGTGCTGTTCATCCTTGTGGTCCAGCATATGCTATTCCTGCTGGGTCAATCAGAACTACGTGGTGTTTTGGATGTGGGTGCTGTCTGGGTTTATACAGTGTTGCAATATTTGTGGGTTTTGCCTTTTTTTTTTTTTTTTTTTTTTTTTTTTCCTCTCCTGTAATGTTTGTAACCGTTTGCTTGCATTTTCTGTCTGCCAGAGAGCACTGGACAGATATTTGCAGTGAGATCTCAACAAGGAGTCCAGGATTCTTCCTGGAGTGATAATTTATTTATAATTTATCACTGTGCATGTGCAATTAGGGTATTTTTTCCCCCTATGTGTATTACTTTGTGTCTATCGACATTAAATGATGTGTGCTTTTTTGTTACTGAATCACTCAGTGTTCAGCATAACAACACCTTTTGAAGTATTGACTGTTCTAAGTAATTTGCATCATCAGCGAACTTTGCCATCTCATTATTAATCCTCTTTTCCAGATCATTTATAAATGTACTGAAGAGAATAAGTTCAAGTGCAGATCCCTGATCACTTCTCTCCCATGGTGAAAACAATTTATTACTATGCTTCAACAAATCATTAATCTACTAAAGAATTTTCATCCTTATGATAACATAGTTTCTTTAAGAGCCTTCAGAGAGAGAACTTGTCAAAACACTTTGACTTCTGGAAATCCAAGAACATTACAGCAATCCACATTCACCAGCTTGCTGACTTATTTAAAGAATATTAATATCATCAATTTCATCAACCCACGGTAAATTGTAAACCCCACATTTAGTCAGGTTTCTGCTTCTGGAAATATTACATTATTTGTGTACTAAAAATAGCTACGAGTACTTTCATTATTGGTATAAAGGCTTCTAGCAGTTAGTGACAATTTCTGCAGCAAAGTTATTGCTATGCTACTAGAAACTCCAGAGTGAGGTACAGATTTTCATTGACCCTGAATATAGCATGGTTTCTTTGTGATAGAAGTCTTCTATTTATTTTCCATAAATGACATATCCCTGAAGCAACAGTGAGGGAATGAAAGTTACATTTTATCACTGTAACATTTGCAGAAAAGTGAACTGCTAAACTCCCTATTCATAATGAAACTTGGACTTGCCGTGAGTTCTTAAAAAGCTTACCTGCAGGTGCTTAATTTTTTTTTTTTTTTTTTATTTAAAAATTTATATCTGAGCTTTATGAACTTCTGATTAAACTTTTAAAATAAATTAAGGGTGAGAGGATTAGACAGGGAATTGGAAATGAACTGTGGTATCTCTTGCCTCTAGCTCAGCATTTTGAAGGCAACCCAAATGAGATGTGACAAAGTGCAGCGCTCTCCTTTCTTTTTGCTGACCTACGTGTAAGTGGAGTTTGGTCTCTGCCAAGTTCTTTGTGTGAATGGCCACGTCACCGTCACTGCTAGTATAATTAGCACTAATTAGCCCTTCATTGGAATTTAAAATAAATAGGCCATGATTTGGATATCACAGACACCAAATGATCTACTGAGATGATCTGCCTGGACTAGATGAACAGCCTGCTCCCTCCAGTCTCCCCCCCCCCCCCCCTTTTTTTTTTCCACGAAGTGGCAGAAGGTATGAATATACGCCTTAGGTGGCTGATACATCCGACTTCTATATTGTGCAGAATGTTGTGCCATATTTGAAACTTACACTATAAAATCTCATAGAAAGACAGTTCCTGAGTGCTAGCCTAATAAAGCCACATTCTTATCTGTTATGGATCTTAGTTGCTATTGGACATTTCCTTCCTGGCCTCTAAGGAGATGTGAAGAATATCAGAGGAAGTCCTCATCAGCTGATGTTCAGAGAGGTTCCTACTTCCTCAACTTCCTTCACACGGCTCCTTCTCAAGACAGCATCATTAATCTACATTGTCTCTTCCTTATCATGACTCTACCAGTTTCTTATCATGTTTCTGCTGCCTGTCCTGCTGCCAGAGTATCTTCAGACCTGTAAGTCTGACTCCCCAGTCATTTCTCTTGGTCTTTGTACACCGATAGATGTCCCAGGAGGGGAAAGACAAGTGCACTTTTTCAGAGGAACACTGAATGCAGCTTCACATCTGCACATGTGTAGTCTGTGGACTCTTTGGTGACCACCCTACCCCTTTCTCTTTGCTTGACTCTGAAACCCCAGCTGATTCTCCTCTTCCCCAAAGCACCTACAGGATTTTCTGGAGCTTGGGTGCATCCTTCAGAAATTTTCCTCTGCTCATTGGAGAAAAGAGGAAGTTCTAGAAGCTGGAAAAGGACCAGTTCCTCAATCACACTGCTTGTTAGTAGTTGGTTGGGACAACAGAGACTGTAGTGGGGAGTCTGATCCTGCTGCAATTCAGAGCAGCGCACACAAAGCTTCTGGTCAAAGTGGGATAGTATGGGAATCTGTCAGTGCTCTTCTGGGGTGGTTGTCATTATCCTAATGGCCTCTATAGTATAGTAATGGGAAAAACGTTGATGGTCTCAATGTCTGTTTCACTGTTATACTTCAAAACCAGTTAGTCTTGGCACTAAAGTCAAGCGCATGCAGTAGACACCCATGCTATTTTAAAAATCCTATACCTTATACCAGCAGCACACAGTTCTACAGTCTTCAAACACAGATACATGCCTTCAAACAATACAGACACTAGACGTTGTCTTGGAAGTAAAGAGCAGAAGTGTGAATCTGCTTTTCACATACTTTCAACAAGTTAATAGCCATTTTAGATTTTGAATTTAAAAAAATATTTGGACTTAGTTTCTGAAGAGTAAAAACCTGCCAGCTATTTCAATGTGGGCAAAAACTTAAGCTGTCAACATTTAATTCCTGAAACAAGAAGAATTTCAGGAATCGAGTATGAGACATTTTTTAGTTTCCCACACTAGGTCAGCAATTTCTTGTAGAGATAGTTCATCTCAATGATGCGCTCTGTGGAGGTGAGTCATTTCTGCATTTTGGAGAGCAAAGTCTCTCTTTTAGCTGTCTTTTCTCTGCTACCTTCCACATATTTTTCCTGCATTTGTAACAGAATGATACTGCCTGCTGCTTGCAAGTGAAACAGCTTCTCATTTTCACTTTCCTTACCTGTAAAGAGGCTTATAAATGTATCAGGTTATGGCTGAGAAAGCTAGATTACATGCCCCCTGAAAAGTACCACCGGTTGTTCCAGAATGACCTTCCTTAATTAACAAATAGTTTTTTTCTTTATGCTGGTCCAACTATTTTGACAACAGCTACAATGCACAAGTGGGGATATAATTACACAGGGATGAAGATGCCTGATAATGACGAAGCAGTCCCTCATCTGTATAGAAGTAGACATGTCAGTATGGCTATGCTAATATCAGCATAACTGCAATGCACAAAACCAGATGTACCATTTAACTACACAAAGATAGTTAAAATGAGTGCATTTTAACTGTACAGGTATAGTTAAAGTGGGCAGTGTAACACTTATGTGTATGCAAAGCCTTAGAGCAGAAAATTGCTAAACACATTCTGCCTTTTGGAAAAGTATCTGTTGCCTAAGGAAGACCATAGCCTTCTTGACAATGTGAAACTCTCTTCAAGCCATGTAAGTTCAATTCTTTATATGTAGTCAGACACGAAATTGAGTTACAGTGCTTTAATGCCATGTCTCCACCCCGTTTCAGTGGAGAAAAATCTGTGTGCATTCTAGCAACCCATCATAAACACAAGGCAGAAATCACTAGATCGAACAACTCAATTTCACAGCGGTCTAAATGAATTAATTTTCATAGGTTTGCTTGTGACCTAAGAGTGTACATGCAGTCTGTTACTATGCTCAGATAAAGTCTAGTAAGTTATTAAATAGTACTAAATTAGTTTTGTGACTGATCCTCAAATTGGGATATCAAAACAATTTAACTAGATTAGTTTTAAATATGTGATTGGGGACAGAAAATGTATATTGAAGAAATGAATCCATCCAATCTGCCAATAAAATAAGACCTTTGGTCAATGCATTTGGCTTGTTTGTATACTGATGACTGTTTTTTTTTTCAGAGGTGGTGTAGAATCCACAATTTCCATATGAAATATTTTCAGGCATGCTTAGTTAGCTTTTCCCATTTCTCCCTACAATTTCATATGTGTGCTTGTTTCCAGAAAATTACATGACTTCAGACAGTTTTACCTTCATAATGAATCTTTTAAAGTTTTTTTCCAGCTGTCACAGATTTGCTGACCAGTAAAGAAGTCTCTTTAGAAAGCCAAAATACAATTTTATGAGACAGGCTGGTTTGGATTCAATTCTGAACAAGACCTTGCTCTTCACTTCATAAGTTTATTAAGAGATAAAAGAATTATTATACTACTGTTAAATTAGTATCTCATCTCTTGATGACAATTACGCTTATGGCAAGAACGTTACCATCCATTGTAATGCCTGAAAATGTGAAAACTTCAAGAAACCAAGATCTAACTCCACCTCATCAGGTAATGCCTCTGGGTTAATGCATGGAAGAATTCCATGGGTCCTGCTCTTTTGGAGTTAAGGAAGATTATGTTCCTATCAGAGGTCATACTAGCTGCATTTTAGCTGATACTGAGGACCAGTATTATTTGCAAGACAAATTTGAACGTAAATGTCAGCATTTTTTTCACACTTTTTTTGTTGTGAAACAGAAACCATTGATATAATGAGAAGGAAGTTAAGAAACTCCCTCTCAGGATACCATGAGTTTCTTACATATTGCCACACCCTGTCAGCAATAAACAGATCTCTTAATTGCAGCTAATCTGGATTTCTTTAAATATTGTACTGCAAGCACTTGGCCAAATTCTTTATAGTAGCAATATTCACAGCTGCCTCTTGTATCCAAAACCTTCCGAGGTCAGAATTTTATCATAATTTTTTCAGCTTACTAGAAGTTTCTCCCCTTTATTTTTGAAGGCTGTTGGATTTTTTTCCCTTTGCTTTAAGAAAAGAGAAAGGAGAGGAGAGGAGAGGAGAGGAGAGGAGAGGAGAGGAGAGGAGAGGAGAGGAGAGGAGAGGAGAGGAGAGGAGAGGAGAGGAGAGGAGAGGAGAGGAGAGGAGAGGAGAGGAGAGGAGAGGAGAGGAGAGGAGAGGAGAGGAGAGGAGAGGAGAGGAGAGGAGAGATAAATAACAGCTCTAAACATTGAGGTATTATCTATAAAACTGACTTATGATGGTGGTGGAAATTTCCCTACACTTCATTCCTTGGGAGGAGCAGCATCTAGTGAAAAACATGCCTAGATGTTGGGGGTAAGAATACTTTCATAAAGCCGCTCATCACTGTTTTATCTCTTCTTACAGTCATGAGCAAAAGTACCAACACTCTTTTTGAGTAAAATGAACCTTTAGACTAATTTCTCATCAACTTTAAAGTAATCTGTCAGTAGTGACTTCTAACAAGGTAAAGGTAGAAGGCTTTGCATTGTGGCTCCCATCAAGCCAGTTTTCCAGTATGTTGCCAGAAAGTTTTTCTGGGTTGTTTTCTATTTTAATCTTTATGCAGAATTTGCATAAATTCTTTTCTGTATTTCATTCTTTACTGTAAATTTTATTCCACAGCAACTGCGTTGCTTTTTGTAACCATATAATGAATGAAACAAGCCTAAGAATTGTTCCTTGCTATTTTTCTTTTTTGAATGAAGATTCCTATTTATGGGTGGGGATGGGCCCCACAGCTCACCTTTTGATAAGAATAAAACATTTAAACTCTGTCAGACCCGTCAGAGTCAATCTAAGCGAACATGCTACTTTTAGTTCTACTTACTTTTTGGATAAAAATCTTTTTCAAGAGAAAAAGATCAACATATAACTGAAATTAAGCCCTTCACAATCTCTACTCTGCCATGTAATTCACAAATTAATGGATCAGGAATAGGCTTTAAAAGAGCAATATCCATCAGAAATAATACCCCTACATGTGCAGTGCCTATATCCCAGAAAGACCTTGTGTTAGCTCTACATTGAATTTGCTTGTCTAGTAGTCTACAATCCTTTGTGAAAGGATGAAAGAACCATAAAATAAGTTTATGTTGCTCAGTGCACAAATGTTATAAATGGCTAACACAATATGAGCAAAACAGTAAATCTGATCTTTTGCAACATGCATATTTAACAGTCATAAAATCTACTTCTGAGTTTGTTGATATTAGGCTTTTGTTTTAGGTGCTGCATGTCATATATCTGAATTACTTAGTCTCTGAGTGAAGCTAATTTTTCTTCCTAGAACCAAGTGTATAACTTTTAAGGTGTCAAGAAATCCTGCATAGAAATTGTAAAAAAACAGAATAAAGCAAATGCTTACTATTCAAAATAGGTGTACCACTGCTGTATCTGAAAACCTTATTGTAAGTGTAATAAGCAAAGCATGACTACTCAAACGCCTTTTTAAAAATTATTTATTTATTTTCAATCCACTCTACAGAAGAAGAAATGTGCATTTTAGAATATCATGGGTTTGTTTAATGATTTTTGTCCAGTAACATATGTCGTAATATGCAACTGTATATATAAGTGAAGAAATATGCCTTGCATTTGGGAGAAAAGGGTGTCAAGCACTTTCTATTTTTGATTATGTCCTCAGGAAAGCCCTAAACTTTCCTCCCCACTGTGAGTTTTAATTTTACCATGTAGTATTCATTGTATAATTCTTGTCGATGGTCTTTTCTCTGGAAACGTGTTGACCTTAGTGCCAGACCATGAAATGCCTTACACAGTAAAACTTAACACATTCATCATTCTGTGGGAAGCTGCTGGAGAAATCCTAAAACCAGTGGGTTGTGCTTGTGATAGCTTCCGTTGCGGAGGAAGAGATCTGCTGTCTTCCTGGCTAGCTGGAGCCACCAGAGTGCTGCAGGTCTCTTGCCCAAGATGTATCATCTAGCCAAGGCCAAGGTGGCGGAGGCTCAAATAACTGAGGTCAGGTCATTGTGTGTTGGCCTGGCGAGGAGTTGTGGGGTCCAGCCAGCACCAAGAGAGAGCGTTGCTCATGGATGTTGCTATGTGAGAGCTCCGTAGCCATGAAGAATTCAGGAATATTTCTGTAGTGTGGACTGAGCCGGCAAACGAGAGCCTTACCTTGGTGAAGGAAGCTGCACACTGGGTGTTATACTATTCAGAGCTCTTCCCACTGCCACCACTGTTGACTTTTTGTTTGCTTATGCTTAATCTCATGTAAAGATTGCATCAACTGGAAAGAAATAGTGTGCTCTGTTTTAACAGGACAGAAATTGTAAATTCCAAATGAAGGCTTTGAAAACAAACTTGTGCTACTAAGCTATTTCTACGTGACCTTTGTGTTCTCAACAAATTATTTTCAGAATTAGTTTGGACAATATTTTTTTCTTTTGGGCAACACATATAGAACTCTATAAGATTGCAATCTTGCTGTCCTCTTGTCCATGTGGAAATGGGATCAAAATCAGGGAAGGAAAGTCAACCTGCTGTGATTTTATTGTGCTGATACAACCCTTGTTCCCACTCCATCCCAAGTACAGCTGATGCAATTGAACTGGGACGAGCTCCAGGCATCACTGAGTGTGTGGCAGGATTGCTTTGGACTTCACTGCTGGTCAAGGTGTTACTTCCTACCCTGCTTGCTAGAAACTGGCTCTACATTTTGGCATTAACTACCAGTTGGTTTTAACCCCTTTGGCACTTGCTTATTAGCAAGCTTACTGCAAAAGTTGTTTTTCCCTTCCTGTATAAAGTATGTTTTAGCACAGTCTCTTAATTTGTTAGGTAGAAGTGCTGTCATTTTGAAGCTTTCCTTTCTTTCACTAAGCCTGAAATAATTTGTTATAGTTAATTGCCAGGACAATTTGATCTTTGTCTAATATAGGAGATGGGCTATGGTGTATGCTCCATCTGAAAATAGTGTGCTTTTTTTTTTTTTTTTCAACAGCATTGACTTTGTCATGTAATATGAAAACAGTGAATTGTGGGCATCTTGTTCCAAGAAATGTATTTTTATAGCACAGAGTGTTGTGTATAGATACTACCAGATAAAACTCACATGCTCTATTATATTATGTGTAGATTTAAAATCTTGTATGTTGGTATTAGGTTTTAAAACAGAAAGTCACGCATATTCTACAACATCATTTTTAGTTTGTTATTTTGTCTGGCACATTTAATACTTCTGTGCCCTTCAACTCTGTAACACTGTCTCATGAGAAGTAAATGATTAATTCCTTTCCTTCATCCCAAAAGGCAAAGGTAGTTTTATGTCATTCTTAAACTGTACGCTTGTGTATGTAATAGAAAAAAAAACACAACGGTATTTTTCTGCTGTTCTATATAGTGACATGCAGAACATGACACACTCACAGATCTGGAATTTCAGTCAAAATAGTTTACAAGTTGTTTCCTATATTGCATAAAACCTTCTCACAGCCACATGAGAAATTCACTTGTTTAAAAGTCCAACCAAAAGGCCAAATGCTAAGTCATTCTGAGCTAACAAATAATCCAATAAAATTTCACTTCAACAGCAACACAAATTTTGCCTCCACAAGTAAGCTCAGTATATTTTGAAGGAGGGGAAGAGTATTCCAGCTTTCTTTTAGAACAGACTAGTAATTGTATCACATAGGTCCTGGAGATACATGGCTGTAAAGACCCTAAAATCTGAAGATGAACATACTCCTATTTTGTAGAATTTGGTTGTACATATCGCCACTGTGACAATCCTTGGGATTTTTGAAGTGTAAGGAATATGCAGTGTTAGTGCCTTGGCAACCCTTCCCACGTGTCTCACCAGCTAGCAGTGCTGCTCATATTTACTGCCACATATTAATGATGGAAAAGCCAGAATCCTTTTTTACATCAACAGAGCTGTAGGGTGTTATAGCCCTATCTGAAGCATTCTTTCCAGCTTTCCTGGTAGTGATGCTTTTGCATCTTCAGTACAAGGCTGGGACTTACAAATAAAAGTAATTTTTTATTTTACACATTGACCATCTGTAATATGTACACACTGAAGTGATCCTGGCAAAATGTGAAACGACTGAAGCTTCTGTATAAATCCAAAGTGAAAATGAATATTTGGGGTTTTACACTTCCAAGCTTCCCTTGTTTCTCAGTCTTTAGTACTTGGTGTTCTTGGCAGCTTTTGGAAGGGTCAGAAAGCACAAACACTAACATATACAGGGCCATTTCAGTTACAATTATCTTCCCAACACTGGCAATTTCAAAAGAACCTCAAACAACCTCAAAACAACCTCTCAACCTGAGAGGAAATGGCTGAGAACTTTGTATGAGTTTAAGTATACTAGTAATGGTATTGCAATTTGGAGGATGTCCAAAGAAATGCAGGCGAGCAGGAGGCACCGGCTAGTCAGAGAAGAGTTTTATAAATACTGCTGCATGTTATACGTGCCTGAATGTTGATAGTGCTTTTTTAGCTCACCACAGAAGCAGTGGTGAGGAGGGTAAACCAGGAGTGACCTAAGAACAAATAAGGAGGCTTGGGCAAATGAAGTTCAAGTATTTTCTCACCTTTACCCACTAAACCGATATCAATAAACTCCCGGCAATGAAACAGTTAATGAAAATACTGCAGCAGCTAGTTTCAGGTTGACTTGCTAAAGATATTTCTAGCAAACAAGGTGGTTGCAGAAATCTCTTAACATATTCCCACACGCGGGTGTTTAAACAGAAGAGAAGAAACAGGACAGGATGCTTGGGGTGGGGCACTTGTATTTTTCCCCTGCAACGAGTCTCACTAAAATGAGATTTCAGCCCCACAGTATGGGCAGGAGTGTAGTCCTTGTTCCTAGCCCCAGCACAGCATGCTGTGTACTCACCAGTTTTCTTTCAGGAGACAGGCAGGTGGCAAGCAGGCAGATCCCACAGCACGAAAAAGATGCGTGGTGTTTGCCTTGGCTAGTACATGGGGTTATCAAGCTACATGATTACCCACCACTGGGTCCAAAGAGTGAATGCTTTGCCTAGGCTTACTGGTCTTCACGTCGACCTCTCTCCAGTGATGCACTATTAAAAGTGCAAATCATGAAGCTATCAGAGAGAGGATTATAACATGTACTAAAATGTGACAATTTCACACTTCATAATTAAATTGACGGAGAGATTAAAGAAGGGTTGCTTTCATAAATGAGAATGAGGAATACAGTGTGGTAAGAGATAATCTGCCTTTTATTAGGTCATCTGGAAATAAAAGGCCTGAAATACAAATTATTGTGTTTGTACAGGATAAAATCATATCCACTGCTTCTGATGTCATATGTGAATATTGGATGGAAACAAGATGTTCTACATTTATTGTACACCCTGCAATGTAATGATCACCTAAAAAAGCTTTCCTTTGTTGTGATTTAAAAGTAGATCACGTTGTGCCAGGGAAAATATGTAAATAACAGACTTTTTGAACCCTGGATCTGTGCATACATATTAGCTTATAATGTTTACAGTTTTTGAGGACATAGAAAAGGAGATATTTATTCTCAACCTGAAGTTAAAGTAATAATATTTTGGAATGCCTAGTTGTAAAATTGATACTTCCAAATACTCTCAACAAGAAAATTAAGAGTTTTGTAAAACAACCACTAATTCTGAGAGGTTTCCTTTTAGCTAGTTAGGCATACTTAGATGATGGTAGAACTTGCCCTCAGGACTTAAAACTAGGTATGTTCTGAATGTTCAGTAATTTCTAACTGCACGTATAAACCACTGTATTTACTTTCCTGGTCCATATATATTTGCTCACACATCTAACTACATGGAAACAACAACAGCAAAAACAAAAACACAGAGACACAGAGGCAAACTGTCATCTGTATCTGCATATATACACTATAAACTTATCTAAAGTTTTGTGGTTTTTTTTTTTTTTTTTTTTTTTTTTTCCTAATACTGATATTTTTCATACTTTGTTTTTCCAACTCAGAGTGCTTCATATCAGGGTTGCTATATGTGGTGGAGGAACAGCTCCATAAAGAGAGATGTAAGCAATGCTTTTGTGACTAGCAGAGAGTCCGTGGGTCAGAACACTCATTTGGGTAATGAGATAATATCCCCACCAAGTCTTAAATAGGAATTTCCAACATCAGAGTCTTAACAACCGTGCTATTGCTATTAACTTTTTATAGTCTATTTGGTGTTGTCCTGGATGTGTTAAATCTTTTCTCACCAAGATATTTTCAACAGCTAGTATGGTCTTGATGATATGATTCATTTGACAGCTTTTCCAGAATCCTTAAAAAATGAAAAACTCAATTAACTCTGGGCTGTATTCCAGTAATATATCACACATCACCATTCTAAATAAATTTGATAGACTTTAAGTATATGTAAGAGTCTCATGTTCACCATCATAATTCTGTTATCTAGTTAAAAACCGTGCTTCAAAAAACATGAGATGGGAAAAATGGATGTAAAACTAAAATAAATTTAAGTCCTTATTATCTGGTTGCTGTTTTTCTTGACCATGCAATTATATCACATTTTAAAATTGTAACTATTACACATGTGGTAGCTTGAAATGTGCTTGATTTTTAATGAAAGGTGGGATTTTCTTCTATTCCCTTGTGTCTAAGAATTGTAACTCTAAGATACCATGACGAGACCTTATTATACACAGAGAAGTAGTGATGTTGCTCAGAAGAAACTGGTACCAATGATGCATAGAGCTGTCTTGACTCTCCTCTGTTGTGGTGTCATTGGTGGAAAATTCCTCAGTGAAATAGATTCAAATGGGTATTTCCTAATAAAACAAAAAGATTTCTGATTTTTTAATATTTTTATTTATTTTACCATTGACCTTCAGTTTTGAACGTGTTGCAAATTTTGATATCACCCATTCCATGTAGATAAATATAAGTGATACCCTGGAAAAAAAAAAGCAGTCTTAACTCTGCATGTAGAATGGTGGGCTCTGAATTGAATTTTACCATTTAGCAATGAGATCTTGGAATTATAATGAATAGTTCTTGTGAAAGCATCAGTTTAATGCTCAGCAGCAATAAAAATGTAAATTGAATGTTAGGAGTTGTTAGAAAAGAAATAGAGAACAAAAGAAACTGCATGAATCCCTACAGAGTTCACGTCCCCTCTTCTTAAAAAGGGTAGTGCAGGACTGGAGAAGGTTCAGAGAAAGGCAGTAAGAAAAGTGTGGAACTGTCATCACACAAATGATGACTTGTAAGTCTTTGGTTTTAAGGAAATAGAATAGAGAGAATGATCTTCACTTCTTTCCAACATGATCTAAGTATCTATGAGCCCAGCACTTAAGCAGTCCAGGAGAAGCAAAAAAATCCATGAAAGATCCCACTGTGGTCAACTAAACATAAAGACATAACTGCTGGCACAGGAGAACCCAAATGCAAATTTGCTGGGGGCTGAGAGATATTCTGCAAAAATCATCACTGTATGTTCTCATATTCTTCCCTAAGCATCTGCTGCTGATTCCTATTGGAAAGAGGCTCCCAGGCCAGGTAGACCTTTGGTTTGGCAGTGTGACCATTCCTGTATTCACAGGATATATGTCAGCATTAGAAGAATTTGTCAGTGGAGGAGCTGGAGTTTTCTGACAGTTTGACTGAGAGCAGCTGATGCTTCTCAGGTTTGAAGAGTACGAGGCTGAAGGATAAGCTTGTTCATTCAGATGTTGATGCTTGGTATGAGCTAAGTCTAATGAATGGATGATGCACAAAGAATGAGAGGAAGGAGCTTTGCTTCTCAGAGCTATTACTACAGACTGGCCGAACAGAAAACAGTCTGGGGGCATGGGCAAAAAAAGGACGTGTAAACTCTGAGATAAATGCTGTCTTCAAGCTCTTGTAGCCTGTGGTCAATGGGCATCTTTCCTTCACTTGCTCTTGATAACCAAGCTGTGCTTGTTTCTCAAACTGCTCTCTTTTGATGGGTGAGAAAGTTAAGGGTATGGACATAGCTATACTGCAGAGCCTTCAGGCCAATGAATGTGCTCAAACCTGCTTTTTATTGCTATAGGTGCAACCAGAGTGTCTTTTTGACTCTTGTTACACAGCTGACCCGAGTGAGAAAACATGTAAATATAGGTTTGCATATTTTACAGAATAACGATAGCTATGATTTTGGATTGTATTAGAGCAGCTTGAAAAGTTCCTGGTGCCTTGCCCTGGTAGCTCTACAGGCTTCATGTCCATGTATATCACATATAACTACCTGGACAGTTGTTAACTTCAGGTGAACCACTGGGCTGCTGGGCAACATCATATCAGCATCTGTCCAAGTTCAATGCTTAAGAAATGCTTGAGAAACGTCAAGACTTAGTTTTTGTCTCAAATTCAAACAAAAAACTGAAATTTCAAAATTAACAGAGAAATGGCATTTAGGACTTGCTTTACAGGAAGTTATCAAAAGAATTATTATCAAAGATTTCATTTCACTGAAGTCAAAAGTATGTTTTGGCTTTGTTATTGTGATTTTCAAGTAATAACATATTTGAAACATTAACTTTTATAGTATATAATGATTGAAAAAATGAAGTCCTAATGAAATCATTTAACCTTTTAGAAGTAAAAACAAATAATCTTCTTTATTTTTTTTTTTTGATGAACTCAATACAGATCGTTGAGTCAGCACTTGCTAATGGAAAACAGTTCTTCTGGAACTGCTTCAAACACTTCTAGCAGGATATAAGACGTTTAAATTCCAGCATGAAGATAAAAGCCCTCCCCCCCAAAAAGAACTTGTACTCTAAATAGCAAAATTACACAAACTAAACAAATGTTTATGTTTTGTGCCTGCATATCACACATGAGTGCTTGTGAATATTGTCTAACACATTTGACAGTTCTGCTGGTCTTAGTACTTAATTCTGCTTTTTTTTTTTTTTTTTTTTTTTTTCCATTTTTTTTCCGCTCTCAATTTCTGTCTCCTTTCATCTTTACTTGCTAATGCTGGCTATAATCTGTGTTATATTCCATCCCATACAGTAATGCTCACAGGAGCATTTTGAAGTTAAAATAATTTTCAAGTATTGATTTTATATTCTGCTGTATTACAATGGCTCTTTCATCTTTGTCTTTAGAAGGTATTTTGAAAGCCACAGTTACTCAAACCTCATACCTTGCTAGCAAAAGGAACAAAGGCTGAATGCTATTTAGCTCAAAGTGTCAATCAGGACAGAACAAGTTAAATAGCAGCTAACACATTGGCAGATGAGTAACGCAGAATGGTTACTAAGCAGTGCTGAGTGCTGTTTGTCCTAGCCTACCTCAGCAGCTTAATGTGTTTACTTATTCATCTGCATCTGTTAGGGTGTAGCCATTGTCAGTAATGGGTAATTTTCCCAGTAGAGACACGGTTTTGGGGCTTGTCTTACAAACCCATCCAGACCTGGAGGATACCACTGTGATTAAACTAATTGATTTCAATAGGTGCTAATCATGCAGGCTATGGCAAAACACAGGGATGAAAAACTTGAGTGTCCCTCAGATGACAAACGATTATTGCACTTCACCCAAATTCTTATATAAAGATGAGAATTTTTCCATCCTGATTTGGGTATCTCTGTGTCATTTTGATAGCTGGACCTCATGCTAAGCTGGTTCACTTTATCAGCCTCAATTTGCCACTAGGAAATAGCCTGTGGATAAGACCGATTCTCAGCACTGTAAGGAGACATCACTATTTAACGCCTATTACAGGGCCTGATTAAGCAAATGGAAATTACCTGACAAGTTGCCCCACATGTCTGCTTAAACGCTTGCTCCAGAGGTAATATTTACTGTGCCCTGACTTGTAGAGCTGGCTATGAAGGTGTCAGCTTGCTCTTTCATGGCTGAGCTTTTACTGAGGTTGGTTTAAATGCAGGGTGACTTGCTTTTCCCCTCTTTGTACTAACAGTAATGAGACAGGGAAGGAAGGATGTGAAGGGGAGCCCTGTAAATGACAGCCTGAGCTGAAGACCACACCTGGGTGTGTATAAGGGTCGCTCAGAGATGCTTTATCTGGAGGAAATGCTCAGGAGCAGAATGTAGCATTGCTGCTCCCTCTCATTGGGAATAGCCTTTATTTCATTGCAGCTTTCATTTCAGACTGTGCTGGCAGATGAGGGATGCAATAAGCCTGATTAAATTTCCATGATTTATATATCTGCAGCACACAGAGTCCATAATTAAGACAATGGGGGACAGAGGCCCTGGCTGTGATGTACAAGCACAGAACTTCACATGTCAGATGGGAGAGGGATATGTGAGAGAGTACAAGTTAAAACTGAGGCAGTATTGATCAGCATGTTGGCCAGTAGCTTCCATATATTAGTATCTTCTTGCCCTTTTGCAAGAAGAGAGGGTTAAGATGGGCTCTTCAGTAACTTAGACTTGATTACAGAACTATAGAGATATGTTAAACAAGAGGCTGTGGGAGAAAGATGACTGAAATATATGTGCCTGTAGTGGAGGCTGGTATTGTGAGTGTGGAAAAAGTCAGTGGGAGCATGGTGAGAACCTGCTGGCACCTCTGTAGAAAACTGGTGGAGGAATCAGGATGATCTTCTGACTGACCCATTTAAGGGAGCGGAAGGAGAGCGTGGCCAAGCAAGGTAAGTGAGGGCAAGATTGCAAGAAGAGAGTTAATTGTGTTGAACCCAGCTTGACAGATCATGGAGGATGGGGAAATAGCAATGCTGAATTCTGGCTGAATGCTGTTCTGGAGAGAATAATTTGGAAGTGATGAGAGCAGGAAGCTCATTTTTTTTTTTACATATAACAGATGCATGCCATATTGCAAGTTAAATATATGAATATCTGTAAGGTAGATTTGTACACAATGCACATACCATAGGCACTCTATAACTGTGGGATAAGCCAAATAAAAGATTTGGGAATAAACAAGCTCAGTCCTTAGAACAGGACAACACGAAAACAAACTTACAAGTACCCATACACTGTTTGACAGCAGCTGAAGCTGTCAAAGCAGAATAATGTTAGTTTGTCCCAGTCCTGCAGCAATAGATGTCTCAGTTTCCCCCCCTTGTGCAAAGAGTGCCCATGGCTTTCCCATCAGCCTGAAGTCCTTAGTGTGATTCCATCCCTGCCAGATAGTGAGGCCTGGACTAACTGGAAATAAATAAGGAAACCAGACACGGATAGAACAACCAAATTAAAATAGGTTTAAGATGAATATTTCTCAGCAGTCCAGGAGGAACTTAGCGAGGCCAGAGAGCAGTGTGCTGAGGAACAGGAGAACTTCCTCTGGGTTTGAGGATGGGAAAAATCTCTGAGTTAGTTTATTTGGCTTAATTTTTACCACCAATTTATGGTCTGGGTTGTACATTTTGGGGTAATAACAGCCAGACAGTTTGGCTGTGATTGACTCCATGACTGGAGCAGAGTATAGTTGCTTTTCTGCCTTGCAAGAGCAAATGTTCCTGCTGCTGTTTGCATGTGGCACCTCTCCCCTGGCTGCAGCATCCCTCCCCTGTGGCTGGGCTCCTGTACCAGGCATGCTATGCAGCCCTGAAGGTCAGATGGCCAAGCTCATTGGCATGGTGTGAGTGACAGTCCGCCCCAGACACTGACAGGCCCACAAAAGGACACAGGCATCAGTCACATTGTTGTAGGAAGGTGCAGGATCCGCAATGCCTCCCATGACACGAATGTCTTTCATGCTCATAATAAATTACCTCATCTCAAATGTCCCTGATGTATTTACAATTACAGCATACTCCTAGATTAGAACAAGCAGCTCTGCTTTTGCTACAGAAGTGGCAAAATCTGAGTCTCCACTTGCGTTCTGGCCACATTTTGAATGTCTCCTTTTAGCAGCATGGTTGGGTCTTTGCTTGCTTCTCACCAGGCGGGCAGGAGCTGGACCAGGCATTGCTCCCCAATGGCCCTGATGTCCCAGCATCTTGGTTGAGCTCTGCCCTGGCTGGAGAAGTGGGACGAGTGTTGCCACCTTTTGGGGTTTGAGAGTCCATGGCAGCCTGGATGCTGCCTGTTGGCTCTCCTTCCACTCAATACATTACCACAGAAAACAACCATGGCAGAAACACCACAGCCATTTCCCCTCCTGCTCAGCAGGATGTGATGAATACAAGGGATTTGTGCCCGAGTCGCGAGGACGCTGCTCTCTGTGCCACGGCATTCTTTATTCATTAACATTTTCTTACCTCCACACCTGTTTAATATTACATATTCAGCTTGGAAATACTGTCCTTTTTGTCCCCTTTTACACCATCTGTTGACACAATCCAGCCTGTGCCTGGGTAGGATCCAGCTGGCACACACGGGGGGTGAGCGCATTCGCATCTCCCGAAATTGCTGGTTCGGGGAGGGGCAAAGGGAAGGGTGCGAGACTCAGAAGGCGCCCTGCACCCCGATAGCACCGCAGCTGAGGAGCCCATCGTTGCCACCAGTGATGGTGCCCCGTGTTATCAATGCACAGCCGTCCTTTCACCCCGGCCTGCCCTCCCCTCGCCCCGACGTGCCTGCTGCAGTCGCGGGAACAATGGCAAGCGCCGAGTGCCCGGCACAAAGACAACAGCTGCACTCCCGGGTCAGGCTTTGCAGCCTCCTCGAACAATGGCAATGTGTAACCCCATCCCGGCGCCCGGCCCCGAATAATTTATTTATAGATGCAATATCTCTTTCTGTGGTCTATTTAAGAATGTCTTTTCATAAATGCATGGAAATTGAAATTATTCTCTGCTTTCCCCCGAAAGATTAAGGTATCTGCACTGTACAGATAAATAGCATAATTTTGGAGGGCGAGAGGGAGAAAAGTAATTGGAATGTATGTAATGAAAGACTGGGGGAAGTTGATTCATTGTTATGTGTGCATTTGTTTTTTTTTAATTAAATATATTTCATTATTAGTGTCTTTGTAATAATGGGCACATGTTTAAAAATAGGAAAGAAATATTGAATTGGGGGGAGGAAGCCCTCCTAGGCGATGAATGCCTGTCTTTCCATGAGATGCCTGGTTGCCTCCTTCCATGGGTGCCTGGTAATAAAACCTCTTTCACACGAACAAACTGTAAGTAGAAGCAACTGCTCAGCATGAAGAATTTTGTGACATTCGGGAGACCATGAGTCATCTCTCACATGAAAATATGGTCAGCTCAGCCCACTGCTTCGTTCTCTTAGATATGGTGTTTGCAGCTTATGGGCTAAATGCATGCTTTAACACAAGATCAGAAATGGGGAAGATCGCTTAGCTCCTTAAAAAGGACTAAATCCAGTAAGAATGCTTCTTCCTGGAACTTGTTAATGCCAGTAATTTCAACACCCCTATCATATTTTCCTAACAATAACTCCATAATTCATTTAGGTTAGGCCTTTCCCTTCGTTACAACTAAGTTTAATTTTGTTTGTCTAAAACCTGTCTCTGAATGCAGGCAATTAGGAGCTTAGTGAGACTGCTTTCCTGAGTTAAACCCATTGGCGTAGAAGTCGTGAGCCTGCAGCACTTCATGCATGCACCTTTTTGTGTGCCGGTGAACATGCGCGTGTATGGGAAGTGGGACAAGACAGTGTCTGTGTAGGAAAGCACTTTGGTATGGTTAAACATTCTCCAAACGCTTCATCAGATTTAATAACAAACTGAAAGCTCCCGTCTACCCACGTGATGTGAAGCATGCTTTATCAGTTGCTCTGGTATAAAAAGAAAACACTTTTATATTAGCAAACACCACATATAACATTATTAGCTTCTTTATATAAAGTATGCTGGAAAATACATGGCCTTTTTATATTTTTTCCTGTCCACAGGAAAAGCCTCATGACTGGCAGCTGGTTGCCTACCCTATTATCTGAGTCTGCGTCCAGTCTGGCTAATTACAGTCACTGATTACTAAACACTGAGCAGCACTGTCACCTGCCTTAGCCTGACAGGATTATACCATCTGTGCCACATGGCCAGGGTATGGAAAGCTGGTGAAAGGTCACAACAAGGGGCAAATAGCCCTTAATGGGAGGTACATGTCTGTTTACAGACGTGACAGCTGACTGTCATTAGGGTATATATATGTATTCGCAGCTGAAGATACTTCCCAAGGAAGAATTAGTGGCATAGGAAGTGTGATTTTTGTCAGATTTTTTTCCTACCCTGAAATAGGTATCATTTGATGGAAATAAACTAAATATCATATCAGACACACTGGAGTAACACAGGATCAGACGTTTTTCCTCCCTGCCACCTTAGAAATCACCACCCACTGTAGTAGTGGGCTGCCAATGCAGCAGCAGTAACTTAAATATTTGGAAAAAAACTCATCCAGATAAACTGCTGCAAACCTTTGTGCAGACAAAATTGCCTCATTTAAAGGAACTGGTTGGTTGTGTTCAGTTTGTGCTTGCGGGGGTAGCAAAACGAGCTAGTTTACATAAACAAGGACTGGGCCTTTCAGCCTGGTAGCAGTGCAGGACACAGAGCTCACATCCTCAGGGTCCCCCCTCTCCAAAATCCCTGCTGTAGCACACGTCGTGCATCCTCTTGCCCACAGCACTTGCAGCAACACTGCTCCTTCCTACGTGCCTTTTCTCATCTCCTCCCACGTGCTTGCAACTGCCCTGTGCTGCACCCAGCCTTTGCTCCTGACTGCTACTTTTCATCCCTTTCATGCTAGCAGAAGTCTCCTTCTTTCTTTTCCCTGGCACATGAGAAGGTGCAGCCCTTTACAGAAAAGATCACACGTTTCCCCTTGTTTGCTCTATGTCCTCATGTGTTTCTCATGTGTTTAAGTTTTGATTCTCCAAAGGGAATCCTGCTGGTTTTTTTTTTTTTTTTTTTTTTTTTTTTTTTTTTTTTTTTTTCTACATGTCTGGGTTGAGGCCTGCTGAGGTCAGAGGCCTAGCTCGTGCTCACTGCCTTGTTGTAAAGTCCCAGCTCAAATCTCCTCCTTTCTCCCCCTTGAGGGTCCCTCCGAGTTACTCTGAAATCCCTGTAATTTAGAGGCCACAGGGGCATTCTTGGGAGGTTTCCATTGCTTCCAACAGTCTCTGTGTTGATTTTGTAGGCTATATGCACACAAGAGCATCCACAGAGAGTCCTGACTCTGCTGGTACATACCCCAGGCCGCACAGCATGCCTTGGGAAGCTTATACACTTCCCTCCCCACTTGCTGTCCCATAAGCCACCAGGACATAAACTTAGGTACACATCTCTCATTTATAATTCAGAAGGTCTGAGCTGTCACCCCAGGAGCTGGCGTGCTACTTGGTCCTCCTGGGAGGAGACCTGCGTCCTCCTGTTCACGCAGAACTCTACATTGGTGCTATCTTTGCCAAGGTCTTCTGCAATGGGTCCTTGAATGGGCTTGTTGCCAATCAGATTATGTTGCAACTGCCAGTCAGTGCCGTGTGACAGTTAATAAATTGAAAGAAGTCTGAAGCAAGGAAAACTACTTGGCACCATGTGTGCAAGACTGTACAAACACTGAAGGTGCCATGGTGCCACTGCTCCCTCCTGAGCGTGTCTACAGCTATCTGCAAAGAGGATGGCAGCACAAGCTCTAGCATGGTCACAGGGTTGTTGGTCTCCTGCCATCAGTTGTGTGGTGGGGACCACCACCACCACCTGATAAGGCCACTCCACTGGCCTTGGGTCATTGTCTGGCGGCAGTGTTTTTTGCTGGGTAGGACCTTAAAACCATGTTCCCCCAGTGTGGCTCTGTTGTTGGCCCCTGGGTGGGGAGCTTTCTCACTTTATTCTGGCTAAAGTATGAAGTATTTTCAGCCAGAAAAATGAACAGTCTGTGCAACTAAAGGATGATTTATTTCATTGAAGTCACAGTGTCACACACTCACTACCTTGCTTTTATTCTCCTTCCTTGAATGTCTTGTCTAAGCTCTCTCTTTTGCTGTCAAATTTGTATTATGTTTCTCCAGTTGCATTCAATTTGTCTGGTCATTATTTACCAGGTATTTTAGTATGTGAATGTAAGATAGATGTTTTACTGAAAAAGATGGCTATAAATAGCCTTATGTATATCAAATCACAGTTTAAAGAAAAACACCTGAATCCCCAAAAGGTGCATATATGTCATAAGTGAAGCAGTCTTACTTTTAATGATGAGCATATATATATTTTTTTTTTCAAAAAAACAAAATATAATTCATTTCATGTCAAATGGGTGACCAACATTTGACAACCACTGTGTACAGCAATTTTTCAAAAGGTATCAAATCAAGGTGTCTAATATTCTGAGTTTTCACATCTGACCCATGTGCTTTCCTAATGGTTGCTTGGATTTTTTTTTTTTTTTTTTCTTGTGGACTCTTTAAAATTGATCCCAGGAGCAGACATTCAAAAGGCTCCTTCATGTATGCATATTCATGTACTGATACAGATAAATGTTCACAGGTCTGCTAATGAAATCAGCCAGTGGCATGGTGTGGGCAGCATCGCCATCAGATCAGGGCTGTAATACTGGAGTGGAGATACTCAGTGATGATATGGAGGACTGGCACAAGAACAAGGTGAAATTCAGTAGTACAAAGAATGATCTGGAGGACTGGGACAAGAACAAGGTGAAATTCAGTAGTACAAAGAGCACTTTTTTTTTTTTTTTTTTTTTTTTTCCCCTCAGCTGGTGGTGAAAATTTCTGCTATAAACCAAAAAGGAGCAAAATTTTGCTCCCATCAGTTACTGTTTCATCACTTCAACCTCACCTGGATCAGGTCTGGTGCTGTGCACAAGTCTGGTCAGCCATGCTCAGAGCAGATAAGGGCAGAACAGAGCAGGTCTAGAAAATGGTTACTCAGATGAGCAGGGAACCTGGCAGCTTAATTTGTGAGGGACAGCCTTGGGAGTGCAGCTCATTTAGCTCCTCACGACAAATGCTGAGGGAGAAAAAAATGTGATTGCTCTCTCTAAATTTATCAGTGGTGGCAAATGCCAGAGAGGGAGAGGAACTATTTAAGGTGAAGGACAATGTTGGCATAAGAACAAATGAGTGTAATCTGGCTATGAATAAATTTAGGCTGAAAATTAGAAAATGGTTTCCAACTATCAGAGGAGTGAGTTCTCAGCTTTTTAACAGGAACTCAAGGAACCCAATTCCTATTCAATGCAATTTGATAAGATTATTAAAAAGCTGTCTGTGATAGGAGGGGACTAGGCTATGGCTTAGAAGGTCTTCTCCATCCCTGACCATTGACAGTTGCAGGTTAACTCAATGGAATTCCTGCCTTAAATATTCAGTAAGGTATTATATGGAGAAGTTTCAAAAACTGGGACTCAAATTGTCAAGGAGGTGCCCCAAATTTGTGATTCTTTGGACTTTAATGTCTCTTTCTGCCTCTGTTATGCACCTGTGAAAAATGGAGGGTAATTCCACCCCTCCTCCCCATTTAATCACACTGGGGTATTGTGAAAACGCCCGCACTGTGGCATTATGAGAATATAATATTTACTGTTTGTGTAGCACTTGGGAGTGCTGTGAGGATGAGTAACAAAGGAAAAAAAGCTGTGCTGAAATTAATAATTTTGGCTGCACAGCCAGGTTTGAATTACATGTAGTAAATCATGCCTAGGGCAACACACTGAGTGAGAAGAAAATAAAATATTGAATAGCTGCTCATTAAGCGAACACCATCTTTTCCGTGAACTGAATGAGGCAGGGTCCCATGGAAAATACAGTGTGTGATTTTGTAATTAAAGATTAGAAGAGGGTTGAACTAAGGTTGTGCAAGTCTTTCCATATGGCTTTTCAGCATTGAAAATTTTTTTTTTTTTTTTTTTTTTTTTTTTTTCCCATGTGCAACTGACCAGTTAGCTACCTGCATGCAGCACAACTCACACCTGGACTACAACTGTGGGGGACCTTGTACGTGAGCAGCATGGAGGTGTTGTCAGATGGCACAGGTCCGGACACGCTGCTTCTCCCAGAAGACAGGAGGGACTGCCTGGGCGTATTTGGACAACCAGCCGTGCTGCTATCTCGCCAGTCCCGGTGCAGGGAGATGCTCCGGAGCGCATTGCGCTGTGTGAACAACGCCCACAGTATTCTGCCCTTGGCACCAGCAGCTGGAGAAGAATGGGAGAGCTGCACCAGCTTTCTCACAATGAGCTCCTCAGAGCTGGGCAGAGAATAGCGTTCTGTCTCGTGGAGAAACTCAGAATTTATTTCAGCTCGGTTTGGGACTCACAGGGTTTCTAGAAATTCTCTCTAAATACAGTTCTGGAAAGAGATTAAAATGCAGGATTTTGAACCAAGAAGCTTGAGCAGCCCAAGCCAACTGCCTTCCCATGAAAATGGAGGTGTAGAAGGCTTCGGCTCTGAAGCTGCCGGTCTTTGGACCACCACACCAGCTGGATTAGAGAGTTTGGGTACCTTTGTTTCTCTCCTTCAGTCAAGGACTGATTTCTGTGGCTGCTCAGCTCTATCTGAAGAACCTGCATTTCCAGAGTGGCCTTTGACAAAGTGAGCACAGGCCTTGGCTAGTTCTGAAAATCTTGACTCAAACTCTTCAGAGGTCATCCAAGAAGTGTAAATGTTTCTCAACGTTTGGACAAAAATAATTATTTATAGGCTCACTCAGAACACCGAATACTTTACTGGATATTTCATGTGTGAGTTGGTTCACAGGAGTCTGGTGTGACTGGACATACTACACAAATTACAGACACACCCCGAACTTGAAATACTCCTGTTTTACCAGAGCCAATCATATTTCTATGTTTGCTTGTCATAATATGTATCTAATAACTGAATGTGTGCTGATGGCACATTCCTAGTAACCTAAAACATTATCAAAAACACAGGGCTATCTCCAGCTGCAGACCCTGTTTGTGACAGCAGTGTTTGCTATTGAATCACAAACCACAGAAAACAGTGATTTGCACAAGAACGGTGAATGCATAAGAAGTGTGGTGAACTCCGCTTTTGCACAGGAAGAGGGAAGGAAGAAAAACATATTTATCTTACTCGTGGCTAAACGATAGTGCAAACCAGTAATTATGTATAAATTATGACCTTGCCCCCTTGCAGTCAGCTCCTCAGTAAACATGACCACATTTGACTTCCATCCCCTCAACAGTCCAAAGTGTGATACATGCATCATTGTTTTCAGAGCAAGTTAAATGCTTCTCTTGAGATATTTTTTTTTTCAATGACAACCTATATTTTCAGAGATCAAGATCTTAAACGAAAAGCTGGTCTTTCCCAGGTCTGGGGGATTGTCACTGAATTATAAAACTTTGACAGTGTAATATTAGCTTTTATAAATTTTGATCTTTCCTTTCACACTTTTCTATAGCTAAAAGGTGTTAAATATAAGTTTAAAATTATTTTTATTTTTAAATATATACATGTTTTTCATTTTCATTCAATATTCTGTAATATTCTCAAACCTGGACAATTGCAGAAAATGAAGTGATAAAATAAACCGCTAACTAGGATATCATCCTATATAATCTACATGGAAGTAACAGGAAAAAGAAAAACAACAACAACAACAAAAAACAAACAGAAGGAATGTGTAAGAAAAGTGGGAAGGAAGCCCACAGAAATACATTATAAGAAACACAGATTTATTAAAAGAGAGCATAATAGAAAATCTCACTGAAGTGGAAGTGACTTAGAAAATTAATGGAATTTATTTCAACTTTTGAACAACTCTGATTTTTCTATTTATTTAAACAATACCAGGCGAATAAGAACTGAGCCTCTGTACTTGCATATTATCATGCTTTTTGGTGTAACAAAGTGTAGCTACACATAATTATCCTGTGCTATCAGTTGTTGAAGTGATATTCATTATTGCCTACCTTAAGCTGTCCTGTAAATTTGCTCTGCGCTGGTAAGCAGATATCAAGTTCTGCCCAGAGATAGAACAAAGCTGATGAGTAAAGGGAATCTTAATAACTAAGTTTCTGGATGCTCATATTAAACTTCAGAAGTGTTTTGAATAAAAGAAATTGTTGCTCCATGAATATTTGCACTGAATTTCGTCAGCATTTTCCTCTCTAATGACATTCTTGTGAAGTAGACAGACATTCACTTCCCTGACTTGGGCTAATGCAGAGCATGTTTGGGTGCAGAATTGCCCCGAGCAAATCCTCTTGTGTTGGGAAGCCCACTGCAGGAAGCCTGAGGGCCTTGGAATCAACGCTGCATGCTCCTGTGCAGTGCTGAGGTTTCTGGTGGCACCTCCCGTGGTCGCTGGAGCAGCTCCTCAAGACCCACCACATTAACTCTTCCCAGGCAACTCTTCTGGGATCCCTCTGTGGGCTTGGTGCGTGCTGTGGTGGGACAGGGACGTGCCTGAGGATGTACCACCGCGTTTCTGTGGAGCTGCTCCACATCCACGTATGTGAGTTTTGGTGTAACCCCCTGTCAGACCAGGCAGCTTGAGTCAACAGCTCCACCACAGCTGTCAGGGGCTTTTGTGGCTAGATGGGATTTAAATAATTGGCAGGGCTCACAACGAAACCCGAGTTTAAGAGGAACCCTAGCTTTACTCCGTGCATGTGAAATGCTGCTCACTGCTGTTTCTCCTCTGGGATCACAAATGGGTTTGCTCACATTACCCAACCAGGACTAGAGCAGACCTTTTTCCCACTAAGGCACACCTTTAAATACTTTGCAAATATCAGCAAACCGAGTTTCACAATGGGAGTTTCTACCGGCGGGCAGGTTGTATCATCAATTTTGGGATGAGGAAATGAGGCAGGACTGGCAGCTGGCTGCAGGCCACCTCACCATGCCTGCGTGGCACAGAGTGAAGGTGCCACAACTGGTGGGGATTTGTGGCAGAACAGAGCTCCACCCCAGCTCGCGAGTCTGCTGGGGAGCAAGGTCTGTCTGGTGGGTGTCTGCAATCCTCTCCATGGTGCCTTGCAGAGGCCTTCTGGGGCACCCTGTGGCTGCTCAGCAAAGTGCCTTGCCATCCCTCACATCCCTGCTCGTCACTCAGGAGCAGTGACGTAGGCTTTGTAGCGTGAGGAGGGTGTCTCGGAGGACAGGTTTCCAGCAGCTGGTCTGAGAGTGGAGAATCAGATACATCCTTTCCAATTCCTTTATTTCCTTTTTTTTTTTTTCCTTTTCATTTTTTTTCCCCATTTTTTCTTTTCTTTTTTATTAGGCTACATCAACAAAAAAAAAAAAAAGGGTTATTTAAAGGGACCCAAACACTAAAAATATGCTGCTGTAGTTCGTGAAATAGGGAAGTCAGGAATTTGCTGTGACTCAGTGGCTGATTGTAAACTACAGCTTGGGCAGGGAGGGAGGCAGGGAGGGCCTGACTCAGCAGATGCCGGAGCCTTCAAAGGGATTAGAGCTGTTGCCAAAGCGTTCCACCCTTTTTTACTCTTTAAATGTCTTAAGTATCGTAGTCTTGCATTGCATTATGTGTAAAAAACATGTACATTATTGAATTGGCACATCCAGGATGGAGAGCACTTAAACATTGAGATTTTCCTGAAGGATTATGGCTTGATTATATCTACGTGTGCACACTATTTCATCACGGTGTAAGCAGCAAAATCCTTTCCATACAATTAAAAACCCTCAAGCTTCATTAACACGTTAGCTGGAAACATTTCAAAATAGGCACTCTGAAATAAAACAACCTGAATCTTCATCCAAATTTATTTATTTTTTTTTTACAACACAAATGTGTTGCTTGGACGAAAACATCCCGTCCCCCAGCATACCTCTGGAGCTGACATAGTGCTGCTTCTCCTCTAGGAATTCACCCTCGTGAGACTTCACTGCAAGATGCTGTGCTTTCTAAGGGGCTAGTTCCCCATGCCTGTTGCCAACCCATTTCATAACTTCTGCCTCTGTGCAATCTTTTCAACTGAAAAGATAAAAACACAGGGAGTTGGTCTGTACTTAAAAAGTTTTGCTGGCATGGCTATGATATAATTACAATAGCAAAATCCCTACTGTAAGTTCAGTCCTGCCATCAAAAGCCCTTTTTGTTGTTGTTCTAATGTAATCTGTACCATGAACTGGTTTAATTTGTACCAGCAAAACAACTTTTTTTGCTGGCCTAAGCTATTTCTCCATTCAGGGTGTTGGCTGTTGCAGGACGAATGCTTTACCTACATCAAGTGGAGATGTGCCTAGAAGATGAGCAGCCCTTTTCCCCTTGCCCTCTGAATATAAAAGGGATTTGGAGGCATATGACAACTGTTGGGTCAAAGGAGAATTTCAATCCACCTTTCAGTCTGTCTCCTTTGCATAAACCCTTTGTTTTTTTTGTCTCTGTCTTTACTCTGAAGACTTTCTGGCTTGCAGCCACTGGGTTGCCAGCACACCCCAGCACCGTTTCTGATATTTAAGGCATTTTTGGACTGATAAAATAAAGGAAACAATATATTTTACATTACCCTGAGTTAAAACCTCAGGTTCTCATCTCTGGGTAGAAACACTGTTCCACAGCCACCTTTTTTTGCATGCAGACTATTATATATTTTTTTAATCCAGCTGTGATTTTCCGTATAATGAATTTCACTTGCTGCTCCACTGTGGCCTGGTGACCCCTGATGCTCAAAACCAGGCTTTTGCATTCACCCAATGAAAACAAGCAGATCACCCCCAGGAGCTTATTGCAGGTGGTACAATGCAAACATCAGGTTGCAGTTATCAAGTTCAAGGCCCTTTTGCCTGCTCTGCACCCCGACGCAGCAGGCACATATGTGTACCAGCACATCTTCTTAACACCTGATGCTGTTGGTGCTACTCCAAGGATGGGAGCTGGGGAGTGGGTGATCCATTGGGCAGCAATGGAGTCATCGACAACCTCTCTCAAAGCTGTCATTTAGCCCATGAGGATAAGTACTGACATACAGAATACACAACGTTTTAATAAGTTCATTTGGAATATTGTTTTTTATATGCATTTACACAGTTTTTCTATTTAATGTCATTTCAATATTCTGTGGAATTGATACCAGATATAATAAAATACAACAAAGAAGGGAGAATTATATTATGCATATATATTTAGCCTGGGAAACAAATGCTTCAACCTGTTTTAGAGAACCTCCTAACACTTCCACAGTAGATCACCAGAGCTATTTTCACAGTATCTTCTGCCAAAAAAAGAAGCAGGGACAATCTGGAAGGAACAGGTGTATTGGCTCCTTTTGCTGCTTGAAGAGGTAAACACCTAATTTGCTGCTATTGCAAAGGAGGTAAACATTTAGTGCACAGAAAGTATCCTTCCCTCTGAGAAAGACCCACTGATGTCAACCTAAATAAATTCCGGCAGTCAATCTGTTTTCTGTCTCTCTCTCTCTCTTTGTAAAAGAAAAGAGGAAAAGAAAAAAAAAAAAAAAGCAAAAACAACAACAACAACAAAAAAACCCTTAATATCCCCCCCAGGGAACTGGCTCTGATTTTGTATTGCAACTGCTTGTATAAAAGCCAAAAAGGCTATAAGAAGATAGCGTACCTGGGTTTCCTGAACTCTTCTTAGGCAGGAGCAGGGCAAATTTGGGAGTGCTTTATGTTTAGTATTCTTATCTTAGCATGCACAGGTTTATCCATGAAAACAAGGTGGGCTTGGTAGCACTCAGTTTCTAAGCATATTGGTCATCTTACTCTACCAGCTTGCTTTGGCTGGAAGGAAGCTAACTGAACCATAACCAGTTGAGTTAACCTTTTTTATGCTGGTAGTATGCTTCTGGCTTGTCATCGTCAGCGCCTTCCAGGATACAAAGTTCAATCCAAACTGTTCTCAAGATAAAAAAAGTATTTTTTTGCTGCTGTATGTGAGGAGGCATCTTGTTAAGACTTATCTCTGCAAAAATCTTCCCAGTTGTGGCAAAATTATAACATTTTGAAAATAAAACAGACTTGGTGGAGATTTAAGCAAAGCTAGTGGGTAAATAATCACATTCAAGCGCGCCTGGTGGAGCACCTGAGCTGTGCCTGGAGAACCTAACCCACCTGCTCTGTGGGGCTTCACATTGACTTCAGGCTCTCTGCATGGGGTGGCTGCTGGGGAAATATGGAGAGGAGATGAGTTGGATTGCAGATGGCAGACCTAGACAGGAAGAAGAACAACAAAGGGTTCTTATTATTAGTAAATGACTCTTTTGTTTTATTTATTTAATGAAACAAACCTGAGTGTCCCTCTCCTGGTAAGTCCTTGTTTTTCTTAGATTGCTCATTCTCCAAGAAAGCTTTCTTCATCCTTATACAGTGATTTCTTATGGTGGTTAAGGGTTAATCATCTTCATGACTTTAAATATAATCTCTTTTTTTTTTTTTTTTTTTTCTAGATTATGAGATGATTTCCTTAAACTGAAAATAGGGCCAAAGCTCCTAAATCCTGGCTGAAGGGTTGTAACATTAGCAGCAGCTCTTGAAATCACAGCTCTCATTAAGCATGACCTGCAGCAGTGGTTGTTTTTGATCTGATATCTAGCTCTTGTCTTTTCTCTATAGTGTTTTTCTAATTCTTTAGAGAGTGTCTGCAGCAGCTGAGTCTTCCTGAGGTTTGCATTCAATTTGCAAAGTGCACGTCTGAAGCTGAAAAATAAGCTCCATGTTTTTGTGGTGCAACGAGGTTTGCCAGGCCCCTTCAGAAACGACAGAACTGTGTTGTGGTTTGTTTCAGTTGACATGGGCTGCAGCCGACATGTGAACCTTTCGGTGCCCTCCCTGAGTGCACGGCCCCCTCCCCTAGATGAATGTATCAGTGCAAATTTATTTTAAAAACACCTGCAGAGAAGCGGGGAACTCTGGTTTCTCGTTTTGTCTATGTGGTTTTAAGAGAACCGTGCCAACACCATCCTTCGGGACATCTGTGAACAACTGTTTTCCACCCACTGTTGTAGCCACTCAGTTTTAGAGCTCTCTTCCCTTTCTTGAGCTCTTAAAAGATCTTTTATAACATGTCCACTGGACACTTTTCACAAGCTTGTTGCTTTAGTCAGCCAGTACATGGGAATTTTTTTTTGATAGTCCAGAGGTCCAAGGAATTGCTGTACCCTTCTCACATGTGTTGGGGAAGGTATGCTACAGATGGTAGCAATACTGCTGTGCTCAATCTCGGCACAAGTTTGTGTTATTTTTTGTTTTTCTCTCTGATGGATAATGTTTCTTTTAAAAGGAATTGACTTTTTTAAGCTTTAGTCCAGCACCTCTTCCCAAAGCTGCTCACTAGCTCTGTTATGCTTCTCTCTGTTACCGAATCATGCACCACTTTATACCATCCAAAGGTCTTGCATTTTTCAAGCAAAATATGTTTGCCAAGTGAGAGTTTGCAGAGCCAGGGTCTCCCTGTGGGAGTGTTGAACATGTACAAATGTCACTAGGTTTTCCAAACAGCACCTGCCAGAACCCTGCTGGTGCACCACTACATCAGAGCAGGATCTGGCATCAGACCTCTCTCCAGAATGTTTTCCTTTAGAGGGGGTGGATTTTATTTTTATTTTTTATTTATTTTTAAAATATATGTACTTAGTTCTAAGCAGTTCTTTTGTGTCTCTTGCAGTGACCCCATCTGAATGACTGTTTTTTTTCCTCTTGCCTTCATCTATTTAATGCCTCCTCCTGCTTTGGCCTGGAAGAAGGAGAATTTCCCAGAGCAGTGAATTGCTGACTGAATGCTCTCTTCCACTTCTGTCAAGATTTGAAGTCCTCGTCCTGGGAAGATGTTTTCAAACTCCTCCTCGTCTGTCTTTACTGAACTTGTGTTCTGTCTCATTTTTATCCCATTGATTTCTCTTTTTCCTTTGGTAGTATCTTTCAAAATTTGTTTATGCATACCCTTATCTGCATAGTGAGAGGAATGGTTATTTCACCTCTTTATTTCACAGTATTCTTCCCAAACCCATGTAATTTCTCTGAAATTATTTTACTTTTTTACTTTTTTTTTTTTTTTCCTCATTTTGCTAAAATATTAAGTAGCATAGAGCTATGACCTAGCCCTAGAGGATATTTTCTAGAAATATTGCTGCCTCTTTGTTTCTGCTTATCTTTTAAAACCTATCGAAGAACTAACTTTCTTACTTAAAGTGTGTGAAGCTGGGTTTGGTTTCACTCCCATTTCTTATGTGACTCAAAGTTGAAAGTTGTAGAAAAATTCAAGATCATTATTTCAGTGCTGCTGCCTTTATCAGCTAAACTAATCTATTTTAATAAATAATCAGTATTGTTTGATGTGATCTGCTTTTGATAAACCTGTTGTTTGCTGTCACTTTTATTACTCATCTTAAACTCTGTATTATTCAGATATTTCATCTGCTCTTCTGCTGTCCTCCTGGCATTTCTGTCAGAGCAGCAGGCTGGGCCATTTACACTTCCAGTCATTGGGATAGCATCCCTCCTCTGCTAGGGAACAGGAACTTAACTACTGCTTTACTGAAAAAACAACATTAAAGGTACGATGGCCTTCAACAGCTCTTAACACATTGAGACTACAAGTTACCTGGACTAGTTCATTTCCATATGTTTAACCTTATGTACCTAGATCTAACTTCTTCTTGAGTATTTATTCTGTTGCTGGTGACCTATCTCCACTTCTAAACTGTTAGCTGATACTTATTCACTAGTCTCAGCTTACAGTTTTTTAGTTTATTGTCCATGTTCTTATGGTAGTTTTTATCTCCTTTTTTAAACAGATTGTCATCTCAATCCCACTTTTTTTTTTTTTTTTGTTTAATATGCTAGTATACAGTGTTTATAGTATAGTTCACTATTTATACATAAAAACATTGTTTATTGTGGTCTTTTTCAGCAGAAATTTTCTTAAGCGCTTTCCAGCTATTATTGATATTTTTATTTCTAAATTTACCCTTCCAGGTTGATTTTGTGCATAACCATTCTTAGCTTCATGAACTTGGATCTTCCACAGTGCCAAGCATATAATTCTGTTTGCACATAATTACGTCTGCTAAATGACCTAAGCAACAGCTAATTTCTATTCCGTGATCAGTTTTTCTGTGTCAGACTGAGGTGTAATGCAGACTTCTTTTTGTGCTGATACAATATGTTTAGAATATGGAAACCCATGCTCAGACCACTGGTGCTGAGGCCATTGGAGAATTCCTCCCTTCCAGGTCTCATAGTGATGTGATTAATTTTATTCCAAATATTTTTATCTTGTGCTGAAAATATACTTCTATTCCTCCTTTTTCAATTTCCCCATTTTCATTAACATCACGTTCCTTGGTCTAGTCAGCAAGTAACCTAAGAAGTTGATTTCATCTCTACTAAGATGGGGTAGCCTGAACTCTGTCAGTCCTTCTCTCTATTTAGTGAAAGCCAAATTTCCACAAATCCAGTTTCATTAAATATTTGCTATGTACTGACTTTGTCAACAAAAATCACAAATTATTCTGTAAGTGATAGCCAGCATCCTCGCACACCTTTAATTCAGCTTCAGAGTCGGTTAACTTTGTATAATTTTAAAGCAGCAGCTTTTTTTTTTTTTTTAATAAAAAAAAAATGTGATTATAGAACTAGCAGTTGTGTGAAACACACAAAAAAAATTAATTAAGATGGCACAGGCAACATCTGTTCTAGTACATTACAGTTTTTGAATTCTAAGTACACAATGTGGTTACCTTGTTTTGTGTACATAACACATGTATAAAGGCTTTCCAAACACTTTCATTTTATACATCCCTATAAATTTTCATACTGAAGTATGGATCCTTTTAGCTGGAATTTTTCCAGATACTCTTGTAGATTCCTTAGGAAAAAAAAAAAAGAAATCCATACCTAACAGAGGTATGCAATGTACCAGTCAGAAAGCACTGACATAAAGCAGAGACCCGTTTGGTTATGGTGATAAAGCATTTTCTGAAAAAGAGATATAACATTCTTCCTAAAACATCTGGGTCTCCCTAGTCTTGCATCTGAACTCACAAACAAGTGCACTTCATCTCTTTTGCAAGCTGAGTTGCAGTTAGAAATATGGTCTCTGCTGCAGCTTGATTTGGTTGATAAGTTCCCTTTCTCTGAAAGGGACTGGGAATAAGTGAGACAGTGGTGAGTAGTCCCCCCCGCTACCCTCCCCTCTGTTTGGGAAGGGTCCCATCACTGTGAAGCCGGAGATGAATGCATTGATTACTGCAAATCCTTGTTGGGGGGAAGGGGAGAGGGAAAAGCAAGCGTATCGATCAGCTGGGGTTAGTTGCGAGTGGAGGGAAGGAGAGGGAGGTGGTGAAGGAAGGGCAGTGGAGGAGATGTGGAGCAGGCACGTGGTCTGCTGCCACGGGAGCCAACTGCTTGAATTTCTGCCATCGCCCATTAGCAGAGGCAGCAGCAAAAGTTATTAATGTCTCCTTGGCAGATGAATAATTCTTGTGTTGCTTCCAACAGAGGCTGCCAAAGTTGGACAGAAACCTGCTAAAGGTGCTCAAATCCTCCAAGTGGGGAGGCTGGATGAGTAGGCAGAAGTTTGCTTCCAAAAAAAGCAGCCTTTAAGGAGCACTTGCAGGATGTGCAGCGTCCAGAGCCGATGGATGGCTGTGGGAAGAGGAGCAGGGTAATAAAGTGTGCTTTAAAGGAAAGCCAGGAACTCCTGAATTTTAATTTGAGGACTAACACTGACTCTTGCCCAGATCTGGGCAAGGTGAAATCTGCTCTCGCTGAAACCACAGGGAGGTTTTGCCTTCATTTCAGCAGGGTCAGAATGTCACACTCTTCATGAAGAGGGAATAATGCTGACTGATGTGGGAAGTCCCAGTAGTCTGGGAATAAATGAGTTACCTTTCACAGTGATTCAGCTGTAACTTGTTTTTACTGCTATGAACCACATCCTACAACCCCTTGCATATAAACTTAATATTAAGCTTTGATTTTAAAACACAGAAGAAACCTCACCAGCTGGTACCAACACTAGTCCAGAGGCTCAGCACAACCACGGGTTGCAGCGTCTTGTGGCCCCATTACGTTTCAGTGCCCCTCCCATAGCTGCTGAGCTGTGAGCTTGCCAGAAATGCCTTCAGTCCCTCATAATCAAAAAGTAAATATTTAATATGTGCTACCCTGCACTTAGCATGGATGGAGATGCATTTGTGGCACCTGCCTTCACGTTAGAAGAAGTCACAAGTTTAAGTTTAATCCCATAGCAGAGCTGAGGGGGAATGTGAAGGCTGGGGAAGGGGTGAGGGAACAGTTAATTCTTCGTCTGATGCTGGCTGGGATCCTGGGTTATTCTGCACTTAGGGCAAGGCTCCATGCCTGGTGGTGAGGGAGCTGCTGATCACAGCCAAGGCTAAAAGGGACCAGAACTGCCTTGTCACGGGGTCATGGACTTCTGTCATGATTCCCGTTCATTCATGTTACTGGAAAATGAAACAATTCCTCTTAAATTCAGGAAGGAATGCTAGTTTCAAACTTACGTATGTGAAAGACTTCGTTTCCTTATATTAGAAGGTGTCAGGTTAGCTTTTTTTTTTTTTTTTTCCACACAGGCAGGTTGCTCCAGGAAAGAGCGGGGGGTTAATTAGGTGAGTAAGATGTCTCATAATATGTGAGAATTAAGAGGTTTCTGTTTGCATGGGACTATGAAAACTTTTTTTTGTGGGTTTTGTTTTACATGGCTTTGTACCCTTTTAGTTTCACTTTAGTTTTTTGTGTTAGACTATGCCCCAGAGTGAGAACCACACAGTTTGACTTGGCTTACAACAGAAACGGCGTGAAACAGCAAAGCCTTGCAGTGAGAAGTCGTAAAACAAAGTCCCCATGCTCATCAGGGAGCTGGCTGCCTGTTGGGAAGCATCAGGCTACTCAACTCCATGCACCACAGAGCAATGGGGCTCTGTGCTAGACACAGCTTAATGCCAAACTGCAACTACAAAGGTTTGGATTGGTTAAATTTCACAAACACTAAATAAAATTTTGGAAAATCACAAAGCTGATTGTCATTGAAGGATGCAACTATGAAACATTTCAGTGTCCTGGAAAGGACCATTTTTGAAATGACCATTTATTTAATTTTCGTGCAGCTTATGCTAGGGCTTGTGCTAAATACAATCCTAAATAATCAAGAAAGTAAAGGTGACAAGTTTTCCAGATCACACACAGTTGTTTAGGACAGAGGTAACTAGAAGTTAAATAAAATAGCCTTAATTATAAGTGAATAATGAGGAGCTCTATTTTAGTTATTACCGTTCAGACAAAATTTCTTGGAGACAATGGAGATAATTTTCAGAGAAATCTTCCATTAGTGATCAGAAAGATTATAAAGGTAAGTAGCACTTTACAAATAATTGGGGAAAGGATAGAGGAATATAATAATGCAACTCTATAAATTTGTGTACCCACCCCATGTAGTGGAAGTAGTTCCAGTTGGTCCTGTTCAAGAAATGATACAGCAGAATTGGCAACAGGTAAAAAGATAAGAGCTATAAGACAACCGCAGTAGATTAGTACTCTTTGGTTTGGAAGAGATAAATTATCATGATAGGAATATTGCAAATGTTTATAAGATTTTAGAGGTATAAGAAAGAAAATTATGCAGATTGTATGCTATTTTCTTAGTCCAACAGATTCAGAGGCACCTGGAGAAATTATTAAATAAGAGTGAAATGTATATAAACACAAGAAAATTTTCTTTCATGCACTGTATAATTATGTGGAATTCATTGTTACCGAGTGATGTGAAGATAAAGAATATAAATGGTCTCAAAGGTATTAAATGGAAAAGGGAAGCTTCGTCTCTCTGTAGCAAACAAGCTTTGCCCATCAGTGAGGTGTGCAAGTCTCACATGGATGGAGCAGAGCCCTCCATGCATTACCCCCATGAGCACTGACTGCAGCTGCCACAGTCAGGGGGCTGACTGGTACAGCAGAGCTCGCCTTCCACTGTTGGACCTTCCAGTTTTGTATTTCTATGTCCAATTTTTCAGTTTGGAATTGCAGATTTGCTTAACGGTTTAACAAAAGCTGATGAGTTGGAGTTTCTGGTGGGACTGACCCACCAGAATTTTGTGTCATTCTTACAACCGTCACATGAATCAGATTTATTTGCATTAAGGAGGGAGTCAGGCTGTATTAAAAAGGAATTTGTGACTTCTTAGGGAGGAAGCTTGACTTTAGAATAACATATTTTCCCTCTGAAGCCAGGCAACATTACATAAAGTTTCTGACCCTATATGATATTATTGCTTACGTGATTACAAGCTGCAGACGGTGATGATGCAGTATGAGTATGGGTCTAGTTGTCAAGACGTGATAAACAGACTTTGGCAATACGTTCAGCTTCAACGGAGACTTACAAAACTTAGGATTCTCCCCCAAACTTGTCATGTGCAGTATCTATAGATGAGTCCCAGCAGTGTCCTGTAGACAGCCTCAGCAGAACATAGGCATCAGGTTTGTCCCCAAGCCAGAGCCTTGGACCTACACCTTCAGCGTAACACCAGAAAGCAGAGCCAGTGTGTATGCAGGTGCACTGATTTGCATTAGAAATTACCCCTGGCTTTTCTAGCAGTTTAACTAGGTCAGTTAGGGGTGTGATTGTTTACTCTAATAATTACCCTTGAGAACAGGCACCTCTTTCCTGGGGAATGAACCAGGAGAGTAATAATACCTTTGCACTTGTAAAATGGAGTCCAAAGTAGATAGATGGCTGATAGTGCTAAAAGTCCTGTGTGCGGAGACAGCCCAGCAATGTGTAATCCTGGAAATAGATACTGATATTTTGCCTTTCAGTAGTTAAATTCAGTTCCAAGTATTGATATTACGACACAATTGCTAAAGAAACTGAGGCAAGTAAGAGATCATAAAATCGTATCTAACATGATACTTATAAGAAAACAGCAAGATCCCAGGGTGAGCAGAGGGGCGTTTTTTAGATCGTTAACTTAAAACACACACACACACACAACAGACACCCACACCCATTCTGTTATTCAGAAACCTGAATATCATCAGGAAGTAGTGAGTCATCACCAGGCCATTGCCCTTTTTCATTATGGTGTCTCCTGAATGGAAAATTTAGTCTTCTTCTGGCCTTTGGACCAAGGCCTGTGTCCCCTGGCTCTGTCCCCCTCATTCCACGCATGCAGAGGTGCATGAGGAGAGGGCTGGGTCGTGCAGAGTGGGTGCAGAGAGCGGCACTGGCAGGTGTGTTTGGGACGGTGAGGCTTAAAAAGGGCCCAAACAAGTTACCCAGCATATTTTTAATAGCTCACTACCATAAATAAATGACAGAGAATCGGAGTTAATGCCTCGAGAAGGTCTGGAAGTCATTTGTATTTTAAAACGTCTTGTTAGCGTACATTGTGGCATTACTATTAAAGCAACCGGTTCAGCCTAATATAATATATCTAATTATATGACGTGAGCCTCATCTGATGACTTTTGCCAATTATATCTGACAGGGCTATTTTAGATGAGAGGCCATGTGTTACAGCAATTTCAGAAGATGAATATAACATAGCATATGTTTTCAAAAATAAAATATCCACTATGTTATTTGCAGTGATTAAGTGCCTACCAATGCAGTTGTGAGGCAGGGAAGCAGGCCCTTCTGGTTTGTGAATTATGCCCGTGCTGAGTCATCGCTGCTTTTTTAAAAAGGTTTATTATGAATGAAGGGCTGGGTCAATGCCAAGTGCTTTGTTTCTCGCTGTTTCTTTTGTTCCCCAGCAAATTGTTCTTGTCCCTGGAAACATGTGCCTTAAAATGAAAACTTGTGAAGTGGCAGGAGAAGCACCAAGCACTCAAAGCCTCCAAACAGCCTCCACAAGGAGTGACCCCATAGACCTGAGTAGGAGATGCTACTGAAAATGACGAATATGACATAATCTATTGTATGACAAAACATTATCCCTTAAAATGAGAGTAAAGGTCAACTACAGGAAAACAAAGCAAAACAAGCTGTTAACATTTTCTGCAAGAGAAGAGAGATGCAGCCTCATGTGAGAACATCTGGGCAGAGGATTAAAAAAAAAAGGGCATCCTTCATTCTTCCTGGAAGTGTCAGATGGATAAGAAGTGGGCAGAGATTAGAGATCTGCTTATGGTGTCTACTGTGTCTTCTACTGCTGTTCAGACTGACTCTGAGCAGAGTTCAAAATTTGAGGGTTTGAGGAAAAAGAGAGAGAGCACAGGAGAGAGTAAGAGAAATACCCCCGTATCAGTGCTCAGGCCAACTGTACCGACACTGCTTTTTCTGGAGACTGCCCCAGAAAATGTCTTGTGGGGGTGCTGGATTACAGTGTCCCAGGCTGGGAGGCCACAGGAGTCAGTCTCTGAGATGGGAGGCACATAGGCCTCCTCGGTCTGCTGCAGGGAGCGGATCCCAGCTGGCTTGGTGGCACCTGGAAGGCACTGTGGCCAGTCCCTGCTGGGCAGCAGAACTCTGTCATTACCTATTCATGCATTCACGGCAGCATCAGACCTCTGGGCATGCACTGATGGAGAGATTTGGGCAAGGGGCTGGCTGTGGAGTGACAACAGCCCTGGTGGGGAGCAGCAGCTCGGACTCCCATGCTGTGTCAGTCCCAAAAGTTTTGCAGATCCAAGCCCCAACTCATGCTGGGGCTTCACTGGAATGGCAAATGAGATGCTCTGCATCCTCTCCAGCCTGCAAATCCCATCCTGAAACACTCCCAAAGGTCTCCCCACGTGCACAAGAGCAGGGAGCCTTACCTAAACTCTCACCAGCCAGACCTGCACATCACTCCAAAGTACTTATCTGCAATACGAAAAACTCATGTCCAAATCCCTTCCCTGCTGGCTGGCACTCAGACGTGTGTTTATATCCTAGGAAAGCCTAATTACTTCACTTCAGGGTATTCTGGGACAGATGTTCTCCAAATCTCTCGTTCAGGTTTTTCAACTTTGGCTAAATATTTACATTCTTCAGCTGCCCCTACCCTCAGCTGAGTGTGTAACCACTTAACTATGCAGTAACTTTCTCTTTTGCTCTACCCCAGTAGATACCTAATTGTTTTGAAAAAAAGTGAAGCAATTTTAACAGGAGGGACTGAGAGCCCTCCGAACACCCACCGCCTTCATAGCTAGATTGCTGCTGAAAATTAGAAGCTGGTTGTTAAAAGCCTTCAGGCAAAAAAAGAGCTCTTCCACCTCTCACATGAAGTCTTTAATCACTAGATTACAGGATAAAAGGCAGAGTGGGTGAGGAGGGAGCACTGTGTGTTTTGTGGGAAAGGCCTGTCTTAGGTGTTGAATGCCAAAAGAGCATTCATGGTCAAGGAGAAGGAAATAATGTCCATTGGCACGGCATCACCTAGCTCTCTTAAGAGGTTTAACTTCTCATCTTTCCTTGACTTGTCAGAGATAATTTAGGTGGCTCCCTATTCAGTGTGCAAGCTGGAGGATGCCTATGAAAAGTGCGGACAGAGATTTCCATGCTGCCTGTGGTCTGAGCTGGCCAGATGAGATCCAGCACTGATCCAGTGATGTATGTGATATTAGTGCATTGCTGCACTTCAATCAAAACACCCAGCTGAAAGGCAGGTGCTTTTACTGAGGCACAACACAGTGCTAACACAGCTAAACAGCCTCCGAACCACAACTGGCCTGCATCCAGCCAGTGAGGAGCACAGCCAGAGGAGTCCAGGTCTGCCTACACCTACCTGCATAAGCCCAATTATTAGTTAGTGCCAAATTCTCCACTTGCTCTAAGGCATTTGTGTGCTATAGTGTTAGGCACTGCACCATTATGCATTCATTGTATTTTTGGATGCTTGACTTCCAATTGACCTGTAGAGTCAAATCAGAGCTGAGCTGGTGTAAAACCTGCACTGGGAGTTGCATAATGTGTGAAGTTCTCTGTCACAGATGTGGTGATCTGTGGCCACAAGCAGCCCAGCTTTGGTGCTGGGAAGGCTGGCAGTCACCTGAACATTAAATAAATACACCGACACATAAACCTGTATCATGACTTATGTTCTAATTTATCTGCCTTCCTCAAGTATATGTTTCCATAAGCAAATGTTCTGATTCACTCAGAGTTTATTTGACATCAGCTCCTGCAAGTTCAGTCCACTTTAACCGACTTGGGTGTTAAACTGGGGCATAAACATTCCTCAAGAAGGCACCTAGAGGCAAGATAAGATCTATATTTAGCGCTGGAAAAAAGTTACTTCCTTGTTTGTTTAATGGAAATTGAATTTGGAAATTTAAGGTAGCAGACATCAATTCTTTGCAGTTTTTGCTTATTGGAGATTTTGTGGTTCATTTTCACCTTCCTTCAGCCAATGGTATAGTGCCGTGTAGTGTATGAGAGATTCAGGTCAAAGACATGAAAAATATAATAAATAACAATTATAAACAACAAGAATTTTGGGTTCATATCCTGCATTTTTGTCTGAGATACCGACGTATATAACCAAACTTGCCAAATTCTTCTAAGTAGTGTGTGTGTATGTGGTTTAAAAATGCAAGCAACCCCATCAAAGGGCCTCCAGCTTTTTGATTCTCTGAGAAATGAATAATATTCAGCACATTTTTTGGAAACCGCATTTAAGTCAACCCTGAAAGTGGGGCTGGACATTTAATATTCAGAGAATTTTAACAGCTTCAACATGAACTACGAAAAAGTAGAGTTGCATTTTGGATCCCGCTGTTTGCCAAAATAATACCCTCTCATATTTTTAATCTTCACAGTACTTTGCAGACAATGAACGGACAGGTTTAGGCACTTTGGTCTTGAGCTCTGAGCTTGGTGGTTCCTAGTGTATGTCGCGGCCAAAAAAATTCCTAAGGCTCAAGAAGGTGGGGGTTGCAATGTCAGGCATCTGGGAGTTAGGAACACACTATTATTAAAATCTGCTTGTGCAGCTCTGTCAGTGCCGTCATCAAAGGGCCAGACTAGCGTTCTTCCTTGCTCCTTCTTTTGGACCAAGTGCAGCCTGGACATGGCTCCGCTGCCTGGAGCGCGCTCACCCATGTGGGGCCCATGGCAGGGGAGAAATCCCAGATCCAGAGCTCGGTGCTCTGGCTTTCCAGGCTGGGTTTCTGGACTGCCTGTTACAGTTTCCACAGTGCTCTAGTTTCACTCAGTGAAGGTTTGTTTTTTTTTTGGTGTTTTGATATTTTTCTGATGTTACCAAAAATCTTACGGGCACTAATTTGGGAAACTTCCCCGGGAGTTTGGGCAATCTTATTATTCACATTTTTCAACTGAGGAAATAAAGACAGGCTTGCTGAAAATATCTTCTGGTCTTTGTTGTCCTTTCCGAGGCACTGAGACCTGGGTTTTTCACAGAGCATAGCATTAAGTTCTGGCATCCTCACCCACACCCACAGCCACTGCTGAGAAGGTCTAGCCCTGTCTGCTGGGCACAATGTTAGGAACAGGCCATGGTTGAGTAGCCATTCTCATGTGGCTGGGTCTCAGGACATAGTCTGGTATCTGAACGGGTCCCCCTGGCACACGCTCAGAGAGACTCATATCTCTAAATGACATTTCTTTTTAAGAACTGAAAGTATTCTTCCTCTTCCTGCAATCTCCCACATTGTTCCCCTCGCTGTTTCTACAGCAAATGTGGGAAGCCTGCCACAGACAACATCTGAATTCAGTGCATAGCCCGGCTCCTTCCAGGTACACCAACTGAGGTACTGATTGTATTTGAACTGAAATAGCATGTGACTGACCAGCCTTAATTCTGTGCTTCCTATCTTTGGAGAGTTTGACTTGGCAGTCCTGCCAGCGCTATTGTGCAATAATTTATAAACGTGCTAGTAGATTAAGTGGAGAATATTTGGAGAGGGATGTGGATGTGTTTGTGTTCCTGAAGCTAACAGCCCAAACACCCCGTGAGGTAAGTGCTCAAGTACCCTCTTTTTACAGAGGAGGAAGAGGGTGTGTGGGCTGATAACGTGACAGGAGGCCAATGGCTGGGTTCTCAGCTCTGCTCAGCTCCTGCTTCCAGTACTTAAAGGGAACGCGGGCAGTTCCCAGCCCTGGATCTGGCATCCTAAAGCTCCTGAACTGCTCCTACGGAGTAGAGACTTTGCTGCCAGGGAAGGGCAGGTCGGGTGCCCTATCTTTAGCTCTTTCCCTGTGGAGGGAAGTGGGAATACCACTGCAGCAGCTGCTTCAGGTTGTGGTAGCAGAAGACCTCTTCTTTTGTTGGGAATCCGGGGCTGGACCATGAAGGTTTGATTAGCTGTGTGATTGGGGTGAAGGTCTGGCCCCAAATCTCTTGGCTCACAGGTCTGTGCTTTGATCATTGGAGTATAGAGTTATGCAAATACAGGGAATAGGGAAAAGTGTTTTTTTTTTTTTTTTTTTTTTTTTTTTTTAATCTTTTTCTGTGTTAGCAGAAGGAAATGGAAAAGAGAGGTAATCTTTTCTCCTTTAATTGTGTGGTCCTGCTCTATTGAACTTGATGGCTATTCTCATATAGTGCTTAATGGGAGCAGGCTTGGCAATGACTGCTTCCCATTACAGTATCACGACCTGAGTGGATTTCCATAGCTTTCTGTGGGGATGTGTCTGTCTCCTTGGTGTGATCTTGCAGGCTGCTTGCGATAAGAAAGAGAAAAAAGAGAAACAATGAGAAAATATTAACCTTTCTGCACATGTTGGGAAAGAGCCACCACAGACTGCTGGTCCCTGGTACAAGCAGGATGTTTTCAGGACCTGGTGTGCCCCCTGAGGCTGTGCAGAAGATATGGAGAGGTTCAGAGCCCTCTGTGAGCAGGGGTTACCACTGCGTACAGCCCCAGGGCAGGCAGGGGTGGTTCTCTGCTCATAGAAATTTGCTGTCTCCAGCCAATAGGACACTCTTCAGATATTTTAGTACTGATGTTGTAGAATTTGTCTGGCCTAACAGGAAAGGATTTTAGCTTGAAAAATGTTCTCAGGTCCTCTGCTTTTAGCTCTTGTCAGCACACAAAACTCTTCACAAGAACAGCTCGGAAGTCTAACGGATACGGAAAGTCAGAAAGTCAGAGGGCTGGAGGTAGAGACAGCTTTTGTGGTGTGTCACCTGCTGGTTGAGGTGCCCGTGTTTCAGGTCCTTCTGTCTCTCAGCAGGTACTAACTATGCTTTTCTCTCAAGTGGACAAATCAACAGATATAATTAGATTGAACTAAGACTGACCCAGATTCAGTTTGATTTTGCTCTTTTTTTTTTTTTTTTTTTTTTTTTGGTCAGAGAGGTGAGGAAACCCATCTTTTCTCTTCTTCTTTTTGTTTTCTTTTCTCTTATTCCAATTGGCCTAATAAAAGCTATTGCTTCTCTCTACAGACTTCACCTCCTTGTTAACCCCAGTGTCTCATTGCTACAAAGAGTAATAATACTGTAATTCTTCATGGTGTTTCAACTCCAGTAACACAGGCTATTTTTTTCAACAACGGCCAACACTTTGCTTCTCAATATTGAATGCTTAGTTTAGCTTTCCAGTTAAAACCAGCCACTAACATGGCACATCATGTAGCGGTTTCTCCAGAGACATCCTTTGAAAGAAGCTGAACAGTGTCCCAGGAAGCACTGCAGAAAACAGGGAAATGCCTCAGAGGCACCAGAGAGCTGTACACCAGAAGAAAAGCCTAGGCTAGGGTGTCAGGAAGAAGCACCTGGATTTATCTTGGAGTGGAGATGTCTTCAAACCCCAGGACCAAGAGAATCTCTTGCTAGGCTTGTCCAGGTTTGGTCTCCTCTGTGCTAAAATCTGAGAGATGCTGGAACTGAGTTTTTGATGGAGAACTGGTGCCTTTCACTGGACAAGTTGTTAGAAAGCCCTGGAAGTCAGGTGAATTCAGGTAAGTGCTTTCTCAGTGTTAAAGGGCTGGGTCACCTTCTTGCATGCATGTGTAGACCATGTGTTTTAGTGAAAACCATCTTGTCTCAGCCTCCTCTCTCTGGTTTGTCCCAGCAGTGTGCCTACCCTCAGTGACAGCAAATGGGTTCCAGGTTTCATTTCACTGTGTGTGCCTCCACTGAGGGGTTTCATTCACATTTCTTAAATTGGGAGATATTTTTGAGGGAGATTGTTGCTAGGTGGTATTGTGGACTTTGGTTTTGATTTCCTTGCCTTTTGCCTACTGCAGTTGCTACCTTTAATTATAATAATTATTATTTTTCTTTTACCACATATTTTCTGCAGATGACTAGTTTGGTTTTCAGTATGTTCATTCTTGAAGGCCCTAGAGTTGCCCATTAATATCATTTACTTGACCACTGGATGGGGACACCGAGCTCCACGGACCTCAGGTAGCTCCACAAGGAAGTTACCTGTTGACCTGGAGCTGCAGAAGCAAGGAGAGATCCCAGGGCTGAGTAGGAGCAGGTGCATGAAAGCTGCTTAGGGGACGTGGTGAGCAAGTTCTGTTAGACAGTGGCTTTAGAGGTCCTCCAGCAAACACCTCCAAGCATGGGGTAAGTCTGGCCTCTTTCTCTCAGTTGCTCAAATCATCTGTCCACTGGAAAGCCTGGAGAAATGGAGAGGGACTGAAGAGGGGCAGAGGTGTGAGCCCTTCCCTCATTGCCTCTTTTCTAATCTCATCCCTCTTTGCTGGGGATTACATCTGAAGGACTGCTCTGATCCTTTGATCTTCCCGTGCAGTGAGCCTGCCTCTAGAATGGGCCCCCATCACACTGGAGCTTCCAGCTGTATCTGTGAAGTGAGGCAGGAAGTTAAGTACAATATCAACAGCTTTATTTATTTATTTTCTTAGCGGTTTGTGCTATTTTTAAAGACCAAGATCAATCTATGCCTCAAATAGAGTTTCTGCGATTTATCTATTTATGCTGTAAGTACAGACAGTATGTAAAGTGCCCATTGTCTGCGTTAGCTCCTCTTGTCTTTCATCTCATCTGCATCAGGAGAGTTTTGTTGCTGTGGTTTTCCTCCATTTTGTGGACAGTACTGGATGTTGAAGGGATGAGATTCCCTCTAATTAGAGGCAGTGATGTTTAGGCAATTCAGATCATCATCAAAAAACAGAAAGAATGGGACTGAAAAGCAGGCATTTTAGCTGGAAAGATCCATGCATTTAAAATCCTGAGGCTAGTTCTTGCTTATTAAAGCTCAGACGTAATGCCTGAGGGACTAGTGATTTTTTTCTTTTTTTTTCTCTCTCTCTTTTTTTTTTTTTTTTTTTTTTTTTTTTTTTTTTACATAGAAGAAGCTGTAGTTATATTTAATGATCAAGGACATAAAACTACAACTCTGTGCTATGGCTAGAGCATTAGGGGAATACATCCACTGACCACCAGAAGCAGTTGGGCAGGCTTTGTGCTGTTTCAATGGTAGCTGGTGGCACGGTGCTGCTGTCAAAAAACCAATTCCGCTGCACTCCTTCAGCCCTTAGGGCAGATTTGTGCTGTCTCCTATTAATGCCTAGCAGATGTTTAGGTGATGTGGATGCCCAGCAGATTGACCTTGTGTGGAGAGGAGGTGGTGCCACCCAGGACCACAGCTCTGCCATGAGGATGAACGAGCCTGTGGTCTGAAAGGGAAAGGTGTGCGTGTCTGGTGCACAGAGCATCCCTGACAAATAGTCGTAACCTTTAAGGAAAGCTGTGTAAATGATCCTTGTCAATACTACCATTAGATTAGTGAGGGATACTGACTACTCCAGGGCTATGAACTGCGTTGCAGTCACTTAATAGAGCTCGTTGGTAGTAAACTGACTCGGTGATTTGCTTTTCATCAGCTCCAAGGGCTGACTTTTCAGCCTCCCCTGTTCAAATGGCATGTGTTAGTTTGCACCAGCTGGGTAAAACATCAGACACCAGCACAAAGAAACCAGGCTGATAACAGCTAGCCAGCTGCCTGTGAGTTGTAAGTGATGCTGGCAAGAGCCTCAGACTTTTACCCCTGTGGGTCTTCATGTGCTTCTGTGGAAATAAGGGACTTATCTCATTTTTTTTCCCATCCTGCTGTTTGCACAGGTCTGTATGTGAGTCTGTACATGTGGTTTAAAGCCTCGGAGGCCATCCCCTGGCAGCTATTGCTGCTGTGGAAGAGGCAAGAAAAAGGGTGGGGAGATGAAAGTGGGTGGACGGATGATGGGTGATAGAAAACCTCGGGGTCTCCTCCTCTTTGAGTCCTCCATGTACGATAAGAGCCAGAGGCTTCTAGAAGATTGCTGTCTCCTGCTAAACCTTGGTTTATATACCTGTATAAAAATAATAGATATGAGATGGTTAAATATGCAAGCTCTTTCCAAAGAAGCTGTTAGCTTGAACAAAGTTCAATTTAAAATAACATGTCAAGCACAAGTTCATCATATCCCTAGAATCAGAGTAGGTGGAGATTTTTCTTGCTTTACAGAAGTAGTTGTGTGACAAATTATGCATAATTTGTAGCTATTTGGTGGGCCTGCTCTCGCTCCCACCCAGGGCACATGGTAGCATGGCCGGGCAGCAGTACTGTGGACTTGGAGCTCCTTAGCCCTTACTGCAGGCTGCTTCGGTAACATCCCAGAGCTCATTTAGCTTCTCTGTCTGCACCTTTCCTTTATCTTCCAGAGGTGTTGTGAAGACAGATTCATGTTTAAAGTGATCATGAGCTCCATTAAAAACCCTCTGAGTATTATTATTGGCTGCAGCAGTATTGCACTTGGCAGCATGGAAGCGGGTTAGAATTATCTCTCCAAAGAGGCTGCAGACACACGAATGCCTCCAATTCTCCCACCAGTGAAAGAGGACTTTGACCTGCTTTGTGCAAGAATACTTTTGTCAATGAAAGTTGGGTTCTGTTTGCAGATGTTTGCTTCCCTCCTTGCTGTTGAGCTGAGAAAATCCTGCGTCCCCGCTGCTTGAGTCCTGCTGGCTCCCCAGCCAACAGAAGCCTTCAGGCCCAGGAGCACTGAAATAAAACCCGTGTAGATGTGCTGCTGCTCCATCAGCTGCAGCACTGCCTCAACGTGGCTGCTCACCACTGTCTGTCCATGCCAGGGGATGCGAGGTGGTGTCCAGCCCTCAATGTGCCATGGCCTGGGGGGACACCCAAGGCAATGCAGCTCTGCTGGCAGGAGGTTTTCAGGCTGATATTACGCTGCTCAAACTATACTTTTACGGTCACAGCTCGTTTCACTCACAGAGATGGTTTTACTTTGCTGCCTTGCTCCTAGTGAATACAGCTCAGCTCTTTTATGCCCTAGAGGAAATATAACCATATCCTAGGGTTGAGTGATGGCCCTGCTGAAAATCTGGGAGGAAAAATGTTTTCTTTGCAGGACTATTATTAGGTGGTTTAGTTTGTTTTCTTTGTGTCTCACTTCTCTAGCTTGTTAGTAATAGTTAATAAATTTCTGTAATCTTCCTATGCTGAGTCTGTTTTGCCCATGACAATAACTGAGTGATCTCCCTGTCCCTATCTCAGCCCTTGAGACCTTTGCCCTTTATATTGTATTTTCTCCCCCTTTCCCTTTGAGGGGGGCGGAGTGAGAGAATGGTTGTGGTGTGGCTTGGCTGCCCACCTGAGTAAAACCACCACAGGCCAAAACCAAAGAACTTATTTTCTAACAAGATGCAGTAATGAGAAACAAGAACCTTCTGATGAGCACAAGTGGCTGTTTCTTCCTTGGGAGCTGCTGGGGAACGGGGAGTGGAGGGGAGCTTACTTTTGGTGCGATTTTTTCCTGCCTGGACATCCAAGGGATGTCCAGCTCCGTTTGGAGGCTAAACCTCGGGTGCTGTTTGTCACTGTGGCAGGGGACATAGAGGTGAGGTTTCAGCATGCTTTAGAGGAGTGGAGCTGCTGGCCCTGGGTAATCAGAGAGTGTTGTGTGGCACTTGTCACCTGTCTGTAGGGAGTGATCACCTCACTGCTGCCTTCTGCTCCTTTGCCACTCTGTTCTGGTAGTAAATCTGTTTTGGAACAGAGATGTTATTGATTTCATCTGTCTTCTCCCCTCAGTAATCTGGGCACCGTGGACTCATGTAGAAATAAAAACTAAGGTGACTCATTTACTGGATCCCTAATGCAGGGAGTCAGATGGAAGTCAGTTGTTACCCATTACACGCCGCAGAGCAGAGATGTCACGCACGAGCTGTGAAACTCTTCCTAATGAGCCAGCTGACAGCTCTTGCTCTCCCCACAACTTCCTCATCGAGGGTGAATTGCAGCAATCCCATGTTAAGGTGACACAGGTGTGGATTCATTTCCAAAACTGCCTAGTCCCTCTGGGCTCCTTATTTTTTATTATTATTATTTTTCCCCCCACTGATGTCAGTACAGCAGCAGATTTAAATGCTGGTACTGCACTGATTAAAATTGATCCTAAAATAACTTTGTCCTTTGGTATCAGTTTATGAGATGCTTTTGTTTCTTTTTAAATCGTTGGATTGTCAAAGTGAGTTCTGAAGCAGAAAATGGCCAGTTTCAAAATAACTTGTCTCTCCCACAGGATGTGCTGCCTGTCCTTGGACTGTCCATTTGAAAAAAATAGGTACAACCAGTAGAAAGAGAGACCACAGACTCCCCTCCTGACACATCTCTCAGCTCTGAGCTCATTTCTTTTTTTCTATCTCCTTTGTTTGAGCTACAATGCACTAAAAAAACATCATACTCCGGGTAGAACCTAATATTGATTTCCAGAATCTCCTCTTCAATATTCCTAAGGATGCTGAGTGGTCCTTGACTAACAACCATGGGAATTAAAAGCTGATTCCCGTAGAACATAAAAGCTTGTTTGCTCATGTCCACTTATGTCTTGGGTTTGCTGTTTGGGTGGTCTGTTTAGGTAGCTGGTTCTGCTCCTTTCCCTCAGCATGGAGAGCTGTAAGGTGGCACTTGTTCCTTTCAATGATGACCTTTGCAAAGGAGCCACCCTGGTTCCATGGTAGCTGATTCCTTATCACTCAAATGAGCTTATCGTAGTGCTATGTCTGAAGTCTGCACGATTAAATTGTGTTTCTCTTTATGACTTATGTTAGACATACTTCCATGTCTCACTCTCTTATTTACGTATTGTGTATCCCCAAAAGCCATGACTCCTACATCTTCTAGATCAGTGGACCTCTGTCAATTTTTCCCCCACTATGTAACCATCTAGCTTTTAAAAGAAATGAGTAGAAAGAGTTGCACAATGATGTGGATCAGCTGTAGGCTTCTTGACATGACTTTGTAGAGAATTAGGACTCTTCTGACTGAGGTTTGGGAAAATTGGCTCTCAGCACTCAATAGACCTGCATGAACTCCTTGCACTTTTGGCAGTACCATTTCTTATCTCTGGCACGGTCAGGAGCTGCCATCTGCTTTGTCTGATACTGGCTCCTGCCAGGTGCCTTGGATGCTTACCCCTGGCTGGACATCTTTGCATTCAAAGTCCAAAGAACATGCTGATGTACAGGCTTACAGACTCTCAGGTCAACCAGATAAACATATTTCAAGGAAAGAAAAAAAGAACTCAAAACAACAAACTTGGATTTTAAAAAGTCTATAAGGTGGAAGCTTATGTCAAAAATTGCAAACTGATGACAATTTTTCTCCATAACTCCTTCTGTCTTTTCTTAGCAATTTTGTTTCCTTTCCTCTTACAATGGAAAAAAGGTAAAAGAGAGGAGGAAAGATCTGAATAGCAAGTTAATTTATTTATTTTATTGGTGACATAGATGCTGGAAAAAGTACATAAAGTTTCTCCCGAGATTTACTTATTTTTAAGAAATGAATTTTTATTAGTGAGAAATTTGTGAGTCCCTCTTTTTTAACAAGTCCTACAAGGACTACCTTTAGAAAATATTTTATTATTTACAAGGGAAGAAAGGATATTTACTTTCAACGACTGTGGCATATGATCAAGACCATGTAGGATGGATAGCTCTGTTAAACTGAGAGATCAGGGCTCACCTGTGTCTACGCTGCTCTAACAGTACAAAACTCACTTTTCATGGTGAGAGGAAAGGTTGTAAGAGACATTACAGAGGATAGGAAGTACTTGTGTTTCACATTTTTACATTAAATAACATAAAACTATAAAATGTGGAATGATTATCTGAAGAAAATGCCAGGATTTATCAATGAGAGACGAAACTGATATCTTCTCAGCTAATGACAGTTACATGTATGCCAGTTTCTGGGTGAAGGCTCTTCTAGCTGGGGTTAATGGATTTGCCTGACCTGCAGATCCACTGCCAGAGGAAAAAGGGAACACTCAATGTGACAGTTTGCATAAAAAATTGTGATTTTTTTTTTTCACTGGCTTGTCCTAGGAAGAGATTTTATATGTATATTAACTATAACAGGAAGTGAGGTTAGTGGGATTTGACCAAATGCTCAGCTATTTAGGCTCTGGGTGGGCTTCTTGGAGGCACCTGTATTCATCCTTACACTCATCTTTATATCCTTCAGCCCCAACTGGAAATTGATGTACCCATTGCAACCTTGTGGGCATGTTGCAGGAGCTGTCTCCTCTCTCATCTGGAGCACAATGAGAGGTGACAAAGGAAAGATCAACATGGTGCAGGGCTCTGCTGGCATGGAGAAGGCCACGTTAATGTTAGCGAGGCTTACATAGTGTTTGCAGGTGCACCTTCAAAAATACATCAGAGGTGATGCTGAGATCGCTGGCTCCCTTGTTGAAGAGTAGGAAAAGACTTCTAACTCTCTAAGCATTGTTTTCTGACTCATTTCTCAGGCCAGTAGAAGGAATTATCTTTATGGCTGCTCCTGCAGGTCAGCCTGGGAGAGCTCCACCATAGGTATACCCCACCACAAATATTGTTGGAGGATTGCAGACAAAATCCTCCTCCTCAAGGATAACGAAGCACTGAGCAGGTTGCGTGGGGCATGAGATTTACTTTTGTGGTGGAAATGCTTCTGAGACAGGCTCGGAATGAACAAACCTGCCATGATCCCCCTGGGAAAGATGAGACCTCAGCATTGCCTTCAGTGAAAAGAACTGTACCATCAATACTGTTACCATGTTGGTTTGAAAAAATCCCATGTCCACAGTGTGCCGATTCCCTGATTTGTTTGGTCTCACTTCATAAGGTGAAGCTCTGGGTGCAAGCATATTGTTATTATTACTATTATTGCTACTACAACTATTACTATTATTATTAATGTAACTGAGCTCTAAAGTGATTGTGTGGTCCTATGTGAACCTTAGGATGCAAAGACAGAATGAATTGTCTTTTAATTTTAATGTATGGTGGAAAGTTCTAGTTTCTTTCCATTGTTTTACCTTTTTTTTTTTTTTTTTTTTTTTTTTTTTAATACAGTGAAATTAAATGCAAGAACCTCATAGCACAGCATTAAGGAAAAAAATTAATTGAGCAAAAGTCAGCAAATGCAGAATTATGGTTTCCCCAGCAACTGTAATGAAGGCAGAGAACACATATATACGCTGGTGTTGGAGTTAACGCTGCACACTGCCTGGAATACAAATCCAAACTGTGTTCAAGGGGTTGAGTGATGATTACTGTGAGAACCATAACTTTACATTTCCTGACTTTTTGCAATTAAAATCTCAACCTGGATGATGCATTAGCATAGGCTTTGCATTTAATTTGCTATTTTCTTTAGAATGTATGTGTGTGTTGATTATGTTTGAACATTTCTTACCTTTTCATCTCATTTATTCTTTTGTAAGGGAAAAATCAGGAGAAAAACCATTTACCACATCAGCTCCCTTCTCCCTCACCGGCGGGGGGGAAGAAGGAGGGGAGGAGAGAACAAAAACCTTAGTGCAAGCAGTGCAATTAATTGTATTTTTAGCTCTAAGAAGCATTTACTGATGAATGTAAATTCATTTCACTGCTTTTCTGTTAATATTTGTACCGAGACTGGCCAATCTCTGTGCAGATAGTGGTCTTCTTCAGACTTTTAACCCATACAGAGTTGAGACAAACATCATTTACATGGCCTTGGAGTGCCAGAAGCAAGTCCGAGGTCTTTGGTGGCTCTGAGCTCACAGAATTTTTAACCAAGAGCCATTAAAGTTCATGACTCAGATCTGTGACACTTTCACCTGTGTGAAGTCCTAATGGCTTAAAAAGCCCAAACTTGTGAACACTTGAACACGTGCTTTTGTTGTAGGATCTAACGAGACTCTTTGTAGTGCTGCTGTAACTCCTTACTTAACCATAGGTAGATTTAATGGTCATAAGGTTGCTTCCCTCACTGGCTAGTTGATGTATGGCTGAAATCAGACTGAATTCCTCAAGTGATGGTGCAATTTCAATGTTTTCCTCTTATTGCCATCTGTCCATATGGAAAGACGAGTTCTTCCACCTTGCTGCAGAGGAGCCTTGGGGCACAGAGATGGTGTCATCTCAGGAGCATGTGCAGCCTCCCAGGCAGAGCCCAGGGACCAGCTCTTGGGCCTGTTCTGCATACCAGCTCCAAAAAGAAGTGTGACCTCTTCATCTGCTGTGATTTTATTTTATTTTTTCTTCCATTTATTGTTAATGCAGTTATACTTTTGTTCAACCTTTGCTTTTTGATCTTTTGCATTTTAACCTTTCTTAGTTGTGTGTTTTTTTTTTTTTTCTTTTCTTTTCTTTTTTTTTTTTCTTTGTGTCATTTCATGATTGTGACTTCTTTCTATAATTAACTCCATTCCCTTTGTTCTGGGCCTTGTGCTATTATATCCCACTCCCCATAGAGCCATCAAATTTCTTTTAACCTAAAGGCCCTCTGCCACCAAGGGTAAATCAGCCTTGTCTCAGCTCATTCACTTGAGCCCACCAAAGAGAGATTCCCCTCCTTTTCTGTCCATCCTCATATGAGCTCATGTCCATGTAAAGATGTCAGGCATCAAAGTTCAAAGAGAAAATAGCTTGGCACACGTTTTCCAGATGCTGTCAGGCTGTTGCTTAGGCTCTGAAGGAATTAAATTATGTGAGTACTCATGCTGCTGTCAGAGGCTTGATGCCTTCCAAGAACAGACACTGTTATCTTTAAACGTATCTAGTATGACTGAAAATACCAGCACAAAGTTCTACCTCATTGATCAATCTACCAAAAATGCAGCAAAATGTGAAAGCTTAGGATGGCTAATGAATGGTGGTTTTTAGGATGGGTATGTACCAAAAGATGTGAATCTAGCCTATTCCTATTAGAAGTTGAAGAATTCTAGAAAAAACAGAGGTGACCTAGAGCAACATGGATTAAAGCACTAAATAGAATGGCTTCTGTAAAGGCAATGTTTACTCTTATGGTGTCCTTTTATAGGTGAAATGTTTACTTTCTATTTTGACATAGTGGATTTTGTAAAACTTCACGTGTCATTCCTAGGACAAATAGCAGACAGACCAAATTCATTTTGTTAAAACCTTTACTACATCCCGTTGGCAAACTGTGTTTTGTCAAAGTCTTTTGTTCATAATGTTCACAAACGACATTTCATCACATTTTTTGTCAACAGAATGTAATTTTATTCCAATCATTCTGTCAACAAAGAGAAATACCATAAAATCACTTTGCTCACAAACATAAATTATATGTTGATTTTGTTTGTGAAAGAAATGGAAGTATCAAAACTTTTTCTGGGGAGACAATGAAGACAGATCGCATTCGTTCTGTGGACAAAATATTAATGTTGCAGGCAGCAGTTGGTAATTTCTAGGCTAGCTGGAGGGCAGAGCATGCATGAAATTCATGGTGAAGCAAAGGAAGAACGTATGAATGGGCTCATTCTGGCCCTAATTTGGGGCATTGGGAAAGAATGTCTTTTAATGAAGTTAGCGGGCTTTGGATCATGCCTTTAACATGCCAGAAGCAATGTAAGGCATTATATACATGAAAACCAAAGAACTCACTCTCAGCTCCTTTTCCTCAGTTAGCTTTTTGGACCTACTTTTGTCTTGATATATGGAGGGAATGAAACCAAGAGCTTAATTCAGCTGCCTACGCATAAGTGCCTGGTGATCCTTGAGATGTCCTGGGATGACCACGATATCCACAGAGGGAGCGGGTATGCTACAGACCCCTGAGAGTACCTATGCCTTCATGGAGAGCCAGCTGGGATGCCACAGCGGATACCATAGGGCATCTCATGTGGCATGTTTAGCCACATAACTGAGTGCCCAGTCTGCTCTTTCACTTACTATGTGATGTTCTGATAACTTTTCTTTTTCTTTTTCTTTTCCTTTTCCTTTTTTTTTTTTTTTTTTTTCTCCCCTAAATAACTGCTTTCTCGCACAGCATAGGTAATGCATTAGTTTCAAGATACATCCTTTTAAAGTTGCTATTCACAGTAAAGGGCTATTGCTCAAGAGATTACATACTCTAGCACGATACAAGAAAAAGATCTGTGTATTTTAGAGTGATTGCCAGTCACTTTCCATTTTCCCCATTACAGTATATGAACAGCCTCTCCCTTTTCTTCATCTTTCAGCCTAATAGCCTAAACATAGCAAATAGGCATCTCAAATAATTGTTGGATTCTGAGTGTTTGGCTCATGTCAGTATATGCTGCTTGATTACTGGTCAAAAGCACCTGTACAGAATATAGATTTGTTTGGATGCATTTGGGGAATGCACATTCTTTTTTTGAGCTGCTACCTTTTCAATCATATAGCGACCCAATCAGGAAAGGAAAATAATGCTGCAGTGTTGACTCCTCACACCACAAATGATCAGCAGAAAATAGCCAGCATAGAGAAATTATAGGAAAAAACTCATCATCTAAAAATGATTTTGTCAATGGTTTCTGGACAATTACAAGCAACCATCACTGTTTTTCCTCTATTAAACTGATAGCAAATTGAGGACAAGGCTCAGGTCCTGGATGGTACTGGACTTTGTGGTGCTTAAGTTAATTTGCCAACTCTGCCACTGATCTGCTGGGTAACTCTGGAGAAATTGCTTCATCTTTCTATGCATGAAGGTTCCATCTATAAAAGAGGTAACGGTTCGTTATATTTCTGTAGCACTTAATATCTGTGTGAGAAATGCTGCAGGGAAACTCAGTTTTGAATAAATGACCATCTCTTTGTCTGTCTTTCATGCTTGAGCACATTCCCTTCCTCCCCTGAACATGAGAGTGACTGCTCAAGGCTGATGGGTCTTTCTCCAAGTGGTCTCAGAGACTGGTCCCTCTCATTTGTATGTGACCAAGAGCAGGCTGATGATCCTGTTCCTCCTGTCTTGACTACCGTAGACTATATTTGCCTTTCCAACTTCTTAGCTTATTCCTTGAGGTGATCCAAAACACTGCTGCCAAAACCTTGCCCGCATTCCCCCCATGACTCAGCTCTGACTCAAACTCGTATCTGAACATCACCTTCCAGTCTCCTGGTGTGCTGTTTTCTGATCTCTGCTTCTCCTCGGCTCAACTTATCAGCAGTGCCAAATGTTCTCCCAACATGGCTTATCGCTTGGCTTATCACCACCGCTCACTGCTCCCTTTGATTCCTTCTCCTCTTCCAAACTTACATCTCCTTCCCCAGCTACCTCCAGACCCTGTGACTGGTACACTAGAGTAAATGCCTTTGTGCTCCGCTGCTTCTTTAAGCCTGTCTCCCTCAAAGTACCTTTTCAGCCTGACTTTGACCATATCCGTGACTCGACGTCAAAAATGTTGCATAATAACAAAAATAATAAGCTTCTAGTAATCCTGCTTTTGGAGCCACACTGGTTTCGACAGAGCCTCTGTAACGCTATTGTTTCTGTAGCTGGCATCAAGTGCTGTATTGCAGAAGGGGAGAAAATCATTCTCTGCTTGTAGCTCTGTATGCGGCGTTTTGCACCAGAACAGTTTGTACTTCATTGTAACATCCCGTGACTTCTGTAACTCTGAATGCATAAGCACAAATGTTGACTCAGTTAAGTTTAATAGAATTTCTGTGCCTGGGCTTAAAAGAGAATAGGAGGAAGAGGTGAACATCTAATTTCTGAATGCTCAACAGTGCTGTAAATGCAACTTGTTGAGACACACCAGGGAGTGTCACAACTTCTCAAGGCTCTTGGAACAGCAGGTGCAGACTATCTGGATCTTGCTTGTAAAACAAAATTTTTAGAGGAACGGAAAAAACAACTCTTGGCACCTTGTATTTGGGAAATATGTTAGGTATTGACACAAGAAAAAGGTTTTAAGTTGACAATAAGTAAAACATTACAATGATTAAATTCAAGTACACAAACTCACAGATCATTTTTTTAAAGCTTCCAATAAGATTATTTTCATGACACTTTTTAAGTATGTTTCAAATGCAGTTTCTATTCATGTGTAAGGCTGTCCCAGAAAAATAGGGTATGTCAGTTCATGGGCTTTTATCACTGAGAATGGTGCTTTGGAGTAAGTACAAGTGCACATTCAGTTTTAAGCAGTGACATAATATATTATCTCCTTTCAGAAGTCAACTGGAAGTCAGAGAAGAGATAAATTAATAATTACAAATACTGCATAATTGCACATAAGTCCAGTAGCCTTGCATTAATTGAAAACCCAAGCTCTCATGAGATCAATGGGAATTTGCTGTTGACCTTAGCTGGGAGATAAGCTCATAGGCACTTTGAAGGCAAGCCTGCTTGCCCAGATTGGGTTTGGTTGCAGCCGCTTACCTTGTAACATGAGCATCCCTGAAGCAGAAGATTTACACCCCTCAGTCCGCTGGGGCTACCTTTTCTACCCTTTCTGCTCCACTGTACACTAAAGCAGGGCTCTGTTCAGCACTTAACCATCCTTTTCACATGATCATTCCCCATTCTGCAGTAATTGGCTCACCTTGGCCCTGGTGTACTCAATCAGGGTGCTGTGAGCTGGCCAGAGGATCCGGGAAGGGTGCTGCTGAGCCACCCTGGGGCTCTGACCTTCTGCCTGTCTGCTGGCATCCTGTAGAGGGAGAGGAGGTGAGGACTGTGTGCTCAGCATCACACGCTCATTAAAAACTTAGCTTCTAAAAATCTTGGGATGGGAAATAGCAGCCACAGTCCTGCACCTCTTTGAAGCTCTGCCAAGGGGGTGGGAGGAATTGCCCCAGTGCTCCCAGCTGCAGTGCTGGTCACGTCCCCGAGGTGAGTGACAGGCATCTGAGAGAGGGCACGCTGCCTTCCAGCTGGGAGGATGGCAGGGAGGATGTCCCTGGAGCTGGAAATGGCCCTCAGAGGTGACACTGCTGCAGGCGAGGGCGCTGAAACAGGTTGTGCAGCAGCTCTTGAAACTGCCTTGCCTGTGTTGGGGCTGCAACCTGTGTGAAGCTGGAGGAAAGGTGACAGCAGGTGACAGAGCGGCTCTGGAGCAGAATGGCAGCAGCTGCCCAAATTAGGGAAACCTGTCGGTGCTTTTGGTGTCCTTCTAGAGGAAATTACAGGGAAGGCAGGAGGGATTCTGTGGTTATGACCAGGCAAATAATTACTGTGGAGGATACTGTGTATGACAGGCTGGCTTTTAACATCATCTGAGGGAGGAAGCTGTGCGGTTCCCTCAGCCCATCCTGTTCAGGCTCTGATCAAAGATGGAAGCCAAGCTGAAGCTGAAATTAAATGTGCAACTTCTGATTCATTCTCACTAAGTTTGTGCTGATTACTTAAAAAAAAAAAAAATATCAAAGCTGGGATTACAGGCTTAGCAAGGGGAGTGCATATTTCAGCACATACTGGGCTCTTTGTCATTCTGTCACACTGGAAGAATGAGACTATTAATGCATTGTCCCAGGCAGGCTGCGTTATAAATCCCAATGGCTAAATTAAATGAAAAAGCCTTTTAGGAAAAACAGCATGCAGCTTCCTACTGCTCACTGTTTGCAGCAGGACTGCCAAGGTGAGCAGGGGGAGATGCAGTGTGTCCCACTTTGGTGGATGAAATTGTAAGAGCTTTTCATGGAAGAGAAACTTGTGATAGTCAATAAGGTTCATGGGCAAAGCAGATTTCTAGTGTCTGCTCACCGTCTTACAAATTCTCCTGCCTTTCTGAAGTGCTGCGTGTCAGCAGGTGACAAATATTCCCTCTTTGTGCACAGGCGAGGAATTACATGGTGGGCTGTAAGTGCTTTCCCGTTACCTGTTCAGCACCACCGATAGCCGTCTGGGGCATGCAGGGGCACAGACATCCTGCTTTTAACCATAACGTTAGCAGAAAAACAAAGTCACTACTTTTGAAAAGAGCTAAACTGCGGATTGTACAGCCCTCCACATCAATATGACTTATCTGGGGGCTCAGGCTTGCCTAGCAATTTCCCTGTACACCAGTGACTCACAGGTTCAGGCATCCCTTGAAGGAGTCATGAGCACCAGCAGTGACCCCATTGCACCTGGGAAGCTCCATCCCTTAATATCTATTATTATTCAGATATGTTGGTTAAACTCCCTGCCTGTGGTGTAACCCTCAGCATTTCTTGCCTCCCGTTTCTGCAGCACTCGCAGGTGGCTGGTGTGGAGCTGGCTGGCTAAAGTCTTGCTGTTCTGTGCAGAGATTAGCTGCTAAATAGCAGTAACAGCTTGCTCTGAATTAATATTACCTGCCTCAGATTTTAGCCACTCCTGGTCAGAGTGATCCCTGTGGAAGCTGTCTGGGTTTCACAGCAGACCCAAAGCCACCACCTGTCCCCTTGGCACCATGAGGATGGAGGATGGAGCACACCTCCCTGCCAGTAGCTGAGAGCGACAGCCTGCATTTGGGGAATCCACAAAACATCGTAGCAGATGTCTCTCCTCTACCACATCGGGATGCGGGTCCCCCATGAGACCCACTGTTGCCTTCTGACAGTGGGAGCCTGGAGGAGCCACCATGCCCCTTCAGCACCCAGCATTTCTGTTTCTGCCTCTGTGTGCAGCCTCGCCCAAAACACCTCAGTTTCCTTCCGCCTGCCTCAGTTTCAGCTGTTGTTAGCCACATCAATGCCTAAACATCCAAACAACCCTTTGTTCCAGGCATCTTACAGTGGAGAAGCAGAGAAGAAAAGGGAGAACTACTCCTTCAATGCCCAGAAATGCCAGGTAGTGCAATGAATATTTGCAAAAAGTATTTTGAGTATGAACATGAGGAATGGTGCCACAAAGGCAGAAAATGTTATTTTGTCATGGTGCTTCTCACTGTTTTTCTTCTCTTTCTGGGACTAAAGACCTGGGATTTTTTTTTATTTATTTTTTTTTAAACTTGTCCCCACATCTCCAGTGTTTTGCTCCCTTTGTATTTGTCAAAGGTAACACAGCAAATGGAATACAATCCCTTTCAGGAGCCACTTCTCCCATAGGTTTCCCTTTCAGAGCCTGCAGAGACCTTACTCCTGCTCCCATGCCCCATGCCCCAGCCTCGGCAGAAGCAAGTAGCTTTGCTGCCTGTTTTTATGGCAGGGATGGTGTTAAACATCAGTTGAGCCGGCAACCTGTCTTCCTTCTGCTTTCATTCTGAAGGAAAACAAGGCTAAAATAAAAGGCCCTTTTCGTCCTTTATTTGTCATGTTACTAATTGCTGTATTACAGTGCTTTCCAAGACCAATTACATACTGTTTGGGGAGATTAGCAGAGTGCAAAACCGACCATGGTTTATTATACTGTAATGGCTCATAGAGAAAAAGTAGCTGAATTCAAGCCCTTACCATTTTGAGTATTTATCCCAATGCGGGTTTCATACATATATATATTTTATATATATCTATATATATACATATATATATATGTATAATAGGAACTGCACAACAGTCAGCAATGTTTAAAGTGGAATTTCTTCCCCGTGAGGGAATGAATACAAGTCATTTGTCATATGTTTCCCTTAATTCATGGCTACAGAGCATTTTAGAATTGCTTGATGTAAATCTGTCTCATCTATTTGACAACTCTGATATTGAGTCATTCATTTTTATTCTATGACTTAAAAAATTCTATATTGCAGCTGGAGATGGGTGGCTAAAGTGCTAGTTTTGGACTATGGCTCGAATGTAACAATAGCTTTTGACCCTAGCTCTGGTCCCAAGGAAAGTGAATTTGGCAATCTCATTTCAATTCATAGTGAATAGCTGTTCACATAAAAAAATCAGCACCTACCATTTGTCATACTTGGCAGCTTCTGCTTAAGAATGGTCCAGAACTGCATTACCATGGAAACTAAATTACCTACTCCTACTCCTGGCTCAGAAGGTGATTTCAGCCGGTTGTGGAGGTTTCATATCACTGACAGAAGGAGGTGGGGGCAATCTGGGGGAACTGCAACACAGATGACCCATAAGTACTCTTGGATCAGTCCCGAGTTTTTGATATCACCATCCTCAGGTCATGTGCTGTTGGACTAAGGCCAAATGGTTTTCTTACGCATCATAATTTATTTACTGATTTTTATTGTCATAACAGCTACCGGCTCCAATCCATGCCAGGAATGTGTTGCTGTGCATGTTGTATATACATATGTTTAGAGACAATTTCTACTCTGAAGACCAGGCAAGCAAAGGAGGTTCCATATATATATATTCCTTCTTCACTATAAAATTAAAACAAGATAAGTGATTTGCTTGAGATCACACAAGAAAGCGTTGGCATGACTAGCAAATGAACGCCCCTTTCTTAGACTTGGCCCCGTGTCACTTCCCCAAACTATTTCATCTTTCTTCAGAATTACTCCTAGACCATGTTTGTTGAGCTGGGCCTGCACAAGGTTTGATACTTTTGGTCACCTGCTGTCCACTAAAAGGCCACTGATTCACAGAACAGTATTTTATTTAAGGCTGCTCAGTCTTGGAATGAACAAACATAATGGATTAGAGATCAGTGCTTACCAGGCACTGAAAGTTTTTAAGGTTAATTACATACTGTATGTTGATTTTGTAATTGTAAGCAAAAACTCTGCTGTAGCCACTCTGTCCTTCAATAATGGCTGAAACAAAAGATCACATCAATATGCTGTGCTGCATCTCCCACCTATTTCCCTCTCAGATACTGCTTCTTAGCAAGATGTATAACAGTGGGAAGACTAGAAAATAAACAAACCTACAAAAAGCAGATTAATAGGGATCAGTCTTAAACTCATAGAGCCAGAGAAGCAGCAGAGAGAGGCAAAAGGAGCTCTGTCATTACTAGGACAGTGGCCGGGTGAGGAGGGGAGAACCATGAGCATCCCATGAGGATTCAGCTCCTGGGGCTGATAGCTGACTTTGGGATTGCAGCACAAGCAGTGTGGCTGAGAGAATTTGGGAGCAGCCCCCATAGCCAGGCTGGCTTTGGCTTTAGGATATAACAGCTAGGCAAAGGCTCCAAGGTCTTGTAGGTAAAATCAGGCAGAAAGGGCTGGTAAAATCAGGCTGAAATGCACAACTCAACCAGGCTACCAACACATGCTATAAAACAAAATGGGAAAGGCTTGCTAAAACTTGGTGGCTTCAGAGCTGTGTGGTGGGAAGTACTGCAAGCCTAAGACCTGGTTATTAAATGTAATCCACGATTCATAAGACAGTGCTGCGTCCTTCCCACAGACTTTCTTCTAAGGTTCTTGTCTCATTAAACTGTTATTGGATTGTGGACCTCCTGAATTAAAGGCTGCTACAGTGGCTTTCCTTATTATTGGAAAACTGGATTTTGAAACTGCCCTTGGAGAGTTTTCCAAGTGACCTGAGCGTGGGAGGCTCCTTGCTGTGCCAGCTGCTCACCTTGTGCAGCAGGAGGTGACTCAGCTGTAGCCATCTCCTGGGTGACCTCCATGCCTCCTGCCGTGCCCTTCCCTTCCCTTGTCTTGACTCTATCAGAGCTAGTACCTGAGTCCTGCTGAAATTGGGCCAGGGATGTGCATGTGAGGGGATGTGCTGTCGTCTGTGGTGTAAGGATCTGGCCAGTTGTAGCTGTTGGCCCACTGTTGGTCCCTGACCAACGGTGTCAGGTCCACACCATGGAGGAAGAGTCTTTCGCTCCCTATCTGTGAGGTGGGTTCTGAGTACCCGTCCATGCAGAACACCCTGGTATCCAGGCACTTTCCACTCCACAGCCCCCTGCCACATCCTCCTCCACCCACTGGATGCTGTGGGGGACATCACGAGCTGCTGGTGGGCACCAGACCTTTGTCCCTCTTTAGCACTCCCTTCTATGGGCTGCTGAGGATGGTCACCCTTCTCGTTTTGCCCTTGCCATGGCCCTGGCAACATATTTGGGTCCCTTCTGCTCTCCCTTCACTTTTTATATGCGTCTTTCCTATTTAAGTGTCACAGATCACTGCACCAGCTGATTAGCCTATACATGTATGGAATATAAAAGAGCAAGTCCCCAAGTTGTAGGTAAGACCTTTTGTGAGATTGACTGACTAAAAATAAAACAGAAATTGGCTCTGAGCTTTTGAGAATCTGTCTCTTCCTCGGGCCACTGGAAAGCAGAGCAAGGGGTAGCACTTCATGATTAATTATTAATTTATAATTAATTTGAAGCCAGAATCAACATCCTCCTAGTAGAACTGCTTTTGCTTGTTCTGTCTTCCCACAGTCTGTCACAAACTGAGATCCTCACAGGGGGGTTTCAAAAATTCAGGGCCTTTTTTTAATGTTTACTTTTTTTTTTTTTTTTAACCTATTAGTCTTGCATACAACTGCTTTTTTATTTTTTGTTTGTTTCTTTTGTTTGCTTAAAGGACTAAATCAATAGCTACATTTTGGGTCTCTAGACTACACATGTGAGTGCAGACAGACTTACCCTCCCTACTCCTTGGGTATGAACAATTTGTTTATTCGCGCAGGCTTATGTACTTTTTTGAAGGTTGGTTCTTTTGACAACGAAAAAATACCCCGTACTTCTGCAGCATATCATCTGATGCCCATTGTATACCAGGTATCTTTGCTCTGTGCAATGAGTGCAACAAAACCTCTCTCCCCATCGAGTTCTACGGGGCTTAGGCAGATTGGTAAGGTGGGATTTGGAAGAGCATTGGAGGCTGACCTTTCTCTACCTCCCCCGTGAAGCTCATGGTTAAAATTCCTGCTGACTTCAAGGAGAGCAGAGCTGGGTCAGTGTTGAACACTTCTGAAAATCCCACCTGTAAAGCCTGCAGAGTTCATTATAGGGGCAAAATTTTCTATAAAGCCCAGCAGGGACGTACAGAAATTGTTAGCAGCTTATTAATGGCCTCCACAGTGGATGTGTGTATTGAATTTAATTGGGCTGCATCCCAGTAAGGTTCTGATATGCTTCTGATTAATTTTCTCTACAGTATACCCTTTGCTTCTCCTCTCAGAAACTGGACAGACGCTCCATGTTTGCACTTGCATAAAAGACTGGCAGTGAAATAAAGCGTGCAGATAATTATTTATTACACCCTGAGGATGATCGGTGAGCTGGGAAGGCACTTAGTTAACGTAGTTGGATGCTAGTGGTTTGGGATCGGTCCCTCTTAACTTAGTCCTTAAATAAAATAGTATTATAGTAGTACTATTTAATTTTGTGGGTAGAAACATGGTTAAGTTCCTTTGTGTGAGATGTGGTTAGTGGTGTTAGGACTCCATGTAGGCTTTGAGCACAGTGGCACACTTGAGAGGGCAGGTTATATTCATTCCATGCTGTGTCAAGGGCATGGTGCTTGCTAACTGCAATTAGTTTATCTGGACGTCTGCGTCCAAATAGGAAAGATAGCTTTTCAGAGTATAAAAGGACTATTGTGTTAGTCCTTGGGTCTTGAAGGCTATGAAGATGCTTCCCTACCCCACCTGTTATTACTTGTACTTGGTTACTTTTACGTAAATCCAGTGATGAGGACAGCCGGCAAGACTGTGACATAAAGAAATTTCACCTTTTTCACTGAAATGGGGCTTTTGTTGTCAAGTAATACTGTATTGGTCCACTGCAAGGGACAGAAAGAGATGCTGTTGAAAATCCCATAATTAGCAGCTTAAGGTATAAACCGTATAGAACTCTGTGTTCTACCATAAGCCCTCTAATTAGCTTTGTCGGGTGTGCTTAAAAGCAAACAGACACGCATCCTTATCACTAAATAATTATTTGCAAATAAACTCTCTCTCAACACGTCTGAGGAAAACACAAGACTATTAGTTGGCAGAGCTAAGCCAGCAGAATAGCTGAAAAAGCATGAAAAGAGCTACAGAAGTTCTTTTCAGAATCCTGCTCTCTTTGGCTTTATTTCTCTAAAGCTTGATTTATCAAGAGGAGAATACAGTATTTGGTTTCCCCACAAGTAAGCTCTTTTCATGTTTTGTCTTTGAAATGAAAATCGTCTTTTGGAACAAATATCTGCTCTATCAGATAACTGCATGCTCGTCATCCCTAGCAGTGCACTGGCAGGAAGGCTGGGCGAGGATTTTTCTGCAGTACATTGAGTACACATTGCTGGCACTAGATCAAGAATCAATTCCTCTGATATCGAAATATTGACTTTGCATAGCTGGTCTGATTTAAATGCTTATCATTCTTGACTTTGTAGGCTACATACGTACTGTAAACTTTTTTCATGTGGGCCTGAGAATAAACATCTTTCCGGCTGCCTGGCCATTTCTCACAGAGCAACAAAGGGGCTGTGTGTGTGCATGTGAGCATGCGTGTGTGAGTGCGATTGCCAGTAGATTAATGCAACAACCACGTCTGTGCAGAGCCCATTTGGAAGAACTTGGGACAGGGATTTTTGATACTTGGGGTAGAGCAGTGCTGCTCCTCCAAGTGTAAGAGCAGCAGTCTGCCTGGGTGGGTGTTGGCCGCAGAGCTGGGTAAGGGAGAACCCAAACAAATGCTAAAACAATGATTAAAATGTTTAAAAACCTCAGTGACGTGAAATAATAATAATAATAATAAAAAAGTGAAGATGATTTCCCAAAGGCAATCAGAACACCTATTAAGTTAGCGCCAATATTTAATTGGCATTATTGTATGCTTCAGTGAGGAAGACAGTGGATCTTGCGGGTGTGCAAGTGGAACACATTTGCATTTCATAGATGATTAAAATAGATTTGATTGCGTTTGTCTCAAGCCTGGCAAGTGAGGGCACATCTGCCACCTTCGACGTGCCCCGTGCTCCTAGGACTAATGGAGTACACCGAGTCACCGCGAGACAGGCTTTTACCTCGGGAAGTCCCACGGCACCTTCTGCTGCCTGGCCCGATGCTTTGCTGGCCCTGGAGACTTTCCTCTTATAAAGAATTGATGCAAAGTGGGGCGAGACGGGAAGGATTCGAGGCAGTGAACTTGTCTTCATCTGGTTATGCGAGAGCCCTTGGGCTTTCTGCTGCTTCAAGGTAGAATTTATAAGGTGAGATGAAAGGTAATTTAAGTCATTAATTTGTGTTAAGGGCTGGCAGAACAACAACAGTGCATTTAATCTCGCTGTGGAAAAAATCGGTGATTTGCAAAGTAGGGGTCAGAATTAGGGGTCTGATTTCCTCTTTCACTCAGCGTAAAAAGCACTGCTTCTAAATGGAGATTTTTATTTACTAGAAACATAAAGCTGAGTTAATTGACTTTGGAAAAAAACAACATCCAAAAGCCTTAAATATAATATAGAAAACTGTATAAAAGCAATTAATTAATGGTATTAAAATGTTTTCCTTGTGCTTTTCATTACTCTCCCATCTGAATTCAGCACTACAAATGCACTCCCCACAGCGCTGCAGCTCAGACTTGTCATTCGTCCCAGGCCACCTTACCTGACAGCCTGCAGCTTTCATGTGTACCCCCCCACCTCTCACCCACAGAAACCCACCTTTCCCTCCCCAACCCACCCACAGGAGCCCAGCAGCTTTCTTTTTGGCAGTACTGTGTTTTGTTTTTTTCCCAACCATCATGACCATCCCATGGCTGGTGAGTGACTTCTCACTTGTCCTTCTCTACTCCTTTCCTCATTGATCCCCATGTGTCTCCTGGCTCCTTACTGGGGTTCTTGGCTGGAGATTTCTGCTCTTATTTTTTTCTTCAGTTTGGGGTAGCTTCTATTTTTGCTTTTTTTTTCGTGTTCCCTCTGCTCTTGCTACACGTCATGCTCTGCCGGCCCTTATTCTCTCAGCATTGCTCTCTTTCATGTGCCAAAGGATGGCTTTTCCCTCTTTAGAAATGTCTTTTAAAAGCACACTGCCCTTACATCAAAGACTGAAAAAAAATGAGCTGGCTTGACTGGGAGAATCTGGAAAATATGCCTCCTCAGCTGATGAAAGTGACTTGCCCTTGTCACTAATGTTTAGGAATAGCTGGAGGTGTTCGACAGCAGTGATGATGGCTTTCCAAAGGACAGGTTGCTTGGATGGCTCCTGTGCTGCCACCTCCAGTGGTCCTCGGTTCAGTATAGGCACATCTCTGCCCCGCACCTTCCTGGTGGCCCTTCAGGTTCCTCACCCTGCCTTTTTTCCTCACCCTGGTTCTTTCTCACAGCACCCTCACCTTCTCTGTGATGTGGTACCCAACCTGACATTGCCTTTTTCTTGCTTTTCACCCTTTCTGTTGCTCGTTTTTAGGGAAAAGGCTCCAGCTCTGCTGTTCTTGTAGGGAAAGGAGCAAACGGACCTTCTGCCACAGTGAGAGGTCTGATGCCACCTGTGTCTTGGTCTCTTCACCGGGATCTCCCTGAAGGCCCTGGTCCCTGAACTCCTTTTCTCCTGACCATGGCCCTGTCTCACTAGGCCCTGTTAGCCCTGAATATGGTGTAAGATATGCACTCCACAGGTTGGGTGGTAGCCACGTGGAGTTGGAGTACATAGGTACTGGAGTTTTGTTTGACCAATGCCTTATTTGGAAGGAACACCAAAAATTAAATTATTGTCGATGTGTACAACATTGTTAAAACAATAATTAAATTTTGCCTGTTGTGAATCTGATTTTAATTATGTGTATGTTACTTTTTTTTTCTTTTTTTCCCTTTTACTTAAATAAAACATTCCTCTGGAGAATGAGTGCTTACAAAAATTTTCTCACCATTTATTGCCAAAGCTTTTCCCTTCAGCTTTGTTGCTACTTAATCTTAGCCCCCGGAGGCAAGTTGCACATATTAACCTGTCAGAGCAATGCTAAAATTGTGTGACACTTAGGAATATATTCAGAAAGTCCATAAAACCATCATAGTGGCTCTGGTTTTCCTCCTCTTCTGCTCATGCACTACAGCAACACTTTTCCATATTCTGTACCACTGACCCTATTGTTTGTTTGATGTGGGCCTTCCAGATGGAGAGGCTTTTTAGAGTTTTTTGGATCACTGGCCAGAGAAATGTGGTTTTGCTTGTGGTCTAGAGTCTCTAAGACCTCAAGAAGCAGATGACAGAGCCACAATTCAAGGCCTCCTCCAAGTACCTCTGCTTGGCTGTAAGAAACACAACAGAATACAAGCTGGGGCTGAATCTTTCTGCATGCTAGCTGATGGAGCAGTGTGGGCTGTTATCTTAGCAGAAAAAATAACAGGCTGCCTGACCTGTGTCTGCTTATGCACTACTCCCTTTTATAAATTACTGATGATTATTTGTTTGCTGTGAATCTCCTAATGGACCAAGGCATTTTATTAGCCTGCTGGGAAGTCTGCTTTCTCAGGTGCTGTTGGCCATCCTTTCTGAGGATGGAGAGGGAGGTAAAGGTCAGGGGAAGAGAGGCCTGGATAGAGAAGACCTATGATTAATGTCATCTGCTTTTGAATTATGTTTTCATTTATAGGTTTCAGATTTTTAAATACAGATTTAGGCATACTGTTTTAGACAGTGTCAGAACCTGCAAAACAAGTATCTCAGATGAGTGCCCTGGATCCTGCAGTTGTGAGCAGTCCCCCCATAATAAAAAATTGCTGTTTTTGCATGACAACATGGACACCAAACTGAGGAAGAAATGTGACTTACCATCAGTAGTGTTTATCTGAAATAAAAACCTGAAATATTATTTGTCAGAGAGTATGAATATATACAGGTTTTAAGGCATCTCTATGAAGAGATACAGTTTGGAATGTAAATCATAAAGATCATAATTAATACACAGGTCATGAATTTGTAGATTTCATTTTTATTCAGATAAGGAAAAATATTTCTTGTTTGCAAGTCAGTAAGCATGTACATGCTAAAAAATTGTTTACCATGTTTCAGAAACACAAACATAAGGCTAAATTAAGCTTGATCAGCCAAGTCTGACTGTATCCTCTTTAATACAGCACGCTTGGCAACTCTAATCTTGAAGCTTGCAAGCCATAGAAAAAGCATAATTTTCAAACACCTTTGGGAGAGAGGATCCTTTCCTGGTAGCTAAGAAGTCTCTCCCTCTAGCTTAGAAAGAAAAATGTTCATATGCACCAGAAAGATCTTTATTTGAAGGCAAAAATAGCACCTCTCTGTCATGTGCTCTAATTAACTTGCTGTGATGTCGCTCTGGTGATGGACACAGAAATAGACATTTGCTTTCCTAAATCCTGAAGTAGAAAATGAGGCATGAGTCAGGAAGATACAAGAGGGCAGAACTCATTTTCTTTTAATTACTTTTATTCAGGTTATATCATCCGGCAGATGTTCAAGTTTCATTTTGAGAAGCTGAATCCTCCTGAAATCCCAGTGTGTCATTTTTGATGGGGCTTACTCTCTCCTTCTTTACACACACATAAGGTTTTTTATCTTAGAGCTGATAGGGGAAGTATACATGGTGAGCAGTGTTCCTGTTCACTGTTGAAGGACATAATTGGCCACCAACTTTCTACTAGTGAAATGGAGGAGGAGGAAATGCTCTGCAAAAATGTTGTCAAATCATGAGAGTTCTCATTACTAAGCAAATAGCTGGGGAAGTATTTAACCTTCTCTCAAGTTGGTGAACATGTGTGCCAAGGCCTGCTTTTGGGAAGATCTGTGTGATTCGTAGCTGAGCAGCAAGCTTTGGAGGAGTCTACAGGCTCATTGCAGCACCTATTGGCAGCTGAGCTGCAGGAAGTGTTGCTCACTGTGCTCTAGAAGTGGATGGCAAAATTAAGGCTGTAACCAGATGAATATTACTGCCCAGTGGCTCTCTCTGCTTTTCATTCTGCAAGGCTGTTTTGGCTGAAGTTGGCTTTCCAGAGGTACAGTCCTGCTGAGCAATTGCCAGTCCTCTGGCCACCAGCAGTGCTGTCTGTGGTGATGGATAGTCCCTGCACCTCTGCTCCTCTTGTCTAAAATGAGAATAATATGACTCTGTTCTCCAGAAACATATTATAATAAAGACATAATGTTTTCTGAACCATTGCACACATTCTGCTGCTGAGCCCCAGCTGCAAATGAAGGTGAAGGTAGGTAGGTGCAGCCAGGACACATCATCTACACGAGGCAATGGGTGGACTGGCTGAGGACTGCAAGAACCTGCTGGTTACAATATTTCCTCTTGTTTTCCTGTCTTCAGTCTGTCTTTCTGATAAAATGTAGGAAATTTTGAAGAAACATTACTTAGAAATCTCTAATTTTCAGTTCCTGTTTTGTTGTGCCCCACGGTTATAACTTCTGGCAAATGGCTAGACTTTCTGTAAGTGCTCTGGCCTGTATTTGTGACTACAAGGTCTGTAAACACAGTCTCTCTGCAGGAGAGCATCTTTTTATATTTTGTGGATAGTTCTTGTGCCCTCTCTGAGCACAGGAGATTGGGCGACAAGCAACTGCTTGGCCTTGTAACTTCAGAAGCAACTCCTATCTGCTTCACTTCTGAAGGAATACAGAGTGCCTCGGGCAGCATGACAAAGATGATGTAGAAAAAGCTAGAAGGATAGGTTAGTCAAAAAAAAAAAAAAAGAAAGAAAAAGAGGCTGAGAATAAGTACCTCTGGATAGAAGCCACTATATCTGCACTATTTTAAAGTTATTTAAAAGTCTATAAGGTCTCCAAAGCCTATTTTGTATGTAAGTTGAGGATGCCTTGGCAACATAAATCAATATTTCAGTATTTAAAACATAGGAAATGAATTGTGTATAAAATGGAACTACCCAAATGAATTTTGACAACAGTTCCTATATGCATTATTTATATTTTATTGTTTTATTTTTTACAGATGTGGATGTTGACTGAGCCACTGATGTAAACTTGTATCCAGATAGTTTTAAAACATGTATTATTGGCCTGGTTCATAGTAATAATGTAGTTTAGTTATAAAACAGCTTTTGTTGCAAACAACTTTACAAGACTAAAATATATATCAAACTACTGAAAATATGAGGACCATTTTCATCCATACCTGAAACGGTCTTATGTGGAGTGATTCATAGTTGATTCAGAACACATAAAACTTCTGAAAATATATTTAGGAGAGGAAGTGAAGGCTATTTTAAATTTATAGGGAGCTGGAATTAGAAAGTGCCTACAACAGTGGAACTTAACACACAAAATCCTCTGAAGAAAGAGCATTCTATCCTTAAATTTACAGTCTGTCCAGGGATTTGGTTTAATTTTCTATTTCCAAAGGATCATCTTTACCCACCATCACATAAGTAGCAAGTTGTGCTTCTTGTTTCCCAGCTTAACAGTGGCATCACTGTCAATCAGCATTGCTAGTATATGGAGCACTGACACATGTCCTGAAAGTTCCTTACGTCTTTCCTGATCAGTCTCTCTGCTTCAAACATTCTCAATATATTGCATTTACACCTTTATACTTATTCTGTTTTAGAGTGTTTTTTGTTTTGTTTTGTTTTGTTTTTTCTTCTTCTTCTGTTTTTTTTTTTTTTTTTTTCTTTTTTTTTTTTTTTTTCTTCCTTTGTTTAGGCTTTTTTTCCCTCTCTGCAAGCTCTACACATTTAAGATGCATCCAAATGGATGCAAATGGTGCTTATTAGGAAAGCAGAAAATCACTCCGGAAAAAAAGCTATCCCCAGCATGTTTTAATGTTCAAATTAGAGTACCCTCCCCAGTGCTAAAATGGGGTTTATAATGGAAATGCTTACATCCTCACCAGACTCTGTGTGCCTGTTGCTCTTTTGTCCTGCAAGTTATTAAAATCCAGCCTGGTTGCCTAAGAGACAGGGTAGCTACTTAGCAGATATTTAGCCATCAGTAAAAATTAATGTCCTACAATGTATTTATTGGAAAAATACACTTAATTAAGTGCTCAAGTTATACAAGCCACCCACCAACTACAAGTGTGTTCTGGCAACAAAAGTATTGTTGTTACCGTGGTTCTGCCTCATGATGTTATTTTCTTAAGTAAATGCATTTTTCAGCCTTACAGTTCTGGCTACAGCATATTGATAAGATAACTGTGCTCTAAAGGGAGCCATAGTATTTTTAGTCTCTATTTCCAGCTACCAGTAGTTCATTAGTGACACTGTTTTGAGAGTGTTGATTCATTAAGAGTCTTTTCATTAACAGTCTGACATTCATATGTAGAACAAAAAGCCAGGAAAAGTAACAAGGCACTCAGCATTTTCTGTTGTTGCTCTGGCACTTTTATCTTTTCTAATGTCAACAGAAGAGCTGGAAGCTTTCAGGGCTGTAGGTTTTAAGCTGAAGCTGAACATGAACAATTTTGGGGAGAATTTTTTGTGTGAAATCACACAATGTGATTTCAGGGCCAAATCCATATTTTGCTCATGTAAGAGGTCTAGTAGATGGCAAATGCATGGGAAAATCAGATGTGAAAGTTCTGTTCTTAAATTGCTTTCAACCGGAGCTGTAAAGACTAATATGGAAACACAGGGGAAAATATGACTTTTTCTTTGTTATTTAAATAGGCTGTTGGCCATATCCCTAAACTTTATACGGCTTTGGATAGATTAGGAGATTTCTGCTAAGCTATCAAATATATCATGCCCATGTAAACTCCTAGCAAATATATAAATATGAATTTTTCATTGTTTATAATTGCTATTTAATTGTAGGACCAAATTCAATAGCTTAACATTTATATAGTGCTTGATACTTTAAGCATTGAACAAATATTAACTAATTAATAAAAACATCTGAGCAGCCCTTTTGAGACTGTCAGATTCCAAAGAACTAAATTCCTTTTCTTAAAAAAAGGGACTGTTCAGGAAAACACACTGTGAGCTTTTAAATGGCAAATCCAAAATGACACAGTGGGACAGCATTTCATGCCTGAAATCTGAGCGGAAAGCCTTTATTTTTCCAAGATTTTTTCCCCCCAATCTTGTAAATAAATACTAGGCAATGACTTCTCTTAGGAAGCAGAGGGGAGGGAGGCCAGAGATGAGCTTGACACTGGCACTTATTTTGCTTTCAGCTGCATATAGTATTTCATTGGAATATAGTATTACATTGACTTATGTATTCATTCAATCATGAAATTCAACAAGACTTTTCAGTTCTGTCATCAAAAAAAGCAACAAGAGCAGCAAAGCAAACTGTATGTTTTTGACCTTTGCTCTCCTTGCTGAGAATTCGTCAAGCAAAATTGTGGCCTTTAAGTCCTTTACGAGTTATTTTGGCTCTGAAAGGTCTGACTTAATGATGCAAAACTATGTGAATACCTCTGGCTTGCTGGAAAACAAAAAAACAAACAAACAAAAAAACCAAAACAAAACAAAAAAAAAAACAAAAAACAAAAAAAGAAAACTAACAAACAACCACCAATAAAAACAAACAAAAAACATATTGTTTGATATCTTAAATTTACACTGGACCTTCAGTTTTCCTAGGCTCAGGGCTTTGCCTTCTATGATGATCTTTCATTTCTGGTCTCCCCTTCTGTCTCAGTCAAAGTGATGACATTTCATAATACATGTGGTCACCAAGCTGTTACTGCTGTATATTTTTATATTCAGCTTTGTGTCTGTAGGACAATCAGGACAAAGCAAATCGCTGCTATAGGCATACTACAATTTAAGATGGACATGTGATAGAAGAAGATTAGAGTCAGCAAAGTGCAAAAAAAAAAAAAAAAAAAAAAAAGCTAGGGAAGAAGGAGATGCAACTGAATATTTCTTTTGAGATTTTTCTTGTTGGAAATTGTAATTTTGAGAAATAAAGATGCTTTTTTTTTTTTTTTTTTTTTTTTTATACTTTGTTGCTTAAAACAGAAATGCTAACGGCTATTATTTTTTTTTTCAGTTTTTGTTTATTTCTTTCCGATTTATTTCTTTGTTTATTTCTCTCTGTCATCTGGTGCAATATGGAGACACTATATTTTTAAACATATTTTGCCATTTTGAGAAATAAGTAGTGTTTTTATGCACATTTCTCATGAAAAAAAAAATGAATATGGATCTTGTTTTGCCAGAACTTTTTCTGTTTTCTAAAAAAAATCTGAAGATGCTTTCCATTTTGTGAACAGTGTCTGCCACAATTGCAAGACAGCAAGCACGGCATTGTAGCTTTAATATCACTTTAGGTTTATTTTACTTGGGGAACAGTGTTAGGGATGAATGCTTTGGTAGCTAAGAACCTCAGAAAGTTAATCCAAGAAGTAAATTGTAAAAAGGGAGTTGAGGAAATGAAAATGACACTGACATAAGCAGCCAGAGTCTCAGAAACCCATCTGACAGTTTGATCTGTTGCTATATTGTCAAGATGTCTAATTAAAGTGCTATATATATAAAAGACAATTTGAAAATGGTGAAAAAAATATTAAAGTTAATATAGATGTGATTTCACAAGAGATGTGCCATTTATTTTGTTAGACAGCCAGAGACAATTTAATGAAAATGAAAGCAGGAGTATAAGACTGCAGCATATTCATTAGCTAAGTAGAATTTTGACTCTAAAGCAGCTTTCTGCAATTTCTGATCACAGTTCCCCTTCATATTGCTCAACCCACTATATCAATATTTATACATTTTGGATAACCAGCCAATATCATACAGCTCAATCTACTTTTTTTTTGGGTGCATATTCTCTTTCTAGGGAATTGTGTTTTAGCTTGTCAGTACTATGAATACGACCTCAAGCATAAACTCTAGGGCCCATTATAGCAAGATTTGGCTGTTTTGACAGCCATCCTTGTATGATAAAGACAACAGTTTAATATTATGAACAGAGATTAAAAAAAGCAAAACCAAAAACAACACAGCCCCTTCAGGTGAGACACCATAGATAGTGTCTGCAGCAGAAGGCAGATTGATAATCATTAAGTGTGAATTTACAAGGTTTGTTCCATTAATAAATTAAAATACTATCAAGACAGGATCCAGAAGATCTTAGAAGATAAGACAATAACTGTAAAGCAGAACCACAACTTATTAAAAGCCATTTAAAAGTAAGGGAATTTAAGATTGGCCATACATGATCAAAGTGCCTATAGTGCCCTAAAACAAACAAACAAAAAAAACACTCACACAAATAAATAGCATCCACAGAGCAAACTTTCTCTGAACCTGATCAGTTATTATATGACCATGCCCTGAATCTATAGTTCCTAAATATTTAATACCTAATATATATATTAATAGAAATATGTATTAGACCAAGTCTAACATATCCATAAAGATTATACCTAAACATGCCATGTTTTTCTATTTAACATCAGAATGATGTGAGAGCTTAAAGTTTATATTCAATAACTCTGTTGAAAAGTGGATTTTTCCCCCTTTTGCCAGCCACTGGCAGAAGGTTTGCTTTATTGGGGCTGGGCAAAATGTTCTCCCTTGCTTTTTGGGTTATGAGGCACATCAGCAGCCTTGTGTTCAAGGAGGAGAAAAGGTCAGGCTCCCACCCACTATTTTGCACCTTGGACTTCTACCATGATCTTGTTTGCTGGAATCTCCTCAGAAAGTCTCATGTTTTTCACATGGGGTTTCCTATGACTCCCCTGCAAGGAACTTCATGAGTTATTGATGAGGGCTGGACAATCTTCTCATTTCTACACTTTTTATCATTTTAGCAGAAAGCTGAGATGTTCCAGACCAGATCTGCAGCTGGCAGGAGTCAGTATCTGCTCCAGAGCTGGAATTGGTTTGTTTTTTCTCACCTTTTGGAAGGTTATTTGGTGATAGATTTGGAAGTCACTTAAAGTTCTACCTCCTGATGCATTTTATTTTCCCAGTTATTTTAATTTAGTTTGGTTGAATTTACTTTATTTTATTTCTATATTTCAAGCATTTTTTGTTGTTGTTGCTTTAAAATACAATCAACTTTTCCTCTACAGGAAGATCCCTATACTCTCTACAACACAATTTTAAAATGACATTATTTCAGTTAGAAATTATGTTAATGGTTTCAATTTATTTTGATTTTTCCTATTGCTGTTGATAGCTGCAGCTGCAGTTTTTAATACACTTCTATTTTTGAAAATATTTTTTAATAAAAAATGGTTTAAACTTTCACAGTCTACTGTTCAAGGCATCTCACAATTTACATTTTTTATATTGTTTTCCATTAGAAAACACCTGAAGCATTCATTGCAGGGTACTGTACAGTACCCAAGCAGCATAGAGAAGAAAGTCCCTGGGGACAGTGCAGTACAGTGAAGGGTGTGTTTGGAGGAAGGGCATGGTGTGGTACAGAGCCACTGAAATACATGGACTTTCAGATATTTTACAAAAGAAAAAATAAGTGAACTTACTGCCCAATAATCTGGTGGCTGTTGGAGCAGTGCTATACAAGGAGCAGCTGGTGAAACAGCAGGAGGTGGGGATGTCAAGGCAACAGTAGAGTTGGAGATGAGTTGGAATAGAGAAAGATGCCTGAACTGAAAGAGTCAATGCAGATATTGGTACTGGGGAAAATAAGAGGAAATGGGGGTTGATAAGACATTTTCCAGACAGGAAGAAGGTATCAGGACAAGAGCGGGTAGTATGCTACAAGTGTTACCATTGCCCCCAGCAGTTAGCACTTCATACAGTGCTCTGCGATGAAGGGCATCTCCAGCTTTTGCAGGAGGAGATACTGGGATAGTGAGATTTATTCAAAGGCACCTTCTGGGCCAGCAAAGAATCAGAGAATCACTTAGGTTGCAAAAGACCTCGAAGATCATCAAGTCCAGACATTAACTGAGCACTGCTAAGTCTACCACTAAACCATGTCACTTAGCACCACATCTACATGTCTTGTGAATACCTCCAGGGATGGTGACTCAACCATGTCCCTGGGCAGCGTGTTCCAACACCTCACAACCCTTTCTGTGAAGAAGTTTTTCCTAATATCCAATCTAAACCTCTCCTGGTGCAACTTAAGGCCATTTCCTCTTACCTTATCACTTGCTGCTTGGAGAAGAGACTGATCTGCACTCCATTACAACTTCCTTTGAGGCAGTTGTAGAGAGCAATAAGGTCTCCCCTAGGCCTTATTTTCTCTAAGCTAAACCCAGCTCCTTCAGCTGCTCCTCACAAGAATTTTTTTCTAGATCCTTCACCAGTTTCATTGCCCTTCTCTTGACACGTTCCAGCACCTGAATGTCCTTGTAGTGAGGGGCCCAAAACTGAAGCCCGTGGGAATGTTGTCAGTGTACTGACACAGTACTTGAGGTGTACTTGAGGTCTTAACAGAGCTGAGTACAGAGGGACAATCACTTCCCTAGTCCTTCTGGCCACACTATTTCTGATACAAGCCAGGATGCTGTTGGCCTTCTTGACCACCTGTGCACACTGCTGGCTCATATTCAGCTGACCAATACCCCCAGGTCGCTTTCCACTGGACAGCTTTCTAGCCACTCTTCCCTCAGCCTGTAGCATTGTATGGGGTTGTTGTGCCCCAAGTGGAGGACCCAGTATTTCGCCTTGCTGAACCTCATACAGCTGGACTCGTCCCTTCATGACACTCTCCAAAAGCTGTCTGATACCATGTCTGCAGGGTTCCACTGACCCGAGCAAGGCTGGGCAGAGCCTGAGCCTGAGTCTTGGGGCAGAGCACCAAGAAGACATGTGTAGGGTTTGGGAGTTAGCCTTTTCTGAGTTTCAGTCAGACTCCTGATTCAAGGAGGAGACCAAGATGAAGAGCACTCAGACCTGCAGGCTAAATGTAGCCATACTTTCAGAACAGCATCACGTCCCCACTCACCTAACACTGTCCCAAACTGCTCTGTTTGGACATTGCTACATATTTTAAGTATGAAGAAGGAAGTGACAGAAAATGGAAGGGCAAAAAGGGAAGGAGCCAAGGCGAAACAGACAAGGTTTAGTGTGGGGCTGAAGGGCGAAGATGATATGGTAGGGAGAAACCCCAGAAAGGGGAGGGGAACAATGATTAGACAGCCTAATAATTTTTTCTTCAGCATTTCTAACATCCTTCTAACATCCTTACGAGTATATGCTGCTTTTTATGACAGTGACAGATAATGAAGAATACAAAAGATAGTAAGCTCAGTATTCAGAGAAGATCCTAAGTAGTGGAATGTTACAGGTCTGTTTGGAAAGCTGAAATTCTCTGGTGATAGGAGGTGGATGGGTTGGCTGGATGCCCCATGAGATTTTCCTCAGTCAATCTAAAATTAATTCCCCTTCATAATTAAAATACATTTTACATTTTTAGGAGCAGCTCTTAAAGAGTGTTTTTTTTTTTTTTTTTTTCCCCTCTTCCCTACTTCTTTTTACCGTGTAGCAGAAAAAGGCCACTTTAATTGCTAAGTTGCCCAATTTAGGATGAAAAAAACCCACAGATTCTTCATGTCTGCCAATCTTAGCTACTCATTTGATCTTGTACCCATTGTATAAGTTATAATGTATTTTTGCCTGCAATAAATCTATGTGGCAGTGAACACCTTGTGTTAATTTACAGGTAAAGATCTGCTGCCCAGTTGGACAAGATTCTCAAAGTCCCATGGGAAGTAGATGATGAACCAGTATTTTGAACTTCATCCTCTCATCCTTGGGCCATTCTTCCTTGGCTGGGCTCCATACCTGTATCACGAAGTATATAGGAGACACACAATCTGCATGGCCTTTGTGAAGTCCTACGAGCAATGCACACTCTTGAGGACCCTGGTGGCACAAAGGGCCTTGTGGAGTTTTCTAAAAGATGTCATGCTGGTTTTTGCCTGGTCTTCCTGCAGTCACTGACAGAATTCCCACTGGCTTCAGATCCAGTGGTTAGGCCACTGCTGGAGACCTCTGGAAAAACCTGAAAGTGAATGAATTTGTCATCTCATTTTAATTTTAGCATGTTTTGATGGAAACTTCCTCTGGAGTAAATCCAAACCAGTTCACTCCCTCCTCCGTCCCAGTTTTTATTTTGGTAGTTTTACCAAGAATATCCCAATACTGACCCCAGCACATGAGCCAGCTTCTGTTTCCATCAAAGGCAGTGGGAGTCCAGCATCAGGAACTGCAATAACAGCAGCATCTGACCCTAATTTAACATAGCTGCAAACTGGAAGATGGAAATTCAATAATATATGTTGGCAGATTTCCTGGTGCTCTCAGACACTGGATGACTGCAATTCATCTGAATTCCAGTTTATCCTATAGGTATACAATGAGTCAATTAACCCTTTAAATAAATCAACTAATTCCAGAGCAATCACACAGCATCTGTTTCTGTACTTTATCAGTTACATGATAAAAATCTTCCTCTTGTCCTTCTGTTTCCTATTGCATTCTGTGCTGTGGATAAATATAACCAGTCCTTGCCAAGTCACAGTTGCAGAGACCTACTTCAGACAATGGAACCAGAGAGATCTGGAGACACACATTGGAGGAAATCCTTTGTAATGCAGTGCTTCAAATTGAATGCCTGCAGTGCTACATGGCAAATTTAAAGCTAAAATCCACACCTCATTAACAATGAATCCTGATGAGTAAGTTAAGTAGAAGAAACATCAATAATTTATGGTGATGAACTCAGCATTTTCTCTCTCCTTTTTTCTTTTTGTGTTGCATCTGTCTTTGGAAGCCTGTAGTATGTTACAAATGAAGTGCCAGAGATGAGCTAGAAAGAAAAAAGCTAGGAGCTCTTCCAGGGAGACAGAGAATAAATATAGAGCTCCATGAATGCAAACACACATGCTTTGGACAATTAAGAATTTTTAATCACACAGTGTTTTATCTTTTCAGAACTTCCCAAGTGGCAAAATATATCCCCAGGAAAAGCAATAACAGCAGACAAAAAGCAAAGAGAACCAGAAAACAAAATTCAGATCAGAAAGTCTACTGTAATGCAGTTCAGAATTACTTGTTCCTGGAATGATAAGAGAAAAGTAGAAGTCACGACTATGATCAATTTTACCCAAAGAAGGCCTACCAATTTAACGGTGGTTAAATGTCTTACAGATATCTTGGCTGACATAGAACAGAGTGAATGAACCAAATGATTAGATTTCAAAGTGTGAATGAGCTTGTATCATTTTTAGGAGTCTTTTGGTATACAGTTGTATTTTATGTTGGTATTTGTCAGCCTGTGTTATTTCTTCAGCTGCCTAGCATGCCTTTACCTTAGAGCTTTACCCTACAGTGCTTTCCAAATCAGATATCCCATGTGTAACACTAGGAGAAACTTTTTTAGAAAGTCTGCTATATGTTGATGATCTCTTTTATCCAGCTCTGCTACTGTTAGCTTCCTTTGCACAAGCACTTGTCAAATATAATTTCTTCTGGTGAAGGAAATTGAAGATAGAGCCAGGTGTTTCTTAAAAGAAAATTTAGTTGTTTTCAAATATTATAAAAATTCTACTACCTTGAATGCAACAATAATAGAAAGGTTAATATTATAAAGCTTTAAATTAAGTAAATTCTTTATTCAAATTCCCATTTTTTTCCCTGATACTACACCTGTTCTTTTATTTAAAGTCATAGTACAGGAAACTTTCCCAATTGCATCTCTCCTTTGCCTCCATTTCAGGCAGACCTCTGCATAAAAGTGCATTAAAATCAAACCTCAGTCTCTACTCAGTATAATTTTTGGTGAAATTTTGTTGTTTCACTAGTCACTGAGAAGAAATATTGAGGGTGAGGATAGAGAAAAATGAGGGCTGACCATGGTATAAGCAAAGGTGAGTGCGTGGTAAGTAGAGGTGTAAGTTCTAGTCCTAGAACCTTGTAGTTCTAGTAAATCCATGTTTTCAAGTAGCTAGTGAAATTATGAATTTATAGGCCCAGGCCTGTGTTGATGGTTGGCACCTCTGCCAATTAACAGGATTTAGAGACTGGGGGTGGAATATTTTTTGTGAAAGTGCTATCCTGCTGATACCTAGGTGCTATTGTCATGATTTACTTATGAATTTGCTCTGGGAAACAGTGATTACTTGGTTTCACAAATTTAGTAGAAACTAAAGGGAAGAAGATACATTTCTTGGCCTTACATATCTTAAAGTGTGTGTTTATGGGATCTGGTGTCTGTGGAGATGTGTTGCCAAGTCCTGCATTTACTCTTTGGACATGATTGGGTTCTATGTTTGTAGAGGTCTGCTTCTGAGATGACTTCAACAAACTTGGCATGCTCCTCTGTGGGGAGAGTTTTGGAAATTTTTCTTTAGAAGAGGGTTTTCTTACAGTTAACTGTATGTATAAATCTTAGGTAACTGATAAATAAACTCTCCAGACTAATGTTTTTGCAGGGTTAAAGTCCTTTTGAAACCTTGAATTCCCCACCTTTAAGGTGGATATTTTGAGTGTTCTCTTTAGAACACATTGGAGGGAATGGAGGATATGTAAGTATAGAGCTTTTTTTTTTTTTTTTTTTTTTTTTTTTTTTTTTTTTTCCAGATTAAAATAAAAAAGGATTATTTTCATTTTCTTTTCAGTGAAATTACAACTTTTACTTGTTTAACTCTTTATACAGAGGACAAGAGATCACATAAGATTAATTGGCACTTACTGACCACAAACAGTCCAGTCAAAACCCAAAGGGGCATATACAGCCCTAATGTAAAGAGAAGATCAGGAGTGGGGAGCAAATGCTTTAACTCTTCAGGTGATGTGGAAGCATGTGGTCTGATTGGTGTTTAGTAAAGGAATTAAAGTGTTCATACAGACCTTGGTAAATCCATGCCTGCTGTACTGTAACTAATACACACACAGGAATGAACCTGTTACCAAGCACACCAAAAGTTTAATTTCATACCAACAGGTAAGAAAGCGTGTCAGCTGTATTTTCAATGCCTGATTAGAATGAAATTAGCAATTATTTCTCAGGGATTGTTTTACAAAACATCTGAAGATGTATGGTACGTGTACCATATAATTGTCATCTGTATTGCCTCAGGACTGAACCAAGGTAATCCGAAACTCCAGCTAGATAAACTTCCCCTCTTCTGTAAAGGGAAGTTTTCTTTGGGTGATGGCAGGCTGCAGAGTCAAGATGAATTGCATAAATATCAGTTTAACTGTTTCCAGTTCTTTGGAGTGACTGGCTGAATAAGGTAAAAGGGACTTCATTATTTTCAAGGTATTTTTTTCATTTTACTTATTTATTTTGGACCAGACATAAAGATGGAAGGAATAATGAATTCCATTGATGGGTATTTCTATATCTGTCTGGTAGTGAGAGTTGTATGAATGTTCATAGCATAGTATATACTGTTTAAAGAGCAGGGCCCAAGGTTGGTATTTGTAAAGCATGCCTGTCACAAGCAGAATTGCAACGTGACTTTCAAAACCAGCATCTTTCACACATTTTACATAATGCCCACCTCCCCTTTATATTTGTTGTAATACTTTGGGCTCCCCCCACTAGTTTCCTCTCCTGTGTCAATGCTTTAGTTCTGCATCTGTCTGCAGCCCCTTGGCTTCCACAGAGCAAAATGATCCTCATTGCTTTGTTCTCTCATCTGTCCTCCTGAGAGCATGCTCCCACCAAAGTTGGCCTTGTTTCCTACCAAATCCTGCAAACATTTTCTATCAGGGTTTTGCAGCACCCCTTGAGCCAAGCCTGCTCGTGATAACTGTATCTAGAACCTGCCTCTCTCCCAGGGGTGATTACCCTGGATTCTGTGCCACTTCTAGCTCTGCAGAGACCATCTCTCCCCCACAGCCCTGTTTCTCACCATTCAGATTAAAACTGAATGGTGAGAACTAACCTGAACTAACCATTCAACTAACCTGAGCTGGACTATTCCAGAAAGAGAAAAAGAAGCCTTTTCTGTCATTCTGGCATGCTTGCATGAGTGCATGAGTGCATTATTCCAGCTGACCATTGTCCAGGGATGATGAGGAGGATTATTCAAATCAATCCAGATAGTCATCCCCATGCAAGCAAATATTGCCTTCAGACCCTGTCCCATACACTCTATCTCACCCACCATGTTCCTGTGGACTTTAAGTATCACTCCCCTTCCATCGCTACCAGAATGGAGAAAACATTAAGCAGTGCAGACGGACAGGATGGGAGCAGAGTTTACCACCCCCCAAGAGGTATTACCCTACTTCTCTCACCCCCCAAGAGGTATTACCCTGCATTATTAGGGACTGAGAACTGCTACTCTAAGATGAGCTGAAATATGTTCAGCCTTCTTATTGCAGCATTTTGGTTCCAAAAGATTAGTATCAATGTATGCCTTAAACTCCAATAAAGCTGAACACAAACCCATGGATGACTTCATCTGTTGTATCGGTATTAATTAGTGAAATAGAGACAAATAAGATTTAGTGGTAAGCATCTCTGGAGATCAAGGGTACTTTAAAGGAGTTGTTTTTCCAGTGCTATCTAAACTACAAGAACAACAGAGAATTTGATTTAAAGGAAGAGCAAAAAGAAGCATGCAGCTACTGTGAATGTGAATTGCTGGAGGAGACCTGCACTTTCTCCTTTCTGGCTGGCGAAGGTTGCCATGTTGTAAATGCCAGGTACTCTGAGGTCCCAGCGGTCATTTTGCTCATTTCAGTACATGATGGCCCTGATTTATGTGTCAAATCTGAAAGAGATTTCTAGAAAATCTTCATTAGCCTTGCAGTTGTTGGCAGTCAGGAAAGTCCTTGGCATAAAGAATGTGGCAGACGTTACAGAAAAATTAATAGGATAGTTTTCTGAAAGTACCATCAAACCTTTGAGAAGCCAAGGACACCTCAGTCCTCACAGGAAGGAGGAAAAGAACAGAGTACACAGACTCTTTAAGGTGATTACACGATAACTCATCAATAACAGACTCCCAAGTGCTCATCAGGTCCTTGACACTCATTTTGCTTTGTGCAGTAAAATAATCCTAAAACTAGCTTAACTGTAATCTTAAATCAAAGTTGAACACTTGCTAAGTGGGTGGGGGGAAGTGATAGTTTAAAGAAACCAAATTTTACAGAAATGCAATTTTTAGCTTGCATGAAAGATCAGCATGCACTAACATCTCCTTCAAGTCCAAAAGCATCTTTTAAGAATCTGAACACTTCTTTCTTCTTTCTTGTTTTTTTTTTTTTTTTTTTTTTTTTTTTTAATGTTAATATGTACCAGTGCCTTTAAAAAAAAAAAGTTTTACACTGATGATCTAAAAGAACGATCTGATCATTTAGACTCAGTAGCAATCCTCCTACGTCAGAGAGGGGTTTTTAATTAACCTGATGTTCCAGCTATTTTAATTACCTTTGTAGTTCCAGGTAAAGGCAATATTCACTGCTTCCCAGCTTCAATTACAGAGCAGCGATGTTCTGCACATTACACCACAGTGTTTCTCTATTCCCATGGCTCAGGAATGGTTTCAAAAAAATTACTGTAAACATATCTGTTTGAATGAGGAAGTATTTTAAGATGAAAGACAGTGTGGGGGAGGAAAATATGGTGTTGATATTCTGTTAGGAAAAGGTGAAAAACCCAAACCCTGAAATGATGGATCAGTGAGCATTACCAGAAGTTTAGCTTTATCACTAAAATGCAGCTCATGGCCTTCATAATTACTTGCTGAGCAGGGGCAGAGCATCAGCCCTACATCCTATATAAAGGGCAATGCCTCTGCACGTCATCTGCCTTTATTTTAAAATAGAGTCTGAAGGCAATTTGTGTCACTCTGAGCCAAATAGTAGAGTCAAGGCTCAGATAGTCTGGTTTCAGCATAGCTGGCCTGGGTGGGGTCCCTTTGTGAGTGTGGAGCTGCCAAGCTTGATCCCTGAGTAAGCAAGCCATGTTGTGAAATAAGTCTTCCAGGGCTCCATAGGACATATACTCTCTTTCATTAAATAACATACTGAATTGTCCCTAAGCCAGTCCTAGAGGGTTAGTGGTTTGGTAGCCAGCCAGCATCTTGTTATATACTTTCTGGCACAAACCAGTAGTATTTGTAACAAATTCTATTGATGTGTTAATGTAAGGAATTTGGAAACACTCACTTGGATGTCCCAAAAGAGGATGAATTTCAGTGCTTTCATGACTTATTTCACCAAGAATATCTTTACTAAAAAACATCAAGTTAAGTCTCATGCTCAACAAATAAGCCAGAAAATCACTTGTCTGATTAATGCTGCATGGTGTCTTTTTTCCAGTCAGTGGGATACCCATAAGCAGGTCACAAGTACCTTACATATATATATATCTGATAAATATTTTTTCCTCTGGCTTGATGATAACAGTTTGCACTCAGCATAGCAAAATTCAAATATTGTTGCCTAATAGCTGTTTGCAATGTAACTCACAGGGTGCTGTTTTTCTACTGCATATTTTCCATAATTGGGTGGATATGGAAGAAATTCTGAAATGGCTGTTCCAGATGAAAATCAGGCTTTCTGTCTGTAAATAGTTGCATTACTGGATGTCCTGGTGTCCCTGTAATACCTTAGTGGAACTCAAGAGGCTCTGTACAGCAGTAAAATCCATACTAGGGTATAAGACTGAGTGCTTTCAGATTGGAAACTTGGTTTGGCAAATTCTTGTACATATGACTGAAATATGGCTTTTGTAGCTGTGTGTTCCCCCAAAGGGGTGAGAATTAAACACATATTGTAAAGCATTCTCAAGGATTCTAATTTCTTCTCTATAGGTAGGGCAATTATTCACATGGTGGTTTGAGGCCTCCATGAACATTTGAGTCTGCTATGTTGTGCAAAATACATCTGCAGTGGTGGTTTCCTTGCAGAGCTTTGGAAGGAGGTTTCTCTGACATCTGTATTTGACTGGAGGAATTGTCTAAACAAATTATGGCTTTGTAAGAAATGTTCCTGCAAACCCAAACACTTTGTTTTAACAATAGTGCAGTAATGCATAATATCCAGAGTACCTCATGGTCATGAGATGTCTTTTTTGGGACAGCAGAAAGATTTCAGAAGGGTTCTTATGCATTTAGATAAAACATGCAAAGCTTAAATAAAGCACATGGAGATGTAGTAGCATCTGGTAATGTATATTAAGTATCCTGATTTATCCCATAACAAAGTCAAGTGGTTCTCTTTTTTACTATATCCACAAGTTATAGTTAAATCTTGGTATCATGGAAATTTTTATGGTAGAAGTAGTGGTTTTCTCTCTCTTCTCTCTCTCTCTCTCTCTCCTTTTTTTTTTTTTTTTTTTTTTTTTTTTTTTTTTTTTTTTTTTCTGGCTTACAGGAGTTGATGGATGTAATGATCTAGGTGGCTAATTCAAGGTCAGTGTTTAGGAGCCAAGGATGAATTTGGCAAATTTTTGGTTAATTTTGGCAAAAGTTATTAGTAAAATAAAACAGGTGCCCAGCAGCCCAGCACTACATTTTAAAGTCCTGGATGAATCAGCCTCCTTTCACAAGGAAATACAATGTGGTGAGTCTTTTGCTAAGTTAGCTGTTATGCCAGAATCACATTGTTCACAGGGCTTACCTCTGTGAATGAGTTACATATGGAGAAAGAGTGCGTTTCAAACAGGAGTTGACTTACACAATAAGTGCCAGAGGATACCTCACATGGTAGGCTACAGTTATGTCTATTCAGATGAGTACAGACAAATATAAGTGCCTCTTCTTGGACCTGAGGGTGTGTGAGCCAAATTTTGGCTGGTTGTGTTAGCATTTCATTAGTGCAGTGTTGCTGAGACGATTCATTCTTTCTCCCAGCAGGATTTATTCACTCAGAGCATGCTGTGGTCCCTGGGATGCTACAGGGATCTGTCTACAGTGCTCAGACTCCAGGCAAAGTCTGAACAACTGCCTGTGCTCATTCATGTGGATATAATTTGTGGGCTTTTGTGTGCAGGGACTTGATCTCATGCTTGAGGTGGGTGCCCATGACTGCAGCCCACTGAGGAGCTATAGACTATAGACATACGTTGGAGATGACCTCCTACACTCCTGTTTTGTGAAGGCCAAGCCAACCTCAATTTTATATTAAGTTTCCCCAGCAGATTGCAGTATGGTAATCTTCTCAACTAAGAGCATCCCTGTGAAGCTGTATTAGCAATAGCGCAGCCAGCAGGTTGCAGGTAGTGATTATTCCTCTCAACTTAGCACTGATGAGAGGTCGTTTGGAGAACTGAGTTCAGCTTTGTGTTTCTCAGTGCAAGAAGGTGCAGTGAGCACCTGGAACAGGTCCAGTGGAAGGGCACCAAGATGGCAGCAGACACAAGTTGGAAGACAGGAAATTTCAGGTAATTACTAAGAAATGTTTTTCACTGTATAAACAGAAAATGCTGGAGCAGTTGACTAGAGAGGTGGTGGAGTCTCGAGCCTTGGAACTGCATCTCCGTCCTCAGTGAGTTGATTTAGTTGATCTTGAGGTTACATAGTCCAGCTAGGTGACCTCACCTGGTTCTTTCTGACATAAATTATTTTGTAACTCTGTAATGCACAATAGATCAGCACTGCCTTAAAAAGAACCCTGCACCTAATAGGCAAAGATGTGTGAGCACAAGTCTTTTTCTTGGAGGGAACTGAGAAAGTGAGAGGGAGGCAATGTTATAGTAGATCTACACAAGCTGTTTTTAATAGAATATCCTCCTTCCTATATTAACATATATGCAAGCAATAAGCAAGCGAGCAAACAAACAAACCCTAAAGCCAAACAAACCAAACAATCCACACAAACAAACAAAAACACCCACAAAGAAAACAACAACCAAAAAACAGGAAGCTAAAGCAAAAATGTTTTAGATTGACATTTTGTACAGCTCAGTATAGTACTTGTCAGTCTCACTTTTTTTCTCATTTTTAATTACTAAAACATGGCAATAATTTCCTAAATAAAAATGCCTTCTAAAGCAAATTCTGAAATGTGCAAATGTAAAGATGCTGAAGTAAATCTTTTACTTTAAGTTCTTACCCTGTTTTAGCATCATTGTAATGGAAGGTGAGGCAGGACTTTGAGACACTGTCTAAGCCATCCACTGATGGCCTGATTTAGACTGTTTTCAGCAAATGTACTCTCTCTCTGGTATGTTTTTGTCAGATATCTGGACACAGTTTCTCTACATCCTCTCTTCATGGCACAGTAAACTTCAGCAAAGTCAATAGCTATCCTGGCAGCAAAGTAGAAATGAATGAGACTCTCTATTTTCAGACCTCTAAAACAGCCACTGAGCCATCCGTTGGAAAATACTGGTGTCAGGGAGGTCTTGTTAAGTGGCACTCGGTTTCCAAAGGGGCAGAGAAACAGACTACTGTATTCTTGAGCATTTCACACTAACTTTCTGTGAAGTGACGAGGATGGCTTCCCTGGAGGGCAGCCTAACTGTTGGGGTGAGATTAAATAGCTGAATCTACCTCTCCTAAATACCTTGCCAAAGATATTTCTGCTTCTCTTCTCTGTTTCAGTGCCTGCTTGTTGGAACTTCTGCTGGCACTGAGGTTTGGTTAATGCGGTAGCAAGCACTACCACCAGGGTCCCCTGCCACTTGAAAGTACATATTTAAAGGCAATCTTGAATCCGGAAGGGAAGAAGGAAGAGAATGTAATGCTGTGCTGTTTCAGCTGCTAATTGTGCCCAGATTAGTTAATTAGATAATTAACATAAGAATGCTCTCTTTTCATATTAGAGCATCGTACATTTACAATAGAGCTGTTCATAAGTAGAGTGCTATGCTGTGGGAAACACTAATTAATTTTGCAAATTTGGACCTTTAATTGCTAAAGTGCTGTGCTTTCTCAATGTTTGTTTTAGAGTAATGTTAACTGATTACTGTCTGTTCGGAGAAGTATTTATTCTCCCTGCCAGTTGGACACATTCCTCTTGCTGTTCAACCAGAATCCTATCTTGCTTGCAATATTAACTGCATTACACTTCAGAGGAGCCTGCAAGAGACAAGGGTATCTAAAAACCCAGATGATTTGGATCCCTTACCCACAAAAAGCAGTGCATCCCATAATTTCCAGTTGTGACTTGTCCTAGTCAGATGTCTTTGCTGCCCGCACACTGGATTATTACAACAAAATTCATCCTGGCTTGAAAGCAGGATGTGAAAAACATGCAGCTGGCAGACGCAGCCACCCACTTCCTTTGCAGCAGTTCTCAGAATACATCAATCCATGCACCAGGCACTTTGTTGCCTCCCTAATGATCTCTCTGGGTCAATTTTTGAGTGCTGGGGCTGGATTCTCAGAAGCGCTTATGTGAGTCAAGGGAAATGTCAGCAATGTCCGTACAACCTTGATGGCCTCCACCTTGGATCCCAGCTCCCTCTGTCTCAAGAGGATTAGTTTATGGGTAACTCTGCAGCACGGGCACCATACACACCTCCTTTGGAGGCTGTACCACTGCTAAAGAAAAATTCAACAGTTATTGAACCAAAAAGGAACCAAGCCTTGATGGAAGTCTCTTGCCCAATAAGATTGGCATTTGCTTAGGTGAAGGGAAGTGGGGTTGCTCCTTGCTCCAAGGCTTCTTCATGTAACTCGTGCAAAACTTTTGAGGTCGGAAGTCAGAGCATAAGTATTCCTCATCTTCAGTGGATACTCTCATATCTTAGTTATCAAATAGGTAACCAGTTTTGGCCCTTTCTCTTATGTCTGTGGAAGTGGTCCACCATTAGTACCCTGTTCTATCTGTGTAAAGAAACACAAAACTATATAAATTATGAAAAAAAAAATATGCCTTGTCTGTTAGGAGCACCTAAAAGGTGCTTCATTGGAACATTGGACAATCAACAGTGACATGAAACAAAGGTAAATGCTGGGTTCTGCATCTAGGACAGAGTAATATTGGAGTAATATTGAGCACAGGTACAATCTGGGAGACAAACGGCTGGAGAGCAGTTCAGCAGAAAGTGATCTGGGGGTGCAGGTCAATAGTAGGCTCAACAGGAGTCAGCAGTGTACCCTGGCAGCCAAGAAAACAAATCACATTATGGGGTGTGTTAAACACATCATAGCCAGCTGGTCAAAAGAGGTGATTCTCCTGCCGTATTTTGTGTTGGTGCAACCTTATTTTGACTATTGTGTGCAGTTCTGGGCTCCACAATACAAAAAGGATGTTGAGGTCTGTTAAAGTGTCCAGAGGAGGGCAACAAAGCTGGCAAAGGGGTGGGAAGGCATGTCCTATGTGGAGGGAGGAAGACACTTGCGTTGTCTGGTCTGGAGAAAAGGCAGCTTGGAGGAGACCCTGCTGCTCTCCACAACTTCTTGAGGAGGGGAAGGCAAGAGGGAGGTGCCGGTCTCAGCTCCCTGGTGCCCAATGACAGAACAGGAAGCAATAGACACAAGGTGTGCCAGGGGAGATCCAGACAGGAGAGTAAGAAACATTTCTTTACCGTGAGGGTGGTCAAACACTGGAACAGGCTTCCTAGTGAGGTGGTATATGCCCAAGGCCTGCCAGTAGTCAAGAAGTCTTTGGAAACTGCCCTCATTAATATACCTTCTCTTTTTGTTAGCCCTGAAGTGGTCAGGCAGTTGAACTGGACAATCTTTGCAAGTCCCTTCCAGTTGAGCTGTTCTATTCTATTGTATTTTTGTACTGGCTGACGGAGCTGCAATAAATCCCAAGCCAAAGTATTCATTGCATTATACAGAGAGCTTAGCTGACTAACTCATCACATTTTCATCTAATCTGAACAGAAGACATCTATGCTGCTTTTTAAGTATAGCCCATAATTCTTATTTTCAAATCTTCTGGTGTGTGAGAACTGCAACTGAATAAAAGTTTTACCTGGCTGAAGAGTTTCAAGTTAGCCATTCAGTCAGTAAACCTGTGTCAGCAAAACTCAGATACCAAAACTAGCTACAAGTACAGACTCTAAATAAGCATATTCCACCTTTTCCATGCCTTCCACTAATTTTTCCAGCACCTTAATCAGCTTTGACTAGGAAAATAGAATAGAAATGAATAAAAATACAGGCTGAATAGTTGTGTGTGATGTTATATTTAAAGAAGGCTCAGTCATCTTCAGAACTGAACACAAATCTCTCCCCTGTGATCTTTGCAAGGTCCCCCAAAACATCTTATACCTCATCAAACTTCCTAGAATAAAGAGAAACAAGAAGAAAATATGTCAGTAACTGTGGGATGAAGATGAAGGATGTGGAAAAAGGCCTTTAGTAAGGGAGGGGTAACATGACAGTAGAAACTACATGATACACATACTTGTTACTCATGTTTTGCTTTCTGCCTAAACTGCTGCTGTTTTCATTGCAGGCTTTAAGATGCAATCATTCATTGAGGCAACAGTTCAAAGCTGCCAATTTGAAGACAAGACTTTTTGCCCAGTAGCAAAAGAAAATGAAGAATTCAAGCATAAGTCCGAATCAGATTACAAGGACCTTGAAAAACCTACAGAAAATTATGGCCTGCTGATATGAGCCTTTTAATTTAAGTAAGGAAAGAAATTAAGATACAGATTTTGCTCTTTGCCTGCTGAGCTTGTCCTATTGATTCCAGGTAGGCTACACATTAAGTACCATAACCGGTTTTATATAATTACAGTATTCATCCCTTGGTAGCATACTTTTCAGGGTTTGTGTCTTGAATTATATCCTTTCCTTTCCTTTCCTTTTTTTTTTTTTTTTTTTTTTTTTTTTTTTTCCCCAGTGGTATAAAGTTTTGCAAGCATGAAAAGGCTGTGTGAAATGTCTCAAAGACATGTCTTCATTGCTTTTTTTTTGAGGATAATTATTTGGTCTTAAATACTTAGTCCATCCAGTGAGATCTTATAATCCTTTCTAAGTCTTTGGATTTCTGAACCAACAAGGTTCACTTTTGGTGGAGTGCGGGGCAGGATGTGGGATACATGTCCTTGTTTTATTATACTCTGAAGATATGTCTACATCTGATTATGAGGTTTCTGAATAGCTGCTTTCATCTGCCTTTTCTTTTACTTACAGTATTTTCCCTGAAGCAAAGCCCTTCACTTACTCTGGCTTAGTGTTTTCCAGTGTTTGTTAGTCTTACTGTGCTTGTTTTGTTTCTTTGAAAACATATTCCACAACCTTTGGAGGCTTGCACTGGCTCTGGTACAGTCTTCCTTACTCATGGAGGAAAGAAAGCAGCAATGTGCAGAATACAGTCCTTTCCTATTTATTTATTTTTGTAGTAGCTGTACCAGACAGGGGGTGAGGATAGTTTCCCTGGATGGGAATATTTAGGTGGAATTCAATATTGCAACATGAAGCAGTAAGGCTTGTAGATACAGTATTTTCTCTTGTGTGCTCTCTCTTGCATGTACACACAAAGAGGTGTGTGCACTTTCTCTTGAAATAGGTAATTCAGAAAGCGTATATGCAAAAGGATCAGTCACATCTTTCCTGAGGCTCTTAGATGGTACACATGCACAGGTCCTTGTGGTAGGAAACAATAAAAATATAATACAAAGTACCCTATTTGTATTGATGCTCGTTGGAGACATTTTTGCTCTTCCCACCAGAGACAAACTTGTGCTCAACTGAGATTGTACCTAACAGGGGAAATCTCTGTTTATATTGAACTAGTTAGTTTGGATGTAAATTTTATTTATTTATTATATATATATATATATATATTTTTTACAGGCAGAAGCACTAGTGTGAATCTATTTTAAAATAAGAGAAAAATGTCTTAGGTTGTACGGTTTAACTTTTTTTGGGAGGGACAGGCAGAAGCACAGTTCTGTCAACAGGAGCTACATCACTTTGAAAAGAGTTTCCTGTCTCATTATAGTGGATAGTACTTCTTGGTGTCACTGAAACTTGAGTGGGAGTCCTGCAATTACTGTGGGAGTATGGGGAAAGGTGTAACTGTGGAATTAATAACGTGCTAAGAAGGAAAGAGTGTTCTAGCAAAGAATTGTCAAAAGGTATTGATGACTGAAGGTGAAAATATAAGGCAACTCTGAGTTAAAATTTTGGCAGAACATTTCTGTAAGGAAGGCAGGCTATTTATGGCAGCTTCCCGAGGAATTAGTGACCTTTGAAGTTGTGCTGAAGTGGCAGAAGCAGCATAGTGACATTTGTTGTTTTCTGTAGTACTGATTCAGACAGGCAATGTTGACTTTATCAAGAAATTCTCTTTTGGTCTAGTTTACTCAATCACAACAGTGCCCTGACAAAGACAAATAGATATAGAAATGGGTAATAAAGAAATGCTATGAGAAATACAATTTTATAGTATTTCTATTTCACTATTCCATTTCTAAGGGTTAGATTTATTATTATTATTATTATTATTATTATTATTATTATTATTATTATTATTATTATCATTATCATTATCATTATCATTATCATTATCATTATTTAATCTGGATAACTTGTTGATTTGAGTTTATTTGGGCTCAGATGCTGAAGCAAGGTAGAGAGGCCCACTTCGGTACAACTGATGGAAGAAGTCACCACTCTCATACTCATCACTTTCTGCAGTGATGATTACTGTCCCCAAAAATTTGCAAATTAAAGTCGCTTAGCTAACTTAATTGATTTTTCTTGAAGTAAATTAAAAAGTGCTCTGATGGACTGCCCTGCCAGTCCTCCAGTGGGGGCTGTAGTCTCCAGATAAGGGGTGATCTGGCTGGCACATCTGGACATGTAAGAGGACTTTTGGCCATTCCCTATAGAAAATGAGGAGATTTGCTGTTTCTCTAACCAGTTAGTTAATTTTCCTTGAACACTTGTATTTTTAAAAAAGCTATTTTGTTATATCTAGATTATAGCCAACATAATGTACTATGCTCATTGTGTTTTGTTGTTGTTCTTTGTTTTTAATATTGTAACCACTTTTAGCTAGAGCAAGAAATAATTAAAATGTTCAACACTTTTCCTATTACTTGTCCTCTGAAAAATGCTGTGATGTTGAAATCAAAATGTCCTTCAAGAAAATATTGATTTGAAAGAGATCTGGTTATAACAAATCACTTAAATAGGGTTGATATAATGCTTTATGAAATTTCTGGAATAGAACAATATAATTTATTGTTTTAATGTTACTTTTTGAAGTTTACTTTAATATTTGTGCTGAAACAAAACATTTTGTCTGAGGAGGAATGGATTGACCCCAAATGCCTTTTACTTATTAAAAATAAATAAATAAATAAATAAATAAAATAACAAAATGTATTTATGCTGATTTGCTCTCAGAATAATATAAAAAAATGCAGTCTTGTGTGAAACAAGAATACAAGGTACCATGCATCTGTAGAAATGTATGAATAGGCAGATAGTATAAGTGACTTCCTGAGGCCAGTGGTTCCAATTTTAAGACCCTAACATACATGTATTAGTTTTAGCTGGATGCCTAGTTTGATAAAAGCACTTGGGTGGATGCTACTGTTAAGCAAACATTTTTATACTGTGATTACATTAAAAAGGTTTCTTGTTGTCATATCTGTATGAACTACATCAATAACCCCAATTAGCTCCATCAACAAATTCCGCTGGTAAAGCTTCCTAGTGTGTGCAAAACCTAAATGCCTGCAGAAGAATGGAAAGTTTGTTTCTGGTTCCATTTAGCTGGGTGAAAATCTGACTTAACTCAGTTTTGCTCACTTAGCCTCATTCCCTTGTAACTTGTTAAAGACAACGAAGCACAAATTCTGTGAAGTTTCTTTTACAGAGGGACTTAATGAAAAGCTCATATTATTTCAAGCCTTCAGAAGGCACAAACTGCTGCTCTGAACATGTTGAACCCTTGTTTATTGTGAACTTCTTATAAAGGGGAAAGAAAGTCACACTAAAGATCCTGCTGTGCAAGAGGACAACACAAATGACTACAATACTCAGAAGACAAATGAGCATACAAAAGGGCGCATTAGTAATTGCGACCTCTCATTATTAGGCACTGTCCTATTCAGCACCATAATTTTGGTAGTAATTGCTACTAATTGTTTTAATTTCTCCCTCCTGAGCATTCCTAGAGCTCATACCATGAGGTCAGTTTTCCTTGGCTGCTTCCAAATATGATAAATGCAAATTTTATTTTTATACTTGAGTCATGACTTTACGGAAATGCCTTCTTCATCTCTTTGTGCCAGTACAGAAATGAAGCAGGAGAAAATGCTAGAGGCTCCACTGCTTTGCTTTGATCCTTCTCTTAGAATTATTAAAAATGAAGCCTTTAAGTAAACAACTGTAAAAATTAAACTTCACCACTACACGGGCCTTACTGTGTCTGCTATAACAGCTGTCTAACACAGAGGCATCAACTTCATCCCCAGGTTAGGGCAGGAGGAGCAGTAATCACATTTTCCCAGTGCTGTGCCTGATCAGATTCATCACATTCAGTCACCCAGCAATGCAGAACAGGTGTTGCATTACGCTGCTAATGCTTTATTGTTTCTGGAGTCCTGTTTGACATGGAGCTCCATCTCTGCTTGGCCAGAGGTGGAAACTGGAAGGAGGGTACCAGTGGTACCAGGGTGGCAACCTGCTGATGTTGATGCTGGATCCTCCATTCTCAGATGTCCACCTCTCAAAGTGAAGGGCTTTCTGAAATACAAAAAGAAAAGGAAGGGAAGGGAAGAGAAGGGAAGGTATATTAAACACAGTTGATAATAATGTTAATCAGCTAAGATGAGTAAACTTGGCCAAGAGAGGTTTTCTGGCTTTTATTTTCATAAATCTATAGGAGAAGAAGGGAACTAGATGAAAATACAGACAACGTTCTAAATCTGGAATTTCTGTGTAAGGAAAGTTTAAAACAAGTTCTGTTTCCTTTATTTTTATTTTATTATTTTATTTTTTTCCCCTTGGTCTCCATTCTCTCAGTTAAATTGGATATGTATATATCATTCTTTTCCACTACAAAATAACTTTAATTAGCTCTCATACGGTGTAAAACCTTTCCAGCTTAAGAAGCATAGTCACATTAAATGTCTGTGTTTTAGGGTTTGCAGCTGCTTGCACTACTGAGGCAGCCATGGAAAACAGAAAAAGCAAAACTGAGGTGGGAGGAGGGTTTTGATTTGGATTCTTCCTGGTGGGAACAAGTCATGAAACAAATGTTCAGTTTCAAGATTTGGAAAAATTATAGGGTATATATATATATATATATATGTATATATATATATATATATATATATATATATATATATATATATATTTTTTTTTTTTTTTTTTTTCAAATTTGCTTTAGAAGCAACTGGGTATGAGCATGGTATCTCAACAATAGGCACTGCCTTTGAATTTTAGAAAAGGAAACTGTAGACTGTGACTTTGAGAAAGTCACATAAAGGCAAGAAGCAGGGTTTAGCTTGCCAAAGAAAAATAACTCTAATCTAAATGGCATGGAGTCCTTTGAGTTTTTGTTTTATGTTTTGCTCTTTTCATTTTCACTCTTTGAAACAGAAATGAAGAAAATCCCTAAATCTGTTGACTGGCAGAAAAACAACTCTTGCAGACAAAGGACTCACATTAATACATGTGGGTACTGCTGATTTCAGTAGGACTGCTCAGTTCAAATGAGGACAAATTAATATAATCAGTTTTCATCTTTGATGCTACTGGGAACTCTTGGGCATCTGATTATGGGTTGGCAGCACTTTTATGGAAATTTATCAGCCTGCTTTGAACTTTTTTTTTCTAACTTCCACTTCCACTAGCACAATGATCATGTTGATAAGGGGCCTTCTGGTACTATGTTCACACGTCAAAATTATGTGCCTTGTCAGAGCAGTGAGGTTGCAGTTTAAAACCTGTGATAATGCAGCTTTAACCTGAGCTCCTTCCCCTCGCTGCATTAGACCTTATACAAGACACTTTGTATTTCACAGGTATCAGGCAGTTGCTATCAAGATCAGAGAATATCATTCTAATGGATGGATATCCATATGCAAACCCAATTCAAAAATGCAATCAAAGGGTATGCTCTGCCATTTATACTCATTTTCAAAGATCTTTTGTTCCACAAAAGGTTTCTCTTGCCTCTGAGACATTATACTTCCAAATTTCCCCAAAGCTAGATTTCGTAATCATGTAGTTGAAACAGAAAACCCCCACAACATAAGGCTTTCTTTTATCTTTAGTAGTCACTGTGCCTTAAGTTGGCATTGTTTTTTTTTATAGAGGAAGACAAACAAATTCATACAGCATGAAAGGAATCATAATTGATCAATAGTACAGCAACATTATTAGAAATTTATATACTTAGAAAATAGATGTTATCTTACAGAATTGACAGCAGAAACAGTACTGCTACTTGCAAAGGATCTTTTTGGAGATAAAACGCAACATTTCTAACCCACCATAGACACTGGCGTGTTATTCCTTTAATATCCCAGGAGTATCCCACTAATTTTCTGTGAGATAGCTCTTCCTATTATCATGATTATAAACTGTACCTTTCATTGCCTAATTAACTGAGACTCTGTGAGAGTGAACAAACACGTCATTCTGCTGACGTTCTGTCCAGCCAACGTCTTGCTTCTCACCTGAGTAAACCTGGAGTGAATGCAAATTCAGATCTTGTTTTTAGGACCAGAAGGTAAATACAGTTCTGACTTAAAGTTAGGTCAGTCTGGTATGTTCTTTATTTGGCTTAAATATATTTGGTGGGCAGAAGGATTTCTCTTCTTGTCTCCTGATGGAAGAAAGCCAATGGTGGGGGTAGCACAGGCTTCTGGCAGTGCCAGCCCCCACTGGTGGCATGGGACAACTGAGGGCATCACCAACTGTATGGAGCTGGACTACCTGTACCAAAAAATGATGCTGTCATAAATGAAAAGCAATATTCAACATGCAGCTGGGAGCAGAAAGAAAAAATATCTTTGTTGTTATTGCCCCATTTAAACATCCTGGCTCAGATTTTTGGGATATGCTTTGGTTGCAGCATGTGGCTGAGGAAGGCACTCAGCAAAAGCTGGTGTTAAGCTATCTTTAGACTTCATCAGTGCTGCCTGGCTGGTCTCTCTTCCAGCATTTTCTGCTCATTCTGGCCATGGAGAGCAGCTCTGGACACTGAAATGTTCTGTGCTACAAGTGGATGGCCAGAGAGGCAGAGAGAGGGGAACTGCAGTGGGGACTGTAAAGCTGTGCCTGCACTAGCAAGTGATGCAGTGTGATAGGAACAGGGTGAAACAATGCTGAGGGCACAGGGTCCCCACTAGGAACTGGAAGGGTGTTTTGATCTCTGCCCCGAGGGGACAGATGGATGGATGGATGGATGGATGGATGGATGGATGGATGGATGGATGGATGGATGATGGGGCAGCTCATTTCCTGTCTCCACTGCATGAGAGAGGCATCCAGCACTGGGGACTCTGCAAACAAGCAAGCATGCAGTAAACGCTGCTCAAGGGACCTTTTCTGGGGTCCCTTGTCTCAACTATAGTGTGCGTGGAGGCTCTCCCTGGCCATCCTGAGGATGATTAGGGACTCAGCCTGCCCACATTTGAGCTTTGGCTTCTGTTCTACTGTTAGAGGCATGCATGGGGGAGAGGAAGGGAAGTTTGTTCCTCACTTCCCAGGTGCTGGTCCAAAATCTATCTTCATAAATGAAAAGAATAAACACACTTTTCTGATGGATACTATTGTTCATCTAAAGATGTGATTGAAAATTCTTTGTTCCATTGAAAAACAAAAACAAAATCACAATTATACTTATGATGAATGTTGTGAGACATTTGCTGACTTCATGATGAGACAGCTATCTGCATAGGCTTATTTCTGAGAACTCATTACCACGTCTTAAGCAAGTCCTGTAAGCCCTATTTCTGCTATTTTATACCTAGATAAAGCAAATATAAAGTCTGATTCTATTTAGATTATCCCAGTCAAAAGTATATCAATGAGCATGTCACTTATCAGCTTATAAATGATGGGATTTTTATGACTCTTGTAGGCCTGCTTTTGCAGACCAGCAGCAGTCTGTACCTTAACCTCCATTACAGCATTAGCTCTGCACCTTTGCTGCATGCAAAGTTTTTTAAGTGCCTTTGCTACAGCAGCTATTAACAGCTTTATTGCCTATAGGAAACGACACTCTGGGATGTATTTCTTTAGTCTGCTGCAATGAGATCTGTACCTGATGACTACTTGGAGACAAAGAGCCATGTCAAAAAGCAAGAAGCAGCTTGAGAAAGTAGAGGGAAAATACTACTTTGCTTTGAGCAATGAGGGAGTTTAAAGCATCTAAGTGCTCCATGCTGAATACAAGATAGGAGTGCTTCCAGAGAGGAAAAGTAATTCAGTCCATACACTGGTTGTACAAGGACAGGCAGACAGCTTAGAGGTGTGATCCTAAGGAGACATAACCCCCACGGAAATCAGGTAGAGGCTTTCTGTAAGGTTTTCTATGTTTCTGGAAAACACAGTTTCTCCTACTCATCTGGTATGCAGAGAGATTGAGTCTTGCATTTCAGAATGCAAGTCTGAGGTTTTGAAGATGTGAAAACACATAGAAGCAAATACGTATATATGTGCATGCAGGTTATATAGATACAAATAAACCTCATAACCCCATGCAGTGTTTCAAGTGAGTTGTCCCTCTTGACATATGAGGTGACGGGTGTCTGCATTTCACAGCACACCAGATCTCAATTTCATGCCACTGATCCCTACTTGGGGCTCCAACCAGGACAACGACCTTTAGAAACTGCACAGCTGGTTCTCCCCCCCCGCCTTTTTTTTTTTTTTTTTTTTTTTTTCTGAAGCATTTTACACTTGAAGAAAGGACTTAGCCTGTAAGTCACTGGGATGTAACCTTGCAGCCATGTTGCTGGTATAGGCAGAAGGGGAATATTGGTTGGAGGCTAGGAGCAAGGGAGAGAAAGGAGAGGAAGGAGCGTATATTGGGCACTGCTGCATTAGGAAGGAATTAGTGACAGGTGGGGACAGTATGCACAGCAAAGAGAAAGAATATAAAATAGCTAGTCACCGGTTTTACCACAAAAGCCAGGCCTGTCTTGGCAGTTTCTGCTGCTGAAGAGAATTAGACAGAAACAGTCTCCCCAAGCATCCTATGATGCCATCTGGCTTATTACATAGGAAATCCCCATTGGCAGTCTGATTTTTTTTTTTTATTTTTTTTTTTCCTTCTCTTTCTCCACAACAGTTTGAATGAGTGCCAAGATTACTTCCCTCTCTCATGCTCCCTCTCTTTGGCATTGAAATATTATTCTGTTGAAGGGGGAAATATGCACTATACTGGCTTAGATGAAGGCAGCAATTTAGGAAGCAGGAGTCTTTTGCAAGCCTGAGAAGGAAGCTGGACTGATAAAGGAGATTAAACAAGCTGAGACTCTTTTGATGAACAAACTGAACCATCTTGGTGCTGAAAAAGTAGAGATACAGCCGATAGCTCTGTTATACTTGCTATACTGCTTGCCAGGAGAACTATCTACTTCCACTATTAGCCTAAAGGGCAGTGTAGGAAAAGAAAGTGAGTCACTGCATAGGAGGAGTTCAGGTGAGACGAAGGTAGAGTGAGCAGGGAGCAACACTTTATTACAACTCTGCAAATTACCCACTGTGGGCAATTACTTTGTCACCTACTTGCCTTTTCTGCAAGATTTCCTTCCCTGAGATTAGCAATGTGCATGCACAACAGTGGTCTGCTTCTGACAGGAGAAGAGTTGCGAGTAGTGTGGTTAGTTTTAATTATTTTTCAGTGCAACATCCATATTAGATGTAGAACAGAGCTGATTTAAATTACAGCTTGTCTGAAAACTGTGATTGACCTGCAAAAAGGTCCTAACATGTTTAAAAAGATGATTATACTGGAGGAAAATGTTGAATATTTTGCTAGATACTGAATATTAATTCTATTTCTAAATACTTAGGTCTGTGTGTGTGTGGACTCACACGCATATACACAGATTTATTATAGATTTTTTTTTAATGTCTTTTTTTTTTTTTTTTTTTTTTCAGGTGAATACTTATTTTGTAAGAAGCTCATAATCTCAGTTGCCTTTTCACTGCATAATTCCTTGCAATGAAGAGCAGCAAACTGATATTTTACCCAAGCTAATATTTTTCATGCCAGTTTGAAATGTTAATGAATATGTTGTAAATGATGAAGAATATGTGTGGTTCCTGTATATGTCCAACGTGAAAGTCCATCCCTTTATTTTTGATCTCATATTATGGTCTTGGTACAATACAGATCTCTTCAATCTCTGTTATCATCACATCATATGTAATCTGTGGGATGGAAGCAGGACTGTCACATCTCCCTCTCTCCATCTATTGTTCATCCAGTCATAAAAACAAAGATTTGTCCCTTAGCCATGCTACTTTTTGAAAATTGCAGTTCAATTGCATTCTTGTTGTGTTTTCCCCCTTTCCCGTAACATAAAAGGCACTGAAGTATTTGCTTTAAAAATACAGAACTTGTTCAAAGCAGTTATGTTGCACATAAATGATCTATCGATGCTGAGCTATCTAGGGCAGGGGGTATTTAACAAACATAGGAAAAAAAAGCAGTGCGCTCAGCAGGTTTGAAAGAATTGTCTCAAATGTCTGCAAAGCAACTGTTCATATGTTAACATTAGGGTTTCTTGGCTTTGAAGTGTGCTGTAAATATACTAAATGTACTGGCTAAAGTCAGTTTGTTTGTTTGTTTGCATTTTGAATCCATGGTGAAAGTTTTTGTTATTTATTTTATATCTTTTATATCTTTTCTTCATCGTCCATATTTAAATTCAGAAAACATTAGCAACAGTTCCAGGAAGAAAAAGCTTTATCCTATTGCAGAAAAGGAACTAAATGTTTAAATGAGATATTTCAGATATTACCAAAAGCATTCTACTACTCTGTGGAAAGAAACATAGCAGGAGGGCGGAAATATTAAAGAGGAAATGGTGTGTAAATAAAGAAAGGTGAGTTATGTTATCTCCTGACAGATTTTGGTTTTGTTCTAGTCTCCATCCATTTTATTTATTAAGATTAATTATTTTCTACTGCTTTAAAAGTTTCTTGTGATGGATTTCAGATCTTCACTGAGAAACTTCACCTGCCTGTGAGGGGACATGGTTTTACACAGGTGGCAAACACCTGGGACAGTTCACTGAGGTTGGCCGAGTGGTGCCAGTGTGCAAGCAGTACGACACCACAGAACTGAGTGAAACTTTGATCTATTTAAAGCCAGAAAGGTCGAGGTCAGAATTCAGAGGTATCCTTGTGGAGATGTCCCTTAAGGCCTTTGGGTAGTGTAATCTCATTGCTAGAAGATTGATGGCTCACCTACCGCACTGAACTCTTTGCAAATCTCAGCAAATTATGGTTTGGTGAGCCCAGCAAATAGTGGTGTTGTCTACAGTATTCAGTTTTCCCCTTCCACCAGGAAAACCATGCCCCAGGTGAAATGCTACAGAGGACCTGAGTTTGCTCTCCTAGAGCTTACCCTGTTTTTTTTTAATTTTTATTTTTTCAAGGGGAAATCTCCAAGGCAGAGCTTGGGAGCAAACCCATACTGATGAAATATGGGCCATCAGTCACCAGTACCTGTAAGCAATCTGAGCTGTGTGAGCTGTTAGTAGAGATGTACCCAGTAATAACAAAGACTCAAGTTCTTTATTAGAGGTTTGGTACTGTTTGATCTCCGTTAGTCAATATGTGGATTATTATCTGAGTAACTCTTTCCATGAAGTCTGAAAAATTAAAAAGAAAGGCCGCATCTACCCTGGCAAACTGCAGGTCCAAAGCTAATCCAAAAGTTAGCTTATTCAAATATAATGAGCTGTCAGTGGTTTGAACAGAGCTGATAAGTTTTTGATAAAAGGCCATGTATTATTGCTTTTACTCAGTTATATCACCCTTGTAAAAGACAAATTGCTCAAAACAGAGGACAAATGTGCTTCCTTAGAAGTGTCTTCACAGCGAATGTTTGTAAAATTAATGAAATAAATGAAAAAGAAACGTATAATAAACAAAATTGTGACATTTATGTGCAGAAGGCATATAAAATTGCCTTTGCAATAGAAAAGACATCTTGATTGTGAAATTGGTTGCTGTTGGAATTGCACGATTTTAGTAATCTCTCTATCCCAAGCACAATATTTTATTGCTATTTTCCTTCAAATCCATCACTCAGTTTACTCAGCTGTAGGAGTTTTCACAAACAAACATTGCACCAACTGTATTAGTAATTTATATCTGATAAGAAATGAAAATATTCATGGATTTCTGCAAACCAGGTATACGTTGCTAGAAGTGTGGCAGAGAATGATGAATACCCCCAAGTATCTGAAGGTATTTGTTTGTTCTGTTAACTTTAAAAAGAAATACAGATTTTGGAAACACATGGAATCTAAATTTTAGACTGTTGCAGTCTGAAGGAGTGCAGCTCATCTCTGGGAAATAATAAAACATTCTGATGCCATCAGCAACACAAACCCTTGTTGCTCCCTCATTCTTCTCTCTTGAAGACTAGGAGATCTCCAGGATACTTCATATAGATGTTGAGCCTGGAAACAAGATGGGTGCAGAAATTGGGCCAAACTGTCACTGGAATTTGCCTTTACTCAGAACACATTTACACCTTGGTTAGATGTGCAAGCCTGGCCCATGCCATGGTCAAGTCCCCTTGCAAGCTGTGCACATTGCAGAACCCTCTCTGCCTATGTGCAAAATGGAAAGTGACATTGTTTAGCTTGCTTTAGCTGTAGTGTGGTATTTACACTGTGACAGGGAAGGCGAGAATGGATTTAGTCACTCTGCAATTACAAATGGCTAGATACAGCTTTTTCAGGAAAAGAAAAAAAAAAAATGTGCTCACCCCTTAAGATAAAGGCTGGATGCAGCCTGTGCTGGTGTATGTGGAACCCCTGGCCCAAGAGTACTGCTGGCACAGCTCCACGCATGGGGCTTAGCCTGGGCTCCCAGCCTCTAGGCAGTGGGACAATGATACCGAGATCAGCACTAACGAGGTGTGGGTGGCTCCTTCCCTGTATTGCTTATCCCAGAGCACCAGAGGAAGGCCAGCTCTTGCTGCCTCCTGCAAATCCAACTGGCTGGAAAAAAACAGCGTGCCGTGCCTCATTGTAGCTGCTGCTGAATGGGGAGTTCCAGGACAGTCCTCATCCTTCTGAGTGCAATCACGTTAAGAATAGTTCAGATCTTTCTCAGCACTCTCTGTCCAAATATTTTGTATGTACTGTAGCTTAGCAATGCCTCCCAGGAAATATTATGCTGTCAGTGGGCAAACAATTGCTTAGCTTGAAAGAAATGTAATTATTTAAGGCATGCACAAATGTTTTTGGCTGCATGATGCTGTAACATTATTAACTGTGGGGGAAAAAGAGAACTAGCTCTATTTTAGAAACTATATTGCCATTGTCCTAAAATGCAAAATAGCTGTAAGTCCTATCCTGACCAGAATTCCACATTTGCTCTTGATAGTAGATTGGATTTCGGAGTAGGATTAAGTAAATAAGTCATATTAAAATGACAAAATGGGTAAATAGAATATAATGTGAAATGAAATGTAAATTGGATTTAGGCAAACACTTTTATACAGACCTCCCATCAAACCCTATCAGACTGCTTCAAATTCCTACTGTGATTTCTGCTCGCAGTTCTATTACATGTTGCCACTCAAGGGCATTTGATGTTTTCTCTCTCTGGAAATTCATTTGCATTTAAATGATTTGAAATAATCATAAAAGCCAAGTGCTATGAAGTTTGAAATTAGTTACTGTCTATAAATTGCAATGCCATTAAAAGATGATTTTGAAGAGCTTTGCTGTCTCAAATGTATGCAGATTAAAATCTAACAAAGTACACCTTGTTACAAAACTGTAAAGAATGGTGTGACATGGACTTAAATTGATTTATTCTCCTACTAGTGCCTATAAACTTTACATACTTGGGTTTCTTCTGAAAGTGGAAAAAAAACTTTCATTTTCCTGCTGAATCTGAGCCAAATTCTGCTCTCAGATGGGGTTTCATTGGGTGTATCTGACACCAGCACTTGGCCCTTCGAGTTTAATCTATCTGCTCTATTAAATTTCTGGAAATGCTGTATGAATAGTTGGGTCTCATAATTTTTTTTTATGGTGGGAATGAAGGAGTGGGATCAGGAACAATGGAGGCCATTTATGTTTGGCAGTGTGTGTATATGTATATGTATAGATGTTCATTTTTACCCCCTCTCCCATGAATTCAGTGTGCTCTTCTGGTGGGTGTTCCTACAAGGTCTTCTCTCTGAGGCATCTGGTGTTCCTGGTAGGTCACCCTGCAGCTGGCCACACCTTTCTCTTGCCAATGGAAAGATAAAATCCATTTAGGAGCACACATACATTTCAAAATGCTGAAGTCCTCTTTGAAATAGAACTCTTTTCTCCATCCGCTTCTAGGTTGGCTTAGCCAGTGCAAAGTTGTCACCTCGTAAGTTCATCTTTCACTTCTCCTTCCCTAGCACTGTTCAATTTTTTAACCTACTTCTGCTCTCTTTGAGACCTTATTGTAGTATACAGACTAATATAAATTCCTACTCTCTCTTTGTTTATACCATTGGGATACTATAACTTTACATCTCTGGATTCCAGCAGTACATTCCAAATACATTTTCCTAGCCCCAAATCATTTTAAACGGGCTTAACTGCCTATATACACTAAACTATGTCTAGTTGTATAACTTGATCATAAGATGTTTGTAACAAGGAAAGCAAAGCTGCCTTGGTTAATAGGTCTCAGAACCCAGGGATGGAATTACCTCTTTATAAACATATTTATGTGTGCACTTTTATTATTCAGAAAAAATGAAAGAAATGTGCTTCACACTGTGGAGTACATTTTAAAGGGCAAGTAAATGTAGCATTTTTATATTTCCAGTGGTTGAAAAATTCCTGCTCTAGTTTCCTTGAAGATAACATTAGTTCTGCAATTCTTATGGTTTCTATTGCAATGAAGACTTCTATACTCGTTTGTGTATGAATCATAAAGCAAAGCAGCTACTTAGTTTAGCTGCTTATTTTCTAAAGTTGCCTCAGTGGCTAGTGTGAACCATCAGCTAATCCTTCCTTAATTACAGTGTGCAAATTTGACGTATACTCACTAGTGTGGAGACAACACCTAATCCCTTCAGTCAAGTTCTTAGTTGCTGCAGTGTCAGATCAGCGATGGAGGGAAGTGAGGCAGGACATGCTCTTTGAACATGATACAAGGCATGGGTTCTGCTTGCAAATGCAGGTAGTCTAACAGAAAAAGTCAGTACTTTTTAAGGGTTGATAACTTACATATAGAGCTTGTTACTCTATCATGCCACAGACCTGTTATGTTAGCATTCTGGTGGACTCCTGGTTAATTTGTAAGAAGGAAATCCCTGCTAGATTCAGTATGTAGCTCAAGCTAGATAGCCCGAAATAAAGATGCAGTCTCTCATTTCTGATCAGTCCCTGGGAGAGCAGACCAAGGACACTGATTTTTGCTCTGGAGCTGTAAGGTGGACTGCTCTCCCTGGGCAGATTTTCATTGCAAAATTAACCACATGCTTGTGCATGCTTTGCTCAAAATCCCATTGCCTACAGGATTCATCCAAGAGCAAACACATTTCCAGTCCCAGATGGTTTTACCTGAGGAGAATTGCAGACTAGCATTGTCTCTTGTTTCATGGAAATGACCTGGCCACCTTGCTAGCAGCCATAGGCTTCAGTCAGTTTCCCAGTCCCTTTCAGGAGATCAGAAACACAGACAGATTTTGCCCAAATGCACCAAGGAAGAATGCTGGAGCAGCTCAGCTTGCCTCAGCACAGGGATTTTCCCTATTAGTGCTTGGAAGTGTGAGAAGCTACTGAGATACAGCAGCAATTTGGACAGAGATGAGGGATGCAGCCATACACTGTCGGACTAACTGTCCTGAGTGGTTACTCCAGGTGCCTGCTTTTACACTGTGTGCAAAGTGAACACTCCTAATAATGGTGCACTGTCAATACTTCATTGGGGAATTCTTTCTAGATACTCTAAAGAAATGTTGGAAGTGCTTACGTTCAGGTATAGTCCTCCATCACAGAGTGGTTTACTTAAAGAATAAAAGAGTCCTTTTAAGAAAGAAACCCGATAAATGAGCCAGGGTCATTGGTTCTGCCCTGCTTTAAATCTGTATTCACAGCCAACTGAAGAAAGTTTTGCAAATCATCTGGCTTCAAGAACTCTTACCACTAGAAATGAGATCTGGCAAAAGAGATAAAAAATTACTGGTAACTGCAGATGAAATTGTGGCAGGAGATTTAACTGAAAAATATAACATTTTATGAACTCAGGGCAAAACAATATCTCCCAGAACATATTGCAATCCGATCTTCGCAGATGTTATTAAAATAATGCAGAGTTTGATAAAAATGCATAAATTATACTTTATTGTTATGGATTATAAAATGTGTTCTGAAAGGGATGGTAAGCACAGCAAGCATTTTGCTTTATCTAGTTTGACAGTGCTTCATTGCCATTAAATGAGGAGGCATAGCTTTACAATATTTGCAAAAGACAGAGGAGGAAAGGCCATAGACTGAAAACTTTCTAAGGCTGGGACTATCTCTGTATATGTTTAAACAGTGCTTTGCACAGAAAGCACGAGTGCTTGGTGCTCTCCCTGGCACAGACATTCACATAAATCACAGGAAACCTTTCTTTTCCATCCTAAAATGATAACTTTTTCCGTATGTTTTCAAAGCCTCATGTTCTTGTATAGAGCTCAAGTGCCCTTTTGCTTCCATTCGCCCTTTTTCCTAACCGCTCCCTATAGGCATCCTTTTTTAGCTGTGCTCTGACCTACGATAAGGAATGTAAAGTTTTGGCTCCCCAAACCTGTGCAAGTTCAATACTGCAGCTCAGACTTGTCACTGCTCAAGATGGGTTTGAGGGCCTGTACTGCAGTACCGAATTTAAAACATAGTGGGAGGTAAGCCCATCTCCTACTACTGCAATGACATTTTTAGTTTTAGGGTTTTTTCCCTTCAGGCAAGTATTTCTGAATGTTCTGGGGTAGAAATTAACAGATGGGATTTCTTTAAAAAGATACAAACCACAGTTTAGGGTTTTAAACTGATTTATATGTGTGTGTATATATATATATATATATATATATATATATATATATATATGTATATATAATTTTTTTTTTTTTTTTTCTACCAGAAAGGAGCTAGACTGTGCTACCTACTTAGGTAATTAATGATTCAATGTGCAGCCACCATACACTGGAATTTAAGCTGCTGGAAATCTCATTTGTAACCATAAGAACGCAAAGGGACACACAAAAAAGCCTGATTTGTTTTTGTGGCATTCCTGAGTTAAAATTAAACCTTTTAGGAGGAGCTGACAACACAATACAGTTGCATTAAAGCCATGTTTATATTTTTTCATGAAGGATGTTTCCTATGAATAATAAAATTTGGGGTATTTTTTGAAGACAGAGTTTAAAATATTATTCTGTTGCTGTAATATCTGTTTGTAGCCACACATGCTGTGTCTACTGCCTGCATAGTTTTCCATCCCAATCATTGCAGTTAATAGGTGTATTAGGCATTCACTAGACAATTCTGTCCCTTTTAGCTATCCAGTAGTAGACTGAATTTTTTGAACATGCTGATTATGCCCCGGTTTTATCTCTCTTTAAGGCTCCATGATGTTCATTGCACCTCTGTTCCTTTTGTTCATTTTTTAGAACAGAGTTCCCACTTCCCATTTTGGCTGCTGCACCCTATAAACAGGAGGTAACTGCTCCACAGGAAAGCATTTATTTAATTAATACATGGATTTAGATTTGTTTAATATAAACATGAGGATAAATTGTGAATAAATGTGAAATACAGAACACTTGGTGTCTCCTCTGGAACTTGCTTAATGCTGTGGGTGCACCTGGGCAAACAGTCATTCCACTTGCAGAGCCAGCAGCCTTGTGCCTCCCTCTGCAAGGCCCCTGAGGAAAGAAATGCCCTCAAAGTGTGAGGCAGTAGTCAGAGAAGCAGTAACAGCTTAAGTCTAGAACACGTTTAACAATGTGCTTAACTTTAAGCAATTTTTTTTCAGTCCCACTGGCCTCAACAGGACTTAACGAGGCACTTAACATCCTTCCTGAACAAGGATACTTTCCTGGAGACAGCCTTAACAGGGCAGCTCACTAATTCCTTTCTCTAATGCTCCCTGAGTCCTACCTTTTCTGTAACACTGCTGAGGAGCTGGCTGTGCTCTGACAGCTTTAAGCAGGTAAAGAATAAAGGTAAAAGTGAAAAGTAATCTGTTGACATCATATCTTTATATAGCATCCCATTTGCCCACAGCTTGTTGGCTCTCCCTTGCTGGACTTTGCCTGGTACTTGCTGCAGAGCCCTCTCCAGCAGCACAAGGCTTGTGGTGGTCCCAGCATACACACCACACCAGCAGGGTGATAAACTGCACATAACATACCACAGAAAACATGCCACAAGAACAGGGAGGGGGGACCTGAAAAGCCATTCAGAATTGCTAAGTGCTTCTCTGCATAATTTTGGCCAATTATTTGTCCAGCTCTGATTACACTGTTGCTGTTGATTTAAAGTGTAACGCTATCAATATTTTTGCACGGTCTTTGCTTAGGAGGAAAGTAAGCAGAAGAATGAACACTGATTAAGGGAAATGAAACCAAGTCTGTTTACTGATAATATATGTATTATAGCAACACTGAGACATGTAAATTGTATTCAGGGATTGCTTTCTGGCCATGTTTATGATCTTCAATATATTTGTGCATTTCTGGTTTACTGCATGGGCAAAGCTTAGATTTCTGAATTACAGAGGTATTGTGAATTTTTCTCACAAGGTTCCAAATGCTGTGTCATTCAACAGGCCTACAGTGCTATTTAGTAATACTCCTAAATGTGATTTTACTGGCCTCTGTTCTCATTGGAGAATATACTCAAATCCGATTAAAGATGAATTCCTTCTTTATGCACTGGAGTTTTTCACGGCTTCTTCCTCGGAGTAGCTTTTCTTTCCCTCATTTCATCTTGAAAGGTCATTTTAGGAACTAAAAAGCCCTGTTGCCAACTTTTAAAATAATTATGATCTCCAATAAAATGCCATCTATTTTTAACATTGTACTTTTTAATGTGTCTTCTTTAAAGACACAAAGTAGATGACTTTTTCCATGAATAATGTATGACTTCAGAGACTTTGTATGCTATGACATAAATTATCTACTACTTTTCCACTATTTGCTGATAAAGTGGGGGTGTTTTCCTCATACTCTGTAGTCAGCTCATGTTTGGATTTGGCTTCTTTTCACTGCTGTATTTGAATGATGACATTTCATTGTAGTTTATACCACTTGATAGCATAAAATGTCAGGAAGAAATGATCATAACACTTCTGCAGGTGATAAGTATTCCCTGCCTGTATTTCACAAAGTACAATACAGTGCATTATGTAAAGGAAAAGCAGACACAGTGGCAAAAGAATTGAGATTAGGAACATGGAGTGTGACCAGTTTAGCACAGGAAACATCTAGAACACATATTTCAGAAAAAAAAAAAAAAAAAAGAAAAAAAAAAGAAAAAAGAATGCCCATTGTCTCTTAAAGCTTCACAGGAATGTGCAATATTCATAAAGGTCAGAGACCCCCTAAGCTATATTCAGAGTCTGGTGGAATCCTGATCTCTGGCTGAGGGATCAGGAAAGAAGATAGTGATATGGATTAGTTTGTAGTATGGTGTCCTGGGGCAAAGTTGATGTTTTTCAGTATCTTCATTGGCCAAGGTCAACAGTAGTTGTGGTGGATTTAAACTGGTAATTCAGACATGAAATAGAAAAATGCCAGACCTTTTGAAAAAGAGAATGAACAAAATCTGTAAAGTACTTAGGTGAGGTTTTAAAGTGGTGGTTACATATTCAGGTGGTCCAATGTGATTTGGGAAATAGTGATGTTTAGGATGAAGAGGAGAAAAAAATAGTGGAAGTGGAGAAAACCAGATAATGGTTTTCAGGCAAGAGGCATATTAAAGCAAATAATGAACTGGAGGGGGAAAGTCCTCAGGGACATGGAGCTTAGCAAAGATATGGTACAGGAAATAGCAGGAGTTAGAGAGAGCAAGAGAGATGGAAACTAAAAGGAGAAAATAGCCTCACAGCATATGGAAGCAAGAGATCAGGAGGACACCCTAGGGGGTACTAGTGTGGATTTATGTCCTGCAATTATAATTAGTGAAAATGAGGGGATAAAATGAGATTTTTAATTTTTAGTATCAAAGACCTATTTCCAAGTTTTTAAGTAAGTAGTACATATTCCACATTTGCTAATATCTCTCTCAACTCCCTACTAGACTCCCCAGAAAGTGCCTTGTCTGTGACTCACCCTGTGATGAACTGCACCAGTCAGTAGAAGACATAATGTGATGAAAACTCTGGAGACAGCGCAAGATCCTCCAGGAGAAAACAGCAAACATAATGTAACACTGGTAGATCTCATGGTCAAAAATGTCACCCAAATATAAATAGGGTGTGTCAGTCGGAATGGGCAATTAGATAATATTCAGCAAATCCTCTAGTTTGCAGTACTACAAGGATATCAATATTTATGATATTTTTAAAAATGTTTTATGCATGTCAGCTTCCTGGCAGGAGGTTCTGATTTGTATTTGGACGTCATTAAGAAATTGGACAGGTGGAAACGTGAACCACTGTCATCCTTGGAAATCTAGAAGTTTGTGAATCTTCTGGTAGGCTCCATACCTGTAAAGGGGAGCACATCTACTGACAACATGAGAAACAGGCCCCACATTGTCTAATAAAGTAATGCTTGTTGCATATATATGCCCTACAGGAAGGAAGATAATTGAAATATGGGGAATGCATGTCTATGAGTCTACAATTCTTATGAACATTTATAAGAGCAAATACTTCTTAACTGCAATAAGCTGTAATAAATCCATTTATTGGTGAGTACTTAGGATGGCTGAGCTCTCGGGACATTTTGCAGCTTTTGGTTGCCTTGAAATTATCCAGCTGGAATAGTCAGGAAATTTTCAAACACCCAGTCACTGAGTATTTTGAAAAACAACAACAACAACATCAACAACAAAAAACAGAGTGACTTTAAAGAATGGACAAACTTGGACAGCATAAACACAAAAGATAGTTGACTATTTCAAATACTTTACAAATTCTTCTTTACATTCTAGTAGAAATAATGTCAAGTGTGGCTACTAGAACAATAATTGAGGATTCATATAGCGTTTCTGGGAATCACCATGTAATTACCATTGTCTCCAGTGGTGGTACAGCAAAATAATATGCAATATTTCAAGATATTTAATTAAGTAGTGTCAGTGAGTTACCTTGAAGATAACTTCTATCACCCCCATATGACAGGCTTGTTGATGACTAGCTGATGGATGAGTCCCCTCAGTCTGAAAGACAGATGAACTGAGGAACATCAGTGTGATATGCAGAACTCAGTGTGATGGATTATGTATAATTATTTGATATTTACTCTTTAAAGGTGACCTACAGATGCAATGTTATAGTTTATTTTTGTTTGTTTGTTTTCTTTAAAATATAAGAAAAATCTCTATGAAATTCTTCAGTAGAAACTGTGCCTTTCTCCTTTCAGTAGAAATCCTTGTCCATTTTGTTTTTCCCCAAAGACCTCTGATCCACGACAGAAGTAACAGGTTTATGGTATCAGATATCAAGGAAAAAAAGACCTTTGCTTGAGAGAATTTTCTTATGTGATCTCCTTTGGATGTGTTAGCTGTTATGAATTCATGTGTGATTCACTAGTAATGTCAACAGCAAAACCCATCATCCCCATCTTGGGAATTGTAGAAAATACCCTGCAGCCAGCATGACGAAAATGTAGCATGAGACAAGAGCAAAGACAGAAAACAGAAGTTAAAGAATGATGAGTCTGCTAATTGTTGTTTCTGTCAGAGGAGTTAAGGAGCAACTATTGTCCGTATTTTCTTTAGCATAAACTATGGGCTTTCGGTTCCTCACACAAGTAACTGCTCTCTTACTCTCCTGTGTTGGTGGTGTTGCCTTGTATTTTGATTTACTGTGCTTTTTCTCACTGTCACCATGCTGCTGACTTGATCACAGCCTTCAGTTTGGAAATCCTTGCTTTTTACTCAAGTCTGACTCTTGTTTACTACACCATTTGTCTTCTACTATATCACTGCACTCCTCTGTGGACCCTAAGGTGATAATTACATTAGCAGTACTTCATCACAAGCTTGTTAGGCCTCGACAGTTGATTTTGGCTGACTATAATCAGCCTTGTCCCCACTTGTCATTGTCCTTTTGTGCAGTGGTTGCACATGACTTTTTCTACAGTAGCAATTAGTGTGTTCTTTTACTAGTGGATCTGCAGAGCAAAAAACTTCCATTGACCTTTTTTCTACAAGTATTTTGGGGGGCTTTAATTCAGGCTAGCTCTATTTGGGTTCTGAGGGCTGAATCATTAGCAGCTGGAGAAGGTCTTTGAGTTTCACTTTGGCTGAAAGGCATCTGGTTTGTGTGCCCTGAGACAGCTCTGCTGCTCCAACCAAAGCACAGTAAGGGGGAGACAGTCAAGAGCTTGCAAATGCATTTCTGACCTGAGCTACAATGCTGATGGTGCCTGTGCTGCTTGCTGACACACCTGGTGTAATGCTGCCTCACATGGTCTAAAGTGAGACCTGGGATTTTTTTTATTTTTTATTTTATTATTATTGTGTGAGTAAATCCTCTTTCCTCTTGCGGTCATTTAGTAGACAACTAAGCCCCTTTATTTTTAGTATGCACATCCAGGTAAATCTGATGGGAGGTAATGTGTGTTTATTCCCATTATCTCCATGCAATATCAATCTGGCTTTAGTGGAACATCTCAAAACTAGAATAGCTTGGGTGCTCTTGACCTTTATACCTATTCAAGATGGTTGGAGCCCTATTTATCTCATTAGGCATTATTTTGGATGCGGACAAAAGAATAACTTTACATGCTTACACTTCCTCTTTCTCTCCCTTTTTTTATATGCTAAAGAACTTGATCTGGGTTGCTGAAGTCCATGCTCATTTTCTGTGATGTGTCTGTCATCTTGCACTGCGCATATTTTAAAGAAAAAAAAAAAAGGTAATTAAATTCTGTCAGTGAGTTTAAGTAAAATTTAAGTTAAAATACTGGTCTTTACTGAAAGATCACACAAATTAGGTAAGAATAGGGATGGCTGAGACAGCTGATGAGTAATATTGTGTTTGAAGAAATGATCCATTTATTTGACAGGAGATTTGAGATAGAATTCAAGGCAAGGGAATAATCTACTTTATGAAGCTGCTGCAACCACTATTTTCTGGAAGTAGAGCTGGAAGTGTAAGAGTTGAGAAAACAGGTTGTAGTGGATTTTGCATCCACTAGCCATGAGCTCAGTGTTTGGGAGTGGAGGTATATCCCAAATGAATCTCTCATTGCAACTCCCTCAGGCATCGGGCCACATATATATACAGCATTTAGTTCACTGGGGCCTTAATTCATATCAGAGCTCCCACAAACTCACACAGTACATAATGCTACTACTACTGCTGTAAAAAAGAAGGATGTAGTATTTGCTCACTTTATTCCGATTCTCAATATGACCTTGTACAAAACATATGCAAGTTGATTTTAGGTAAAATGTTATTTTAAGCAAATGTGGCATCACAACTCTAAACTCTTCCCTGATTTATTCCTTCCACATGTATTTCTGCTCTTTTATTTCATGTGGGTCTTTAATGGAATGTCCCTTCTTTAATTTACTAAATTCTGTATTTTTCTCCTTTTTTTTTTTTTTCTTAAATTATGCAATTATGCTCTTCTCTCTGCATTGTATGTCAAAACCAGATACAGATTTTTTTTTTTTTTTTTTTTTTTTTTTTTTTTTTTTTAACACAAGCCTATTTTTATGAAGATCCATAAATAATTTCTTATGAACACTGTGGAAAACTTGTTGACGGCACAGGAGACATGTTCACAAATAGATTGAAAGCATAAACAATGTATTATCATTGTTTCAAATCAAAAGAAAGAACAAAACTAAGTGAAAACAAAATATAAACATTAGGCATCTCTAAAGTCTCTTGAGAAGCTGGAAATTAACAGCCAGATCTTCAGCTAGGAAAAATGGACGTAACACCACTGATGTTGCTGAAAGTACAGCAATTTATACCAGACTATGTCCTGGCCTTGTGATTTTTATTCTGCATAATTTTTGTCATCTATCTCCATTAACGTTAATGGAAAATGGACATTTCAAGCAGTCAGGAGTAGCCAAAGATGTGCATTCATTGTTATAACTGATAAATTAGTGTCTTTGTTCAAACAACTCACATTTACATTCACTGTTAGAGGAGGAAAAGCTTCTTAAAAATTTATAAGCTGACTATGCAGGTTAACTTAAATGTGCAGTCGTACAGTGTTGACTCAGAGTTAAATTTAGGAGCACTTTGCAAAACTAGGGGAAAGTAGAGCGTTTGTTCAACATCACAGACTTGCAAATGGTTGAGCTAAATATAATGGTGACTATTCAGTCACAGGTCAGGCACAGACAGAGTGCTTAGAGTGCTTTCCATGCATTGATTGGTCTAATTTTGGAGATCATTTTGTGTTTTATTCAAAACTAGACAAGGCTGTGAGAAAAACATGGACTTATGGGATACAGGGTAAAGCATAAATAGAGCAAGCCTGATGTTCTGCTTCTTTTTGTATGCCTTACGTAGTCACTGTTGGAAAGAGCAGGAAGCTATCCTGGGACAGATCCTTTCTAAGCTACCTTTGAGTTACTTTGTAGAACTATGTTTGTCATCCCCAGACACTATCCTTGCCTGGCTGGGGACTGACCTCAGAGTCATTTTACTGTTTATCATTTATTTGTCCAGAGGAGTCCCAATACTCTTTGCAAATAAAGATCTGGACTTTCAAACCCAGACTTGTGCTGAGTGAGTAACTGTGTAATTAATGTGTGTAAATGCCCAGTGGGCTCATATAAATCAGTTGCTTTTATCCACGGGTGACCAGGTAGCTGCCTCCTGGCTATGTTCCTGTACAAATACCTTATTTAGATACAAGTATTAGATGTCCATGACATGTGGACATACAGGTAGGTATCTGTATGACATTAAACTGATTAATGGAAAATATATTTTTTCACCCTGCATTTGTTTCATGTTCTTCCTCCTAACCTGTCCCTGGACATAAAAGACTCTGAATTGTCCATCAAGTCTCAACCATAAATTCATGGTTTATGATTTCCTATGCTGAGCTTGTGCTTCCATGTTCCCTATCTGAACCTTCAACACAACAGGTCTTTGGGGCGCCCTCGGGAACACTGGTAGCTTTCTGTACTGATACAGCTACCAAGTCCAAAATGACCTCAAAAGGAATGAGAATAACTTTTGTTGTTTTACCAGTTTGAATTTTCTGGCAAAAATTTAATTTATTTTAGCCACTTTTCATTTGTCATGGATTAAAAAAAAAAAAAAAAAAAAAAAAGTATTACTGAGCAGTGACAGCTACATATATATAAAAGACATTCTATGGATATAGAAAAGACAGTGTCATCTGTGGACTGAACATCCACTCTAAGGAGCTTCACAGGCTAATCCCTGAGATTAATATAGATTAAGTTTGATGGGAATAAAAAGAAATCCAACAAACAAAACCAAGACAAAATCTGAAGACTCTTCCTCAGCCCTTTTGATGGGTCTTTTTGACAGTGTGCACTATTGGGTTAAAGAGTTCTATTCATTCTTCAGTTAACTGACTTCATTTCAGAATGCCATTTGACCAGATCTGGAGAAAATTTTAAACAGAACATGGTCATCTAATACCTGTGCATTTAGAGCATCAACTAGCTTTAGAGTAATCAAGAAATGAGATGAATTAATCTGCATATGTAACTTGAAAAGGAATGATCACTCCTGACTAAGTACAGGATGCACCTGGTATGTTATGAGAATGGCTGCAGAGTCCTTTTTGAATTTGTTATTGAGCCGATGACTTGCTGACATCTGTATCTGCACAATTTGTTATAAATAATTTAAACTATAGAGAGCAGAAAGTGTGACTGAATTAAAAGACCAAAAAACTGCTTGAAAATTCTTTCATGATCCTTTTTCTTGCTTAAAATTTGATGATCAAACAAGAAAAAAATGCAGTTTAGTATTACTACACACTGTACAAGGAACCAGCAGACTTGCAGAGCTGAGCTCATTGGATATATCCACTTTAAATGGCATCTCTTTGTAGTCAGTCAGGAAAAAACTTCAGACATTAATAGGAAAATATTAAACATTTATTTTGTATGTTTTGACTTGTCTTCACAGGATCACTTTGTAAGCAATTTATGTTGCTAGATAGGTTTCATTCCACCATTGTGTATAAATTACTTGTTGCTCACATAATCCTGTTTTTCTGTTTACTTTTCAAACCAGGCTCAAAAGAAAAGGCAGGCAGCTTAAAAGAGTCCAGAGCAATGTTGAGATCTACGTTTTTTTGAAGGTTTCTAAATTATATCACTGTTTGAGCTCTAATACTAAATTAAGAGAGTTCAAGATTTCAGCAACAAGCTTTGTTGTGATAAGAAAGATCAAATCTGGAGTTTAGTTTGCAAGTTAATGGGCTGTGGAGGGCAAAGAAAGAACATTGTCTCTCTCCTCTCTGAAGCACCATATCCTGGTGGCAGCAGATGGTTGGATGCTGGGATCAATGAAATGATGTTCTCTTTCACTCTGGTAATTGCAACATTCCTGGCTGTTTTCTATGTTCATGATCATGGGTGACTTCCATACAATTGAACAGAAAAAGGTCTGAGAAGGTGTGGTGGTTTTACTGTGCTGAGCAGCTAAACCCCACAAGCGCTCTCTCACTCCCCCTCTTTTTAGATGAGAAGGGGGAGAAGTAAAGCAAAGACCAACTCACAGGTTGAGATAAGGATAATTTAATTAAAGGGAAATAATAATAATAATTAAATAAAGATTATTATGAACTAAACAATTTAACTAAAGGGAAATAAAAAGGGAAAGGGGACAAGGGAGGGGGAAAGGGAAAATAAAAAGAAGGGAGGAAAACAAATAAAATAAATGAAGGCTATGTGGAAGTGCAGAGGAAAGAAATTACTCTCTACTTCCCACAAGTGAGCGATGATTGACCACGTCCTTGAAGCAGGGCCTCAACGCACGTAGCTGGTGTTCGGGAGGAGGACCGACAATTTTCATGAGAGCCCACCCCTCCCCTCTTCTTCCTGTTTCCACCTTTTATTGCTGAGTGTGACATCACATGCTATGGAATATCCCTTTGATTGGTTTAGGTCAGCTGCCCTAGTGATGTTTCTCTCCTCACTTTTTGCCCACCCCCTAGGAGGGTTAGAGAGGCCCGATGCTGTGCCAGTGCTGCTCAGCAGTAGACACAACGCTGGTGTGATAACACTGCTGTTCCAGCTACAAGTACAGAGTACGGCACTGTATGGGCTGCTGCCGGGAAAGTTAACATTCCAGCCAGACTCAGTACAGAAGGTGTATTTTCTGCACAGTAATCAAGACAAGTATAGTCCTTGGAAAAATATACAAGCACAAAATTTGTAATTCATTGAGTTCTTTGACTACTAGACAAGATGTGGTTGTCCTTGTTATTAGCAGTGAGAAGACATTATTTTCTGGTGTACTGGATGAGTGAGTGGCATTTGTGCAGCCCATCTCCACCTGGGTCAAGAGGTTACTCTCATCAGAGTGAGAATTCTTCACTTCTGGGGGTGGGACAGCAGCTGGGAATGCTCAGAAGAGAGAAGTGCTTGTCTGATACATGGCTATTTGTAGACAGCCATCCTTTTTAACTAGCTTACAGGTGTTTTGAAGGTTTTTAAATTGATTTAATTCTGACCTATTTGATCTATGATAAGAGAGTTGTTATAGACTGAATATTTACTCCTTTCTTTCCTCGGGACAGTCAGTACTCAACAACTGAACAACTGTGCAACAGCGTGTATTTAACCGCCCCTCCCCCCCCCCCCCCCCCACCCCTGAAGGCTGTCCAGTCATAAATGCCTCTAGATTTCTGAGCCTGGAGTTTGAAAAAGAAGTCAATGTATTCCACATTGCTCACAGTGCCTTGTGGTTGTAGGAAGTAGCCAGGATGTGTTTCCTGAGTGTGCTGTGCTCAGGTAGAGAAGTCAGATGGGCAAATGTCCATGACTCAGCTAGCAGTGAATTAAACAGCTTCCAAACAGCACTCACCCTCCTGAAACTGAGCACTCACTCCAACAATGACTGAAAATGTATGTACATGATAGTTATTTCACTCCACCACTGCTTTCCCATGACTGGGAATGACAATGAGTGAGGGTGCTTGTAGAACCATAAAATTTCAAATTTGTTGACTTTATGACTTCATGTTCTGCAACAGCACATCAAGGCCTTTTTTTTTTTTTTTTTTTTTTTTTTTCTAGATTTTATTGTTTGTAAAATTTTCTGTGTAACTATGATTTCTTCTAGAACACTATGAAGAAGACCTGTAAGCTGTTTCCTGACAGGAAATGGAGAGGGGAGAGAAAATGAGCTGTTAACAAGTATTCTGCCTGCTGCCTGAATTGCCTTAATTCATGAAGGGACATAAAGTTTAGACACAAATTTATGGTGTCTTAACCCTGGGAATGGCTCGGTTATTTAATGACATGTTTGTGCTCACACAAGCATAGATCTGGGCTGAACCAGAGCACCAGGCTGGAGTGCTGCCATGGATGGATATGGGCTCTTGAAGAAGAACAAGCCCGGGGGACGGCATGGAGAGAGTTGTGCTTGCAGTGAGAGAGCAGCAGGAATGCAGAGAGCTCTGCCCTTGGATTGGACAAGAGAGTGCAACAATGTGGATGACTTTATGGTGGGTGCCTGCTACCAAAAGCCCAATGAGGAAGAATTAAATGAGCCCTGCTGCACATAACTGAAAGAAGTCTCATGTCCGTATGTCCTAGTCCTCATGAGAGACTTTAACAACCCTGCTATATATGTTCGAAGGGCAACACAGCAGGGCCAAAGCAGTCCAGGAGGTTTCTGGAATACATTGCTGTTAGCTCTTGATTGATTCAAAAGCTTGGAGCATTGAGAGACTGCCTTCATGGGCTTCTCTTGACCCAAAGTGGTGGCTTCACAGCTTTCACAGCTTTGTGTTTTTTTTTTTTTTTTTTTTTTTTGTTTGTTTGTTTGTTTTTCCAGGAGTCTCTTGACTTTCTGCTGAAGAGTCAAAGCACAACACTCAGGGTTGCTGTTAAATGTTTTGGACCTCTGTTTTGCAGGAAATTTCAAGGTCCTGTTTCAGTTGTTTCATAATTTCCCTCTGGAAAGAGGATTCTGTGTTATGAGCAGCTCTCGAAACTTTCAGTGACACTAGAGATTTTATTATTATTATTAATATTATTATTATTATTATATTTATTTTTTTTCTGGGAAAAAAAATCTACTGAACTCTGATTTACCTTTCTCAGGATAGCCACTACTCCAACCTTGAATGAAACTCACTTCACAGCTGTAAGGCTGTAAAACTATTCAATGTTCAGTTAAAAATCACCACCAACAACACAGCAATAATCCAGGCATGAAGCAAAACAAGTAATTGTAAACAACTGAATACCTCAAGTGATGTAAAGACAAAGTAAATAGTTGATGAAGTGTATGTACATAGATAAATAACTGCTATCAGCTAAAACTGCTGTCAAGACTAAACTGCAAACAGGAAAAAAAAGAGCCAAGCCAAAATAAGAGATTTTATCCGAATAACAATTTGACCAGCTCTACAGTTCAACTATTCTTAGGGCCATATCAATAACTTATAAGATAAACCTTATAAAGAAAATCTGAAGGCTATCCTGAAACTGTATTATTTTTCATGCATATTAGTTATTGTGTCAGAATCTGTTAATTAACTGTAGTGTTACAAGTGGTTTTTTTTTGTTTTTTTTTTTTTTTTTTGTGAAAAAATATAATCAATTTATCCAAGCTGCTGTTGTGTTTCAAAAGATCTCAGAATAAGATTCCTCACCTATTCAGTTAAAAGCTAGCTATCCCACAGAGCCATTCTTTAATCACTTCAATGCATGCCTTCATAGAGAGCTGAAAGTGTTCTTGACTTTATTAAACATATTTCTCTTTCCAAACTGAACACTAATCCAAATTCAGAGTCAAAAGATCATCTTGCTCAGTTCTGGAAGGTTTTTTAATTTTTTGTTTCTGATGTTAATAAGCCTTGAAAGTTTGCGTATTGTTGCTCGTATGTACTTTGATCACTGGATTTGAAAAGTATTAAGTCTTTGGCCATGGACCATTTTTTCATTATGTTTAGGCAGTGCTGAGTAAAGTGGAGACTAAATTTATTTGGAGGCCTCTTAATGCCAACAGTAATACACAGTAATTATAGAAAGAATATTAATAAGCTCACAAGTTCTAGTGAGACAGAAGGCTTTGTTTGATTTCAATCTCTTTCTTGCCGCATGATTTTTGACCTGAAGTCCATCATAAGAACTGAACAGAATTCCCCAAGAATTAGCAAATTTGTCAGACTATAAAATATCTCTCTAAGCTGAGTTGGGTGTTATGAGTATTATCCTTCCAGCTGCATATATATCTGTAGTTCCACCGTCTTTCTTTTTTAAAGTACCAGTAAGATACATTTTTTCCCATATGACTGAGCATCACTGTCAGCAGCACAATAAAGCAAACAAACAAAGGAGGGTGCTGCAGCCAGCCCTAATCCTCTCCTCCTCTTCTGGCTGCTCTTAGATGGTTTTGATCCATCTGCTATAGATTCATTCCTGGATCTTCTGCAATTGCCTGTTTAGATCTTTAAGAGAAAAATTGTCATGCCTGTCTTTCCTCCATTTTGTGTGGTGGTTCAAACTATGGACAAACTTGTTAAGGAAATGACCACCCATTAATTGCACAGTTAAGCACAGGACAACATCATGGAAAATACAAGTACTCTGAGAATGCATATCCTGCCTGCTTCTAGCTATGATCGCAGCAGAGGTCCCCACATTTTAGCTGTAAGAGCTAAGTTGAGAAGTAGTTATGCAATTGAAAGATGTCCTCATCATCTTATTAGCTTCACTCTTATTCTGTTTTCAAAAAATCCAAGTGTGTATTATAGCTTGAGAAGCTATAGTAATTTATTTGGATTCTGGTTTTGTTTTCTTACAGACAACAAAGAACATTATTTTAAAACAGCAAAAGTTCTGTTTTATATTAAAACTTCATTATAATGCATTTTCCTATCCTTCAGGCACACAGCTTCAGATCACCAGCATCCAAAAACTCACCTCACCCAGCTAAAAGATTGATCTGAATCACATTTTCAGGAAAAGGTATGAGTGATTGGTTGTGTCTTGAAAACTTGGATAGCAAGTTCCAAAATGAGCAGCATTTGTGGCTGATTTATAAGTACTTAAAAAACAGAATGGAAATAGCAATATAGTATTGACTACCAAAGAGCCTTTATAAAATCTCCCTTTAAATTATAATGTCTTGAATTTAATGCATTTTAATGTTCTTAATTTTGGATTAGGAAAGAAAAGGAAATTAATGACATTTGCACTGTGTGTCTTTGCTATGGGAAGTCACAGCATCTCATAATGACTTAGATGGCAGTAATAAATAAACAGAATAGGCCTTAGGTTATTTCTTTCTTCATTAGTATGTACCAAGATGTCACCAAAGTTGCCTGTTTTTCTCTCCTAAATAGTAACATAGTCTTTGTTTAACCTGTGGTTGACTTTAAAGTCAGTACCATCATCTTCCTAACATTTTTCATCATGATTGCACTCCCAAGTCCACTGTATCTCATGTTTGCTATTGAGTTGCAGTTTAAAATCTGTGCAAAACCATGAATTTACTCATCTAATGAAGCAATATATAAAAAACAATTGAACAAACAAACAAAAACCAAAAAAAACAGTTTTGACATTCTGTATTATACCTTGGGTTTTCTGTGGCATAAAAGTAGAAGAACCCACCGACAGGAGCACAGCAAATGGGGGCGTCTGGATGAGGGTTAACCTTGGAGGGGGGTAAACAAGCTCTTCTTTTGGGAGGTGAGTTAACTGGCATTTTCTGTTGCTTAGTTTATTAGTTTGCACTGTATGATTAAAGGTTTGGTTCCAGTTCTTAAAGAGAAAGTTTAGTTGTCATTTGTGGCTTAAAGGTAGTTCGTGTTTGTGTGGAGCTTGAGGTCAAAGGCCTTGTAGCTAAGGGAGTTAGCTTTCCTATTTTCAGTCGTTACTGATGAATATTCAACTATTGAAGGGGACAGTAATGGCTTAGCTAAAAGTATTAAAAAGACAGAAGACAACATGACAAGAAAGTAGTTAGCGCTCTACTCTGTGCTGCTGCGGCCTCACCTCGAGTACTGTGTGCAGTTCTGGGCACCACAGTACAAAAAGGACATTAAACTTGGAGATTGTCCAGAGGAGGGCTACAAAGATGGTGAAGGGCCTAGAGGGTGAGACATATGAGGAGCGGCTGAGGTCACCGGGCCTGTTCAGCCTGAAGAAGAGGAGGCTGAGGGGAGACCTCATCACAGTCTGCAACTTTCTCGTGAGGGGGAGTGGAGAGGCAGGTGACCTCCATAATCACCAGCGATAGGACCCATGGGAACTGTGTTAAGCCGAGGCAGGAGAAGTTTAGGCTGCACATCAGGAAGAGGTTCTTCACTGAGAGGGAGGTTGCACTCTGGAACAGGCTCCCCAGTGAAGTAGTCACTGCACCAAGCCTGTCTGAATTTAAGAAGCGATTGGACTGTGCACTTAGTCACATGGTCTAAATTTTTGGGTAGACCTGTGCGGTGCCAGGAGTTGGACTTGATGATCCTTAGGGGTCCCTTCCAACTCGGGATATTCTATGATTCTATGAAAGAAGATAGAAGAAAGGCAGGTTTTACAAGAAGAGAGGAAAGGAAAATGGAAATAGGGATGAAGACCGTGGGAGAGGGTAAGATAACAGATTATGAACAAGTATCAGAGAATATAGACACAGAGGAGTGCATGAAAAGAGCACATTGCATCACTATAGGAGAAGGTAAGTGATGATGTTCAACAAAATGAAGGACAATTTCTGTGTGGATAGCAGCTCCTTGAGGGCTGGAGCTATAGATGTGCAAGGCAGAAGGGAAGAATTCATGGCTTACCTTCACATAAGGACAAAAGGCACTACAAGGTGACCTTGAGAGCCAGGAAGTGATGGCTCAGGTGGCTTTTTAGCCCCCCAGACAAGGGTGAAGGTTTCACAAGAAAATGCAGTTCAACGGACAGCTCAAGGCTCAAGGTCTTGCAAGGTCTTTGACCATTGCAATATTAGATTAGAGCAGACCTTTACATCATTAAATGCAGTCACTTCTACATGAAGCATGATTTGTAATTTCTGTGGAAATATGGAAAACAGAATCCTTATTCCTTGAATATTTGATGAAGTTATGTTCTGGAATATTCTTGCAGCTGGTAAGGAAAATTTAGATAACTAGGAAGTGGGAGGGAAGAAGGCTGGAAGGGTTTCCTAATCGTCCCTCCTGATGCCTCTACACAGCAAAAGGAAAATAGCAATAGTAAGCCATATCACGGCTTAGGAGAGGGTTGGCAGAAACATTGTTCAGAAGTCAGATATTGATAGGAACTGGGAGTTCCAGCTAAGGCTCAGGGTATGGTTAGAAAACAAAACAAAACAAAACAAACGCATGTACATTAAACACCAGAGCCCAGAAAATAAAATGGAGGGACTTATGCTGCTGTTTGCACTGACCATACAGAGGCTAAAGAAACCAGCTGGGATAGCAGTCATATCTGAAATACATAAATTCATAAATGCCATTGTCCAGGGAGGAAAGATATTGGAGAGAAGTAACTTAGTCATAATAATTACTCCTGTGATAGACAACAAAGTTTCAGAACCAGTTTAATCAAAATCATTTAGATGTGAATGAAAACCTTGGTGCAAAGGTAATTAATTCTGTGGTTAATATTTCCAGTTTCAAAAGGGATGCCAATAAGCTAAAGGAATGACTGAACATCGTCCATCCAGATTGAGGATATGGGAACTACTTGTAAAGGACTCCTGGACTTCCCGTCAGAGGTATGCAAACTGTCAGAAAACTTTTTCCCAAGCATGACTCAATTTTTACAAATCAAAAGGATAAGAGAAATAAATGGAGAACATCTCTGTTTCAGAGAAAAACACTAATAAGCAAATAAAGCCAGCTTTTGCAATGGAGGGACAATTGGTGTAAAAAGAATAGTGCTAGAAATCAAGCTATGTTAGAGCTGGAAAAGGATATTGAAATGAATAGAGAAAAAAAAATAAAAAAGGTTTTCTTAACTGGAGGGAACTGAGATCAAGGAACTTTTGTCTAAAACCGGTCCTCTTACTGTGATCAAAAAATAAAAGAATTTTGGACAAGCAGAGCTAGGATTATTTAACCTGACAGAATTAAGGTTGAGAAGGAATAAATGAACACTGAAGATACACCTGGATAGAATGGCACCACAGAGAAATAAAAGTTAATTTTGGAAACTGGAGGAAAGTTTCTGACCATGAGACCTACGAGGTTCTGGAAAGGTTTTCTGCTGTGAATAAGGTGGAGCTGGCATGGTTTATGAATGAGTTTATTGGACAGAGTTATCTACAACAGCAGGAATTTTCACTTGGTGATCTAGGAGTTTCCTTCCACAGAAATGTTACTTCCAATTTGAGGGATAGCATAGCAAGTCTTTCTGCTAAGGAGGGGAAAGATAACTGAGAGGGAAAAAAAGTTGAAAGAAAATGTTAATTTGCATAATGACATAGATGGGAAGTACGACAGTGGTTTTGATGGTTTGGGTATATAATTATTTTATCTGGCTTATTATTAGCCAAGATTTGTGGGGTCTATGTAGTTTTAAAACTCTCTTCTTTAGTTACAATTTATCTGTGGCTTATGGCGTATTTCCTTGGCTAGAAATAGAAGCAGAAATGTCACAAGAAAACAATGAATATTTTCCTTTCATGAGGTGAAAATACTTAGGTTAAGGGTAGACAAAGCAGAATGATTAAAATGTAATCTCTTCTAATAGCTTTCCAAACCTTCACTGCAAAATTGAATTCAGTTGAATTCCCTTTCTCTTATCCCTCATCTGAATGCTTTTCAGGAGTCTTTTAGAAGGTCATTGGTCTGCAGTTCCCTTTTATGGTCCCCTTGTTCCTTCTGCATGTCACATTTTCTGGGAAGAATAGTACAACACTGGAAGAAATATCTGTTCTGTCTGAAAATGGATGCAGGAATGCCAATCTTTCATCTGTATGATAAATTAGCAAAGCTTTCTTACTAACAATTGGAACATGAATAGAAATGTGTTTTGAGTGTGTTGGTGGAGCCACCAAGCTATACAGGATATGGCTGAACAGATTTTAACTGAAGCTGCGGTGTGAAGCAGCAGGGCTATTAATGTTTGAAGACAATATTTTTAAAGTCACTTGTGAATAAACAGGTGGAGAAACTTCAGACAGAGCATCCTCTGCAAGAAAGACAACTAAATGGATCATGGATTCCCCAGCAATCTTAGATAACAGTCACTTGTTCTCAACAGGGTACATCAACATTTTGCAGCTATTTAGGGATGCAACACTGTGTACCCAAAGGGTAGGAAAATGTGGTGTGTAGTAGAACAGCTGCTGCTAATAATGCAAGAGATGAACTGAAATGAACAATGGCTATTAAGTTTTGCCGGTCCCTCTGGCAATGCTACCTATTACAGGCCCACTTTGATTTCACACTGGAGTATATCATGATTCAATGGGAACCATACAAGTTAATGTGAAATCCAAATCAGAACATGTATGTTTGTGAGAACAAATGGGATAGGATTTAAATACCTTTTGTTCATGTGTTATAGTCTTCCTAGTCTTCCTAACAATCACTTTTTTTCTTTTTTTTTACTATCTTGCAAATTAGATCTCAGCCCCAGATCTTTATCTTAATGATTTGCTACATTATTAAACTTAAACTGAGAGATGCCACTCTTGAAAGAAATGACTGAGAAAAATGTGAGTGTAAGTAAATGAGTTGTTTGTTTTGTAAAATAATAATTCATTCAATTAGTAAACAAATTCCTAAAACCCTTTAATTGTCTTTGTGAGAAATTTGTTAGTAATGTAGACCGAGGTCCAGAAGCAAAGCATAAAAGCCAAATTCAGAGATATTCAGTAATGATGACGAGCACTTTATTCTCTTATTCAATCTATCAGTTTCAAGTAGTTAGAGTTAGAAAATAGTTCAATTGTCAGATTTTGTATGTATGAAGTAGGACTGAGGAAATAGAGCAGAATATTTTTTTCATGATGCTTCTTCTGATTTTTGTCCTTTTATTTTTATCCATTTTGTCCCCACATAAATGTTTCCGATTTTGGTGGCAACTCAGTAAATTGTCTGGATATATGCGGAGAATGGTCTGTATTTTCCAAAAGAAAATAGTGTTGCTTGCCAACAGCCCACAATAACTTGAGGAACATCTCATTTGGTGAACAGAGACCAACTTCAATTGCACACAGATACACAAGTGCTTCTGATTTGAATTTTCTGAACCCTTCTTAGAGGATTTACTTTCACTTTGCATCACTAGATATATGCTCCAGCTACAACCAAGCCTTTCAACTCCTTGGCTGAATCAGAGAACACAGCTAGCCACTATTTTGTTTTGTTTTGCATTGGATTTCAGTTTTTAAGTTCTATTCATGTTTTGTAATCAACAATCTTATTCTTACAGTGCTTTAAATTATTGCCACTTGCTTCTTTTTGATCTTCCTTCTCTAAGGAGTCATCATTTACGTCATTTGCAGCAAAGTCTTTTATTTGACATCCACCTGTAGATTTATTGTGCTATGTCTAACCTACCTGCTAAAATTGTACCAGTAAGAGGGAATGAGCTGCCCCCCTGGGCAATTATCCTCTGAATCTCATGCTTCTCTACTTGTGGTATCTGCTTCAGTAAAAAACATTTTGTAGTGCAACTAGAAGATCAACCCCCTCTTCCCCCCTCCACCCCCCCTTTATTTTTTGTTTTCCCGAGAGCTCCACTTTCCCATTGTCCTGCATTTATTTGTTTGTGTTATTTATTTATTTATTTGCTTATTTATTTCCAGTGATGGTACTTTTATATGTGGAACATATTCCCTCTGGAGGGAGATATCTCTGCTATTCAACAATAATAGTCCAAAACAATGCAAACCATAGAACTGATCATGAAGTTTCAATTTAATTCTGTGGATTACTCCAGTAAGGAATGGTTATGAGGAACATAAGGAATCACTTTTCAAAACTCAGTAGATCCCTAAACTTTCTAGCAAATATAGTTAGCTAATTGGATTCAAAAGTATTTCTTTTTAATTCCATGTCTCTTCTACAACAAGAAAGTTTAATCACTGCAGGATATTTTGCATTTTATCTTCTGTTTTTCATTAAATTCATCCTTCTTGGAATAGGTATGCCTTCAATGCCTCATTTTTGAGAACTCAAATCCAGAAATGTTCTTATTTTTGGTGAGAACTCTTGAACTGGTGAGATTTGCAAAGGAAAGTTGAACAGAAGTGAGTTAAAGGAAGGGGACAGCAAGTCTCTTTGAAAACATGCAGGAGAGCCTGACAAAAGGAAGAAAAAAAAGTTTGTCTTGATTAAATGCAGGTGTTATGAACATGGAGCAGAAGAAAGGACTTTATTAAGCTTGGGGTTTATTAAAAAATTTATGAGACTGTGAAAAATACCATCTCTTTTCCAATTAAAAGAACACCACCACCACCAAAAAAATATCTAGGAGCTGTGAAAGAGCAAGGGGTAGCAGCACTAAGCAAATCTCGTTTTGCTTTCTTTGCTTGCTTGAAAAGGCCTGGGAGCTGGCCCAGCCTCACAGCAGTGACAGCTTTGGTCCCATAGCCCAACCAGGACCTCTTGCTCATGGCACTACTGTTGCTGCAAAGCTGACTTCATAATCCCAAAGCTGCCCTTTTAGTCCCAGTTCATGTTCCTGTGATGCTCTGAAACTGAAAGGCAACTTATTAATACTCATTGCTACGGCTCTCTGACTCAAAAATTCCTTGGAGAAGGTCATATAACTTCAGTTTGGGGTGGCCTCAAACTGGTTTTGCCACTTTTTCTATTTTTCTTGATACCTTTAAGAAAAAAAAAAAAAGTATCGAAGTAGCAGCATGATCTGCTGATGGGAGCATACCTACAAATCATTTCTGCTTCTGGGAAGACTTCTGTGCAGATTTCTTCCTGTGCTTATTGTTTTATTTTCCCTGGCATTTTGCCTGTGGCATATAAGATATGATGCTGCCCACTCAGGTCATTGTGGTTTTGGTGGCTGTTGTCACATGTTGACCCTTTCCATAGTACTGTGTTCCACAAGAATGATCTAGAAATGCTTTCTAATTTTGCATACTGGTTCTTCAAAGTTGCCATGTTGATCTTTCTAGTCTGCTCAGTGCCCACCTGCCAGATGGTATGACCCTGCATGCTCCATCAGCTGCAGGGGCTAACTTTTGATTTCAAGTTGTGGAGATTTGTCCTTCTAAGTCCACAGATTCTGAACATCTCTAGTTTGTGTGTTGGTATTGGCAAAGATATACCAGCATCACAGAAGGGATCAAGGCATCATCTAAAAATATCAGTCCTATTATATTCTTTTTCTTTTTTTTTTTTGTTTTGTTTTGTTTTGTTTTGTTTTGTTTTGTTTTTCCAAACAGGGACTTTCAAAAGCGATAAAAGTCCTCACAACTTTACAGGTAAACACAGAGGTGTTTCTAAAACCAAAACTTTATTACTCCTTTCTCAGAATGAGAAGATTATAATGACAGAGCTCTACTGCTTTCTCACTGCTTTTCTTTTCCACTCAGCAGAACTGGTTTTGTTAATTCTGCAAACGTTTTACAGGCACATCTACAATGAAATCTATTGCAAAGAAGTCTGAAGATGGGCCATACTGCATTGATATTTCAGACCCAAAAGTAAGATATAACTGTTCAATCCAGGAACTACCGCAAACCAGCTCTAACTTCAGTAGAATGGTATGTGGTATAACAGAATGGCTGATGCTGGAAGGGCCCTCTGGAACCCGTCTTCTCCAAGCCCTTGCTCCAGCAGGGCCACCCTGAGCAGGCTGCCCAGGACCACGTCCAGGCAGCTTTTGAAGATCTCCAAGGAAGGAGATCCCACAAGCTCTCTGGGCAACCTGTGCCAGTGCTAAAACACACACACACTTTCTAATATTCCAAGAGAACCTCTTCTGTCCCAGTTTGTGCCCATTGCCTCTTGTCTTGGCATTGGGCACCACTGAAAAGAGGCTGGTTTTGACTTCTTTTCATGCTCCCATCAGGTATTTATAGACATTGATAAGGTCCCTTCCCCCCCCCCCCCTCCCCAGCCTCCTTTTGTCCAGGCTGAACAGTCCCAGCTCTCTCAACCTCTCCTCATAGGAGAGGTGCTTCAATCCTTTGATCATCTTGGTAGCCCTCTGTTGGACTCTTCCCAGTATCCAGATCTCTTTTGTACTGGGAGCCCCAGCACAGGACACAGTCCTCCAAGTGCAGCTTTACCAATGCTGCGTAGAGTGGAAGGATCCCCTCTCTTGACCTGCTGATGATACTTTGCCTAATGCAGCCAAAAATAACATTAGCCTTCTTAGCAGCAAGGACACATTGCTGACTCATGTTCATGGTAAGATTTTTAATGATGCTCTACATTTTTCTTACTGCTATTTATGGAATAATTTTATTGAGGATTTCTGGTCTCCAGATGAAGTGATAAGTGTAGTATTTTCCTTAATGAGTATATATGAAAGATTGTTCCTGTCAAGTTCTGTGTTCTTGAAACACACCTAAATGAATTGCCTTGAAAATGAACATGGAAAGGGAATTGTCCAAAAAGAAGTGTTAAACAAAACAAAAAGAAGAACTACAAAAAGAAACTAGAGAGCAAAAAAAAAAATAAAATGTTTACATGAGTCTTGCATGTGTAACATTGAGCTGGCTGCTGATTCTCACCAGTTATCAGATCTGTGTGTCCTCTTTGTAGAGTATGATACACAATATATACATTTCCCAGGGAATTACGAGAGTTAAATACTGATATTACAGGGTTAAACCCATAGTAGCAGCAATGACAGTGAAGAAATTCTTGTAGCCTTTCAGCAAAGATTGAAGTTCATAGCATTTGTCCAAATCATGCTGCAAATCCATGTCTCCCAGAGTAAATGGCACTTCTTAGTACTTGGAAATTACATCTGGAAGTAGTATTTTCTCTACAGCCTAGAAAATCTAGTCTCTCAGCTCCTCTGGCTCTCCAGCCTCCAGAATTGCTGCTTGAATGGATGTATTGTACAAAATCGGATTGATTTGGCATACAACAGGGTACTCTCATCTCATCGTACAGAAAGCTAAATGCTTCATTAAATATTTTGCCAGTTCTACTTTTTAGAAACAGCACTTAACTGCATGGTCACTGCAGCCATTACAATCCTTTGAAGTGCTGCAATAAATTGCCTGTCACCTGAATGGGAAAGTTTACCTAATAGAAGAAAATAGAAGTTTTATACTGCTGGCCATTGAAAGAATATATATACATTTGCACTATAAGAAATTTGGACTTTGTGTAAGAACTGCTGGCACCACAGTATTACAGACAGGACTGCAGTTAGAAAGTGCTATTAATAGTATCTGTCTTTCTCAAAAGGCTGTTTATATTTTTCAGGTTTAAAGTGAATATTGCTACTTTTCAATCTGAGTATTTCAGTGTAAATGAAAGGGCACGGTTCCTTTTTCTACACATATCTGTCCTAGGAAGTTGACAGAAATCTCTAGTATATATTTAGGTATAAGGCCAGTGCCTGACCTCTGGTGATGCTGATTTTCACCCATCCCGTGCCCAGTATGGACCTGTATCTGCAGAAATGTGGTGTGGAAAAGGGCCCAGGGGAAAGATCACAAAATTGAACCTGTTAGTTACAGGCACCAATGTTTTCTTATTGCAGAAAGATATGCCTGATGTCCATATATGAAAAATGTTGCATTCTAGCATATGTAGTAGAAGCAATGAGGCTGAAGAAGTGTTTCTTTCATGGAGAGAGGTGGTTTCCAAAGCAGGCAGGTAACAAAATAGAGCTTCATACATGTAGCTCAAAGGCAGTGCATTCAGAAAAGCCATCTCTGCTGACAGACTGCAAGTATCACATTCTCATGGCAAGACACTTACCAGTGGAAGGTGATATTGTGAAAGAGGTCAGGTGTGTTGTAGGTGGAGCGCAGAGACTGTGACTTTCAGATGGTGACGGCTGCAGCAGGGGAGGCAGAAGCTGCAGGCAAGAAAAGTGTTCACCAGCCTCCGGGACAAGAAGGTGGTTTTAAAAGCCACCCAGTTACTGATGTCCATTGGTGGTGTAGAAACCACCAATGTAGAAACAGAAACCCATCCTTATCCAGTGATAGTGAGGAGGTGGTGTCAGTGGGGGAGCACTGTCTCCAAGTAGGGTAACTGCCTCTGTGAAATTCCGAGGCTAGTGACAATGAAATAAAACTTAACTATCTTTATCAAAGACAATGGGATTTTAAAAATACTTGTATATATATTTACAAAGACAAATAATTTTTTTTTGTTTCTTTTGGCTCAGATGTTTGAGTAGTTTCTAGCAGTTCTCGGTTACATCGATTGTCTGGTGGGATTTACTAGGTGTTTGCAGAGGGTAATCAGGCTGCATCCCTGGAGTCATGCAAAGAAAGGCTAGGCACATTACCCTTTAATTTTCATGGACAAGCTATGTTGAGTTACTGGAGAAGTGACCACTAATGGCATTCACAAACAGGGACTTTTACCCCATTATTTTTCACATATATATTATGAACTCATGTGGCCTTCTAATTACCGTCCAGTCATCAGAGCATCAAAGTACTTTGTGTAAGGTCCTGAAAAACTAGGTTCAGGTTTTATGAGCCTAACAGTATGTCAGGAAGCATAATTTTTGGTTTATATTATGGGATAATTTTTTATCACATGAGAAGAACCTTTCTACCTAATCACTGCAATAAAGATTTTGTGAGACTTTTGGAAAATTATTTTGTACTTGCACTCTTGAAAATTGATGCTGCATCCTGTTTATAAGTTTAAAAATAAGTCCTTAAATCTTTTAAACACAGACAGCTTGTGGGACCTCCCTGTAGGTGCCCCTGTTTATATTGCCAAAGTTTAGCTAGTGGTTGCAAAAACCCAGCAGCCAACTTACTAATGAGCTTGTTTTGACAGGACTGCATATCTCATTGCTTATTAATACACCGTGTTGTTGCCTGGATCATGCAACACTTCTGGAACTGTAAAAATGATTCAAGAGGCAATATCAAAAACAAGCTGCAAACATAATTTGGAGTCAGATTCACTGGATTCACAATCTAGTTTAAATATTTGGGGAAGGACTGTCATTTTCCTGTGTACTGCAATCCTCTTCCATTCAAAACTTTTAGAATCCTCAGTACACTGGGACAAATTTATCCTGGGGATAATTCTGATGAAGTGAATGAAGTCACACCAGGGATTCATTTGGCTTATCACTAACATCTTTTCTTTTACCAGCATGCTCTGCATTTGTCAGTTGACACACCGTGCTGTGATGAAGACAGAAACGGTCAGTTCAGCTTTTCAGGCTCCTCTGTCTTTTCCATGGCAGACTGTTTTTTTTATTATTTACTTTTATTTTTTTAAATATGAGTACTGTGGGTTGAAAAGAGTGTGAAAACTAGGCAATATCAACACCACTATATAGAGAATTACAGTGATCAGTGGACAGATATCTTCCTCAAACTTTTCCCTTTAACGATGCCAGGCAGTTGAAATTCTGCACTGTAATGCAATTTGTCAAATTATCTAGGGATTCATGAGGTCTCCGCCATTAGATCTTTTCCACTTTCCATATAACTGCCTATTGGATTTACCATGTGCAGCATTTATGGGGAGGACCCCTTTTTTTCCTCATTTTCTATCTGAAATGTGTAAAGATTGATTAATGTATGTAATCAGCAGTCTTTGGCAGTCTTGAAGAATTGATCCACTTGGTCTCTGTATTAATATAGCATTGTAGTCTCACTTGGGGATGACCTCAGGCATGTTTTGAAAAACAGTTTTATTAATTTAGCTTTTTAGTTTGCATAATGAAATCTCCAGAATAAATACAGTAGCTGTGCTTTATTCTAATCACACAAACGCATAGAAAAATACTATAAAATGAGACTGAAGAGTGTGAAGCTTTTGATCTTTTTTTTTTTTTTTTTTTTTTTTTTTTTTTTAATCTGTATTACATTGTGACTAAATTAAATACACACATATACATGTACATCTGTATTGATACACACAGACACATACATCCACACATGTATATGACGTACACACATCTTCCTCCCATAGTCAGTGATGTCCTTTGCATCTCGTTGATTATATGGCATTGTCCTTAAAAATCACAGGTATAATGATACTTAGACTAAACAAAATTTTTACTGTAGAGCTCTATATGAATGCTGTTAAGATGACAAGACAAGAGTTAAACTACATTTCCAGTTTATGGAGGAGATACTAAGATTACACAAAACCTTGTCAGCATGTATGTATCAAGACAACATCAGTGTGGAGCTACATGGCAGCATGTCAGATCAAGCGTTGGGGATCAAAGCCATATATGAGAAGCTACACCTATGGAGAAAATTATGACTCTGAGGAGGCTAAAATGTTTCACTGAGTTTATTTCACCTTTATAGGTTAAATATGTTACGGACATGTGTACAGAGGTTTCCTCTGGTATTTGAGTTCCTGTAGTGCTGTTGGTATGTAGTCAATATCCAGTATGGGACTCTCTGGTTTTGAGTTTTCATAATTCTCTGAGTATCACCAACTCACATCAGACTTTTGCTCGGCAGTAGGGTGCTCAGTTCTTGCTGACTGATCGGGCTGCCTCAGGGACTGACGGAATATTATTGTAGTTGATGGACAGGACACACTGAGCCTCTCCTAGAGATGTACCTCTTCAGTCCAAGAGCTCCAGAAAGTCTTGTATGTGTGCATCTACTGCACTCTTCTTACTTAGGAGTTTTAAGAAATATATTTATCTGCATGTCAATGTATCTACACATATATATGTACTGGATGGACTTGCCTAACCTCTTCTGTAAGTTCTCAAGACAAAGATATGGCAATATGGTCAGAAATCAGTGATCAGACTAAAATCTTGGTTATATTTGTAGAGCTCTCACAGGTGTCATCAGAGTTACTTGGATACACCTGAAAACAAAAGTTGGTCTTTAAGTTCACAAAAGTTAATAACGTCAGTAGAATAATATAATTAGAAGACCTCCTACACTTAGTAGGAGCAGTGGGATTTAATAACTTGTGATATGATTTCAAAGCCTGACTATGATGAATGTTTGTTGGGTTAGAATAATCCTATATACAAAAAGAAACTGCAAATACAAAAAGAAACTGCATTGACTGGTCTTGTTCAGGATATTTCATGTGATGTATAACAAAATTTTCCCCCTCCCCGTCACCCAAATGAATCCGAGGGGCAACTTCTTTTTTCTTTTAAAACATATTTCAGATGGCTTCAGATTTGCTCTCCGTATGTGTGGTTTAAATACAATAATAGTCAATAAGAATAGAACTGTGCCTTAACATTATCTTTTTATTTATACTGCTAGGTATTCTGCTGTACCATACCCCTGTAAACTTTCAGCACTCATTGCTGGAATCAGAAACAGAAGGACGTGGTACATTGTCTTTGGCTTAATGATAAGACATAAATGTTTTGGTTTCAGTCCATGTTGCTTTCACCATCATGGAATTTGGCTTTAAAAATTAGCTTTGAAAAAACATAACATTTGAAATTGAAGAAAGCTGACTTAAAATAAAGTAAAATGTCTGTTATGTTGCATGTATTTTATGATTTGTGATTATGATTCATATGCTACCCTAAATATTAAGAACCCTTCGACCTTGGTTGAGTTTAACAGTAAACTCTTGATACTCTTAGACTCTTTATGTCTGATAAATATTAATTTCTATGTTTTTGTTGAAAAGCTAAAAATTGGCTACACTTCCTACATTTTTTTTTTCTTTTTCCTGCAAATATTTGATTCTGGTTCAACGAGGTCACAGAACGGTCACAGAATGGCTGAGGTGGGAAGAGACCTCTGGCAATACTCTGGTTCAACCTCCTTGCCAAGCAGGGTCACCCAAAGCACGTTGCACAGGATCACATCCAGGCAGGTTTTGAGTATCTCCAGAGAAGGAGACTCTGCAGTCTCTCTGGACAGCATGTGTTAGCACTCTGTCACCCTCAGACTAAAGAAGTGCTTTCTCATTAATTATATAATTATATGATTCTTTCTCCTCTGGGAAAAAAAAAATCCACATAAACCAAGGCTATTATTAAGTGCATTAGGACATGCAGGAATCTTCATGTAAACTAAGTACATAATATTAAATCTTACTAAAAGGAGGAAGCAGGCTGCTGTGCTGATGATATTGCGATCTTTTCTGATCACTAATGTTGGGATTAACTCATCTAATTTTTGCCATCTTTAACACAGGGGTCTTGTTCTAGCTAATCATTAAAGCTTCAGCTATTCTGAGATACCAGACATGAACCTGGTCCCTGCAGTGATACCAATGAGCTGGAGAGAGTTTAAAGACCACGGAGGAGAGCTGTTATGGGGAAAGGCAGAACGAATTAACACACTAAGGAGGGTAAGAATTTACAGGTATGCAAAGAGAATAAAGGAATTAAAGGAAGAGTGAAGTGGGGTTCAATGAAGGAAAATAACGTTTACAACGCAATTTATGAAGAACTTTCAGACTAAAAAAATAAGTACAGTTAGGGTGAGAATAGTCTCTAAAGGGAAGCTATAGCTGGCTTGTTGCTTAGGAGATTTAGAAGTACAACTTGTCTGGAGAAAAGAAACAGACAGCACAGAGGAGGTGTTGAATACCTTTACTATATGATTTTCCATTTAAAGATGAACAAAATTAAAATGTTCACTGATAAAAAAAAAAAAAAAAAAAGTATTTAAAATACCTTCTTATTCTGCAGAGAATGCATTTAAGATACTTCCTCAGAAATACTCTCCTTCTCAGGAGGTCCATTATGACAGTGTCCTCCAAAGTGGGCCAGCTTTCAGTGTCTTTTGATTATGTTTTTTCTCAGTATGGACTTTGCAAATAATTTTTATATGCTTTATTGCCTATTTATAAAAACTAAAGCACTGATCAAAACAGAGTGTTTTTTTTTGTTGTTTTTGTTTTTTTTTTTTTTGTGATCTACATATATGTGGATAAATATCTTCGCTAAGAAAATGGATGAATTCCAACATAAGTTCATAAATTAAGTTTCAATATGGTCTTTTATGGGTGCATTGTATGAACACTTGTCACATCTTCTTTAAATGTTTAAATATACACTAAACAGTGCTTATCTGTTAAGGGAGAAACTGTATTTATGTATCTTTCAACTATATATAGCATACAGATGTTTGGAGTTAAAAAAAAAAAGTGCAAACAAACAAAAAAACACCACCAACAAAACAAAACAAAAAAAATGCCCACCCACCCAACCAAACAAAACAGCAATAGAAAGAACTTCAGGACTTGTGAAGTAACAAGATTCCATGAAAAGCTCTTCCAGTCTATGGTCCTTCATCAAATATTTCTGCAGTTTTGGGATACTTTGGAGCAGATGCAGGCTATAGAAACAAGTAACCTATTGACACAGAAACTGTCACATCTCAGCTGCTTAGATGGGGAGGGAGAGACATCTGTTTACTGAGCTGAGTAAGCACAGAAATCTATGATTAGACCAAACTTGTTCAGAAATGTCCACTCACAGCAAGTTGATAAATGCTGCAGTAATTTGTGGAATTAGCTAACAGGAACAGATCGTCAGTTTAGCACGGAATGAATTATGATTATCTGTATAACCTCAAAATCCTTTTCCTCTTGTCTTCAGAAATATTTACAAATCAAATAAGAATAAGATTAAGACTTCTGATTTTTTAACACAAAACCCTCAGAATTAGATACAGCTGTTACTGATAGTTTGATGAATTCTCATTTATTTTTAGGTATAAATGAGTTACCCTTAACAAAAGGCTTAAAGAATTTCATGAAAGTGTGATTTTCCAGATGTACAATATTGCTAGTTTGCTTTTATATTGCCATCATGAATTTCAAAGTAAATTTAACCTTAATTATGTTGGAAGTCTCTGTAGATTTTTTAAGTAGCTGCAAATCTTCAATGCAGAATAAGGAGCAACAAATTTCCTATTAGAGAAACATATTGTTAATTTGTTAAACAAGTCACACCTGATTGCCAGTTACACCTCATTGGTATGCTGTTAAGACAAGCCCCTTCACATTTAGTTAGGCATTGTTTCAAACAACTTGCCAGCAAAGATTTTTCCTTGGATCTTGGAAGGCAATATTTTAAACGTACTCAAAAACAATAACACTTGAATGACAGTTATTTTCAACTTGGGATTTTGACAAAGACTCTTAATTGTTATTCCCAGGCAAAAATCTTCATTAACGGGGAGTCTGGGTTATAAATATTTATCAATTACCTAAGGGAAGAATCCTTGAGAGGGAACCATGTTTTCTAAATAATTCAACCTATAAAAATTAGTCTGGGAATTCCTAACTAAGTTTATATTTAAAACACATATGAAACTTGAATAGCTTCAAATCCTGGTTTAACCACTGCTCATGCCACTGTGCTTGTACCCATGCACCTGCTACCCTCGGTCTATATAATCCATTTTTTTCCCTGAAGACAAGGAAACCTGTTATATTTGGTGGGTGGTTTGGTACAAAGGTGGATTATCTGTAAATTTGCTTCTTCTACCATTATGAATCTGTAACTTGCAAACCAAGTTTCCTTGAGTTTCTGCTTGTTCAGTGCTAGGGCATGTCAGGAGGGTGGGCTTGGACATGTAGTTGTGTGAGAGCAAAGAGGTGTCACCAGAAGCTGTGGTGGGAAATGTGTCTTATATAAGAGCCCACGTGAGGGTCTGGGAAGTCAGGTGTGCAGGCATCTCTCTGAACCATAGGAACTGATGGCTCTGGAGTTAACTCCAGCTGGGCTCCTGCATTTTCATTAAGGTACCAAAATCAAAGTCTTCATCATCAGAAGTGCTGCAAGCTAATGAGCTACTCCTGAGACCATGAACATGGCCTCTCATACAGGCTCCTGAATTTATTTCCATTTTTTGACTTTGGGAAAATGCTTCTTAATGGTGTTTCTTTTTTCCTTTTTTTTTTTTTTTTTTCTTTTTTTTCTTTTTTTCCTTCTTAATATTATTATTATTTTTATTTTTTAATAAAGAAAGAAATAACTGAATGAAGGAGAGATTCTAGCTGGATAGACTGAGAAGGTTTATGAAAAACACAGACCAAAAGAATAACCAAATAGATGAAGCAAAAACACAATATTTTCTCTGTAGGCTAACCTACCCCATCAGACCGTTGCCAAAAACAATGTATGTTTGTCAGGTATAATTTCTGTCCCCCCCAAAAAGGGACCTGCTCAGAGAATGGAACAAGTTCATTTGAGGATGCCAGATCCTATGCATTTAACTCATTGAATGAATGCAGTGCTGACTGAATCACACAGTTTTCAAACAGGATATTAATATTTCATTACTTTACACTGGTACGTCACTTGCACCTTATTATTTTAGTCATTGAAATACAGTACAAGACATTAATGTTTCTGATCAACTTAAATAAATGAAAAGGGTAAAATGCTAATTTAACAAGAATGTCAAAAAAAAAAAAAAAAAGTGTATTTGTAGAACTAGTGAAATATTTCATAAAGAATTGCAGTCCAACAAAAAAGCCAGTAGCATGTTATTATTCATTGTGCTTTAGGTAAAATGTCATGCAAATTCCTTTCCATTGCCATCCAACTACAGCAAAACTATTACATTAGGTTAGGAGCAGGAAAATGGGATCAGCAGCCATGGGACTTGCAGCTGCGTGCATCTTACAAAGATGAATTCCAGACTGTCTCTGCTGGTTAAACCATGGGTACTGCATGCCCTATGCTTAAAGCCCTAGCTCAGGTTAGATCACTATTTAAACTTATATTCATAATAGAAAGCAAATTTCTATTGGCTGTAGTTGCAAGGGAAAGCCTAACAATATGAATGGAATTGCAAGATGGTGCACACCTGAGTCTGCAGACAGCCTGAAACACTAGGTCTGAGAGGTGTACACAACTGTTTTGTGAGGCAACAACTAGCACTGGCCCAGCAGAAGCAGAGAGAAGCATACATGAGACTTACACTAAACTGTGTTTCATAGTCTAGTCATAGTAAGGCTCCCAAATACTGACTATGGAAAGGAAGGAAGGGTAATGCCACAGATGCTGCCAGGGCAGGGAGGAAGTGAATTGGCCTCTTCACGTCTCCAAGCGGAAAGTGAAACCCACAGAGTGACAGGACTTTTAGATTGCTTTGACTGCTCAGAAGCAACCATGCTCAGTGGCAACAAACCACCACATAGACTCAATGCAGCTATTTTTCTAGGTAGGGAACTGCAGAACTGTCTCTTGGCCTGCCCAGGCGGGGAAATATGCTATGTTGTTTACCAGTCCTTACACTTTTGCTCTGATAAACTAAAATCCTGGCAATAGAAGTCAGCAACCATGCAAGTATATATGTTACCGTGTGTCTTAATTTTTATTTTATTTTTTTTCTTGTTTGCTTCTAAGTATTAAATATTCTTAAGCAAATAGGTAGCAGTACATTCAGGATTATGGATATTTTGCAACTCTGCCATTTTTCTGTGCTAAAAATGTATATTCTGTGCAAAGGATGGGTTACTGCATCACTGTTCAGTCAACACATGCAGCTGGATGCTTACTTTCAGTCACCGTTTCCATTTTGCATTTGGATGAGCAGGAAAATCCTTGGTAATTGCCTGTTCAGGATATGTTATACCTTGAAGTGGGAAGAAAAGGGGATTTTCATGTTAGCTTTTTGAAGAGAACAAAAAGCCAGATTTGACTGACTCAGTGTACAAGGCAAAAGACACCCAGGTCTTTGAGTCCATCATATTGTTAGCCTTTTTTGGGGTTTGGAAAAATACTGGAGACATTGAAATTGCCAAAAAGCTAGGTTTTGGGCCTCTGTTTATTGTTCAAAAGATGCTTGTCCATCTTCACAAAATATCTAGTCCAGTTTTCATTAAGTGACCTTCAAATCAGCATGTCAACAGCAGTTTTGCTAGATTTAAATAGAACAAGATGTATTAAAGAACCGGACAATAAGGTTTCCAATATAGTGTGTGGTTAATTCCCTTCATAATGCATGAGAGAAGAGAGGGTTGGAAGTGAGGACTGGAGTTCAGGATTGCACTGCTTTGTGAAGCTGTGCTTTAAAAATGTCACAGGTTATTAAGATCCAGAAATTGTGTTCAGATTTTCTTTGTAGAATGAATCAGTTCTTGCCTTACTTTTCTACTGGAAAAGATGTGGCAGGTGAATCATACGTGGCCTGATGCTATTTGCCACTTTTGTGCTGCCTCTGCTCTGGCAGGCATCTATCTGCCCATCTAGCCGGATTGCAAAAGGAGCAGCCATGCTGCCCTCCCAGCTCCTCCTGGGGAAGGGACACCCTCTGCAGTTCCACCCTCCCAGTGGAACTGCCTTACTGCTGTTTTCCTTAATCTGAAATTTAAGTCATTTGCATTGAAAGCATATGGCTGTTCTTTCCCTATGCAAACACAACAACTGAAAACATAATAGTGTGGAAGCAGCTAGGCAACAATTAATTATTATGTTTTGTTTTTCTTTTTAGTATTTAAAATGCTTTGCTTTCAGCAGCACAATGTTTGGAGGAACAAAAGGGATACTAAGCAAAGCCACGTTGGAAGGGTAGGGAATAGAAGGGGTTGAGAGATAAATGACAATATGCCCAAGGGTTATGAGAGCCATCTAGCGATAAATACACTAGGAGTGAAAAAGGTCACTCTGAATAAGTGAGTGCAAAAAGTAATCAAGCATTAGAAAGAGGGACATGCCATGTGTAAAGAATGAGGTACTGGAGTTAAGAGTATAAATACTGATAAGGAAAGGAAAGCGGGAGAATGAAAGCAGATTGCCCAAGAGCTTTGGAAAGTTGCATAATGAAATTGGCTTCAAGAACATTGGGACAAAGAGGTCGGTGGGAGAGGGGGGGGGGGAGCACAGAGCTGCTGAAATCACTGCTCTAAGGAAAGCTTGCTCTTCAGATTCTGCACAAAGCCCCCGTCTGGCATTTGGGAAAGATCTTCCTGACATACAGAGAGGAGAGTTTGCTGAGAATGTTTTTTACTGCTATGAGACTGAATCATAGACAGAGCGTAGTCACTTCAACACCCACCTGGTTCAGTTTAACACGAGAAGACCTATTTCTATAAATTTTGCAAGTCTTCCACGTGGCATATGCAGAAGATTACATTTGGACCCCTCCTGCATGATTATTTGGGGCTGGGTGGTGTAAGGTGCCGTTAATGACAGAAAAAATCTTAGGAAAATTCTCCATTTCCTGACAGCCGTTCTGCTTTGTTCACAGCAGCCTTTCTCCTGGGCTGTGAGAGCACCACGGGCTTCAGAGTTTTGGTATCTGCATGTCATGGACAGTCCACTGGGTAAGGAATCTGAGAAAGGGCAGCTATAATGCCAATATTTAGCCGAACAAAGCTAAGGTATCAGAAATCAAAGATTTTGCCTAACTGTTTGGACAGACATGAATGACATGCATATATATATATATATATATATATATATATATATATATTTTTTTTTTTTTTAAGGATAATTGATCTCTGCTTGGAAGGAGATCATCTGCATTCCTGAATTAAGGAAAAAAACCTCACAACCTTCTTATATTCTAAGGTGAGCTCAAAGCCTATTTTGTAGAAGTTTAACATGCAATGTACTGACCTGCATGAGAAGAGACACTATGAAAAATTGTTAAGAAAGATTTATAGTAATGTGCAGCCAGCAGTACCGGAGCTTGTTTGTGGTTGATTACCATGAAGATGGAAACAAAAGTTCAGAAAAACTCTAGCCTGTGATGCCTTAAATTAAATGACGTTGGATGATGTTTCTGCCTCGTCTCGCATGCCTGGTGGCTTTAGCTGGCTCACATCATTATTGCTCCTGCTTCGATGCTGAGGGTGGCTTATTATACTCATGAGAACTATGTGGAGTTATAGAAGAGATGTGTGACTCCTCCAAGCAAGAGAAAATGTATAAGAAAATACCTATATCTGCAGGGAATCTGTGGCCTCTCTGCGCTGCCAGACTTTGAAGGTTTTGCTGTCCCAGCCAGTACTGGGCACAAGAGATGGATGGGCCATTTCTTTCCAGCAAGTATCCCAGCATCCATTTTGCATGGTAAATAATCCCTTGTTTCACCTGTAAGACTGTGTGTATGTGTGCTAAGAGCAGCATTCCCCCTCTCTGGCAAGGAAATGTGAAGGGGACTTTGCAAGATGCATGTTCAAAAATTTTATTTGTGTTCTTCCTAAAGGCACTACAGAAGATAGACCTGCCTCCACTTTGTTTAAGTTGAACAACCTCCATCTGACACAGCTAAAGGAAAAAATCTGAATTTACTTCCAAGGTTATAAGAACAGAAATATGATACTGTCTGAGCCCCGTGTCCCACTCACATGTGATGATGTGTCACACTGAGTGTGTGTCATGCACAGAAACATTTCTGTCCCAAAGGCCAAGGAGAGATATTTGTTTTCTGTCTCTAGACTATTTTAGGAGTTTTGTTCTCATCCTTTCAGCTTTAAACAGCTTGCCTGTAGTCTGGATAATCAGTGCTGCAGTACTGATAATCAACATAGAGTGATTTTTCATGAAGCAATACACAAAGAATAGCCTTGCTGACTAGGCAACACAGATGTATTTGATTTATATTTCAGTCTTACCGTGTTGGATACTGACCCCATACTTTGCCCCCACAGCCATCAGGTTTTCAGTACAAATGATGCAGCAGAATCATGCTCCTGGTTGCTACATTAGGGTATATTCATAGCTGTTGATATTTCACAAATCAAATCTGAACACCTGAGTTTTGGTGGTCTATGCATTATGAATCTTATATTTGCTTTATAGACACCAATGTAGAGAAGGAAGCTGAGAGGAATATGCTATAGTTCTTTGGATTTTGTAGGAAGCATTTGCAGTCCATGCAGAATTGCTCCCTGCCGGCTGTCTCCAGGTCTAGTATTAACATCATGTCATTAGCGTGCAAATGTCAGAGATGTTTTATTATATTATTTAATTTCAGTTTTGCCATTAATATGCTCCTACATTCCTCCCTCTTCTTTGTCTTTACACTCCAGTTATTAAAGCACTTTAATATTCCCTATGGATCTTGTTTAGTCAGCCTATACATATTTAATACAGGCAACTCCTCTGTGGGAGGCAGTCCTTCCATCAGCACCCTCACCCGAACAAGTTTACATCTTCCTTGAACATGAAGTGTAGGCTTACCCTTGGAAAATGAGTGACTTTAAAGCAAAACATCATGGGAACATCATGAACTCCTCAGTTCTTCATTTCTATAAATGACTCTTTGATCTTCTAAAGAAACCTTTGTGCGTCAGTATATATTGAGCAGATACTTGTCTTGGAAGGGTGGGGTGCAGGATGGCAAAAGCATGTGGGGATCCCCAAAGAACTAACTGATATCCCTAAATAAACAATATCTGGCATCTGAACATATTAGCTGGCCTGCACGGCAGAGCTTGGAGGCAGTGCTGAATTGAAATGACAAGATGCCTTCAGTTCTGTAGCTGTCTCTGTTGGAGGTAGCTTCTCTGGCCAGTGGAGACACACGCATGCTCTCCTTGCAACATTGCTCTCTCTGCAGCCGTGTCTTTTAGTTCCTGCTATTCCCTTCCTATTTTGTCACTGTATAGTTGCCATTCTTTAAGCCTTAATATTTCAGTGTCATCTTTGAAGCTAAAGCTGCTCTTCCCTCCTTCCCTCCTATCTTTCCCTACTCCCCATCACAGAGCAGCAGAGCCAATCAGGCTTTCCAGATCAGAGATCTTAAAAAATCTTTGAGGAAAAAAATGATGGGAACATTCTGGCCAAGCCTTGTTAGTTTTCAGTATTGTTTTTAAGCATTTCAGTTGTGCTTAACTTCCACTTTCCAATGTTACTTTCCATCAGGGTTACTCTCCTTCTTCTCAGTGTCACAACAGAGTGAGCAATTCTTCTCTCAGGTGGCATATTTTCAAGCAGATTTCTATTTTGTTTCTGTCTGCTCATGCTCTGAAATGCTGTATTATTCTCCTTCCTTTGTCAGTGCTTAGCATTATATGAAAAATGAAATTATGCGTCTTTTTCTCCTTTAGGTCATGCATGTTGATATTCAGATTGGACCTAATGCAAAACTCTCTCTTCTGGAGAAAAATTGCCTCTTCTGCCATTAGCTGTGCCTTACTTCCTGATGAGGGAAAGGATTCAAAGGTGGGTGTTGAGCTGACTTTTCACTGTCAGTGATGACTGACTTTCAAAAGAAAACATCTACCCATTCTTATTGTTCTATGAAAATGAGATTTATTTATTTTTTTTTTAGCTTGCTTTGCAGACACCAATTGGCAGTGGCATTCTGCCCTTTTATGAAAAGTAAATTCAGTCACTGAAAACATAAGTCCCAGTCCTGCAAAGAGATATGTGTCGGCAGCCAGTGCCTCTTTGCTGAGCCATATTGATTGGGATAAGGGTCTGTCTCTGTAGATAGCTTTGAAGGTTCAAGGTCTCTGTTGTGGCAACACAAGCAGTTTGCTGAGAGTCTGTATATAAAAGGAAACTGAGAGATGAAGTGGAAAATCTTGTGTCTGGCCTCCCCCCTGACAGCATGGGAGGAAGGAATGTCAACTTGGGCATTTTTCAACTTTAACTATGAATAGCTTCACTGGAGTTAATGATACATAACTAGTGTTTCTGCAGACAGCTAATCTGTTCTTCTGATCCTCCCAAGGCTCCCTGCTCCCTTTCCCCCTCTTTATTAAAAAAATGAACCCAGTCAAGGCAGAATTTTAATCTTTGCAACCTGCAGTTTTCATAAAGAGCTGGTTGGACAGGAGTAATCACAAAGTTTCTGTATCTGATGTCATTGTTCTGGAGCATTTGTTGTGCTTCCCACTTGTGGTTTAGCTGATAAGCACAGCTCAAGTAACAAAAAAGCTTTGTAGATTGTCAATGAGCGTAACAAAACCAGATTGTGCTCTGATGGTATTTTAAAGGAGGTATTCTTAAAAAAAATGTGCAAGAAGTTGAGTGTGCTGTTTGGGATAAACATTTTCTAAATTAACTAAATACAGTGGAAACAGCAAAAGACATCAAAATCTTTCAGATAAAATAGATCAGAAAAAAAAATCTGTCCGATCTATCCAGTTGTGTTTGGGATGAACTAACTCTTGTTTATGTGCTGCAATTATGGTTATAAATAAAGTTGACTTAATAATTTACATAATGAGGGTTTCACTAAGTATCTTTGAAATGAACAGCTACACATATTTGTTTATGTATATACAATCAACAGGATCATACATATATATGTTTGTATCTACAAACACACACACATGTATATTTGTAGACAAAGAAGGGCACATAATGACCACAAGGTTTTTCTCCTGTTCTATTTCAAATTCATGCAACTGAAAAATGAGGAGCTGGAGATCTTTAGGAGGGTACTGTAAAATGTTTTATAATCCAGTACAGTGGTAGGAAACTTACATTTAGGAGCTGTAGCAAGTGCACATATCAATAGTGTTCCTACGGCAATGGGATGCAGAGGTGACTATTTTGTGCTATATGCTCCTAGTTGTTTTGTACCAAGAGTCTCCCAGTGAGGCATAACATGTCCATATGGGCTGTGACACTCTTTGGAGGAAGTTTGAGATCAGTTTTAATGCAAAGTTTTTCCTGAGGAAGCAGCTTCCTCAAACTCAAATTCTAAATTCTTCCCTTCCCTTCCCTTCCCTTCCCTTCCCTTCCCTTCCCTTCCCTTCCCTTCCCTTCCCTTCCCTTCCCTTCCCTTCCCTTCCCTTCCCTTCCCTTCCCTTCCCTTCCCTTCCCTTCCCTTCCCTTCCCTTCCCTTCCCTTCCCTTCCCTTCCCTTCCCCCCCCCCCCTTTTTTCTCTTTTTTTTAAACAAAACAAAACAAAACCAACCAACCAAACAAAAAACAAAAACAAAACACAATGCTCAAGAATAGTGTTGGGAAAGAAGAAATATTTATTAATTTAGTAATGGGATTAAGGAGAATTGGAAGAGACTATCATTAACCCAAGGGATAAATGTTATATATGCAATCACTACTATCCAAACCATTGTTCATCTGGAAAACCAATTTTAGTTAAGCCTTTTTTAATTGCTTCTCTGTGTACATTTACTCAAATCAAGGAAGGAGCAGAAATATTTATTTTCTCTTTGCCGGATTTTTGTTGTGAATGTCTAATTCCTTTTTCTTATGGATACTTCTTATGGATATGGGTTTGAAAAAATGTCTGTTTTTGAGTCAGAATATCTCTACTGGTGGAAAGAGGGACTCAAGCTGCAGCAATGGGGCTTTAGGTGCAGCTGAAGATGGCTAGATGAGATTCAGGAGTTCTTCATACCACATCACAAAGATAAATTCACAGCGTATGTGTGAAAAAGACCCACACCACGCCCTGCTTCAGCACAATACACCTGCATCATTGCTAGCAATTCTTGATCTGTGCAAGATAATATCCTAAAGAGGAATAAAATTAAAAAATAAAAATAAAATACTGTCCTGAGTAGATTTTAAAGGTTAACCTCTGGAGCAGAAATCTCACATTTTTTCTTTTACTGCAAAATCCTTCTAAAATCAAAGCCCTACTGTAACAGTTACTCTTCATTTGTCTTTCTTTGTACCCCTGTTGATCCTCTAAGATTGCATACTGCCCAGGCCAGTATATCACAGGACAGCTCAGGCTGGAAGGAACCTCAGGAGGTCTCTAGTCCAACCTCCTCTCAAAATAGACCTGACCAGGATGCTCAGGGCATCATCCAGCTGGGTTGTGAAAACCTCCACCTGGATTTGGTAATGCATGGGGATACCAGCAGCTGGTGTTGTACTGGGTTCAGTATGGGAAAAGCAAAGCTTCTAACATCTGTGTGAGAGTATGGGAAAACGGGCAATGGGTGGGTCCCGAGGATGCAGGAGTTATCAGTGCATATTCAGACATAACCTTAAAGCAGAAACCTAAACAGAAATGCTGCTTTTATTTTGCTCTGGAAAAATTAGAAATTCCCTGGAAACTTGACACTTCTTTTCTAGGAAATACAGGATTTTCTGATCATCAAAAGTGGACAGTTTTCTGGTGGGATGGTAAATAGATGCCGCAAAGGGGCTTTGTTGTAATTGTAGCAGTAATTCAGGCTGGCTAACTGTTCCCTGTTTATTTAGCAAGGAAGAAGCTTTGAGATGAACTGGGCAATGTAAGTACAGAGGATTAGTTTAACATTTGGGACATTACTGGCTGTATTTCAATATTGACCTTGAGTGCCACCTCCTCAGTAATGTATATATTAAGCCTTTGAGTGCCAATGTTATTTTATTGATGAAGTAACCTTTTGCTTGCGGTAGCGCTGGGAAACCACTACATGTATTTCAATGGAATTTTTCTGTGAGAAAAGGAGCAGTAAAAAGCCCTGGTTTACCAGTTTCTTTCTTTTTTTTTTTTTTTTTTTTTTTTTTTTTTTTTTCCTGGGCAAAACGGCCCAAAGACCTCTGCATAAACCATTTTCCCTTTGTCAGCATATCAGAAGGTAAATGCTCAGTGCTAAATCTTGGAACGGCATGTATATGGAACTTCATGGCATACCTGTCAGATGTTCTGATTCATTTTTAGGACTCTGAAATATCACAGCTATAAAAGATTTAAAAGTTCAGCACAGATTCAGCCGCTGGATTCAAAGAACCGCATTCATTAACTGTTTACCTGCCCTTTGCACACCCTCTGGGCTCAAAACAGGAACTGGCATCTTCACAATGAGCAATGCACCAGCATTACGCTAATGAGCTCCTTGGCATATTCACTTCTGTGCCACTCTGCAGAAGTTCATTCTCTTTCCTGGTACGCTGGGCATAGCAAAGGCTGCAGCATTTATGCAGGCAGGCAGCCCAGGTAGATGAAAGCCCCGGAGTTCCTTGAACACCACACAGCCTCCTTCTCTTCTCTCACATCTGCAAGCAAGTGGTACAAGTAAACAGTACAAGTATACCTACCAATGCAAAATGCTGTGTTGCTGAAGATTTCCTTAGCGATCACTCTAATCCTCCTTTTATTTCACTCTACTTCCCATTGACTGTAGGAGTTCAGACACAAACAGGGGGTCCTTGCCTTGGATGATCTTCTTACATGTGCTGACAACAAGGCTGCAAAGCACATCTTTCCCAATTTCATGGTACAGATTTCAAGGCTGCTTCATGCAGGGCTGTCCAGTATACACTTCATCCCCCACTCACTAAAAAAGCTAAAGCTGCTCTGAAGTCTTCATAAGAGGTGAAACCAAAACATGCCTAAAAGTGCTTTAAAAATACATAGGTCTGCTACTGTCCCAGCCCTTTCTTCTTCCAGAGCTAGGTTCTATTTACAGGGGATTTTTGCAGATAGCCAGAGGACGGTGAGTACCTCCATGTTTCAATGCTACATTCACTTTGCTGGGAGATGCTGTGGAATGTAAACTTCTCTAACGACAGCTCCTTCAAACCCTTTTCAGTCTTGTCAAGTTTTCTTATTAATAGCAGAGAAGTAATCTTAGTTCTTTCAATGGCAGCAACTCTCTAGGCAACTGCTGAATTTATAAGAATACAGATGGTGCCTGCCATTTCTTTTTTACAGCACCACACTGCATTCCTCGCCTGACATGTGGAACTTGTTTGGTACCATAATGCAGCAGCTGGAGACACTTTTCTTAGAGGTAAAAGCAGTTTTGCTTGCATTTTTCTTGGCAGCATTGAATTTTGCCCACCTGCAGGCAAGATTAATTTATTTTTTTTTTCCCTTCCGAGATAGCAGAGCTCATGATGGTGATCTGATTTGATATATTTTGGCACAGTGCCTTTTCCTCTCTGCCACTGTAAACTGATAGAGCTAAGCATCCTCCTCCTTGTAAACAGCAAAAAATTCAGGCAAGCATCTAGATAAGTCTGTACATGACATTTAAAGTGTTTAAATGGAAATTTTATCCTTTGGGCTGTATCTCTGGCAGATGACAATGTTACGATTGAATTCTACCAAATTAAACAAAGCCAAGGCTCTTTATTAGAAGAACTAAATTGAGCTGAATAGTACAGAGCTGGGCGCATTGCGGCTCAGGCTGATCTTTCCTGACAGTCTCTGTTGTGCTGTTGACTGCACTGGAGCATCTGGAAAATGGAAGGAAATCGGAGCATCATATGATTAAGGTTCAAAGTGCAGGCATGCTTTGGTCACAGGGAGGAGGGATATTTCTTAATGTCTCCCCGCAAAGCCCATGTATTTGGTTGATCACATGCTGCTAGTTAACTGATTTCTCAGATGTGTCTGTGCTGTGTTTGTCAACAGCTGTTAATGCAGCACTTTGGTTTTCAGATTCCTGGTTTTGTAGTTTTTACTTCTCTTTCTTGATAGCTCTCAAAGCAGTCTGGTCCAGTGTAAAACATGGAGGGATAAGTCTGACCTAGTATAAAATGGCATAAAATACTGGCCGCCTACAGCCAGTTTTGAACAGGCATATTTTTGCCTGGGTATGTGTAACAATGTGTCTCCAAGGAGGAAGAAGCCTCTGATCTCAGTATGGATGCACAACTTCAGCTTTATTCCATCACCTCTCTTTAGAAATAACATCTCGATGACTCTAATAGCAACATCTCAGGGAAGACCCAGACCACCTGGATGCTATTTTAATTCCAGCCTAGTGTAATTATGCTCCTGGATAAACTTTTGCATCACTTACGTGATGAATTGGCTGGACCAGGATACCACCGTTGATACTTTATGTAATGCTTCTAGCAACTGCCCCACTCCTGATCCTGTTGGAATGCTTAAAATCTCAGTTTGTCAGATTTTACCTCTCTGCTACTTGGTAAAGATTTGCTGTTGATGTTACTGTCAGCATTTACCACAAGTTTTCACTAGTAAAGATATAAGGTTAGCCAGAGGTAAAAAAGCTCAATGAGTCTTTTCAAAGCAGGGTAATGACTGCTCTTATTTGATATATTATTAAAGATTTCTTCCAAGTTTTAACCCAGAGTACACAAGAGAAAGTCTGCTACCAGCTAAAGGCAGATGGGTGCAAACAATTCTATCTCAGTTTCTGAGCAAAGATGTTGGCTGGCTGATGGCTGTCCAGCGTGCAGGCAGAATCTCCCACTTGCTATGTACGTCTTGCATTAGCACGTTGTGAAAATCTGGTTCCCATTGTAAATATCAGCAGACTTCTCATTTCAAATGTGCAGTAAAACAGAGTGGGGCAAGACATATTGTCCAGCTGCAGCTCAGTAAGGGATTTCCTTCATTTGTTCAGTGCACTGGCCTGTTGAGATTGCTTAGGTAAAAAACAAAGCAGGCTTTTTTTTTTTTTTTATATACAGGTCACTTGGATCTGGAAGTGAATTACAACATCAGCTGTTCTGACAGGCCAAAAGGAATATTTTTAGTTCCACAGTTAGTAAACCAAATCAGCAGGACATGACTTTTTGCTTGTTCTCTGTGAAAACCAACTGTTCCCTAGTGTTGGAGGTGAAAGGGTACATTTTTGTTTTGGCACATGGAATGAGTGAATTTCAGCCACTTCACTGTTCTAGCAGAGCTCATTCTCAGAGGAAAACATAGTGGGTAATCAGAAGTATCTGGCACTGCCAGTTATCTGGCCTTTTTCTATAGAGTATTTAAAAAGTAGCTAAGTAAGTTGATAATGATCTATTGAAGGTTATTGTCTCTTATATAAAACATGGAACAGGAATGCCACAGCTTTGTGGCCTATTTGATGTTTACATCTTTCTACAGCATCAGCAAGGTCCCTGTCGGAGCACAGGCACCCCAAGGCATGATGGGCACCTGCAGATATCTGGGATGACAAATCACTCTCACTTTCCTGTTATGTTTGGTACAAGATGAGACAGAGAAATGAGGGAGAATCACTGTGACCTAAGCCATAGAGCAAAAATAATGCAACTGATTCCTCCAATATTTTATAGAAATCTGTAGTCAAATGACAGTGTCACATAAGATCAGAACACCCTTCTGGTAAAGGTGCCTGATTTGTTGAGAGATTAGATCAGCATTTTGCAACTTGGAAAATGGATGAATGAAGGGAAGATGCTAAAACTCTGTGAAATTGTGAAAGGGACAGAAAAAAAAATATGGAAAAATTATTTACTATTTCATACATTTTCATTAGTTGTCCTTTAATTCTTGCATGACTTAATTAATCTGGGGAAGACTTTACCTTTTTGCCACAGAAGATTGTGGATGTTAAAAGTCCAAATGGCTGCAAAAAGCAGTTACTTGGATTCGTGGAAAACAAAGATCCTCAAGGGCTGCTAAACACTGAGAAGGATACAACTTCTAGCTTAGGAAGCTCTGCGTCTCTGACAGCTCGATGCACCAGAGAGACTACACAAATATGCTTGTCCTTATCCTGCAGTCTTTCCTTATACATTAATTCCACATTTTGATCTGAATACACTTTTGGTCTTTCAGTTTCAGTATTCTTAAAAGCAACTTCTTTTGTTAAAGGAAAGGAGGAAAAGGTCCTGTTTGATGACTGTCAATTAGTGTTTGAAGTCTTCTTTTCATGCTTCTCTTACATCCACAAAATAGCAAATTCAGAGGAGAAGGTGTCAATTAAATGAAGTTTCAGTGGTAATAAGTAAAGCAGGAGGAATTACTCATATCTAGGGTCTTAATTCTTCCCAGAAAAAAGTGTCCTCTTCTGTGTGAAAAATTTCTGAAAGTTCAACAGTGGAGGAAAGACACTCATTTCATAACTAAGACAAACCATAATTTGCCATCACTCTTCTGTGTTTTTTTAATCTCTGATGTTCCCTAAAACTTTTTGATGCATTTCAAAAGTCACACAAGTTTGAGTGAACCACAATTAGTATTCTATTGCCTCTGTCCACACAGTTTAAGTTATTTTTTTAAAAGATATTTCCATTCACATTCAGTGTCTTTTAATGTGGGCTGTATATGATAATGTAAAACTGCTGGCTACATGAAATGCAGTCCTGTTTTTAGAGCTGAGTACTTGGTATTGAGGACTTCCCACTGTTGCTCTACTGTAAGTTTTCAGATTGATAGATTCTTCTGGATAGCATAGCTGTTGGCACTGGAACAGGTTGCCCAGAGAAGCTGTGGATGGAACATGCCTGGAGGTGTTCTGGGTCAGGCTGGATGGGGCCTTGGGCAACTTGATCCAGTGGGTGGCATTCCTGTCTGTGGCAGGGGGGTTGAAGTTAGATGATCCTTAAAGTCCCTTCCAACCCAAGCCATTCTAGGTTTCTGTGATTAACTGTTAATATGGGCTTTGTGAAGGTTGCAGGCATGGAAAATGTGGTATGTCTCAGAGGAATCAGGGTTCCCCTTGGTGCTCTTTCCTGACTTTGGCAGGGGCAGAGTTAGGACATATTTTAATCTCTTTAATCCCTGGCTCCTTAGTGTAGTTTTAGGGTCTTTTCTGAATGGTGAATTTGATCTCCTAGGGTCTCCCTGCTCCACCTCCAGCCCTCTCCTCTGGCTAGCACACAAATCACAGGGTGGGTTGTGAACAGCATTGTGGTCTGCCTCTGCAAAGCTACAGAGGAGGATGGTACAATGCTTTTAACAACGTTAACCAAACAGAGCGCTCTTAAAGGAAGGTTTTTAAAAGATCTTTCTAAAGGAACTATTGAAAAGGGAGGGCAGTTTCTTCAGACATGCTGGCAGTCTCCCCTTGATGAGAGGAAATAAGGCAGGTGGCAGGACAGATGTTGGATGGTGGAGAAAGTGAGGGCAGATAGGGGAACCACTGCACCATTTGCACCATTACCTTCAGCCTGGTGCTGAAGATGGGTGCTCTGGCCTCAGATGGGCTTTGCACCAATATCATCAATACCATCGATTTGTTTGTCTACTAGCTGTTCCCTGGATGTGCTGCAGTGTAAATCCTTCTGGCGTGGCCTCAAGCAAGGCAATTTTTAATGCACAGGCAGTAATAGAGATCCACGTATCCCCCTGTCCACTTTGTTGGAGGAGGGCATTGAAAAAAAGATCTGGAAAGCATTTGTAAACAATCCACGTCTGCTGTTGTGATGTTGCATGTGTACACTGGTCAGGTGCCTGGAGAGAGGCTGATGAAGAAACTAGAGTGTTACCATGTAGGACAGTTGCTAAATCGCTTTCCCCATTAACTAGTGACATTTGAGTTAAACTAATGAGAAGCATGTCTGCTGCAATGCAGTGTACATTTATTCTCAGAGACTGCTTTTTTCAGCTTATGTACTGTTTCACCAACACTCTTAGCCACTATTACAGCTGATTAATGATGCCTTTCATTAAAGCGAAACTATTATGGACAGCCTTATTTGGTCTACTTTGAAACTTTTTTATTTCTGATCATCATCTCCTGTCCCTCCCTTCTCCTCCTTCTCATTTTTTCTCAGAAATGATAAGCGAGGCAAGAGATAATGCATTCACAGCCTTTGATCAAATGCTGTACATATGGCACATGATGAAAATCAGACAAAAAGCAAAGTGATATTCTCGATAAAACAGCTACTTCTACATTAATAATTTGCCATCATCTAAATTGCCATAAAAATCTCAGCTAGACTGATATAAGCCTAATGCCTTTTGCACAATAGGCAGGTTTTAAAGTACAAAGCTACATCTCTTCTCTGATACAATCTGTATTTTAATGGAATTTGCTCTATACGAGATGGCCTCAGGATTTCTCCAGCGAGGGTATTCAGCTGCTTGCTTTAGGCTTATCTGACCTTGCCTGTTTTATACTTAGCTTTCTGCAAGGAGTTTTCAGTAATATTAGATGTACAAAACACCGAGTTCTGATTTTTTTTGAACAAAAATACACTTATGCTCTGGACAGGTCCCTGGATCTACTGGATGGGGACTGGTGGGGGTACTTCCAGTGGGGTATGTTTCCTCTTTGAAACACAGCTACACCATTTGGTTTTCATGCACAGATTTCCCACTTCATGCAACAAGAAAAGATGTATGGTGAAGATATTTCCCCTTTGGTTGCAGAAGTGTCTGTAGTCCTTGGAGTATCACAAAATGATCAAGTGGAACAGCAGAAATTCCCAGAAAAGCAGTCAAGACACTATCTGGGGTCTCAGCACTCAGCACTCAGCACTGCTGTTTTCTCTTGTGTGACAACATGCACAGAGCATGACTTATTCCCACTTCTATCCACCATGTGTTAACAAGTCACAGAAGTGCTTCGTATGACTGGGCTGGAGGAACAGAGACCCTACTCTAGAAAGATAACACATTTTCAAAAGACCATGTAGATAAATAACATTTTGGGAATATTCACAGAGAGCATATAGTCCATATCACAATTTCCTTTAAAATATTCACCCTGCTGCAAAGGCAACTCTCAAATGCTGTGTTAGACAGGTAGGGGTATGAGGGATACCCCTGCTTAGGTACAAAGTTCCTAATTTTTTTGCACCATGATTTATCAGCCATGTAAAACATGATTTTTTGTCTGTATTTGCTTCTATTCAGCTCTCTCTGACTTCTACCATGCTGTTCCGTAATACTCTTGAACAATATCCTACTCAGGCTGGCCTTGACTTTTTCATCCAAACTCAAGGAAAATGAATAGGTTTAGCAACATGTCAAAGAAAGTATTTGGATTCAGACAAAAAAGATGAAGGTAAAAAAGCCAAGGTTCTCATAGATGGGAGGACTTGACTTAACTAACTTCTGCAATGGCAAGAGGAAGTCTGTTAGGATAAATATCTTAGGATGTCTCTCCTGCAGCAATGCCATTCAGCTAGAGGTACAATCTTTTGTGGAGCCATCATCAAGGTAATATTTAGTTCCATTACATAATGAAAACAAAGATTTTCTGTTAATAAATAGATATAAAAAAGAAGTAGTTTCTTTTGGCTTATTTCTTTGTACAAACCACTGTTGTACTCAAAACCTACAGGCAACTGTTCCTATAGCATGTTTTCTTCATCCTTTAAACATCTCATACATTTTCCTATTCTGAGGTGTGTTGTGCACTAAGCACTCAGATAAAATGCTCATAAAAAAAAATCCAAAAACTATTCAGGAACATGTAGGCATAGCATGGCTTTTGGTTTGGAAAAGCTTTTTAGCCCTGGAATTGAAGACACGATATTGTACGTGTGAGCAGCTTTTTAAACATGATAGAGAACAGTGTATGAGGAATACAAGTACAGCGAATGGCTTCTCAAGGACAGGAGCTGTTCAAAGGATTTCTGGCTCATAAATACTATTCCTATTACCCACTAGAACAAATGAGTGAGTACTAAATGTGGAACATTAGAAATCAATGCAAGAAGGTGTTATAGCATTCAGTGGGCTATGGTATTAGAAATGTGCTTTAGTTATATGTCTCTAAAATCAGAATCTTCATTACATTTATGCAGAGCAAGAAACACGATACAAGTTTTTTATTATTATTATTATCATTTTAATATATATATATATTTACTTATCTCTAAAATGCATTTTTAAGCTGAGGTCTTTGGAAATGTTCTCAATTCTGCTGTTCTTCAGTACTTAGTTTATATGATTTTCCTCCTCCTTATGATGGATTTAATCTTTACAGCGTCTTATGAGATGTGGACTTCTCAAAGTGCATTAAAAACACAGTAAAGGCAAGAAAAAGATCAGTGATAATATAGTGCTTCGGTTCCTTATATGAGCACAGTGAGGTCAATAAGCAGTACATTGATGAACATTCAATCTGCACTGAGGTGAAAGGAGTAAGACACACATTTAAAATGAATGCTTTAGCCTAGCAATTTTCAGCAACTAGTGTATGTGCTGGTGGTGATTTGCCTTGGTTGCCCTTTACTTTCTGTCAGGACTCTGCACTGCACCAGATAGATCAGCATTAGTTCCTTCTAACTGGTGAGAGGGAGCAGAGATAAAAAAAAAAAAAAGCAACAGAACATAGCAAGGACACCTCATTTGTGGTCAGTTTGCATCACAGAGGACCTTGTAGTGACTGAGATGCCAATTTAACCCCCACATTGCTCTTTTTCTAGCTTATCCAGTCTTCAAAATTTCCCATATTCACTGCAGTGCGTCTATTATAAATTAGTTCCAATTATGCTCAACTCTTTTCTCAGAGATCTATCCTGCCAATTTCTAACTATCAGTTATGGTTTTGACCACCTTATCTGCTCAATGCCTATGTAGAAATAAGGGATTTATAGAGGACTTGCAAAAAACCAGCAAATGGTGGCAATGACTTGAATATCAACACAACCTCATTAATGCTGGCAACAGTGCCGTAATCTAAATACCTTTTCAGATACTGTTATTGTGGTTTATTTTGCTGCAGACCCTTCTCAAACACATGGGAGCTGTAGATCAGTATTGGTATGAGCCCAGTCGGCTCCCCTGATGTTTTCTAGGTGATTAGTTCTGCTCTAAAGGTCTGCTGGCAGTCTGTAAGTGGAGCGGAGACAGCCAGGTTGCTAAGGTCCCATACATCTCTTTGAATTGCCTGGTTTTGAGATGGGAAGGTTCTTTACTTACTTACAAGTATCTGTATTTAGCTATATGATGTAACTTTGCAGGAAGAAAAAGTTCAAAGTGGTTATGGTGTAAATTGGGGAGAAATTTTTGAATTTTTTGAATTTATTTTTTCGGGGGGGGGGGGGGTCATATTAAAATAAAAATATTTACAATTAAATACTTCATATTTTTAAAAGTTTGTTGCACCTTTTTGTGGTTCTATTTGTGGGAATTGTGCACTATTATTGTGGGAATAATGTGCACTATTCCCTTCCGATTCTTCATTTTTCTTCCCCCACTCTTTTTCTCTTTTTTTTTTTTTTTTTTTTTTTTTTTGAAATTTCATGCTTCAGGTATACTTGTAGACACTGTTATAAAGTCCAATAATACACTTCAAAGTGTTACACTCTTGGACAACTTAAAACCATAGACAGCTCTAAAAAGCCAGAGAAGCAGAAAAAAAGGAAATAAATGTAAATTAAAAAATAATAATCTATATTTAATTTCTGCTATTAAAATCTTTCACAAAGGAATAAAGAAAAGTGGGAAAAGGAATGAAAGTGGAATTCTTTCTACTGATAATTAGGAACTTAATATTAATATTTTATTTTATGATTTAAAAATTCAGGTATGAGAATTTAAAGAAATTTCCATTCTAATTTTAGATGCTTTTTCCTCCATAATTATGAGAAATGTTTCCTGGATTTGGCTTTAGAATTTAAATACCTATAGCCTAGGTAGGTGTCCCATGAAGTGGTTCATTTCAACGGGCATGAATTTAGGATGCAATGGGTATGCCTTGAGAGATACCTATATCTCTCCATCTGCCATTTTAAGAACATTAAGCCTAGAAAATTGGTTTAGACCAGTGAATTATGTTTTAGATGGCTGAAGTTAGAAATAGGGTTTTCCACCTTGCTTTGTTTTTGAAATCCTCAGTGGGCACACCCCAATACACTTCTGCGTACCAAAATAATTGTGATCTGCAAATTCTTGAGGCACAAACAGTTCATTAGTGCATGTGTTTACAGCACTGAGCATAATAGGGCCATGATTATGATTAGGGACAATAACAAATACTGTCACACTAACTTCAATAGTTATTGTTTTGTATTGTTTTGAACACAAAATTTCATACAGATTCTAAAGCTACAAAGTTCATTGAATTGGAACATCATGAAGAGTTACTGAGATCAACAAATTACTGGGTTTCCCTCCCCAAACCCAAGCCTCTCTCTGTTTGGTTTTCTACCTAGTATTATCTATGACTGCTCTAGGATCCACAATCTATTTAAGGATCACATTGTGCAAGAAAGGGTGTATTTGCCTCATACACGTTGTGAGCTGCAAGTCCTTTTCACTTTCTCCTGCAATGTGCCAAAGGGTCTGCTGGAACAGCAACAAGAGTCCAGTAGCTCATGCCAGAGTTGGGCTGTGCTTCTCACTGAAAATCACGCCAGGGATATGACGACACTTCCAGCGCTGAGCAAGTAGGACCCTGTGCCATCTGGACACATACCCTTGTACCAGTCTCTAGTGGTGGTGCCTCCTTAGCCATTTTGGTCTTCCTTTTTCCCTGTTTAAAATGGGGGTTATGTTTCCTTTTTTCCAGTCAGTGGAAACTTCACCGGACTGCCACAACTTCTCAAATATGATGGGTGGTGGCTAAAATAGTTGCTAAAACTTCATCCGTGAGTTCTCTCAGGGCCCATGGGTGTATCTCATCAGGTCCCATGGATTTGTGCACCTTCAGGTTCCTTGGATGGTCTTCAGCAGGATCAAAGAATTCTAATCTGTGCCTGGTGCTTTATTTGTTTTGAAGGGAGATCTTTGCTTTTTTTATCTTTATTTTATTTTATTTTTTATTTTTTTTTGGCTAAAAGTAAACACAGCACCTGTTATATCTGCTTTCTTCCAAAATTGGTTAATATGATGCAAAACATACAGAGGCCAAAATAAAACGTTCCCCAAATTAAAAAGTGAATATTTGTAGACCTGAACTAAAGAAGCAAAAGGTTAGATCTGAGCTTCCAAAATTCAACATGTACAGGTAATTCATAGCTACTTCCACTTTTCCCCTCATCTTTTAGAGAAGCTTGCTAATAATAAGATTACCACTGAATATAAAGGTAAAATTTGCGAGGTGCAGGCAACATTTTACAAAATCCCAAATGCAGTACTCAGAAGAGTAGGCAGAACATAAAATTAAATGTTTATCCAAAACTTCTGAGAATACAGGTGAAAGTACAAGGTTGGGGGCAAAAAAAATCAGCTTTGATGCCTACTTTTCTGTCTCTGGCTTATATGGTTCTGTGTTTCTGTATTTCTTTACACCTATCAATTTTATCATATTAAGTATGATAAAGGTGTTTATATGATATTGCCATATACTGGAGATAACACAGAACACTTTAAGTTTAGCACTTACAAAGCTGAAAATAACAAATACATGGTATTTCTTTTATGATAGTATATTTTTTTTCTATATATTTTAGTAGGACAGTTTAAGTTGGAAGGGACCACAGGATGTCTCTAGGGAAAACTCCTGCCCAAAGCCAGAAGAGCTGTGAGATCAGACCAGGTTGCTTGAGATTGTTCTAGTTGGGTGTTCTAAACCTCCAAGGATGATGACTGCACAGCCTCTCTGCACAGTGTGCTCCAGTTCTTGAATGTCTTCATGGGGAAAACATAACTGTCTCTTGCTCTTAATTCAGAAATATTTATGAAAAACCTCCTGCTCTTGAACAGACAATTTAAAAAAGTCTGTCAAAACAATTTTTTTGGAAAATAATTTATAGATGTACTAGAATGTTTTGCAATGTATACCCCTTATCAATCAAAACCATCAAGGAAAAAAATTGCAGTTGAAAGTCTTCAATCACATAAATTTTATGAGTGCTTGATTATATTTTATTTTGAGTGTTTGATATGTAACCTTAATTTGCATATAAAAATGTATACATTTATGCTTTTCAAAGGAGTAAAATATAAAGCAAAGTTTTTAGATAGATCACAGATAGAACACAGATAAAGCTAAAGGTCTCAGATCAAATCCTCGCTGAGTACAATTAAGTGACACTTCATTGACTTCAGTGGATGTACTCCAGGATGTGCCAGCAAAGATCAGGAATATGAAAGAAAAGCATTGCAAAAGCCATGAAGAAAACAAAAGCATTGAAATATTCTAATATACTATGATTGTGTGTGAATCCCCAGAGAGGTGCATTCTGGAAATATACCAGGAACAGCAATTACAGTGTGGATAAAGAAAGACAATGAAACCATCTCATTTTAGATTCATGGGGTCAGAAAACAGAAATTGCCTGGCTTATATTTTCCTCTTTTGAAAACCACATATGTTAACAAGAGAGGGAGAGCACAGCACTAAAAGCAAAATTTGCTGCATTCATGTAAAAGCTTTTAGAAGGGAACACTTTTGTGTGCTTAAGGACACAACAATGCAGTGTTAATTCATCAAATGGGGTTAGCCAGAAGTTTGAAGAGCTGAGGTGAAACTTAAAGTAAAGCTGAATATTTACAACTTCACTCAGTCTTAATCCTAATGCTGCAGCACGAATACATTTTCATAATCTCCGTGCTTGTGAGTCATCCTGGCGTCCTTTGCAGCACATATTCACACTGGGCTATGTAATTATTTTTAGAAAATGGGAACTTTGTCATCTTTGCCATGCAGAGGGATCGGGTGATGCAATTGGATCCCCATTGCTATCCTGAACTTGTGACAATGAGGAACAAGTTCATACCAGTGATTATTCATGAGCTTTGTCATAATCAGGATGTGTATATGTAGATACAGAGCTGCTGGGAATGGTTTCAATTAGAGCTCTGTGTGTTTGGGACTAGTGATGCTGCTTCAGGCTTTGCAAGCCAGTGAAAATAACCTTCCAAATACAGCAGCTCAGACCTGAAAAAGCCTTGAGGGGCTTCCTGTCCTGAAGGAAGGATCAGGCCAAAGGAGAGAGATATTCTGCATGATCAAAAGCTTACTTACCTGACACAAAAGTGTGAGCCTGACAAAGAGTACTTGGGATTACTGGACAGCTAAGGGACTGTGTAATGAGATGTGAAGACCTTCACCTTTGGGTCATCTGTGACATGAAGTCATTATCATCTGTCAGATGTTTAGTGGTCTATGTGAAATGAGCATTGTCCTCTGTTCCCTGTGACAAACGTGTTCATCACACAACTGCAGCTAGCCAAAATGGCATGCAATGGCATATTTGCAAGCACATCAGGAGCACTAAGTTCTAACGTAGTGTCAAGGTTGAACTAAGTCCCCTCATTCCCAGTTGTTTCTCTGGTGATTTTGCTTGATGTTGTAGGATTGTTTCTGTTGTTATTCTTACTCTTTACCCTTATCAATTACTGTTTAGTATAAAATGCAAGTGTGTTGGGAGCTGGAACTACCTGCCTTGAAAAAGAAGGTCCAGTAGAACAGCCTTTCTGCTTCATATCTAAAGTCTGCCTAACCCAGTCCCCTGTTTTGATTCAATGCTCAGGTAAGAGTATGATAAAGAAAATAAAAGTGGAAATATCCTTCTACTGATATGCATCTTCACCTAGCAATCAGTGATCTGAAGACTCTCTGAGCAAGATGAAGTTGTTTCTGTCTTTGTACTGAATAGGTACTGATGGGCCCATCGTCTATGAATTGGTCTAATTCTGGAGCACATTTGTATTTTTGCTTTCTGCAGCATAAGAACAGTGAATTCAGAGTACCAGGCCCCTTCCTGGCTGTTACCTTCTCTTTTCAGCTCCATCAATCTTCCACGCCTGTCTCACGTCACAGCCTCAGCAGGAGAACTAAATGTCCCATCTGAATCACAGCCTGATGGTCTGGGCACTTCCCAGGAAAAATTCTGGGCTTCTCAAGACATTTCCCATGGAAATGGAAAAACCTGGTTTTCCAGTGGCTGAGAGAATTATAGAATGGTTTGGACTGGAGGAAACCTTAAAGATCATCTAATTCCAAGCCCCTGCCAACACCTCCCACTAGACAAGGCTGCCCAAAGCCCCATCCAGCCTGGCCTTGAACACCTTCAGGGATGGGGCATCCACAGCTTCTCTGGGCAGCCTGTGCCAGTGCTTCATGACCACCCTCTGAGTAAAGAACTTCTTCCTAATGTTTAAAAACCCAGACTTCCCACTTCTTGTGTGCATGCTTTAAACCTTGCATATTACATGGTGGGAGAGAGGTGGCTGTGGCCATGCCACTGGCAGTGTCATAGAAAGGAAGCATTTAATGCTTCCCTCTTCTGGGAGGAGCCCAGTGCTGCCAGTGCCAGTGCCATGCTGTGGGCTGTTTTATTGGTGTGAACCATGGCACAGGGGAGAGGAGGGTGGAATGGAGGTGTAATTAGATGATTTTTTTAATGTCCCTTCCAACCCAAACCATTCTATGACTCTACAGTTCTGTCATGCACTGAGGGCTCAGCCCGACCTTGCTTAATTAACACCTGGGCCTGGGACAAAGATGGGTGCTGGGTGCCACAGGGTGGGCTGGCACCTTGTGGGTACAGGGACAGTGCTCCAAGCAGCTCCAGTGACAGCAGACCACCTTGGGTGGGGGGATGGAGCTGCATTGTAACCGTGGCTGCTGCTGCCTAAAATTTCCTTGTACAAAGAACTAAAGGAGAGCAAAGGGAATTGAGGCACCACTTGCCTGGTTTCCCTGCTTGTGCAATGAGCTAGCTCATGTTTTAAAGCAATCCAGTAAGGAATTTTAGCAAGCTGTTGAGACACCTTCTCCAACAAAGCCTCTAGATGGATTTGTGTAGTGGTAACAAATTATTTTTGCCTATAGATTTGATATTCATTGTAATTGGTTCATTGATTAAGTTGGACCTTTGTAATGTTCAGTTATCACTGCATCATTATGAGCAACATACCGAGACTCCTAAAAATGTAAAAGGACATCTGACTACTATCTTCTCCTTTCTGTAGTGTCAAAAATAAACGCCATACCCAAGAAATACATTGTGGGGTATGCAGAAAGCATTTCAAGGCATATCTTTTCTCTATGATGAATATTGCTGTGTCCTGTTTGCAAGCACTGGCAACTTGTCACTCAGTAACTAGCAGCCTGCCCAGAGAGTAAATTAAAGTGGTTGATTGAATAGATATAGATAAAAAATAAGAAATCAAAAGCACACTGCATAAAATCCCAACTTCATAAAATTCACTACAGTGGAACACCCCTGTAATGGAAAGTACAACTCTGGAGGACTTGTCCTATCTTCCCACCTTATTTAGTACAGTGTCTGGGTTTTATACTGCTCCTGATAAATGAAAGCCATCATATTGTTGCTATTAACTACAACATGGTAAGGACTTTCCAAAGGAGTAACCTTATAGGTTACTACATAAACATGTATTTGATGTATAGAGGCTCTGACTGAGACAGTGTGTTGCTGAAGATGTTTTTAGAATGTTCTACAAATATTTCTAAGACAGATACAACAATGCTTTACACACTGATTCATTATGCTGTGTCTTTATTTGGTGCCATTGGGAAATGTAGACTCATCTATCCTCTGATATATTTAAGAGGTAACCTCTAGTGAAAGAAAGCATCTAAATGTCTTCAAGTGTCAGTGTCTAGAGCACTAATGAAACTAATAGCAATGCTTACAATCAATATTATTTTCTTATGCAGTAAAAACAAACAAGCAAACAAAAAAATAAATATGTAAATAACCCAGTGAATGGACAAAACTACAAAGTTTTGACCCAGTTCTAAAATCTCCAAAACTTCATGTATTTAGATTGAAGCCCTCTCTCTTAACAGCATTCTTAGTATAAGACACTGTGAATAAAATCATTGTGTCATGAAGTCAAAAGTATCCACCCAGAGAATGCATTACAGAGAATTCCAGTATTTTTAACCTTGAGGTTTTTACTCTGCTGTGTGAACCCCAGAGATTTTCATCTGAATGAATATTTTGAGAATTGCCTATTTCTAAATTTGCCAATTATGCTTGTAGGAGCTGAACGTTTTCTGACTTAAATTATATATTTTCTTCAGATAAAGAAAATCCTACTTCTCATAAATATTTCATCAGAAAAAATGAAAACATGTGAGTTTGTCTTACAGGTAAGATGTCAAGGTTTTAGGAAAAAAAAATGTTAGGAAAGAAGCTGAATTTCAGAAAGAAAACCAATGAAGAAATTCAGAGTAAACTAACTTACTGTAAGGTTAGAAAGAAATGCACATTTATACACTTACAGTTTGTGTGCAAATCCCATAATTACATATGCAAATAACCAATTATCAGAAACTGCCAATTTTAATGTGGTGAGTGGCTGAAAACACACATACACATTTTAGCATAACAGTATATTGAGTTGCATAAACAGATTGATGATTGATATTTATTCTTTAGTAATTTGCAATTTGTTAATTTGATATTCTAACACTACTACCTAAATATATACATGTGCACGCATATGCTTAAATTGCATACAGAGTATCCAATACTATGTTTTGAAGCGCACTTGTTTTACTACTATATATAGTGAAAGTAAGCATCAACTATTTTAATTTAAATTCCAATCAACAAATAAAGATTCATGTTGCATCAACTGTTTGGAATTGTTGATCTTTCTGACATATTACCACGGCTGGTAACAGGATGCACTTTGTGAAATTTCAACTTTTCAAGTCAAGGGGTTAACATTTAATCAATAGTTCTCACTGTTATGGGCTCTACTGGGAAATACTAGGTTGTGATATACGCTATGCATCATGAAGCAGGAGTTAGAGCCTGGGAGAAAAATAATCTGATTGCAGAGTTTCATTGACAGTGCTCTACTCATACATTTTCTATAGTTCATTATTTTCCATAAAGTCCACATAAAATTGCCACGATCTTTTCCATTATAGTGTCTAAAAAGATGTCACATACCAGATTGTTATTGTGTTCTCAAAATGTTTTTCCACGCTCCTGTGAAAACCTGTGCCTGGTTCCCATTGGGGGTTACTGAGGCATGTTAATAAATTGGAGTGTAATGAACTGGTGCTCAGTTTTTCCAGTTAAGGCATAGGTATGGAGGTTGCTTCCATAACTGCCAAAACTGTGGGACATGTTTTATTAGTATATAAAGATTGATCAGAAGAAAAATTCTTATCTAAATATTCCAAAGTTCTGAAAAAAATTAAATCCAGGGTCATGATTTAGTAAATTTAGTAGATTAGTAAGATTAGTAAATTTAGTAGATTTAGTAAACCAGACACCTATGATTATTTAACTTGGGAAGAGTGAGAGGTAACAGTGGTGAGATGATCCTTATTTATAAGAAGAGCTGGTCTGATTTGTAAGTTGGAAAGAACCAAGGGCTCGTTCCTGAGACATGTCATGCAACCTTGTTTCTACCAAAGAACGAGGTCTCAAGAGCCTATATACAACTGAAAACAGGGCAACATCTGGATTGCAGACTGATGTCTCAGGCAGATCACCAGAACAGACATAGCATGTCTACTACATGCTACTATTTGCTGAAAAATACTCAAGAATTTTCATCAGTTTCTGTGGAAAAAACAAATCTTAATCATGTTATCTTCCGTTAAAATTTCTTGGTAAAATGTATGCTGTTTGGAAGACATTAACACCTCAGTGCTGCTTTTCAGGGCTAATTTGCATGCTTTGCATGCCAGTCTAATGTTTTCCTAAAAGCACACATTTTTGTATTGTCTCAGGCACTTACAGGTGTCCACAGGAGTCAGCAGAAGACCTTCTCACTGCCTTGGCCTAACCTTTGTGGAAGGTGAATACCTGAAAGACTCCACACATTAAAAAGGTTTGCTGACCATTGCAGACAGTGCTTTACAGGCAGTCCTGTCTTCCAAGATGATAACAGCAGGTAATGGAGGCCCACAAAAAGTTTTATTGTGTCACTTTGTTTGGAGATAGCTATTATATGAGAATACCGAGCAGACAGAGGCATAAGATGGAATCCTATTTATTTTTCTATTGTTAGGATCTGTGCTCAAATTTTTTCTTCTCTCTAAGCCATACTTCAAGCAGAGAATATCCCATCAGCAGCTCCATGTGTGTTTCTTTTCATGCTAAAGCTGTTTTACCCTGGGGTTTTGTAGGTAAAATGATAACACAGAATTGTGTGTTATCTTTAATTACAAACATGCTTGCTATTCCCCTCACAATTCTGAAAGAACAGTCAGCTAAAAGAGAAAAAAAATCATTCTTTCAGTATGTTTGTCACAATTTTTATACTGCAAAGAGCAATGACAACTTGCCATGTATCAGTTTACAGGGAAGTATTACATGGCAACTGTTTAGTATACATGTCGCTAAAACTAGCCATCTAACTTGAAGGAATCATTATTTTGCTACATAGCTTAAAGGTGACTGGTCCCTATAAATCACTCACACACTATGTGTAGAGATATTTTGTTCTTTACAGCCTGTTTGGGGGGAATTTATAGAGTAGTTCTCCAATAAATAACTTAATTACTGAAATTGAAAGGCTGCAAATGTGTTGCAGTGGAGCGATGCCATTCCAAAATGATGCTACATCTTCCTTACTAGAACAATATCCAATTAAACATATTTTATTATTAGGAAGTCTGGAATTGAGCCGTTAAGGAATATAGCCTTTTTGTTTGTTTGTTTCTATACAAGCTTTTATTTTTCACCATCCCCATACACTACCCACTTTCAATCCCCTCCGTTAAACTATGGGCTGCAGGTACAGAAAGGGAATGCAAATGGAGAGGAGTCTCTCTCTTGTCACTGACAAATATATATTTTTGGCAGTGTTCTCCTGACCCAGGGAGTGTGAGACTCTTAAAAATCAAACGAAACCAGACTGCATGTGGGATGACTTGACATAACAACGTATGGTGCACCAAACAGCTTGGAAGTAAGGAAAAACAGTGCCACTTTTGGACAGCTCTGCTGTTCTCACCTCCATGCAGTGCTGCTACAATTGAGAGCTTACACATGTGCCCACCTTTCTCCTCCCAACATTTTCATACTAACATCATAAGTATGAATTAAATTTTACTTTAGGTAGCTATAGATGCCTGGTTCCCTGTAAAGCCAGGTCATGTTTGTAGGCTGATGATGGCTACAAATGATTTGTGGCTCTAAAATATCTTAGTCTGCGAATGCTTAAGAACGTAGCATAAAATTCATAGAATAAAAAGTAACCATATTTGATTTACTAAGTTCATACCAAACAATTTCCCAATCAGTTAATGTATTGTATTGCTTTTAATGTAACATACATTTTTGACTAGTAAGCAATAAATCTAGTGAACATAGCTCAATGGTATATCACAGCTGGGGGCAGGGGCTCAGTTCTGGTGCATCTAGCTCACTATCTGCTCCTGCTAAAACAAATACACAGCATGCCTCATCTTAATGCATCAGACCATTGCCTTGATGGGCATTAAACTATCTTGAAGAACTTTCTTAATAGAACTTTCTGGTGTTTCCATCAGGACTTGTGGTCATCATTCTCCCTGGCTTTGCTGTTTGCATAGTGAGCATTGCTTCTGGTTGTTTCCCTGACCTCAGAAGTACTTTGCTCAGTAACTTGTTGGGGGTACAAAGCAGAGAATGCAATTGAGCATCGGAATGTGATCCTCACCTCTCGCACCTCACATCAAGTCAGGCAGTATACAAGTCAGGGAAAAAAACTGGCAGTGTGACAGAAAAGAGGATGTCATCTGAACACTGTAACCAAAACTAGTGATAATGCCTTGGTATTGCTTTCTGAATAGAGTAAGACAAAGCAAAACAAAACAAGCAGATTCATGCGATAAAGATTCGGTACAAGGTAGTAATTTACTTTGGCTGTGGACTATATTCAACTTGATTTAAATATCTTAATATTTAATTATCTACATTCATCTTACTGAAGTGCACATAAAGGAACTTCTTCAAAGAAATTAGCTTTGAACATTATTTACAGACAAGGTGACAGCTGTCTAATTCATTCTCTTGTGCCAAAGGAGAATAGTAAAGTGATGTAGAAAGGTTTTGAACTATATTATTTAATTCACACAATAAATTTCAGTAGAGTCATATGGTAGGATTCTATTTGGTTCACTGCCTTTCTACTGATTGTCTTATTAGATGTTTGTACCTCTACATCTGTCCCACCTGAATAATTTCTCTAGTTATCTTGAAAAAACTTCCAAAATCAAAAGACTGTTTTTCCAACAGTATGTATTCCTTCTGTTTGTGTGTGTGTTTGTTCACGTCGCCTGAAGTACTTGCAACAGCACAATTCTGTCTTAAAAACCTTAATGCAGACCAGTGTTAATTTAATGTAGTTACCAGCAATGCTGGTTGCATACTCTGTACTGAGCAAGTTCAGTTCTGCCTTGAATTACTTACTGACTAGAACTTGATGGAAAATTGCAGCAAAACAATACTCCAGGTGGCAAGACTGAAAGACCTCTCAAGGTTTTGTCCAGTCATGACAGGATGTAAAGTAGTATTTGTAGTGAAAAATCAGAGCACTTTTGGCTTTGATTCTCCTCATAAAATGGAGTTGGGAATGCTGTACTCTGCAATTTCTAAAATCCTTTTAGCACTGAGCTGTGTAATGCTGGTCTTTCATTAAAATACTCTTGAGGATAAGGAAGAACAGATATAATCCTGACCTTACCAAACTTACCATTTTGGAGAGAGGAATTCAAACTTTAACGTCAAATAGCTGGTATGTCAGTCCAGAGCACAGTAAATGAAAAGAAAACTGAAAAGTTGAGATGTAAAAAGGTTAAAATCTATGTTTCAGCAATAGGCTTTGCAGAAAGTGATTGCTCTGATGTAGATTAAGCTGTACACTGACCTTTCAAAGAATAAGCATTTTTCTCAACTGTCACTGTATCAATGCACAAAACAAGCAATATCATTAGGGAAGGCACCCAGGCTGGCAGACTTTGAAGAGATTATATCGATGAGTCATGACCCACCCATTCAGCAAATAAAGTGAAGGTTAAAGCTTACATGTATAGAATAAAGTTAACTGGAAAACTGCAATTACTTTGCTCTCTTTAAAACAAGTCTTGGATCCAAAATCTGGGATTATTTAGAGCTAATATGCTCCAAAATTTCTCCCCTACCCCCATCCCTGCCTAAAAAAAAGGGTTAAAATCAGCTATTGAACCCCTCCAACCTTTTGCATCTATATGTGTTCAATACTAAGTGGGAAACAGCTTTCTGACCCTACAATTACTATTCTGATTTTAGCCATTTTTACCTTGCATTTAGCAAATGATGTTAGAGAAATATCCTCTGCAAAATAGCCAACTTTTTAGGACACAGCTGCAGGCAACGACTCGAATCTGGAAATTTCTTTTAAACAGATATCATGTTTTTAAGAGTTTGTGTGTGTGTGTGTTTTCTTTTTTTTGGTGAATATTTTGTAAAATCCCCCCCTTTTTTTTGTTGTTTTTATTTTTATTTATTTTTCCCAAACATCTTAGTAAGCCAACAATTGCAACTGACATAATATTTTATCAGAGTCATTCCTCACTAGTTCTGGGTGCATATGTTGGAACCAAGGCCTGACTATAGACAGTAACTCAAGAATTGATCCTGGCACGTGGGTAGACCTACAGCAAGGTTTTTGCAAACTTCACCAAGCACATCAACTGTATCCAAAGTGGTGCTGTATCATTCGTATCAAAGAGCCATGTCCAGTCGTTCTTAGCGCTTGATAAGTTGACTTGTTCTGGGATATTTTCACTTTGTTTACAGAAAAATGTGACTGCTCTTTTGAGCACAGAGCAGAAATTGAGGCAAGAGGAAAGTAAGAAAGTAAGAATGCACAAAAATTTAGGCTGTGCCTAAACTTTTTAGACTTTTAAAACTTTCTAAACTTTTTAGGCTGTGCCTAAAGCTGGTGGATTATTTCTTCATTGTGAGCAGCAGTTATATCGACCTCAGATGAACTAGTTGCTCAAGTTGAAAGTGTTTCCACCCCATAGGAATAAAGTTACATTGCAACAAGTAATGAATGCATTGCTTTTAGGCACAAAGCCAAGCTAGATTTAATCTAACTCCACTGGCCAATAAATGAAGAGATGGTGCCATGAATTTCAACATTGAAACCCTTGGCAAACCTGCCAGAGAGTGTGAGCTCTTACTTGAAGAGCCATACCCACTGTTGACACATCTTTGCTGCACCTGAACACAAACTAGCAAGATTAACACTAGATTTGTTATATTTTCACACATTTCAGCCAGTCTTCAGTGATGGAGAACAGACATTGCTCCAAGTGCAGGGGTTTGGTGTGTGAGCAGGGGTTTGGTGTATGAGCAGTTGCTGGCTGGACAGATCTGTCTGAGGGCTTGGCTGCTGCACAGTGCAGCAGCCAAGCATGGCCTCAGACTGGAAGAGCAGCAAACCACAGGCAGATAAATTCTTTTCTTCCATGCCTATTATGCAACTCAGGAGAAATGGTCAATATCTAGCTCTCTACCAACAGCATTTGCAAACAAGACAGATATTTCCACTAATAAAAAGCAAAAATAAGCAGAAAAAAAAATTGACTTCCCTTATCCAACCCCTTCATCTGTGCATGAAACACAAGATCAGATTAATCCCTAGTTGATCACAGCTCACTGAACCACTTCACATATGTCAATCAAGGTTATGTACGCTACAAAGTGCAGGCTGACGTGAGGAATTTTACACACTCAACTCAATGCATTTGGAAAGCATCATTGATCTGGATGATGCTAGCATCAGTCTTTGTCCTACCAAGTTTGAAAAGTGCAGAAAGAAAAAGGAGGGTGGGAAAAGCGGCCATGGCAGGGCAGATTTCAGCTTCTGCTACTGCAATGAAGCCAAAGAGGCAAAAGAGTGATAATGGAACACACCAAATAACTCTTTCTGCTAATCACTCTTCACTCATTCAGTATGACTAGGAGACCAGGTGGTCATCACTGAATCAAAACCTGGTTTATCTGTGTACTAACATTGTAGCAAAATGGACATAAATGTTCTCATGTTCTAATGCTATGCTGATTTAGGTTATGCTGTTCTGTAGACAAGAGCTTTTTATCTGATGAGGCCTATGAGAATATTATTTGTCGAATTAAATTACATGCACAGCTATCAATGGGAACATTGATGAAACATGGGAAAGTTTCTTGTACTGTAGGTAAATGTGTAGAGCTGAGATGTCCAGCAACTTAATAGCCATGATCTACCACAAAGAAGAAAAATACATGATTACATATGCATAAATTCTTCCTGTACAAGTGTTTGACATTTGAAGCTCTGAAAAAATTCCTAATGAATCTGGAGATCAGTGATCAAAGAATAGAAGGTCCTGACTTTGATTATTTTATGTTTCCCTTCAGTTAAGTTGGGGCTGTAACACAACTGTTGCATCCTCAGGAGTTCTGTTCACAGTGAAACTTTGCTCATGATGGGCTAATGCTATTCATGATGACATCCCACTGTCTCTCTGCTCACTGGCTTTGAAATAAAGGCATCAAGAAACAAAATCCATAATAAAGTTTTTATGTCAATTACATATTCCTACTTATTATATTATCTATTTTGTACAAAACTTGCTACATGGCATTTTAATGTGGACTGTGGTTAAACTACATTCATTTCCATAATGTTTTCTGTAAAGAAACTCTAATCTCATTATATGTTCATAATTTCTGTCTCCATAAAGTGTAAAGGTCCATTATTCATACCCACACAATGTTGCCTTTCCCTCTTTAATAATGTCTTTGATTTTGAAAAGTCAAAGGCAGGATGTGCTGTTGCACACTAGTATTTAAGCCTTCTTAATAGCCGATCTTGCACATAGGCACTACTAACATTCCTTTTTTTCCTTTCATGCTCCATATTTGTCTAATTGTCATGGTATCGAAAACACATGCATGTTAAGGGCCTCTTGATGTCATGTTACTCTCACTACATTTTTTTCATTATTATTTTTGTGATCCTGTGACTAAAGCTGAAGTAAATCTGGACCCCATGCTATACAGTCTTTGCCCACTTTGCTGAACATCTGAAAATCTGAATCTGAAAAGAAACTCTGCCAGGAGGTAGTCAAACTAAGTTTCAGCAGCTCAGATAACAAAGAGTACTAGAAAAGGCCTTTCACAGATTCAATATTTATTGGATTTAGACTCATTTCAATTTCCAGTTTCATCCACTTACAGGTTCTCTGATTGACCCTGTCTTTGTAGTCTGGCAGTCTGAAGTTTGTTCTTCTGGACTAGGTAGTCCAATAAACAAAGACTTTCTCATCATATTAAACATGAGAGTTGCTGGAGGTTTTTCAGAACTATGACACTTAAGAAAAGACTGGTTTGCACTCTGCTGAGGTTAATAACTTTGCAGAACTCATAAAAGCATTCACAATTGTTCTTGACTGAATCATCATAACAGCAAGCAGGTGCTTATATATAATCATACCTTTTGGGAATTGTCTCAGATCATTTGTCTGCCTCAAAGGATGTTCCTCACAGCTATTCATCTGAAAGACATAAAATGGCTCAAATTGGCCACTTGGCTTTCATTTCTACCAGAAACAGTGTACGATTCAAGATTACTTTGTTGTTTACACATCTTAAACAAGAGGCACAAAAATGACATTTTTATATGTCAGAAGTAGTTTCTTTTGTATTAATGAGGAAAAAGTCCTTCTATATTTTCACTTTTTTTTTACAAAGTCTATTACGTCAATTTGATTTGTTTCATGAGATATGTTGGACTGAAAGGGTATAAATGTGACTTCTGGGCATAAATGCTTTGCAACAGATTTCAGACCTTTTAACGTATAGTGCATCACTAGTAAACAGAACCACACAACTAAGAAGCCAATGGGCCTTTAACAAATGCAGTAATATCTTTAAAAAGACAGAAAATGTTAACTTTGCTTGTCAAATGACAAGTGAGGAACAATTAAATATTTATCTTTCAACTGTCCAGACAATTTCACTTTCTTATACTGCTTCAGGATTCATATCCAAATGATTTACATTCTTAAAACCAGTATTTCAATCAAGTATTTTAATCAAATTTTAATTATTATAATTTATTTATTTTTATTCAAAGAGTACCAGGTGAACAAGTTCTGAACATTATTAGAGTATTTAATGTAAAAGTTCCCTCAAAATTCCACAACAGTTGGTTTTTTTTTTTTTTTTTTTTTTTTTTTTTCTTTTTTTTCCCACAATATAAATACTGTTATTTTCCCCTGCTCAATCAAAGATGTACAGTGTGGTCAGATGTATAATGTAACAGCTGGAGTGTAAAAGCTGTTTTTACAGTTTGTTTTGCATATACCGTCACACCACACCATGGTAGACCTAGTCTCTACATTCATCTGAGCAGCCTATCTGACAGCATCTCGTCTTTCAGATATTGAAACAATAAAACTGTTTGCTTTTGTAAAAAAGAAATCAACAGTAACAAAACCAAAATAATGTATGCTGTCCTGATGCCAGTGGATCATTTTTATTGTCCTTTATTTATTTATTTATTTATTTATTTATAACATTTGCCCCTTTGCCATAAAATCTTATTACCATTACCCTGCATCAAAGAATCAAACAGCAGAAAGACAAGCTTCTGGGTCTTGTTTCCATCTACAAAAAAATGCTGAGCAGTAATCAAGAAAATACCTTGGTTTCTTTATGATTTCTCTTTTTGCTTTGGGATCACAGCTTCATTTCAAAGTGCATTTATATATCTGAAATCTTGGGGAAATGTCTAGGAGGGCCCTTTGATGTCAATCAATTGCATGTGAGCCTTAACAAGTACTGTGCTCCTTGATTTTGCCATGTTGTACAGTGAGTAAACCATTGATTTAAAAACTGAAGCAAGATTTAGATGATTAAGTATGGAAATTATTCTAAACTGTTTATAATGAAATGTAGATTTTTTTTTTTTATTATTATTATTGTATTAAATCTGTAACACCAGTCTGGTAATTTAATGATTTTTTTTTTTTCCCTTTTGCAGATGTGTGCAGTTGAAGGTTGATTTCACACTTTGAAAGCAGAAAGCTTTTGTTATAACAACTTCTCTCTGTGGAAGTAATTGACTTTAGAAGGTGAGATATTCTTGTGTCTCTCCACAGATTAATTCTTTTGGATCTTATCTGCAGTGGCAAAAAAATGGAACCTGTGTCTCCTTAGCTGCAATTTAAACATGCTCAAACATTATTACCACTCTCTTTTCTAACCCTTTAAGGACAGGTGGTAATAAGGAGGTAGTAACCCTGTTTGTTTTAGGTTTCATTCACAACTGGTATTTCTTCTAAGTGGAGCATATAAATTAGAACTGACTTTTTCATTGGTTAAAAAGCTTTCAATACATGAGCTAACAAGTTGGAGAAAGATAAATGCTGATTTTCAATTATTTTTTTCCTACTGTGATAACTAAGACACCAAAAATCATTCAGTCTTGTATATGCTTTTTCTTCTATGCATTATCATGTTCATTTTGATGATCCAATTTTTGATGATTTTTGAAAAGAAAATTTAACCTGTTACTAACTATTTGTGTAATTCACCATGGATTCTGACATATTTGTGATGCTGCTGGGTCCTTACCCATAGGGACAGGCTTCCTTCTGCCTCATCCAGACCCATGCCTCTGGCTGGCAGTGCAGTCAGTCTGCAGTCATCCAGAAGGAGGTGTTCTGCGAAACCCAGAGAAAGTCAATAAACAACCAGAATTAAACCTGTGTGCTGGAGAAACAGATTGCTCAGGGTAGCACTGCAGCAGTGGTGTCTGATCACAGCAACCCAATTCTTCTTTGTAATGGATGGCTAGAGGGGAAGTAAAATGGATGCAGAGCAACGTGGAAAAAGAGCAAAAAGTTCTCTAGAGGCCTGGATGTCAAATGAATGTATAAGGGAACATTTACAGTACATCTTGTTTAACTGGAATTAAACTTATCTTTAAAACAATTCCCAGCCTGCAGAGTGTGAGAATGACTGATTCTCTTTATTAAGTATAATCTTGTAAGGTATCTACTTAAAGCAGATAATAATTAATTGCAGAAGTATACTATAATTAGCTTTTAATGAAAAGTACTTATAAAGATAAATATTTGTATACTCGTTATATTGATTAGAAGTTTAAGGAACAGAAAGCTCAGGCAAATATCTGCAAGACCAGTCAATGATCTTTTAATTTTAATTTTGGAGAGATTCATACCAATTATTTCTAAAAATTGAGCTAAACTGCTCCAGTTATGAATCTAGTTAAATAGGTCCACTCTATGCTTGTAAGTATCTCCAGAACTAGGCCTTGCCTGAGCTAAGCTTTCTCTGGAGCTTTCTTCTAGAGATTAAAGCACCGGACATAGTAAGATTCAACATAGAAGACATCCAGTTATGGCAACTGGACTTGGTAGAGCATTTACTAGAAATCAGTGTCTAGGCTATTAGAAATCTGTCCTTTACAGCTAAAGTTCAGGAAGGGACTGTATGAATGGATTGTGAAAGGTTTAGGAATCATGCTGATGAAGCAGGTCCGTGTAGGCAACTTTTGCAAAGCCATGGCATAAAGCTTAGTGCTCTTTAAATGTGCAAACAAGGAAGCATGGACTAAGAGCTGGAGAGAGGTTTTGCTACTTCACCTGGCAGTAATCATGCCAAATTAAACTTCTGAGTCTGGTTCTGGAGCTCGTAGTTTAAAAAAGTTTAAAAATTGGCTGCATCTCACCTGTGGCCTGAAAGAAGACCTCTTACAATGGAAAACATAGAGATTTAAATCTAATTAACTTGTCCAGAGGAGACCAAGATAAGCTTTGATTTTATGGTATACATAGCATTATGCAGAGAAGACACTCAGTACTAAGTTTTCTAATCTACTGAAGAAAGGCAGTGTAGAAGCAGCTAGAAGTTAACTCTGGAAAGATTCTAGTAGAAAGAAATTACACTGGTGCTCAGCACACATTGGAATGAACTGCTGAAGGAAGTGCTGAATTTTTCATTTTTGAAGCTTTCATATCACAACTGAATGCCTGTCTGGAATTGCCCAAGTTGAAATCACATCCTTGTGCTCAATAAAAGCATACCTAGATGTAATGCTTGATTGAGGATCTCATACTAAATAACCTAGTGGTCCTTGTTGACTTTAAAATATAGCAATCTATTTCTTCTACAGGCTGAGGGGAGAAAAAAAAAAAAAAGGAGAGATAAAAATTATTTCCATATTTTCATTTTTGGAAGGTGCTCAGAAAAATATGATGCTGAAGTACATATATAGATAAATTGACAGATGAGAAATGATGACTTCTTAACTTGAAAAGAAAATTCTCATACTTGCAATATAATAAAAGAAACATCAAAATAAAACCAATTAATTTTTCCTTTAATTATCACAGTTTCTACAGCTGTTGAGCAAATTATAGCTTCTTTAATATGCCAATTTTGAAAGTACTTCACATTATAACCAGCAGATAACAAGGGAATAAGAGTAATTGGAATTAAATTTATACAGTGGAGAATTCTCAGTTTTAATGTTGTCTAAATGGGTTTTAACATATTGAAACTGCCAGAAACTCACATGTGAATAAAAGCTGTTATAGAAAAAGAAGAGGAAGGAAAAGAAGGATTAAAGTAAATACAGCTCCAGAAAACTTTTGGAGTAAAATGGGTCTGTGCAACCCACAGACCCCATGCAATTTCACTATCACTGATGAGCATTCGGATAAACTTAGTTAAGTGTCTGCACCAATAAGGAATAGATAAATCTCACAAAATATGACACTCCCAGGTGACAGGTTATTTTTCTGCATGACATTAATCCTTTATTTCTCATGAGATGAGAAACCTCAAATGAAACTCAGAGGAGAGGGAGGAACTGCAGTTCTCTCAGAGATCAATGTTGTATTTTGATGCTGGTATTTGTTTGGCAGGTGACAGTCATTCTTAGAGCCTCCCACTGTGCCAAGCTCTTGCAAATAAGCATGAAAATAGACTGTATACAGTTGATCTTGCAGCCAGAATAACCCATATAGGAGGTAGGCAGTGAAAGAAGAAACAACTGAGAAGACTTGTTCGAATACCCATGTGTGTGATTGAAACCAGGCCCTGGGACTGTCACAATAGTTTGCTGTCCACAGTGATGAGAACCAGGGCATGAATTACCACTGAAGCTTACAGTGAATTCCAATAACATAGTCTCTGCTAGACCTACAGCATCTTCATGCTGAGATATGGGTTTTCCTGAGCCAGTCAGCAACCCACCATCACCCATTTGTGCAACATGATGCCTGCATTCCTGGGACAAGCAGTCCCATGCTCTGGTCCTTCCCAGTTTCTCTCACCCTGAAAGGCATTTTATCTTGGGGGCACACAGACAAATATTCAGTTGATACTAAATTGTGGTATTACCTGAAGCAGCAGTGAAAGGAACCTCCATTTCACAAGCTTTTGTTCACATCCTGGCTCTTGTAAGAATGCACTGAGATTACATGTAACCCTGTTGCCAGATCATAGCCATGATTTTCCAGACCCTAAGACCCTTCACATCCTGCTCCTTATGAGGAGGGAAATAGAGTTCTGCTGATGTCAGTGTTGTTATAAACACAAAAACCCAAAAAGAACAATGTTCCCTGTACAGATAGTAATCCATATGCAGGAAGAATATAGATGATTAATACTTAGCTGAAGTATTCATAAGAAATTAATAATGGCTATATAAATCTGTTCTGCTGTTTTCTAAGTCTGTTTCATTTCTAATTTACAGTCAATAAGATTTCTGAATGCCACGGAAGTGCTCCACTCCACAAGTGCTACACAATTTCTAGGTAGCTTTTGGATGTGATGGTAAAGACGATAATGCCTCCTGGAAGGCACAGAATACAACATTCTCTAGAGAGTAGTGAAAAGATAATTTTATGACATTATATTCTGACACTGTGTGAATCAATTTTAATGAAAGATATACTTGCTTTCTTTTGCAATGATGAATCTGGAAATATTTAACCCCCCAGGCTTGAAGGAAAAAAAGTCTTACTTTAATGGAGTAAAAATGTGCATGAGGTAAAAATACCTCATGTTCAATACAAAGATGTTCCCATATTATTTTTTTTTTCCCATATTATTTTCACAGCAACTGAATAAAAGCAAGAATAAGTACTTCATCTTTCTATCAGTAGCTGGAATCTGCCTGATAATTCCACCTTGCTCAGATTTTTAAAGAAGGAAAAGAAGCTATCCAGACTTTGAAAGCACTAGATAAATATTTGTCATAATTACGAGTTAATTAAAATCATCTTACAGTCATATACTCTAAAGAATCAAAGTACTTTTACACATGTATGTGCACAGAACATTCAGGAGTTTGTGAAATCTACTTTTGAAAATGCAGCTGTTTCTAGGGTGAAATGTAGAAACTAATTAATTGTAAAAGTACACAATAGCTTAAAACAGCAGGTGGATAAAACTTTTTCCTGTCACAGCTGTGGCATAATATAATCAGACAAAATGCAATTATCCAGTTGGAATTTGAGAAAGATCTTATAATTAACATAACTATTTTTCTAAAGAAAATCTTTGGATGTACATGAAGAAAACTAGAAATACTTCAAAGAGGCTTGATGCATCAGGGCTTTGGTTTTGTTTTCACTGAAACAAACCAAAATCAAGGTATCCTCTTCTCACTAAGAGGAAATATTGTTTGATCTACAACTTAAATATTGACTCCTAACTTCTTTATTTCTAAATTTGTCTTGCTAATATCTTCCTTTGGGTTCTGTAATCACATTCTGATGGATATTTATGCATTTCCCTTAAGCAAAAAACAAGCAATATGATATCCTATCTATTCTTTCTGGTGGTAATTCTACCTGTTGCCTTCACTTCCCATGGGGGACTATTTCCAAGTTTTGTATGCTCTTGAGAGAGAAAATAAACTAAGCTGCTTGTGTCTATTCTCGTAATATGGTTTGTGTTCATTTGGGGGATTCATTCTTCCTTTTGTTTTGTTTTATTTAGTTTTATTTTATTAGTATAATGAAAACTGTCTATTCTTCAATTACTTCCACTTCTGTTTGAAAATTTTGACCTAACTTGTAAGGAGTTTTTTTGTTTGTTTTTTTGCTTGTTTTTCACCTCTGGTTGCCTGTTTCTTGCCCTGGTTGTTCATTCTATTCAAACGATGAATACAATTTGTATTATCATCATTATTTTTGTGATTATTTGCTGAAATGAACAACAAAAAAGTTGTGCCAAAAACTTAACATATATTAGCAAAACCTAACCAAACTAAGAGAAACAAACAGACAAACAAAAACACTTTAAACAAGCTAACAAATAATAACAAAACAAGCAAACAAACAAAACCCACAAAACAAAACAAAAAAACCTGCATTTAGAAACAGATTACTTGGATAGAAAGATAAATTCTGCCATGTTAACAACATGATAGGTAGCTTCCTTAGTTTCAGGTGTACGGTTTCTCTCTACTCAAACATCAAAGAATAATCTGCAAGATTTTTTTTGGTAATGGAAATCTGCTGTTGTTTCTAATCCACTCTACAGTTATGGTTCCGTAAGTCACTGATTTCACTGGAAGCATCATATATGAATTAATGAAAAAATATTTATTAAGTTTTTGCAGTCCTTAATTTTAATTGCTGCAATTAATGAATGGAACTGCAAGTAGAGTTCAACTAAGGGTTTTTCTAAACCATTAATGGAGACTCATTAATAATGCTCCTGACAGTCTACTGGGAGTTATCTAACAACCATGTGACATTATGTATAGGACCTCAGCTTGAACTTTCGTGACTCTTCCTCAAATAAATTAATGATGTTCCACAAACTCTTAGAACCACATCTCCAGTTGTTCCAGAGCTTTGAAAGAAAGACAGTTTTAAAACTACCTTTGCATCCTACCAAATCAAAATTTAATTTTATAACTCTAAATACATCATGAAAAAGATCTTTTAGGAGAGAAAATTCACTTTACTTTTCATTCTGTAATATAAAATTTCTCTTGGAGGACAATGACTGATTTGACACTAAATCTTAGCTTCTAGAACAGGTCTGCTAGACTCTTTTAGGTTGCTGCAGCCTTAGAGATATTTCACAGCAATAGGATAAATTATGCTTCATCCTTTCAGCTAAAAATATTCCTTTAACTTTGACTTCTTTAAGAGCTATTGCAATATGAAATTGTATTTATTCTTAAAAGATATGTCTTGTCCACAATACAGTTACAACAGCATCTTCAAAATAGCCCCTGCACCTACTGCCCCTTCATCTATCTACATGTAGCTTTATATTTTACTTGTTGTAAGCTTTCAGTGTAGCATCAATACAGGAACTGGAAGAAAAAGTCACAAAATAACACCAATATTTCAATATAGCTCTTGATTTAAGAATTTTATTGAAATCTGAAATTCCCTAGTTTATTTTTTTTTATAGCTATATCCCAAAATAATTTATTTCAATGTCACCAAAATAAATTGTTTAGAAGTTAGTTTTATCTTCCATAGGTGAAAATGATAATGATAAAATAATCTATTTCAAAAAATTTCCAAGATGATCCATACATTCCCATCTACAGTTTTCCTATTTGATTTCAAAATTTGCTATTTATTCAATTGACAAGTTTAATGGAATGTCTGGATGATTTATTGTTTTAAACAAGTTGAGGCTAAAGGAAGCTGTGCTCAAATGCAGTGAGGCTTATATTGTGGGATATGACCTGATCTTAGCTTTGGTGACTTTGCACAATGGACACGTGCCCAGGGTGGACACATTACCCAGGGTGGCTTTGGTGTTGGCTTTTATTGAGTGATCTCTTTGAATAACTGAACTCAGTATTATATAGATGCCTCATCCATCCATAACAGATAGATCTATTCAGAGTGTGTCCTGACTCTGTCAAATGCTGACACTGAGCTGATATGACAGATGAAGAACTTCACTCTGACTTGTGTGTTATTCTGCACTGAACTATGCCACATTTTAAGTCATAGCAGGTGAAGAATGCAGAGATTTCCCAGATGTGGTAGTGAGGAGATAGAACAGATGTGACACCTCTGTTGCCTGCAATGCACATAAACATGCACTAGCAATGTGCTAACAATTCTCACGTGGATTAAGCAACCAAACAAACAAACAGACAAAAACTAAAAAATGCAACTTCATAGTAATAGAGCAGAATAAAGGGTAATATGGTCTAAGAATGAATAAACGAACAGACACCAGGGTTTTATGATCTAAGCCACTTGAGTTAGCAGAGCATATTTCCAGTGAATCTATGATACACTGATAATTTGCTGAAAGTTAATTTTCCTCTCTGCCTGTTTCCCTCTCTTTGTGTTTTGTTTTTGTTTATTTGTTTGGTGTGTGTGTGTGTAGTAGTAGTAGTAGTCATGGGACTACAATGAGGATCAGGAGATCAAAACTTAAGATCTTGGTCTATTATTTCCCCCATGACTTGAAAAAGTCCATTCTTCTTTTGGACATCCCTACATTGAAGACAGTAGTTTGGAAATACCAGTGAGTTTGGTGAGATACTGGAAACAACCTAGCTGCAGAAGTACTTGGTTAAACAACTATCATTGGTATCTTTGCAATGAACATTTATCTGCAGGAGCTCCTATCATCAACATTCATCAGCATTTTCAACGTTGTGAGTCAAGAAGCTTCTGGGGAATTGTGAGTATACTAATCACAATTCACTAATCTATTCACAATCATAAACGGGAGTGACCTCAGAATAAACAATTGATTTTATTTCAAGCACTATGACAAAAAGTCTTTCATGGTCTGGGACCATGCAGGAAAAGAACTAGTTAGATCAGTTCATCTGTTATTCTGTGTACAGGATCAACATTTTCTAACAAGAAGGAAGCTACAAAATCTCTGGTGCTCAAAAAGAACAAAGGACATTGAGCTTCTCAATAGCTACCATATGTATGTATTTATTGTGTGTTTTTTTTTTTTTTTTGCTCTGATTGGGCTAAGTTTTTCCTTTCAGGGTACTTATGAATATGTAAATTTTGGTGCCTAATTTTAGACACTTCTTTAAATGTACAGGCTAAGGTTATTGATACTGCTCCCATACTAAGGCAGCCCGCTGATTGTAGGTAGTAATACACGACTGAAACTCCTTGCTTAGTGTTCAGGAACGGTGAAAGGTGAGCTGAGGGCACACAAGAATAGTATCTCCTCAGTGATATTAATTCCATTGAAGCAGCTAAAAGTTTACATGGGGCTGAAGTTCCCAGGGATCAGTCATGCTGACTATGTTTTAATACCAGAGCTAGGTACACTTGCAGCTTTGTAAACAAGTAAAACAGGTATGAAGAGCAGATACAGAGTACAGTCTATCACGTAACGCCCAGCAGGCACTAAATACTCCAGGGGACAAGCTGAAAATCAATTATCTTGAAATAGCATAGCAGAAACCTTCTCTGTTCTCACATACCAGCATCAAATCCATTTAAATAACAACATCTTAGAGCACAAAAGCAAAGTAAAGCCTCATGAAAGTATGTTTCAGTGAGGACTGCATCACCCCAATCCTTTAGCTTTACCTCTTCAAGCAACTCTTTCTCCCTGATGTAAAGATGAAGAATTAATCGTCCTGTTACATAAAATGTATACTCCATGGGGAAGATACATAAAGCACGCATGAGATGGATGGATTTTTGTAGAGTAAGGTCACCCTCAGGGGGTGAAAGCACAGGGGAAAATAGTGCTCTCTGAGTGATTACCGTTTCTGGAACCACTGGAGACTTGCAGGTTTGATGCCATCTAAAAGAGCCTATGATTTTCAATTAACTCTTTGCTCATGCAGATTGGTAATTACCTCAGTATATGTTGGGGTGCTGTTATGCACTAACTTCGGCAGTGAGCTGAAGAATTGGAAATGGTCTCATTTGCCTGGTGGTTGATGACTGTTACAGGTGGGAAGCTCAGGCAGGGCTTTCCTCAGCTGCTAGTCAAAAGCTGGTCAATTCTCAAAGGTTGGGGAAGACTGGAAAGTTTCTGTAAGGAGAAATGGGTAGGAGAGAAAGCCCCATTGTTCATGATCTTTGTGTCTGTTTCCAGCTGGGTCTGAAAATGACTAACAGTGTCCTGCTGACTGGGTGGTGTTGGTAGACTGGAATCAGCCCAGTATAGCAGTGAGCACTGGCATTTAGAGGCATAGGCAGGGGCTTTGTAAATTTGGTACCTGCCAAGCTGACAGATGTATTCTAGGAAATTAAGAACAGGATGTTAAGAGGAAACAAAATGAAAGAGAAGAGGATTTTTGAAGTAAAAAAGAGGAAAGAGATGGGAAAAAATAAGTTTTAAGGTGTATCAAGCTAAAAAGGCTTCACTGTTTTAATTACTGCAAACTATATTTCTGAGAGCCTTCGGTAGCTTGTTAGAAACATACTGTAGCTTTAATTAAGCAATTAGAGAGCTTGATGAGGAAGGCAAGGATTTTAGAATTTAAAGTATTCTGGAGAGAGTATAGGCAGGGGAATCTTTTTTCAGGTGTTATATAATGATTAACCTTGAATGAAATGTTATGGGAAGGACTGAGAGCTTTTATTCATGAGTCACAAGCATAAAACCTGACCCAAAAGTTCTTTGAAAAAACTCTCTAAGAGGACTTTGTCAATGTGTAAGCCTGTAGGACTTAGGTTAAAGTGTGCATTCAGGGGTCAGGTGAAGATTAGCAGAACAACATTTATTTCCTGTAAGGACAGACTTAATGAGAAACAAATAGAGCTTCTATGTTACAATATGTTGATATAATTCAGTTGCTGACAATTTTTGTATTGCATTACACTTCAGATTGCCCATGGAAAAATGAAAATGTAGTACGAAAAAGCGAAGACTACAGCTATACTGATAGCTCTGTTAATTCTATCATTTCCTGTGTAAAATTATGGATTTCTGTATGTGAAGTCAATGGTATTTTCAGATGAAGGAAAAATGTTATCCTATGGAAAGGATTTCTCACATTGTCTTTTTTGAGAGAGGTTGGGTCTGGTAATGGAGGTGGGTTCCCTCCCACCTCCAATTAAGTGATGAAAAGCATGTCAGGTAAACCTTGTTGACAGCTCCTTTCCCTTAAGGTCTCCATGATTAAACCAGGATGCCTGAGTGTCTATTTTGCATAAACGCTAGCTTGATCTTTGCTTCTTTTTTGAGTCAACCAACTAGTTTTATCTGAAATAAATCTGAGTAAGTTTCTGGGGATGGTCCATGTCGAGAACTACTCCTAAAGGCAGCATGGATAAGACTGCACTTGACATGGATTTGTGCAGCTGACAAGGTCCTCCAAAAATATACCAGGTGACCTTATCTCCTTCTGCACCCCAAACATTCTCTCACTCTGTGCTAGCAACATCTACTCTCAGATCTGCGCTATAAACCATCATCTCCCTAGAAGGCTGCAAAACAGCCATTACATTATTAAGGATGCTTTTAGCTAGAGTGTGTTTCCTTCAGTAATTTTTGCATTTCAGTACCACAAGGGCCCAGAGAAGCCAGTTTAAATACTATAAAACATAGACATCCTGCTCTAGAGGTAGCTAGCTCTAAGTTGTGTGTCTCCAAGCTTCTGCTTGACCACGAGTTCTCTGTCATGTTTAGCTGTACTGGTATAGCTTGTGAGCATGCTTCTTGTTGAAGTCTCAAAGTAAGCAGCGATACTACTGTACACAATTAACTAGGTTGAAAAAAAAAAAAAAAAGAAAAAAAAAGTCTTTGTCCATACAAGGTCTTCTGGGAGCTATAGAAACCGTGTGGGAAATGTCAGCTGTATTCTTTTGGGAGAGTCCTTCGGCTTTTTGAGGTACAAAGATAAATTCCATCCTGAATAATATAAACTACCTAAAATATCTTCAAAAGCATATCTACAGAAACATAAATACTATATAAACAATATAAACTGTGTTCTGATAGCATGCAATTGGTGTCAATATGGTTTATTTTTAATAAATCAGTATATTTTACTCAGTGGGGCACAGAGAGACATGTTTAATCTTGAAATATCATCTGTATTGTGTTATTTTGTGGCACATTTAACCTCAAAGGTTACTCTATTCACTTCTTCTTGAGTAGAAAGTCTAATCCATCAGTTGGTGCCATCTCATTATAGTTCCACCAGGGACACCTAATGACAGTAGATATTTAATACAAGTTTGTAGGTGATTTTGAAATGTGACTCAATGCACTTGGGAGGTGTGAGCAGCTCTCTTATATCTGAGAAGGCATAGAACAAAGGGACAAGGAAGCAGGAGCTAAAAAAAAAAAAAAAAAAAAAGAAGTGATCACTAGAAAGAACAACTCTGATTGTTGGAAATAAGTATTTTAAAACTATAATTTAAGCAAATTCTTCAGTAACTATTTACTTTTTTTTTTTATGAATGTCTGAATATTTTCTGTTACAAATATGAAATTAGATGGTAATTATAATTATGTCTATTTATATCTGCCTATATCTTGCCAATTATATCTATAGATCTGTGTATGTATACTATACATACAAACACACATGCAGGTATAAGTATGTGCATTCTTAAAGAGTATAAATACGTGTGAATTGCCTTTTTTCCACCACTAAATACAACCACTTCTATGCTGGCATTATTTTTATATTATAGCTGGATCAAAAGCATTTGGAAAGAAAGAGGAATACATTATCCATACAAGGAAAAGGCAGAACATTATACTGAAATATGACAGACTACAATGGTCAAAGTACTACAGCAATATCAATATAGTCACATATAGCCATGCTTCTCAGTTTCATTAGAGATTACAACTCTGCAAGAGTAAAATTTATCTCTGTACTGAAGAGTTTTCATGTTTGTCTAAGCTGGATTTAAATCAAACCCAAATAAGTAGAACTGCTGACAGAGTGATCACCCTTTTTGCATTTAGATGTAACCCACACTATCCAGCTAATTGGTTCTTGTTTGTGTGTTTTCTTTTCCTCTATGGTTGCAGTCTTATGAAGACATGAACTGTGTCTCCATCTAAGTTTGGGAAATGTTTAGCACTTCTGTACCACAGCATAAACATGTATGTCTAAGTTGTGCTGCAAACTGTAGTTTGAGGCTGGAACAGGCTTCCCAGAAAAGCTATGGAGTCTCCATCTGTGGAGGTTTGCAAGGGTTAGCCAGACAAGGAAACAGCCAGCTTGTTCCTTTGCTGGTGAGAGACCCGCGCTGAACAGAAAGGTGGCCTTTCAACTTCCAGAGTGGTCCCTTCCAACCACAGTTTCTACAACTTTGCAAATATGTTTGACAACAAACACTGTAAGTACTGGAAGAAATAAAAATAATATAAAAACAACAAGCTCAAATTTGTTAAAACACTATAATGATTTTAACCAGGGAATTTTGTATGTTTTCAATTTCTCATCATTTTATTCCTGAATTATGAAGTGTTTGAACACCCTGAAAATAAACATCTGATTCACAGAAGATATTTTATTTGAAAAACTACCAGATTTACAAATCTTTTTTTTTTTTTTTTTTTTTTTTTTTGATACTGGAAGTTTTAGACCAAAATGAAACTAAATACTGTGATAATTTAGAAGTAGTGTTAGCATTATGCCAGATTGCATCATAAAGTGAATAAATGTGGGATGATGGGAATAGAACTACAGCGTGATTAACTCAGTTTGGGATTGTTAGGTGTTTGGCATCATTAACTCCTGCAAACTTCCAGTGACTGTTTAGAAGATGGATGTGAATATCTTTGTGTTGGGAAGAGCTAAGAGAACATTGTTTTGAAGCTTTATTCCAACCTTTGGATATACCACACTTCTTCTCACAAAGAATGTCCTGAAAACAGAGCTCAAAACATTTCCAAAGATTGCCTTTATATGGGCAAAGACCATCACTCTGTAACAAAGTCTCACATGTAACCTAGAGCAGTGACATTAATGTTTGATATTATTTTTCTTTAGTAATGAAAGCTGAATAAACGTTTCTTTATTTACAAAACGTCAATTAAATGACTATATTTTGTCCTACAAGTCTTCACAATATTTACCATTACATAAATCTTCACAGTATTTACTATGTTATTAATGTGTAAAAAGTGCCTATTGAGGTCAATGGGATGTTTTTCTAAGTAGAAAGTCATGAGGATGCTTTATCAAGGACACTTGAGAGAACTTTATCTCTAAGAGCAAGAGGGTGTCTCTGAAAAATCCTTTGGATAGGGTTTTAGATGCCTTAACTTAGCAGATGCATCGTAATACTATGCTGTACCAAAAGAAATTTAACTTTGTGACTACTGACTGATATAGAGGATCAGAGTGAAAAAGAATATGTGTGTGTCTAAAAATGGGATAGTGCTGTTTGTTTTCCTGAATTTGGAGTAACTACAGAACTTACCAGGTTTGTGGAAGCCTCTGTAGTCTACCAGGTTCATAATGCACTTCATCACAGCAAATTAGTTGATAACTTACTTGAAGCTCTACTCTGTATTACTTGACTGACCACACTTTGTGGCAAAATCCTTCTATTTGTTTTGGTAGGATTTTTGATCGTTTGTTTTCTTTCTTAAGAAAAGGAACCTTAAGTGATGGTTTGTTGGCAGATTTATTTGTCTCCCAGGGCCAAGAGTTGCATGGGTGTATGCGAGAGCAGAGCTTGTTTGTAAATGACTAAAATGCTGTGCTCCCTTGTCTGTGAGATGCTGAAGGAGTGCATAAAAACAACTTAGAGCATGAAAGCTTCAAAAGTAGCAGAAAGAACCAATGTAGCATGCTGCCTCCTTCCCAGGGGGCCACCAGAAAGTTTTCTGCACCTTCAGTGGGTCTGGCTTACCAAGACTACACAGATTGACTCAGTGCTAAGGGTAGAAAGATGCCACATTCAAAAGTAACAGTAGTTAGCTAACAGGAGTTCCCCTGTTGATCAAACATACTGGGCTGATGCCTTGGATGGAGAAGGGTGAGATGGAGCATGTCCATGGCTGCAGGTTTTCTGATGTATTGATGGTGGATGAAGAGATTCAGAGATCTCCAGTGGTGAGTGCTGTGTTGCCCCAAGAGTGGGTTTGGAGCCCCTTTCTGCAGTTGGGTCAGCCCAGTGGTTCAGGAGATGCCCCCAGCTGATCACTCACCACCTTTCATTTCCAAAGGCAGCACTCCAGTGGTTGTGTCCCCCGTCACTCCAGTTTTCTTGCAGCATGACAAGAGGAGTTTCTACATTTCGGCTGAGTTGTAGCCTCTGTAGTGCATTGTTACGGTCATGAGATGACTTGCCAGTACAGTCCAGTGTACAAGCACTGCCTCATCGAGTGTTTCTGTTTTCATTCATTACACCCATTGAATTTTTCAGAACACACGATTTTTAGGTAAACTGAAAAGTTAGGTTCAATCTAGAAGAGGAGCAGTTTAATGAGAGAGAAAAGCTAACGCTGCAGTTTTTGAAAGCACAGGGGAAATTTAAGCATGGAGTACTAGAAATGGGATTGCAGCCTTTGTTCTCAATGTGTGTTGCATCTAACAATTCCATTTGTTCCGCTGTTCTTCAGTGCCAGGGCTAAGCAAATAGTTTGCAATAAATAATTTAGCCTTTGAATTTAACCTTCATTTCTGCTCATGGAGTCCCCATGCACTGATTGCAGTAGTTTCAAACTTATTTGTAATTCAAGATCATACAACTTTTAGGGGTGAAGGAAAGGAAGAGGTACATGTATTTATTATTGTGATGTATCAGTGTGTTATGACACTCCCAACAGATCACAAGGTATTCTTTGTCTTCCTTGATCTGATGGCAGCAGTGGTATCAGAGGTGAGGAGGCAAAGTGAAAGTTCTCATATTGAGATGAAACATGAATTTCTACTTTTGAAAAGATTAATATTTTATATATTTATATATATATTATGTTTTATATATTTTAGGTATATATTTTTAAATATATATATATATTTTTTTTTTATGTGCGAGACTTAAAATAGAGTTGCTATTGAAATAGACAAGGCTATTTCTCCCTGAATCATTAATTCTAGAGACTTAATCCAAAGTTTCATCTAAGGGGACACTGCTTATGACAGGCAGACCTCTTCCAAAATAAATTACAACTTTTGCACCGTATTGTGAACCAGTCCTTTTATGCAGAAAGTAAAGTATTTCCTGACGCCTCCCTTATAAAACAGAGGACAAAACTAGGTCACTCAGAGCTGTGTTTCATCAGTCTTTCATTCTTTGCTATGGTAAAATGTATGACTGTGATCTCACCCTGAGAGATTGTGGCTTTGCCTCAAACAAGGCCAAATTTTTTGTCAGAAGGAGTTACAAACACTCAGCTCAGAAAAAGACCCAAAATAGCTCTTCATACTGCAGCATGAAGCACATAGAGGTAAGCTGAGAGGATTACTGCCAAGCTGCTTTTCCACCAAGAAGAGAAAGCGAAGTGCAAGTTGTACATGCTTGACATCATAAAATACTACTATGGCAACAACTCACTGTTTATCTGATTAAGCATCATTTTGGAGGGCAAAATAAACAGTACAAATACGAGAAACAGAATTCTCTTATATTTAATCTCCTCTTCCTTTCTTCTTCTATATTTAACTATGCTCTTTGAATAAACCTCTAATTCTTCAGAATTAAAATGGTGTGATTTGGAATTGCCAAACTATGGAATCAGTCTCTGTCTGTATGACTACATTAGAAATAATAATGCCTTCCGATTCACATTTTGTTGGAAGATTTCAAAGTTTTGGAGGATCAGAATAGTGCACAGAAAAATGATGTATCTTTTTTTTTTTATCTTTTTTTTTTTTTTTTTTCCAGTTTGGATATTGGAAACAACAATACTTAGCATGGTTTTGGCAGAAAAAAAAAAAAGAGAGAGAGAGAGAGATTGGAAATTCTGTAAGCAGTTCTATATGTAAACAGGGGGAAAAGGATGAGAGAAAAACAGCAATACAATTTTACCAGTCCAAAAATACATGAGAAGGATAACTAAGAATGTAACTGATCATTTAGCTTGTAAGATTATTTCAGTTTTTAGGCATTAAACTTTATGTGCTTAAGAATGCAGGTAGGTTTCTTAGAGGCATCCAGAAGCAATCATCCTCTAGCCTCAGTGATACAAATTTTCTCAGGTACTACAGATATTTTTCTGGACATTAAGGAGTAAAATGACAGAAAAAATGTCTTGATATTCTATTATTTTTAGAAATCTGAACTCAGCTGCCAACATTTATTAAAAATTCCACTGTTTGTTTTTTTTTGTTGTTGTTTTGTTTTGTTTGTTTGTTTGTTCTTAAAACAAAACCAGGTAGACCCCTATCAAAAGGTTTAATGCTCTTTTATAGGAATGACTTAGTCTTTTAAACTACATAACGGTTTTATTTCTCTATCTTTATCTCCTTTACTGTTGTTTTGTTTTGTTTTGTTTTGTTTTCCCATTCAAAAAGTTGTGATTTCCTTTAGTAATTGTTATCTGAAGTTTTCTCTGTTTATGTATTTCCATTTTTGAGAACACCATACAATTTGTTTTCCAGAAAAAATGGATAATAGAAAAAGGAAAATGGAAAACACCCTCACATTTTAATGCAGACATACTGGCATATGTAGAGGTAAATGCCAAGTACTATGTGCAGTTGGAGGATAATCCTTTTGTGTACTACATGAACTTGTGAAATCATTATCCCAACAATTAACCAGCATGATTAATGAGAAAGGGATAAAAGAAAAGGTGCTGTTATTCTGTTGGTGCTGAATTTAAATGTCCCATGACTTCATCTATTTTACTGCACATCTTGCATGAGTGTCTTCAGTCTTTTAGAAAGAGAGTCTGCCATGATTCGTGGCCCAGCTATTTTTGCAAATGTTAGATTAATATTGTCATGCTGTCCCAGCTACCATTCTTTTTTTTCTTTACAATGAATGCACCAGGGTCTTATTAAATAAATCAAAATTAAAAAAGAGAGAGAGAGAGAGAGAGGCACAAATCAAATGAAAGCAGAGTGGGCTCTGTTCACAGGCTGTGGCCTTGCTCCCACTGGGCCCACGCAGCACGTGCCCTTTTATCTTAGTGCCTTTAAGCTATGGTGGTCTGTTCAACCTTCTGGGGTTACATATGTCTCTGGGCCAGGATAATTGTTCTCAACAGCATGAGCTTAACTTTATCATCCCTCCTGCCTCTTGACTTACTGTAAATTAAACAGTGGCTCCATGGAGGAAAAAAAAAAATAGCCGGGAAGTTTCCACAGCCTTTTTTTTTTTTTTTTTTTGAACTTGTCATTTTATGGTACTGCTGAATATTTTCTTAATTTCTGTTTGATAACATGGAACTAATCCTCTCCTCTCCTCTGTTTTGGAACTCTTGGGCAATGAACCTTCAGAAACAAATTAGATTAATGAGGAAAGAAGGCTAGACATGGGCATGGAATACATGCAGAAAGCCAAATTCCCATTCAGAGTTTGCCAAATTACCCACAACTCCCTTTTAAAGTCCTCCTAATAACTCCCCATTGTATGCAAAGCCCATAAGAACAAAGTTAATAGCAGTGTATGACTATAAATTATACATTATAGATGTAAATCTTACAAGCCTCTTGTAATCGGTAAGAAAGGGGCTGTCTTTGTGTCATGCACAATAGAGAATGCACTGTCAGCACTGAGCAAATGATAAAGAATAAATAACAATAGGCAGGAAGCCTCTTCTGTTTATTGAGTCACATTTTTAACTTCTTGAAATACAACACAAGCAAAGCAAAGTTTTCATTAATGGAATCATCCTGATCTGTACTGCAAATGTGCTTTAACCCTTCAGAATCCCTTGAATTTCTTGTTTTCTATGAATTTATCACATTTGTCATTTCAAGTAAAAAGAAGAATCAGGCAGTGTGAATCTTCCTCTGCCTTGATCTTAGTCCCCTTCCCAACACCTATTTCAGAGTTTAATTCCATCACCTTTTTCAGAGTTTAACTTTTTTTGAGTATGGATTTATGCTTAATCAGATGATTTTTTTTTTTACCAACACCTTTTATAGTGAAATCCATATTTTCCTGGAAATACCTATTTTGTATCATTGTTTTTATTCTTTGGTAAAGGAAAACACGAGAAGGAAAAGTTGTTTGTTTTTTTGTTTTTTTTTTTTTTTTTGTTTTTTTTTTTTTTTTTCCAGAAAACACAAAGAGTAAAAATCAATGAACTATAATTTTAATATTCTGTCCTGGAAACTGTCCAAACTGAGACTTAAGTCACACCAGCTAACATCATGTTAGGTTTTAGCTCCCTCTGCTAGGCAACTGTAATTTTCATTATATTCATTAGTTTTCTGCATTTAATTATATGTGCTGCTTTCTACACGGGTAACAGTTCTGATCAAGGTTTCAGGTTTCCTACAAGGAAGACCATGGTCTTTTAAAAATAACTTTCTTTTTCTTTAGTTTGATCATTGTTTTCCTTAGTCTATGATAAAAATGATTTAGTATGAAAAAGTATACTTTATATCTTGTGAAGACATGATGTACAGTTACATTAGAAGTAGCAAGGTTCCTCACTGAACTACCTTTCTACCCTAGGTCTTGTGCTAGGCTGCAGAAGCCAAATGTGTAATTTAGACATATTTTTCAGTGGTCTCTCTGTCTCTTTCTTTGGCCTCAGGACTATCAGAAAGTTGACATTTCCTTTTCAGCCTTTTTGCACCAGGGATTTGAGGTTAAGCTCAGAAGGGAGCTTTATAGATGGGTATGAGACTCTTATCCTGGTTATAAAACCCTTAAGGTCAATTCACAATTTGAATCACTCTTTTTTTTTTTTTTTTTTTCTCCAGGTCTTAGAAAGACCTGTGTTGGGCTTAGCATTTCCCTTACAGCTCTTAAATACCATTGCATAAAACCTAAAATAGTTCTGCTCGCAGTATGAAGAAGTCTTCTAGAACTACGGCTCTAAAGGTACGTTATGTTTTAAGTAATGGCTGCTGTTTACCTTCTCCAGTCTGTCAAGTTATAATTGCTTTCTTGGTGACTAAAGACAACAAAGTTCATTATCAGCTCTTCAACAGTCTTGCTATACTGGTAAAGACAATGTTTTATTACCGGGTTTGTAACAGAGGCAATAAAAACTCTTTTTCACTGTTTCACAACTATCTTAATGGCATTCACTGTAGAAATCCACTGTAGAAGCAGATATTTACCAGAAGTAAACAGATATTTATTGAAGTGTATAAATGACTGTAAGTCCACTTGGACAGTTAATGCAAAATAAACTCTGATATATTGGTAGCATGTCCAAGTCTAAAGTGACTGCTGTCACATGTATAAACAAAGCTGTGTGACCACAAGACATTGATGTTCTCAAAGCTGTATGGACATTACCCCTTCCCCCCCCAAATACCTCAGCATTTGTAGCCAACTCTCCCACTAACATATGCCTAAGGGTTCTCCAGTGCGACTCTTCTGCAGGACCTGCGCATCTTGTCACACCGTGCTCCTGAGGGTCATTATGTAGGAGATGTGAAACCCTTGAAAACCTGGTTAAGGTAACTACACATACTCTTGGGCTGACAGCAGGGAGGTGAAAGCTGTATTCAGCCTTCCCTGTTGTCACAGTCTTAGCTTAATATGCTTGCCATTTGTGTGCCTTGACATGCAGCCTAAACTGACAGATGCTCCTTGCTCCTTTCCATCACACTATCAGGGATCATGCAAGGCTAACACAGCCTCTCAAGTGTGAGCTGAAAGAACAGTCTTTGGCCCCTGTCTTATCACTGTCTTGTTCTTAATCAGTGTGGATGAGCTGAGAGATCTGTAATTAGATAGCTGTAAGTTTTTTTCTGTGCTGGTTCAGTAAGATATTCATGCCTAGCGTGCAATACAGATCAGCTTTAAGCTGCATAGTTTCTACAAACTGTCTACATTTTTCTGAAGAAACATTTGGCCTCTTAATGTTACACGTTGCCAAATTCCACACATACAGCAATGTCTCCTTTGCATAGCCTCTTTAGGTCCTCTCAGTTGGCTTCATTTAAGTATCTGATTCATCAAACAACTTGTGCAATTTGGGCCTGGTGCAAAGCCAGTTAAAGTCAACAGTAAAATAATCCAGGCCTTTATGTAAGGCCTGATTCAGGCCTTATTTTCCTTTGTCTCGGTTTCTTGATTCCTTGGCCTTTTCGAGGTATAAAATCCCCCTGAAAGGATGGCTGGTCCTATTCAGAGCCTACTTTTCAAGGAAATTTTTATTTCCTATTTTCCTGAGGTTGAGACAGAATGCTGTGGTATGTATATCCAGAATATAAAATAGAGTAGCAGTATTGGCCTACAGAAATGACCACCACAGCCCAGGAGCAACAAGAGGGAAAGAGTACATCCTATGACCTGGCCTCTCCATGGTGCAGGCAACCCTGGCAAGCAGTTCCTGTGGTTTTACAGAGCAGAGATGAGGCTTCAGGGGTGTGTGTGGTTTCCAGTATTCCCCAAGGTACTGGGGCTTCTGCTCCCTGCTGAGCTGTCAGATCCTGTTTTTCTGGATCATAAAATCAGAATCATTGAATAACCTATGTTGTAAGGGACCCATAAGGATCATCGAGTATAACTCCTAGCTCCACACAAGAGCACCCAAAAATCAGACCATGTGCCTAAAAGTGTTGTCCAAATGCTTCTTGAACTCTGGCATGCACAGCACCATGACCACTGCCTGTTCCAGTGCATGACCACCCTCTCATTGAAGAACCCTTCCCTAACACCCAGGCCAAACTTCATCTGTCATGGCTCTGTGGATCACCTTACCTTGCAAGGCAGCCTGAAGTGCTGCACAGGCAATGGAGAAGCCTCAAGCAATGACAGTCCCCATGTGGTATACAGAGACAGGTTTCTTCAACAGTACTCTGCAGGTATACTCAGTAGCTCAAGGGACCGTATTTGGTTTAAGTATTATTCCAATTCGGATTAAAAATATTAACAACAGCAACAACAAAAATGCATAATTCAAAAAAGTATGATATCGGAATTAGGAATTTCTGAAACTTGGAAGTGTTGGTTCATGCACTGCCACAGATATTTGGTGTGTAATTGGATAAGTCATTCTGGTGGAGTTGAAGGGAGTTTATGTGCTTACTCTTATCGACAGGATTTGATCACAGCTTTTGTCTTGGGACGAAGTTTCCCTCCTCTGAGTCAATCTCTTTATGGGGGCTCAGTAGATTTATGCATGATGTTTTAGACATTCACATTAAACAGCTCTAGCCCAGATCCTACGAAATAACAATAGGTGTTTTGAGTATAAATGACGTAGTAAAACTTATATTTTAAGAGCTACCTGGGACTTAGCCAAAATACTAAATAAATAAATAAGCCTTACACATTTAACAGTTGACCATATTGAGTATACTATGAAGCTAAAAATGAAGAAAAATGTCCCCAGAAAACAAAAATCCATGCAAGGTCAGACAGAGAAAAAGCGTTTTTAAAGTTGCAATACAATGAAATGAAGTGGAGACTCAGCAGATGGTTAAAATGCTGCTCTTGTCTCTAGCAAGAAACCTGACTATGTACAGGTAAGAATGCTACTTTATTTCCAGGGCTTACTAAAGCTGTGATGAATGCATATCTGGAACGTATTTCTTCTTGTGTGAGTGGACTACATATCACTATCATTATCTCAGCATGTTTATCATGGTGTATTTCAAGGAGGTGGGAAAATACACAGGTTACTGCTCTAATTCTGCAATAAGTCATAGATCCATCAACGTGCTCATTGTTTTTACCGTGAATTTCGTATTTCAGAATCTTTTTCTTCCTCAGAAATGGTTTATGCAAAATATACTAGAAATATGTATGAATGTTATGCCCGAGCCTTGGTAGCATTCCTGTATATCAGCTCAAAGCAAAGAGTATTTCTTCACTAGAATGTGTTGTGTTGACTGAATAATGTGTTAGTGCAGTCAAGAATACAGTATTTGTCATCCCTGGCACTTTGAGAAGGTATTCATTCAAAAAAAGTTCAGTCTGGTTCTGTAAAATATTTGTTGCTAGTCTTATATTTAGCATTTGTTGGCAAGGTTGGATGCCTCTATTCTTTTTGAAATTTTTTCCCTGTACCACACTGTTTAGGACCCTCATTGTTTTCAGCATCCAGATTTCATAGCAGTAAGAGGTAATTACCTCCCCAAGAAAATCCTCTCTCTTCCTGATTGAGGCCGTGTCGCTGCAGCAGAAATGTTTGTTATTCAGCAGCCACTAGGCATCCTTGGTGGTGACATCTGTTTGGTTGTCTGGTGAGGGATTGAGGTATAATCAGTCATATAGGTGTTGAATAGTATTGGCTTCCTGACAGGCGGTCAGAGTAGCCATAGCAGCAATTTAAAAATCAGCCAGTTTGTTTCTGCCACCCAGTAAAATGCTGTGAAGTCAGGGGATCAGTTTTACTTTCAGTATTGTATAAAGCAGGACAAGATATGACTTTCAAGCCAGAAAAATATGACAACAGAAAAAAAAAAGTCTATCAGATTTTTCTTTCCTGATTCCTCTGATTGCAAGATGACTAACTCACCTATGGCATCCCTAATAAAGAATTAAATCTTCCATCTTCTCTAGAATTTCAAACTGGATTATGCAGTATTGTCTAAAATTTAGATGAAGGTAAGGCAGAACTTGCAATTCCATTGTTATCAGGTAGTGAATAAAAGATGAAGATTAGCATGATTAAAGAGAAGTGAAACAGGGGTTCAGCAGCATTAACTCAAGGGAGTAATTCTCCTGGACACTACTGGGACTGTGTCCATGACTAAGGACAGAAGAATTATGCTCAAAGGAAAAAAAAAGCAGAGCCTGTCTAACCAGACTCCCTTGGGGAATGTGGAGTGATTACAAGGCATGCTGTTTTCTCTTATTTTCATGGGCATAGGAAGATGTGGGACAGAACCAATGTAACTAGCATAAAATCTAACATAACTGACTTCAGATGAGCAGGTGAGGATTGTGCTTTAACATTTGCAGAGCTGAGAGTGAAAAAAGAGACATAGCCATTGAGGTTTGTGTGTCTTGTGAACAAAGCCATTGAGGTTTGAGTGTATTTGTGAACAAAGCCCAGAGCAAAACCAGGTCTGCATGACTTCAGTTTCTCCCAAGGAAGACAGTATAGACAAAGGAAACTGGCATGAGGATTTGATGGTTGTATGCATGGCAGGAAAGCAAGCTAGAAAAATGTGTGGGATTTATCTCACCTAATTGTAGGCACTTCACTACAGATGGCTGTACCTGAGCAAGTCATTCAGACTCCCTTTAAAGCCTGTAGAAATAAACAGTTGCTTTAAGAGTGTAATTCATCTCAACCTCAAGTAAACAACTAAAGTGTGTGAAGTGAATTGTGCCCCAGAAGTGTCTCTTTCTCTGCTTTAACTGTGCAGGGCATCTGAATGAGATGTGGCTCTGCAGTCTTGGAGGTATGGATCATCCCCTGAGGTTTTTCAGTGGGAGAATAGGAGAGACGGGCTCCAGGGCTCAAACATCTGCTCCAATGCTGAACTGCACCCAGAAGGTCATCTCTCTCTCCACTCAACTCTCTGTCAGCAGATATGGAGAGATCTGCAACTAAACCTGTGTTTCTCTTAAAATGTTAATGTTCATCTTTGCTATCACCTGCTTAGTACCTCCAGTCGTATTTAGAAGAAATAAAAACACACAAAGTTGTTCCTTGTTGATTATTAGATGCTCAAAAACTTTAATATATAAAGACAGCTTCTTAGTATAACAGCATTTCAGTACACATTTTGATAAGTTAACACAATTTATTTACACACAGACCTGTGATTCTGTATGAGAAACTGACTGAGCTGCTATAAAGATGCTGCATTCCAACCACAGCCCTGAAATAAATGCTTTTTCAGTGTTACCTCTGTCTCCTTCCACTGGTTTCCCTGCAAGCTTTGTCTAATGAACTCTCCAGACTTGCAGCAGGCAGGACACTCAGCTGGGTTTGTGTCCAGATTCTCTAGCTGCTGGGCTTGAAAGGTAAAATAAGATCTTAAAATAGGGAAACTAAACCTACAGCAGATAACTAATAGGACATATTTAATGCATAAGTACAGTTAGGATACATTAGTACAGTTAGTCTCTATTAAGATCGTTATATTGAGAAGACTAAAAAAAGGCAGATGAACTGTTATTTACCTGATGTTATGAACAGCATACATGTAGACACTATCACATACTCCAAGAAATGGAAGTATAAATCATGAGAAAGTTTCTGTTCTTTTGGTAACAGGAAAGCTAAAAAATAATTTTCTGACAGCATTTCTGAAGGTATTCCTGGCTATGCAGCTTTATGTCAGGCAAAACCAAGACATTACAGGACCCTTGAAGTAAAACTGCCTGATGATACCATTAAGGAAGATATTATACTTTCTTGCTGTCCTTTTCTCTAGCTCTTAAGTTTAGACTTTTCTGCTGTATAATGCCAGAACATTTTGAGTTACAATTCAGATGTGTTTTCTGTGACTGACACAAAGCTCATGTAAGCCATAAAAAAAATGGTGAAGCTGACATGGCAAGGAAGAAAATTCTTATATGATACTGTAAGAAACCTGTAATTTAATGCGCTGTGGATTTTACTTTTCCGTCAGCATTTGTTTAAAAAACATTAAGAATGTTGTGGTTCTATGAGCCTTGTTTTGTTAGTTGTTTATCAAAATGTTAAGAAGCAAAAGCCACATTTACTTCTATAACCCTCTGTCTATGATGAGCAGCAGCATAAGACAGTTTCAGTCTGAAATGGAACAAAGAGCCAGATATTTAGGTTTTCTGCCTTAAAGAGAACAGGAAAATTTTAATAGACTGTATTTCCAGAGAATGAAAATGCATAGTAATGCTTTTTATTGTTTGCAAGCCAGGAAGGAAAATATCACCCTCTGAATATTATGATCTTAAAAGGCGTATTGGAAATTATGTTCTCCAGTCTTGCCTTCCTGCCTTCCAGCAATCAGCAGCCTAGGGACTGTCTTAGTTGGAGGTCACACCCATACTGCTGCTTTTAAAAGCCAGTCTAATCCCTAACCCATTTATATTTTTGGCTTTCAGAACTTCCCGTGTCTATGAGTTTTACAATTTATGTGTTGTTCAGAAAAGTACTTCCTTTTGTTAAGTTTCAGCCTGCTGTCTAGTGATATTTCTGTTTGACTTGTTGCACGTGTTGTCAATATATGTTGTACCTGCAACTTCTCTTTGGAAAACTTGATTTTATAGACCTGTAATGTATTTCACCCTTACTCATTGCTTAAGAACATTATCTTAATCTCTAATATCATATTTAGTTCCTCTGCCCAAAGAAGCCATTCAATAATCTGATCTTTATTGCTCTTTTCTGCACCTTTTCTAGATCTATTTTATCATTTTTGTAATTTTGAGGGCCTGAACTGCACATAGGATTCAAGAAATAGGTGCACCATTGATTTCCACTGCAGCATAATGCTTTCTTTTCTGCTTTCGTCTTTCTTCCTGTCCTAACAATTCAGAAAATGTTGTTTGCTCTTTTAACCACCACTAGACACTGAGCCGACATTTTCTGAGAACATCTACAATGAATCTAAAATCTTTTTCCTGAGTTTTATTAGGTACTTTAGAGGCTCTTGTATACATGCAGTTAAAATTGTTTTGCAACATGCACTGAACTTACCAACACTGAATTTCATCTTACATTAACCACCTGGGTGATTGGTGTTTTGAGATCCATCTGCAACTTCTCACGGTCGGCTTAGGACTGACTTTGCCACCTCACTCTTGACTTTTCACTGTTCCATCTGCAAAACCTATCAATCTCTGTCTAACTTACCAGCACACTTAATTTTTGTATTAGCACAGCTTATCTGAGGTCATATTTCTTGGCATAAATTGCTTCAGGGATTCCTTTAATATAACCTTTTTTGTAGAGTCACTTTCATCATTGTGTATGCTTGGTCTTCTGAGACCAGGACAGAAAACAGTAGACCTGTACTGCTTGAAACACTTTTTTCTTTTAGTACTTTTTTTTTTTTTTTGTCCTTACCCTTTTTTATTTTGAGTTGCTATTATAGAAGACAGTACAAAGAAATATAAAACAATAGCATTGTATAAAAGACACTTATTGTGATATGGATAGAGCATTTGATAAAGAGGAAAGTGACTTAAGTACTGAAAGGCCATTTATCCTTCTAGCACCACAGTTGTAGTGCTAATATAGTGAAAAGAAGCTATGACATCCCTTTCAAACATAACCTCCAGACACCAACAAAAAATTCCTCATAAATTGCTAAACTGTAGAACTTGCATTTACTTCATTCTTCATTCTTCATAAGAACAAGAAGATGCTTGAATTATGACTTTGGACTTAAAATATGTGAATATATCCAAATTCTATAATACGATTTTTTCCAGTCCAAAGCTTCTGCCTAATGCTCTTGGACTTATCTGAAACATATATTCCATAACATTCCAATTTTTGCAGGAGCTTTTCAAAACTGAAATATTCTTTGTTTGCAGTTCTTGTTGCTGCTCTCTCTTTGTCAGCTTCAGAGAAATTTTGAAAACTTTTTTCTGCTTGATTCTGATGTAGATTATAGAGTGGGAGGTTTTGGTACTGCAAAAACAAAGTCATTGCTTGCCTACAGTATAATAAAAGCTATTGCATGAAACATGACTATCATGAGTGATGATGGCTTTATCTGAAGCACTTGGTTTTATATTTAATTCTAGTGACTGTACTGATTATAAAATAAAGAGTTCAATTCTAATGATATGTATGTATTCATTAGGGAAAACACTTTATTCACTGGCACTGTTCCCTTCTGCTCTGACATTTCTGAATCAAATATTAGCTATGAATTGTTGGGCCTGATATTCTTCCTGCTGGGCAAATTAGGAATAACTCAAGAGAAATCAATGAAACATATAATTCTAGTTTATCTCTCTGTCTGTCCATGCATATTCCCATTCCTATTTTTATCCTTCCTTTCTCACTCCTACTCCCCATTACAAGTTGCCTTCAGGCAAGTGCCTATGCCTATGCTTAGTAAAAAGAAATATTCTCAAATATTTCCAGGGACAAAATATATAGCACAACATACAGGGAGAGGGCAGTCTCATGTGGAGGTAAAATAGATGTTTCATTCTGGTCCAAATTAACTTCCTCTACAAATTAAGTCATCCACTTGGGAATTTCCCATAGCATTGATCTTGCCTGCTCACAGAATCACAGAAACACAGAATGGCCAAGGTTGGAAGGACCTATGGAGGTCATCTGGTCCCACCCCCTTCTCAAGCAGGGACCTAGATCAGGTTGCCCAGAATCACGTCCAGATGTGTTTTGAATATCTCCACACAGAATAACTCCACCACCTCTCTGGGCAACCAGAAGTGACCATTTTTGGCATTTTCAAGTGTTTCAAATGCATTGTGAATATCATGTAACAGTGCACATCTTTCTAATCTCTCTTAATTTACTCCTGCAATTTGCCCTAGTGTCCTCTGCTTTTTCCCTGTCTCTGATTCCATATTTATGGCTTTTATTGCAACTCTAGATCCTGAATTTTATTACTGTATGAAGATATCATCTTTTGTGTTAAGAAAACAATAAATAAAAACTTTACATCATCACAGTTGCAAAGAAGACATGGAAATACAATCCAGGTACATTTTAAAATGTCAAAGCTCATGACAAGTTTTGAAAGTCAATAGTTTTTGTATAATTATAAATCAAATTTCATAATTCTGATAAAATGGTAAAGATATCCTTGCCCTTGGACTTAATTACAACTTAACTATTACAACTTAACAGTCAACCATCAAGGATTTTCCAGTGGTTTACTTCTTTCCCTAAAGGGATTCAAAACTCCAAACCTCATGGTTTCTAAGGACAAGCTCTTTGCTACTCCACAGGCAAATTATGAGCTCTAACCCGTATTTTTTCATAAGAGATTTGAAATGTTAAGCTTCTTAATGAACACAAAGGTTCTCACACTACTGTATGTTTTGTGTTTTGTTTTGTGTTTGTTTTTTTTTTTTTAATTTTTCAACTATAGAGCACAAAAACTTCTATTTTAGAAGATAAGAAACACAGAAAGTATTTTTCATGAGATCAAAAGGCTTGAAATACTTAATATTGTCCTTTCTATTTCTGCAGAAGATTGTCTGTGGCACTGCAGGGTCTTTTATAGGATGCTGATAGATTTTTCTGTTGTGGGAGAACTTCCCAAAATGTCCTTCCAGTTTTCCATTTTAGAGATGTGTTGGATGAGCAGATTCTGTAACTGCTAAAGCTATTTATTGTTTTCCTGGATGCGGATTATGTTTCTTTTGTTGCCTATAAGAAAGCAGTCATGGAAAGAGATAATATCATCACTTAATATTTATGAATGGGTAGTTTTCTTTTAATGGTGAAATCGATACTTGTCGCTAGAACAGTTTGTTTTACTTCTAAAACAGAACAGTGAGCAGGACTGCCAGATAGTTTTTCAGATTCCACAAATAAAAAATATCTGCTTATTGGCTTTTTTTTTTTTTTTTTTTTTTTTTTAATCTAGCCTTTTCAATTATGTTCTTGAGCCAGTTAAACGGTGTTCAAGAGAGGTTGTTGAGTGCTTCTCTAGTTTTATAATATTCTTCTCCTTGATTGTGCAATTGATTTAAGACCTATTCCATATTTCACTGAGGCTTATACATATAGATGTGGATGTGTGCATCTGTGTGTGTGTTTATTTATGGAATCGTCAGTCTGCAGAGAATTGTCTGTGACGTAGACAGATTTATTTATCTGGTTATTTGGAGCATAGTTTCAAAATAATTGCCAGGTGAGATTGAGATTTTATTGCTAGTCTTCTCTATTTCACAGCTTTACTGAAGTGGTTTAATTATCAGCTATTAGAGGTGATAATTCATGCACCAAATTTGAAGAGCACTTTAAAAAACCCTCAGTGCACCATCAATGCTAGAGAGAAGAGTTCTGCTTTCTATTTATACTCCTTAAACTTGTTTTTACCATAGCCAATAAGCCATGGTAGAATGTTGCCTCTCTGGGACTTTTTTGTCATTTTGTCCTTTCAGCTGCGCTCATTGCCTGTGGACTTGTCAGGGGCCTGGTGTCTGGTACACTGCATGATGCTACAAATGGAGCTGCAGTGGAGTCACAGGCATGCTGCTGCAGTGCCTGCTGGGTCATGTCTACCACCCAGCCGCCGAGCTGTTGGGGTGTTGCTGGTGGTGCCTGACAAAAACACATTGTGTAGGACCAAGGCTTTACACCCAATGATATTTTTTTCTCAAAAGTGATGAACACGTTCAAAGTGCTGATCCTTAAATACTCCTTCAAAAGAAAAGTGTTTGAAGATGTGTAACTGAAGCTGTTAGATATGGGGGGGAAATGGGGAAACCAAGCCCATGCATAGGAAGATCGTTATGTGGAATATATGAAAGATATAGATAGCTATACTTTGAAAAATATGTTGAAATCATCACATCAAGGCCAATACAACCTTTATGAAACTATGATAGGCAGATATTTATGAATTATATAACCATAATGCCACAATCCTGTGGATGTAGTCTGTGTCTGTTATTAGTGTTGACAATGTCCAGTAGGTTGATGAGTGAATACATGCATGTGATTACCATTTTTTGTCAAAGTAGAACATCGCTGTAACCAAAACTCATCAAAACAGGATAGCTCATTCACCTTGTTTTGCTTTTTTGTTGTTCGTATCTACTAGAATAAAGGTGTACCCAAAAGCTAAGAAGTTCATAAAATTTTGATGTAAACTTATGTATACAAAGGGTATATAGAGTAACCAAATGATTGGTATGGTTAAGATCTTAAAATTCTAAATTAAAGGCAAAGCTTTCTGAAAGGAAATATCTTCCTTTCTAGACTTCTGTTCTGTAAAAAATAAATTAAAGTCAAATACTCTAAACAAGAGGGTTGCCCTGAACTATGGTGATGGGTTAAATATTCAGAACTGAAATAAGATGAGATAAAGGACCCCAGGACAAAATCAAAAAATAGAAAAGCAGAAAAATTTTAAACTCGTAGAATAAAACATTTTAATTTGGAATAATGAAAGAAAAGAAAACATAGAGGAAATTTTAAAAATATAAAAAGATTTAAAAATGTAATGTATATAATATATTTTAAAATATAAAAAGATTTTTTAAATATAAAAATAAAAACAATTTTAAGTGCAGGGAGGTAAAATGCATGTGTTGTTTTTTATAAAAAGGGAAGTAATTAATAACAACAGAGGCAAAAATGCTTCATGACTTCAGTTTCAACTTGATTGATATTAAATATTGAGTGGCCATTTTGTTAAAAACAATACATTTATTAAATGAAACATTTTCAAAACTTTGCCTCGTCTTTTTTTCTTTTCATTTTCCTCCATGCTAATATGAAACATCTCTCATCTGAATCTTTTCTTCATCATATTTTCAAAAATCATCTAAAATTGTATTCCCTATGTCTCTGTTTCCAGAGTCACAGGCAGTGGAATTGTTGTGTTATAGTTTATTTATACTGCTGACAAGCATTTATATTTTTATATTTATATTGCTGATAAGCATTCAATCTAAAATTACTGCATTAAATACTTAATGCAGCTTTAGTGACACCAGTGCCTCCATCATACTGGAATAGCAATTGTGGGAACTATTGACAGAGGAAGTACCAGAACTGGCATTTGTGTAGCACTGCTGAAGACAATGAGACAAAAATGTCTTAAACATAAATTATGTGTGACAACTTTAATTCATATAGCAGACCGCTAACTTGTTTAAAAACCCTGACCATATCAGACAATACTGGTTTAAGTATTTTGTAAAAGGGGAGGGTAAAGGGAAGTAGAGGAAAAGAAAGGAATTGGTGGGTTGAATCGATGGATAAAAATACAGTTTTATTGACTCATTTTACCTCAGATGAGTATGTTGGGAGGATTTTTAGCTTAGCTCCTTATTGCAGCAGATGGGGATCCCAGCTGCTTGTTTCTTTCTATCCTGACAATCTGGTTGCATCAGTTTTCTAGCAGTTTGCATGTCCAAGGTTTTAATCACAAAGAAAGAGGCTAGAAATGTCCTTTCTTCAGAAAATAAAACTGAAACTAGAGATCATTTTCCAGCTTTTCTTCCAGTTGGGTCATTATTGGTGAGGATAGCCATTAAGTACATAGGCTGAATTTGTTAATATAGATGTGACCAAGTATGTCATGGACATTTTGCTTCTCTTTAAGCATCTGTTTACCTTTAAAAAAGAGATGACTGTCAGTCACAGAGCTTTTCTAACAGACTTGGACATGACAGCCTCTGCATCTTTAAGTTGCACCTTGCAAATTCTCACTATTTTATAAAAGTGGAGTATTTTATTTAATTCCATTTTAACATAGTTGGACAATGAACTATAGAGCTCAGTCTCTGAACCTCTTAATTCAAAAGCTGTAATTATCATTTATTTAAAGGGAGAACTGATATTAAATTGCATCACTGATGACTGTGACTCCCTAACCAATTGTCTTCAGATACTTTACTTTCACCCTTAAATGAAGAAGGATTTTTCCCAGCTTAATGAGGCAAAATGTAGACTATACTGAATCTGGTAGAAGGAAAAGATGAATTATTGAAGGATTTTGAACAGTGAAAGAAGAAAGGGACAAAGAATTTTTGGAGGCTAGATAGTCCCACTGAGAGCTTCTTTTCTGGTTGGAAAGAGGGACAAGAGAGTGATCAAGGAGGATAAGGGTATGTGTGGTGTTTAGCTGCCGGCTGGGTTAAACCACTACAAGTAAGAAAAAAAAAAATAAGATTCTATTTTTATTAAGCTTTGTGGAGCACAATTTCAAAAGATTATAGGTGAGGTCTCCAGCTTCTTATTTAAAATACAGCAAATAGTGTAGTGACTGAAAGCTGAGACGTTTGTTTAATTAAATGTTTTCTGTAGGACCTTTGCAAAATTGGGAAGACGTGGGAAACAAAGAATAAACTGCAGTAAGACTTGCAATTAAGGCATTTATCTACTGATATGAAGAAATCTGTCTATATATTCAATTACACTTTCTTTTCATGCTAACCAAGACATTCAAATTATTATTATTATTTTTTATTTTTTTTGCTAGAACTCTTGTGTTTTTAAAATTTTATTTTCTTTTAACCCATCCCATTTTTCTAAACATTTACGTGGGATAAAGCATTCCAGGATCTGTATATTGTTAGTTCATTTGTTTTTTAGTTCTGAGGATTCACTGTCACCAGTTAAATTGGAAAAATCTGTTCCTTTTACATGACAAATGCTATATAATGATTTGTCTTTTAAAAATATCAGGTGCTAGGTGCCTTAGAATGAGCACTCAGTGTTTGTGAAGATTTTGACCTTTACACCTCCACGCTGCTGCTGCAGTGTGCCGAGCACTGCTGAATTCCAGGAGGAAAGGAACAGTCCTCACCCCAGAAAGTGTCTGAGTAGTGTGCAGTGTGGGGCCTCATACTAAACAAACATCCATCTCTATAATTCCCAGCTTCATCTTCCGTGAGAGGTATATTGGGCTTTATCTGGGTGAATGCTACTGCTACAAGCACCAAGTTACTGGTAATTCCTGAGGGGGCTATTGGTAGCCTCTTCATAGCTGTAGTAAATAATGACTATGTCCATGAATTACACAGGCAGTTAATGCACTGTGCCTTGTGTTCTCTATGTGCCCTTTCTGGCATTCCTGTTGGTCTACTTTATATTATAATAGCCTGCAGTTTCAAATGATGTTCAGGCAGTCTTTGAAGAAGACCATGAAGAATCTCACAATTGCACCACTCTGCTTGCTGCATCTCAAAGTGGGGACAATTACTCAGAGCTTTACTAAACCATTCCATCATCCTTAACTTTTTCATCCTGGGAAGAAATCTCACGGGAACTACTTTGCAACAGAGCCATGGCTTGTGCTGTTTACCTGAAGCATGAAGCATGTTGGTGCATGAAAACTTGAGGACACTTTCCAAACACTTTTTCTCTATAAAAAGGTGCAGTCGGAGCACAGATTAGATTCCAACCACTCTCTGGTTTGTCTCAGTGAAAGATTTATTCTCTTCTGCTAGCATGATAAATCACAACAAAGGACAGCACAGTCTCCAAAAGCAGGATATACCCTCATATGGAGTGGTATTCACTCTACCTAACTCTATCAGTTAGTTGTCTTTTCTAGGCATGCTGCCTAAATTCCCTCTGCAGTCAAGGAGAGAGAGGAGCATTTCTAAAGGCTGATTCATCCCATTCTGAGTGTCTAATGCAGGTGAGTGAATTGCCCTCTGGATGTGCCTGCCTCTCACTTTTTTCTCTTCACTGACTCTAGAGGGAATCTAGATAACCAGTTTAGACTAGACACTTTTTAGATGAATAAAGATAAGTGAGATGACTCCTACCCCCAGGTGTGCGTCTGTGTGAGAGAAAAAGTATAAGTGATGGGGGAGATAAAACAGGCACAGTCTAAAAGCAGCATGGGGTTTATCTTACCAGCCTCTCTATGTGTTTGCGCGTCTAGTATCTGTATGTGTTTTTCTTTGCGTGATTTTCCTTTACTCCAGGATAACCACAAAAAAACTCCTTCTGGAATTCAGAGTAAATGATGCTTCTGTTTAGCAACAGGTGAAGCTGCCAGCTGTTGGATACTGCAAAATATCCATCTAGAACATGACTACCTTATTGGACATCTCAGGAACAATGCTTCAAAGCACAGGGTGGCATCTTTGTGTCTGGGCCTTATGGATTCCAATGGTTTGGAAATGAAAAATCTTTGCATGGGAAATTGATTGTATTAGATTTATTTGATTAGGAGGCACAAACATTCTCCCCAAGGAGTACAAATAAACATGTTGCTACAAACAGGATAGATGTGGTGATCTAGAAAGCCAGACATTAGCAGTTCAATGTTAGCAAATTTTACATAACTGCAGTTATTCTACAAATTTTTGCTTACTTGCATCAGTTCACAGTACGGAAAAAAAAAAAAAAAGACACTTTGAAATGACAACTTGGGTGAAGTTTTGGTGGATAAAACCCATCATTTTCAGAAATACATTCCTGCCCTTGAAATCTATCAGTATTTTTTGTTGAAACTTAGAGACACTGCTTCCTCTGACTGATTAACAATTTTCTTTGAAAATTTAACATTTATTATTTATCACTGCTTCCCATTTAAAAGACATTTTTTCTCCTTCAGTTATGACAGAGCAAAGCTTAAACCTATTACAGTAGCATAGGCCTGTCATCTACAGCAGCTTTAATTGCTCAGTGGTGGCATGTATGTACAAACATAATGAAGTGTATATACACTGATGAAACCAAGCCATATAAGCTGCTAATGTACTGTATGGCCTGAGAAACCTGCAAAGTATAATGTAGGGAAGTCATCCACCTGGAACTAACTGTGTTATCTCCAGCATGTCACCTCTTCATGTGTGCATCCCTTCAGTGGTGCCTGTCTTAATCATGTTGTTAGCTTAACAGTCTCGAAAAGCATTTTTTTTTTCTTTCTGATGTTATAGAACAAGTACCAGGAACTTCAAAGGTTCGCTTTTTAGGGATCTCTTAATGTCCCAGTAACTTCACCTTTCTTTAAAGCATGTCAACTGCACTGAGATTGCTTAAAGAGGTCAGCTGCAGATGTCGGTTTCAAGCTGACTTCACTTCCAGTGATTAAAAAAGAGCATCAGCTATTAAAAAAAAAAAAAAATAATAATAATCTTACCTAAATCTACTGGGTAAAAGTTAGGTTTCTGTTCCCAGCTTTTCTGCCAGTCCCTTTTACAGTCAGTGGAGAAGCATGTACTCTTCCAGAGTGATGCTTTCCATCTACTTCAGCTGCCCTAGGACCACCTGCTGATCCACTCTTCTATAAGCCCTTGCTGTCAGTGACAAAATCAGGGCCCTAAAAAGAGGTTTGGACCAGTCTTAATTGTAAAATTATCTCGGTTCTCTGAAGAATTGCTCTTTTTAAAAGTATTTTGGTACATGGATTTATAACATTTAAAGCACTCTGGCCATTAGGATTGAGCTATATTAGGTTGCTGCTGCTAAACCACATCTTCCAGGGTTTGCAAAACTGGGCTTAAATGTCATCATATTTTATACTTCTCAAGATGTCTGAGAAATTCCTCATAAAAATGTTACTGTAGTAGTGGGGAATATGAGATACAAAGTAATGGGGCAAAAGTTATATGAGGTGGGATTCAGCTCATTGTGGTGCCTGCAATGGTGAGCAATATGTCTGAGCTACCAGTGTTCAAAATCAGTGGAAAGAATAGGCTGGAGTTCCCTTCCTTCATGTTGATGTCTAATAGCACCTTAGTAATGACTGTTACTTTCCAGTGATTGCAAAAAAAATCTAGGACGAGTAGCTTACATATAGACATATATACTTCACATTTTTAAATTCAATAAGAATCCTCTGCATACAGTTTCTTTATGAAAAGATTGTATTCCAATTTTTGTGATTTATTTATTTATTTTTAATCATAGCTGTCTATCCACTTCTAGGTGCACGGTGATAAATTGAAGACCACTATTAAATAAATTAATTACTCCAATATTTACATGTTTTTATATATAGGATTTTACTCTAAATGCAAATTTCACTGCTACAGAAGTTCTTCAATCAGATTTGCAGAACTAAGCCACAGGTAATTAGGATCTAAATTATGTCATTGTTTAATATTCAGAAATATTATGATTATATATATATTTCATATTTAAATTTGCAGATATTGTGGAAAAGAACTATTGTTTGCTAAGTCCAAAGGCAAGGATAATGTAGCCAGAAAAATAGAAAGTTCTGGAATAAAAAGTTTATACAGTAATTTAATTGGAAGACTTTTGGTTTGGAGAAACGTCACTATTTGCATATGTGTTTCTATTCACATAAGACCACAAACCCAAGAAAACAGCTTCTTATTAGACAGAATGGAGACTCCCTCTGTAGGAATTGATATTTCTCTGTGTAGTCGTTAGTTTTACAATCCTTAATTGGCATATATAATAATTCTAGTTGCTGTGGTAACAATAGTGTAGAATTTCTTAGACATAGTTTAGGCTTACGTGCATTTAAAATCTCAACCTGAAAATCAAAGTCCTTTTAGAAAAAAATCCAAAACAAAGGGGGGAAAAATATTGGTAAATGTGAGAATATCACGCCTTTTTATTTTTGAATTGAAATCAATCAGCCTTGACTGTGATACTCCAATGAATGTGCATTAAAGAAAACCCCACTCAAAACCCAGCATTTAGAAGTATGATAAGGCATTGGTGCATTCCTAGGAGGACAAAGAATCTAGACAGATAGAAATGCTGAGCATAGAAATCTCACAATTGTTGAGCATTTTATTTGAATCTCCCAAAGAAAAATTAAACAGTGTAGCTCCATGAACTTCATACAGATTGCTTTGGGCACAGATGTCCCAAACAAAAAGCAAGCCTCACAACAGGAAAATGTGAGTCTTACACTTATTCATAACACTGAACTTGATGAGTTCACTGGCCCCAGTGTCACTTGCCTTGCAGTGTCTTGAGCATCACCCAGAAAGACACAAACAATTCTTCCTTCATATAGACATAAGGCAAGCATGGCTGCTCACGGTTCAGACTACGCCATGCCATAGGTGGAAATCACCTACCGCTGGAAATCACAAAGTATGGTCCCCATGGATTTACATTTAGTTTTGACTAATTTATGCTCTGAACTAGGAACATTCACAACATAACACTTTATTATTCTCCATCAAAATCTTCCTCCACATTTTCCCTTTCCTTGCCACCCAAACTTTTTGGACAGCAGACTGCTCATTCTGCTGGAAGTGCTTCTGAAGAATGGCTTCCATGCCACTGCTTCCTTACAGCCCTGTGGCTATCTGCCTACAGCCATTTTATAAATAGTTTTTCAGATTTTGAGGATCTTTGCTGAGACCATTGTGGACTGTAGTGAACCCCTATAAAAAGGGGCAATTCTCAGGCAATATGGATATAAATAATAAACATATTTTATCTATATGGAAAGGCAGTAGTCTTATTGTGGTCTTTGCTCCCCTTTGTGTGCAGCACTATCTCATCCAGCACAATCTTAGCTACCATCAATTTAAAACCCCAAACAACAGAAAACAAATACGCAGAAACCTTTCAAATAAATAGAAAGACAAAAGCCTCAACAAGGTGCTAGGAAACAAGCCCATAGCTTTTGCTGTGTTTCATCTATACTTAGCATTTTTGCCATGACTAATCCATTCTTTCACTCTAAATTCACCATGGCAAAACGACACGCCTGGATCTTTATATTGAACACCAAACATAGCTAAACCCTTCACACGTGCTGTCAAGGAGCTGCTTGATTTCAACACCAGAAAGGTCATGCCAGAATGGTCAGAATACAGAACAGCCTGGGATAGAAGGAAGTGACATATTGTTATGCAGAAATCACCCTTTTCACTTGTTGTGTATGAAATTACAGTATCTATGTGCATCGTTCTATAATAAGACCAAACCATATGGAGAGATTTTAACCTCCTTCCCATAGCAAAATAGCAGCACACCACAGTAATTCTCAACTTTAAGTCTTGCAGTTACTGTATTTCACTGTATTTTACACATTGCAATGATTTTTTGTTTGTTTGTTTTCCCTATTACTTAGTTGATTTTGTCAGTCTCACACAGAATTCTTTAAGAATAATTCCATGTCAAACTCCTTAAAATTGAATTGGCAAACAACAAGAGAAAGGCTGATACTTAACCTCTTATACGCCCACAACAGAAAGTCACGTACAATGAATAGATGTGGTTACTTGGCCTTCCATCTGTTCTATTTTTCCAGAAAAATGAAAACCATGATCCTGGACACTTCTGTGGTTTCTTGATTTGACATATGTTCCCAGTTTCTGTGAAAGAAGGCGAAGTACAAATGAAGTTGATTAGATCCTCTCCTTTGCCAAGTCTACTTCTGCTCAGACTATGGAGCTAAGGAGCTCCATTCCAAATATGTAGCAGAATATACAAGCCAGAATCTTGCAATGTGTAGAAGTCTGGACCTTTTTAATGACCTTGCTGTTGATTAAGTTTCTGTGATGATAACGAGATAAGAAATTACCTCTGGTAATTATGAACTAAGAGTTAAACCTGCCTAGCTGGTACAGCAGTATAGGACACGAGCACAGCTTAACCTTTCCTCTGCCTTGGAGATATTGTGCGTTCCCACCACAACCCTGTGTCTTGGCTGACACCCTTTCTCGGACACGCTATCCTCCTCCACAAGACAATCACCTTTCCCTGAGGACTGCATATGCTGTCCTCAGCAGCCACTGCAGTCCTTCTTTAGTCTTCTGATAGCTTGGAAAATGTATGCCACCTTCAAAATGTGCTGTCACAGATGGTTCTTTGGACAAGTCTCCTGCCCTGGCTTGTGACCGAAGAAGAAATTTATGTTTCTTACATTTTTCCTGTAGCTGCTCAACAGAGGTTAGGACAGAGCCTCAGGCATGTTCTAAAGCTTTACTAATGTTTTCCATATCTGCAGAAATAGGGCCAAGTCTGAGTCCCTTCGCAGACCGTGGTGAAACTCACTTTGACTATTGGGACAGATACTTGGCCTATGTTCCTAACTTTGTGTTATTTTATCTGGTAGTCCCTAGTGCTTGAGGAATAAACTGTTAAGACTGGATTTATATATCCTCTAAGGAAGAATGGGAAGTAACTCAGAATACAGAGAAAAATAAAATAAAAAATATAAAAACAACAACTTTATCATGGCGCTGACAACCGACACAGGAAAGAAATGGAGTAGCTGTGCTCTAGTCTCCATCCCAGAGGAGGCAGTGAGGGAATCTCAGCAGCAGGCTTGGCAGGCTCCACACCGCTGCGAGGCAGGGTGGAGCAGCCTGCACTGGGTCACACGGTGAGCAGGACAAACTTGAAAATTTCTTCCTTCTTCAGAACATACCAAGCCAGTGAAAGCATGCATGGACTGAAGCTCAACTGGCCATGGCAGTGAAATGCTTTCTGTGATAGTTTGCTTTGCTTTCTGTTCTTATTTTTGTTTCCAATGGTGAGTTTAAACTTAATAAAAATGATTATTTTACTTAGCTTCTGTAGTGTGAAATTTTGTCAATCCCTCTTCTCAAGTGAGTGGGAGACTTATGTCCACCTTGACTGGTCTGTTGCTGTAAGACATCTAAACTGAGGTAATGCTTGCACACCAGGGCAGCAGAGCCAAGCACGTGCTGCAGGGTGGAGAGCTGGTGACTCAGGAGGTGGGACTGTGTCCGTCTTCCCTACGCTTAACACACTACATGTGCTGTTTTCCTGAAAGTCACAGAATGTAGTGGGCTTATTTCCTACAGTGGGCCCTCTGTTCTTCCACATCTTGATTCAAGCACTACAAATAGGATAGGATTTTTTTGTGTGTTGGGAAGGGGGGGAGGGGGTTCCCTCTTGTTTCTTTTATTATTATTACGAGCTCATTCAACCGTGTCAATCCCATTCTAAGAGCTGTTCGCTAGGAATACAGTACAGGACATTGACTACCACTAAGATCAAATTGTCCCCTTCACTTGACCAAGCAGTTGGTCTTATCCACCAAATCAGTGATGAAGGCACTGCAGAGGAAACTAGGAAATGAGTCTTTTTTTTTTTTTTTTTTTCCTTAAATGTACATGTTCTTTCTTTATAGAAGGCAGATGTCTTCCACTTGAAGCTAAATGTGCTTATGTTTACTGTGGACCTAGAGACTTTAGGTCCCTTCACTGGCTCATAGTAAGCTTTCAGTGAAAGTCCCATTTTCCACCCAGAAGATCTTTGCCTCCTCAGAGAAAGCCCAGCTCCATCACAAGACCAGAGCTGTTGTTAGTGACTGAGTCCTAAGACTAGATTTGCTTTCTTTCTGAAGCCTGAACAGAGCAAACAACACAAATGAAGTGAATATGCCCAGTATTGACCCTGCATATCCTGTTTAATTGAGACACTGTTAATGAAGATTCTTTCTGCTCTCTTTGCTGATGTACTGCTTCACAGTAATGTCACCTGCACTGTGGCTGATATTTCTATGAAAGCAGCAGGAGATCTCCTTGTACCTATGATATCTGTTGAAAGCGGGCAGGAATATCAACTGTGGAGATTTTCTCATCACTTAAGGCTGTAATTTTGTTTTGGAATATATATCTCTCTAAACAAGAAGAGGGATTAATTTTCAGATGGGAAAAGATTTACTACCTGCAATTTTGTATTGAAGTAGTAATATTTTTGACCACTCCTGGAGTGAATGTTTTAGTTCATATTTTTAAAGCTGTGAGAAAGCCAGAAATCATGGCAATAAAATAAAGCTGTTTTCTAGTCAGAGCTCAGTGTTAATAAATATCATGGATAAGGGAATAATTCAGTGATTATATTAACAAAATATTCCTGTGTCAAGGGCAGGACTGAAGTAGTAGTTTTTTTTTTTTTTTTTTTTTTTTTTTTGTCGTTTTTGTTTGTTTGTTTTTGTTTTTGTTTTTGTTTTCATCTTGGTAGTGAGCCTGCCTATAGAAAGATCAAAAGAGGGACTGATATTGCCTGATGATGGGCTTGGGGATGGAAATTAATATCATATTAGCAACCATGCTGCAGTTTGGTCAAAACACCCTATTTTTATACTATTAAACAAAGTGGTCCATAGACTGCCCTCTCTCCATTACGACAAATTTCCTGATGTCACTTGTCTGTCTGGTCAGGACCTTGAACATAGGAATAGGGTGGCATCTGATTATACCTTTCCTGATCTTCAGTGTCACCCTGACATTGCCTATGCATGGTGTGGGGTTGTGCTACTTGGCCCAGGAACAACCCTAGGTCAGAGCAGTGTCATCACTGGTGGGGCATGGGCAGCCTGTGACAACCTCAGGGGCAGGCTGTAACAACTTCAGGGGTGGCCTCTAACAAATTCAGGGGTAGCCTGTGACAACCTCAGGCCTGGGCCCTGGCCTTCTTGGCCTTCTTCCACATGCTTACATAACCATGGCCTACAAGATCTGAGGTCCAGAACAACTCCATTAAAAACATTCTTTCCCTGCCACTTCAAGCTTCTTAGTATAGTGGATATCAATTTCTGCATTTGGTTCTTGTTTGTCAGCAAGCAAAGCCACTGAGAATGTGCTTCATTTCCACCCTCATTTGTATCATTGGTGACAATCTATATGTTATATCTTGATGTTCAACATACACATTCATACATAGCTTAGATTCATTTACCTACTGGAATCTACCTTTAGCCACGGTTCTAAGATGGGTCTTTACAAAAGGCACTTTTCTAGGACAGTCAGTGTCCTCCTGCAGTGAGTGAAAGAGAGACATGCAGAGTCCTCAGGAGTAAGTAAAATAAGTAAACTTTGGCTTTTGCCCTGTGATAATGGTCTGAATGAGCTTATCCTTCTCTATCAATATAATAGAGAGCAAAAGGGAGATTAACCTGGTTAGCTGAGGTTAACCTCACATGTCCTGGGATACTGAGCATCCTTCATTGCTGTTTTTTCCAAGAGCAGATTCACAGCATAATTGTGGTTTGTTACATTTTGTGTACCATATTTCACATTATTGTTATTTTGCAGTTACTGGGGTCACAATGCCAAAATGAATTAATAAAACCACAGTTCACAGCCTGTCATCTCATGTGCAGCTCCAGCTGAATCACTCAGCTCTGATGCTTGCCTTTGGAATCCTTAGTGTACTTCTACCAGTATAGATAAATGGGGTTACTTATGTAAAAAATGCTCCCCAGAGAGAACAGAAGGTTCATAGTCAGACTTTATTTTATTTTATGTTCTCAGAGCCAAGTACATTGCTGAAGAGACAGAACCCTTTCTTTTTTTCTTCAGATTTTCTGATTGTAAATATTTTTTAATTCTATACCCTTTAGGCCTGTTATGCATTTAGGAAAATTGTTTAGTAACAGTAGTAAATCTGAATGTAACACATGAAGTAAAAAGAGAAAATAGTGGTTCTGAAAGCAGAAAAAATATTTTGAAAGGTATTTCTCATACTGTGTACAATACTTTTGTAATTGCATGTGATTAGCTGGATAAGATCTCCCCTGATGAAAAGAGAAGTTTTTCATTAAGAAGAGAAGTGTGACATGCTATGCAGAGGGAGACACAACTCAGTATGACAGTTCAACCCATAGATGGAGGTGAGAATATTATTCAAGTCAACTGTAGGAAACTTCATCTCTAAATAGAAACTTTTCCATGAATAGAAAATTTCCCATGGTGGTACCAAGGAGAAGACAACCAGCCTAATAAGATGGCATAGTCTCCTCAACCTTATTACCTTTGATGTAACTGGATGCCAGCCACTGAGTCATTTCTTTAACTTTCTCCATATATATATGTGAGCATTTCTGTGTGTCTTCTTTTATCCAAACACTGTATTATGGGTCTTATGAAATCCTATGGATTTCAAAGTAATGCAGTTAATAGCATTAATAAAGGCTGCCACAAAATTGACATTTTATACTATCTTAAAACCAGTTTTATAGATTTCCACTTTATTTTTATGTCTGACACTTTCCACGGCATGATGGATAATGTTACAGTGACAGTAAGTAGAGTTGATAGTAGAAAGAGTCCTTGTGGAAAACAGCTTGTTTGCACAGCTCATCCGTTGGATGCCTCTCCAGAACTGGTTCCAGTTTGTAATCTCACTATAACCAAACGGTGAAGTGAACTGTGTGCAGCTGGAGTTTACCTTGCAGGTTTAGTCTACACAGAATTACAAGGATTGTGTATAAGTGGTGCTTATTGCAGTCCTCTGAAGAATTTTTACTACATTCATATTTTGTGGGGTTTTTGACTTCACATTTGTTTTCCAATAGTTATCAACAATGGTTACAGGTGTTTCATTTGCAGCAGCTGCAAGCCAAACAAAGAAGGCAGTTACAGATCATACAGGGGTTCTGGTATTGGGCAGTAAAAAGAAAAAAAAAAAAAAGATAGAAATTATATGGAAAGGTTGCCCACCTTAGCAGTCTGATATTATAGTGAGTAAGACTTACTTTGCAATAGCTTGACAGGTCAAAGTGTATTGCTTGTATCCAGGTGCTTGGGCGTCACAGTAATGAGTGCCAGGGAAATGTTGGAAATTCATAACAACTTACACTACAAAAAAAGAATGGGAAAAAAAATCAGAAACATCTTTTCAATGACCTCATTCCTTATTATTTGCTGTAGGGCTGCCCAAACCAGTCTGCCTGGGAGACTGTAGCTGCCAGAGCCATGGAAAACTAAGCCTAAAAATTTGCACAGTGGAGTAGATTGCAGGTATTCTTGTGGAAATGTTTATTTGTGCCTTATAGAAGGATGGTTAAAGTGAAAGGTTCTGGGGGAAAAAAAAAAAAAAAAAAGTATCCTTCTTTTTTTTGTAGCTGATTTTGGCTCAGCAGACAGGGTGCCACCAAGATCTTATCCCAAGCCTTGTATTGAAACACAGTTAAGGAAAGCTTAGTGTATTCATATGTAAAATGATTAGTCAACAGTATGATGATTCATCATACTGGGTCTACTATGTTTTACAAAGTTCAGCTCATGACCTTTTCAATGTAAATATGATGCGATGGAAATGTACAAGACATCTACATTAAGCCTTGAATTCATGTTACTTTCAGCTGAGGTTTGATGAGTTCAGTGAAAACTGCAGTGAACAAAGAACATGCACATGGCTGAAGGGTGTTGTGCTCTTCCCCAAGGCAGAGCTTGTCCAAGTGCTTCCTCTCCCTGCTGGCACTGAGCATAGCTTGTGGGGTCTGCAACTTGGTAGAAATCCATAAATGAGCTTGAGATACAGTGAACTCACTTTTAAGGGGTATTTTTGTTTAAATTAAAATTTTCTTTAATGTTACTACTAATATCTTCATTTAGTGGAATTAATGGAAAACAAAGACCAAAGGCATGTGACCACTTCACAAAGACCAAAGGCAGTTAACAAGGTGAATATATACTTTTTTTTTTTTTTTTTCCAGGCACAGTTTCTCTGTGAGTTTGTCTAACCTGCACATCTCCTTAAGTAATTCAGCCAAAAGTTTATCTGGGTTTATTTGTTCTTTTCATTGCCACCTTTACTTATTCCCAAAGGAATATTTGGCATTTGAGAAGAACTCATCTTAATGAAAATTGCTGGGCAGAATTCTGAACTTATATACACTGCTGCACATCTAAATTAACTCCATTTATGCTTTTGTATAGCCTCATATTACCTAGATCAAAATGTCACCTATTGCTATTCAGCTACTAACTTTTTCTTCTGTGCAGGTTAATGAAAGTTTTTCCAGTGAGTCTGGGGAGATGTTATTTTAAGCCCAAATATAAAAATATCTAAAATGAGCTTCTAAAGCTGCTTTGTTCTTGTATTAAAGGAATCATTTTCTGTGGACCAATCTCAATGATTTGCAGTTATAGCCACAGAAGGTTCATCATTTGTGATGTGTCCCCACCAGATATTCATAATTTGCTCTAGACTATTGAGTAACCTTACATCTTTTTTTTTTTTTTTTTTTTTTTTTTTTTTTTTTTTTTTTTACTTACTATCATTTTAAATAAGGTCTCGGGAAGTATCAGCATGTGCACACTTATGAACTCAAGCTGTCCTGCTTTCATATTAATTAATTATTCAGATTTTGTTTTGCTTTTGTTTTTTATTGCTATGCCAGTTTTAAAGATCAGGGCAATGACATACAATTAAAAATTGCTCACAAGTCATTGATACTTGTAAGATTAGTAGCAGTTTTATCTAAATATGTGATTGTCTACTTGGATTTAAATTAAGTGAGACTGGGTGAAATGAACAGGTTACTGTAATCTAGTGATTGAAAAGCTCTCTTATGTCATCGTTTATTAGCAATCTCTATAGATTATTTTTTTTCTATTAACTCTACTATTTAGTTATGTTTGTTTTGAAACATGTGACTTTAGATTTCCTGTAAAAGTCACACTCTGGTAAACACTTGCCTTTGAAAATGATAGTGTTGATGTATAAGGTAGGGGCGTTGCAGGAGCTGAGAGGTGTACTTAATGGTACCTTAACAGAAAGGAGTGTTTTCCCAGGTTAAAATGGTTTGTGTGACAACACACAACACTAAATGTTTTTACTTGTAAGTGGGTTATTGGAGAGTTGGGAAGGGCAGTTATAGATCTGATGGCAGAGAACTTTTTTTGAATGGTACTTTTCAGCTTTTGGTTGGTCACTAACATGTAGCTGCAGCCTCTAAAGGTGGGCAGCAGAAGCAAGTTGGCTTCTCTAGTTTTAAGACTTGCTGAGGAGGGGGCAGAGAGGAGCTCTGTTCTGATATAGGGATAACAGTGGTACTATCCTTGAAGGTGAATGTGGCTGATTATTTTTAGGAAATTTTTGTGGTCTGGTGTTGTCCGGTTTCCTACACCACCCCTTCAAATCGAGCATTATTCATTTCTGTTGTGGATTGAATGAAGCTCTTTTCTTTTCCTGATGTGAATTCCTAAGCTTCCAGAGATGGTTTCTCTTCCCTAGTATCTTTCCTGCATTTGTGAGAAGGGGGTGACCTGGAAAGTGGCAGGATAGGCATTTATGTTCCTGCTCTCCTCTCCATTCCATCTCTTAACTCCTACCAGTTGTTAGCTTGAAATCCCATCTGAACCAGATAGGGCTTCTCTGATAGGGCTTTGTGATTTGATATGCAGGGAATGGAGACACCACCTTTGTGTTCAGACCAGCTCCCTTTTGCTTGTGACCTCTTGTAGTGGAATAAAGAATGACCAGCTATTTCCTGAACACACATACCCACAATAATGACCATGCAGCAAACTGTATTCTGCATAGCTATCTCTCTACCAGACTGAAGGCTCACAGTTTAGCCATTCTTTACACAGAAGTGATTTTTAATGGTGTTCTCTTCAATAAATAAATAATGTCCCAGTTTTATTATTCTTTTTACTTTCTGAGAAATGGGGGCATGGGTGAAACACTGTACCTAAGACACAGGTGAACTATGGATCTATTTGGCATTGTAATGATGTCTTCCATCTTATTCTTCACTCTTCTCCTAATAGTTCCTAATATTTAGATGGCTTTTTTTTTTTTGTGTGTGTGTGTGTGTGTGTGTGTGTGTGTGTGTTACTATGAAACAGGGAGGTAATAGCTCCATTAAATTATCTATTATAACCCCATGATGCTACTACTGATTAGCAGCAGTCAGAGCAGTGACATTGAAGCTGGATTTTTATTTGTGTGTGTTTGGTGGGAGTTTTCTCATGTGCATTAATTTACATTTTTCTACTCTAGTCAATAAAATGACTGATGAAAGTCAGTTTCTCAGTCCCATAAAAACATTCTGCAATGCTTCACAGGTGGACCTCAACACCATTCTCTTGAATTATTTAGTAGACTTTCAATCTTGTCAGATCCCTCAAATCTTTATGTCTGTGACCTATGTGGGTAGGGAGAAGGGGACTATATTACACTAGTGGTTGTCAGAAATAAGAAATCTAATTAGGCTTCTCTTTCTAGGTGCACATTCTGTCTTTGGTAGGGAGATGACAAGATAAAAAGCAGTTAAGTGAAAATAACCATGTTTTTTGTCTGGTTCAGCAGCATTCTTAACATTTAAAAAACAACAACAACAACAACAACAACAAAACTTAATCCTTGTGGCTACAGATACCATCCTGAAAAGCAGTGTGGCAATAGGAAGGAAGACACTCTTGGTGTAGTGGTAGGCTACATCAAGAGCTAATGGTGAGCAGGAGTCATGTGCTGCTTTCTGTAGAAGTAGTGAGCTGCAAAATTGCCCTCACGTTTATAAGGCCTTTCAGATAATTATGGCCCATAATTATGGCCATTTAGGGGGGAGGCTTTTCCTGCATTTCTGCAAGGGGTAAGGCCTAGAACGCTGATAGGTCATTTTATCTTTATTTGATATGTATTATATATTTGGTATCTAGTATATACTATAGATTTAGCATATGTGAAGAGATGGGTAGAGGATGGGAGTTGTTACAGCTCAGACAGACAGCATTTTGGCCTTAGACAATTCAAAACCCAGTTACTTGCACATCAGAACTCAGGGAAAAGTCACTCAAGAAACTTTTATCAAAGATGTCTCTGAAGTTCCTTTCCACCATTTCTAATGAAAGACAGGAAAAAAAAAATCTGGAAGAAACACCTTTTTAAAATACAAAAATTAAATGCTTCACCAGTTTCAGAACAGAATGGTGTTGGTTTTTTTATTATTTTATTATTTTATTATTTTAATTTTTTATTTTATCATTTCTAATGAAATTTATTTTGTCTATATAAATAAGATATTCAGAACCTTGAAAACTATACTTGAATGTTAGTTTTCTGGAAAAAAATCCTAATCAGACTGTCACAACTTTCTGATTTTTTTATTTTTTTATTTTTTTTTTTAAATCAGGAAACACTGATATATTTGTTTCCATTCAAAAATGGAAAGAAGAAGAAAATCAAAATGGCTTTTTTTTTTTTTTTGGTTTGTTTTTTTGCCCCAACTCATTGCTATATGTGGAAATTCCTGGCATAGACCCTGACCTCCTGCTGATGCTTACATGGTGCAAAAATATTGTCTATGTTTTAATGAAATTAAGTAAAGCAATTCTTCATGGGTTTTGCTTGTTTATTTATTTATTTATTTATTATGACTGATTTGGCCATATGACAGTAAAATGCCAGTGTATTTAAAAAAAAATGCAGAAAATGCATTGTCTAATCTTAATGTCTTCAAGGGGAAAAAGTCACTCTTGGAAGATTTGTTTGCCAAAGAGACAGCAGCTTTAAATTCTGAGATTAGTTATGTTATAGCTGCTCTTTGGCATTTTGCTCTTCTAGTTATTTGACTGAACTTTTACAAACAATAAAACTATATCTCTGTGGACCTCAATTTAATAAGTATCCCTGGACTTGGGATGTTTGAAATACATTCAAAATTAAGCTAACACAGCACAGGTAGAGTCCGGAGCTTTGGGACTGATGAAGAGCATCCAGCAGGCAGAGCTGTGCTGATTGGGGTGCCAGGTGGATGCAATAACCTTGGCCAGGCCCACTGCTCTCAATTACTGTCTGCTCACACCACTCTCCTACGGTCACCTGGTTACAGGTGGTGTTAGATGGGCAACTTTGGTATGCTACCCTGTGTCCCCTGTCAATTTCCTGTAATAAAAATAAATCAAACAAACAAAAACAACAACAAAACCTCTATAGCAGGATGTTTTAGCTAATTAGTAGTTTTTGGTTATTTATAATGGCTGAACTGCCTTCGAAGGAAACTGCACTGGATGACTATAAAATGACTCATGTCCACCAATGGCAAATAATAAAAATTAACCCATCTTATTGCTGGGGTTTTCCCTGTGTTAGGTTAGTATAATCCTGTACTACTGCAAGTTCTACATTAACTAGAATGTTTTCAGTAAAACTCCTTCATGAAAAGAGAAGTGAAAGTGTCTTTCTTTTTAGAAACGTAAATTCTTATAATAATTCTTTAGAAACATAAATTCACTTATATTCTTTTTAGCTGTAGCCTGTTATACTGTTAAATATTGCTATAAACAATTTGAAATTTGTTCTGAGGAGACTGATAGCTAAAAGTGTACCCGGTAATTCCTACTAAAACGAAAAATGGAACTTGAGAAACTTAAAATGAAAACTTTTGTGATGTGGGTAGCCTTCAATATTCAAAGGTAGAACTTGATGACTCAGACAGTTCATTGAAATGTTGTATTTTCTGTCCTTAAATTTAGCTTGTACTTGACATTGAATTTCTGTTGCTCAAGTGCTGCCTTGTGATCTATTTTAAGAGAAGATCTTTTTCTAAGTCTGTCAAGCACTCTCCTTTGTCTAGACAAACCTAGACAAAGTGTTGACACCTGCAAATACTGATATGGCTGTCCATCCCTTTTCCAAATAATCATATTAATTGCAGGTTCTAAAATGGCTTGGCAGTTTTTCACTAGTGAGTTTCTAACTTGACAGTAAGCTATATCCTTCTATTTACTTTAGTTTTGTCAATCATTTTCTGAACTGTAACAGAATATTCACTCTTCTTACATGATTACTTTGTTTTCCTAATTGGTTCCTCAGGAAATACATTTTCAATTAAGTACTTCAGCTTCCAAGTGAACTTATTTACCAAATGGTCTTCATCATCCATTGTTTAACACTCTTGGTACATTACAATAGACTAGAGACAAACAATTTTCCTTAATGAAAGCTCTGCCAGCTTGGTCTCATAGCATTCTCATTTTGGTGATTTTATACTTTTGTCTTAATTACTGTTCCCAAACTTTTCTGAAGATTCATAGTTTGCAACTCTGAGAATTCCTTTGTTTCCCTTTTTGGAAGGAAAGGGTGGTGTTTGCTACCCTGCCATTCTGTGTTTTGTTGTGCCTTTTTTTTTTTTTTTAAATGAGTTATTCTGTATTTTTTGTTAGAAATGGTAGTTTTGCTTCTAAGAGATCTCCTGGAGGGATGCCATCAGTCAGGTGACATGCAGCTCTTTAATTTATCGGTTTAATTTCTCTACTCTTCTTATGTTGACAGCTCAGCCTGACATAGCCTGCTCTTTATTTCCTGATAAGGCTAGGGCTTGGATGGGTATCTCCGCTATATTTTCTCTGGCGAAGACTGATATTGAATGATATTGGTGCATTGTAATGCTATTTTAATGCCTACAACTTAACTTCTTTCAGTCTATCTTTCTGTATTGTTTATAGCCAGGTGTTGTTTTATTCTGTTGAATTCAAATATGACCATAGGTTTCTGAAAAATGCATTATATCATGACCCTATCACACTGCCAAACAGGCTAATTAACTGGTTTCTGCTTTGAAGCTGTTGGTCTTGGTATATGGATGTTTAAGGTTGTTGCTGTCCTTTCCTGTCCCCACCTACCCCCTCCCAATATGCGTATTCTTATTTAATTCCCTTTCCTAACAGCCTGATCTGTGACTGCAACCTGTCCCTCTCCAGTTCAGTCCCAGTTTCAGAGCTGCCCTCTGAGACACAGCATTACCCTTGTGTTTCTGACATCTCTTGCATGCAGGTGTCTGCCTGACCCAAGCTCTCCATGGCACCTGCCAACCTGTGTCTTGCTATGAGTCTAAGCAGTGCTCCAGAACTTGTAATTCTGTGCCAGCAATCTTTTTCCGCTTTGGGTTAAGCTGGAGATAATTTTTCTGTTTAGGCTGTCCTCACATATGTCCCTTAAAGTCTAACAAACTTCAACCCTGCCCTGTACACCACCTGCCCAAATGTTCACTGGCTCCTTGTGGGATGTTTGAGGCAGCTTGTCTGGTTCCTGACTCTGGAAGTAGAAACCCTGTCATACGCACAGTAGGTTGAAGTCTTTTCCCCTAGCAATGTGTCTCCAGGTTCCAAAATGTCTGTACCTCACTTTTCATGATACAATATGCTGTCATGATATTGTCATTGCTCTGAAACATTTTTTAAATACTTGCTATATTTATTTGAAATATGGTCATATAATTTAATATCAAAGGTTTAAACAAATAATGTATTAATAAAGAGCAGCCTCTCCATTTCCACATGTCCAAATAAAAAATAATTGTACAAAGATCAGCTTTTAATGGGAAAGTAAATTTTGTGCCCATAGCCTATGTGAAAACAAGATGGCATCATTTCCTGCAAAACCTATTACTGTATAGGGAGATTGTCACTTATCCCAACACAGGCTGTGCAAAGATCAATGTTTACCCTTCTCTGAATCACATATAAAACAAATGATGTGAAGAGAAGATTCACCATCTATTTAAAAACACTGGTTTCTATTTTGGACATAACATGTAAAATTTCTGTTTAGCAATTTCAGTTAATTGTTAGATTAACATTTTTGGGAACAGATTGCAAACTTCAAAATGGAAAAGATCATTTTAGGGAGGGAACCAAGGCAGCTGTCAGTGAGCAAAAATTAACATAAATTTGCATAACAGATGTACAGTAAGGTGTCTATGACAGACAATCGCTGAATATTAATGATACAGACCACGACATCATTTGCGTAAATGCTGTCTGCTGGGTATTGAAGCTGCTGCGCTATTTGCAGAAGACAAAGGAGCACAGAGCTGAACAGATGCACCAAATACATCGATGCATCTTAATTTATGACATCCTCATGAAAGACCTTGTGGTGCGATTTCAGGTTTTATTACAAATAATTCGGAGATAAAGGAACTAAGTAATTATCTTTTCCACTACAGTCAGTTCTTTCAAAGGGGAGGGAAGCTTACTTGTGACAACCATTGTGATGATTTTTTTTGTGTAAAGCCTCTTTAAAAAAAAGACCTCCATTACAAAGAGTCAAATATTCATCATTATTAAAAGATTAGCGCATATTAGCATGCTTCATGGGACTTGCCACCTAACGTACCATCACCACCACAACTGGAGTCCTCCAACAGACAATGCATTCAAATGACTCTGCAAGGGGTAAAACTGGAGAAAAAGATAGAGATCTGATAAAGATTGTTTGTTTTTTGTTTTTTTTTTTTTTTTTACAATTTTTTAGATTAATCTTAACTAGAATTCACCCTCAATCTATTGTGATTTTAGTTTTGTTATAAACTCCATGTACATCTGCAGGCCCTCGAAGATTCAGAGGTATCTGCTCCATATAGAATATTCTTATAACACTTTTCCTCCAGCTAGAAAAATTGATGTAACTTATATTTTGATAACAGCAAAAGGCAGAATAATTTGGGCCCTGACTATATAATGCAGTAAAGTTAATGAGCGAGGAAGAGATGAAAATAAAAATAGCAACCGAAAACTAGATTTGTACACCATGTTTATAGAAAATCATACAAGGCAGGGGATGCTTCTCTTCTCTGTTATTAATTTATTTAGGCCTTAATGGATTCCTCTCCAAGCCCATGCTACCATAAGAAAATGAGTTGCTGACATGATGGATCAGTTGGTAGTGCATATAGAGTTTTTATGCGCATAGTGTTCAATTTAGTTCTTGTCAGCTAATCAGCAGCAGCCAGACTTTTTATTTCAAGGGATTTCCTTTTCCCATTTGAACAGAGAATATAGCCCAGTAATCACTCTGCAGAGGCGCTGTGCTAGCTGTTATTCCCACCTGCTTTTTCCTCAGAATCTCTATCAAAGCCTTAATCCAGTAACCTGATAAAATCCTTTCAAGGTCCTGTAGGGTCCATTGTGAAATCGTTCCTCTGAATGGATTGTGAAATAACATGAAAGTTACCATGTCCCAAAAACAGCCATATGGTGATTATTTTAATGGATGCTTACTGTATGCCCAGAAGGCAGTTAACATGTTATTTCACATTTTGTGTGAAAGAATGGAATAACGGCAATCTGACACTCTTCTGTCCAATTTTGCACCCAATGCCTTTTACAGAAATGCAGTTTTATTCTGTGTTTCAGTACACTAACAGCAGGTGATAAGCTGATGCCCAGATATGCTAACAAGAGTTAATACTGATAATCCCCCCCCCCTCTTTTAGCCTTCCTCTTGAATCCCCATTCTAACTTGGGACGAGAGATGGGGGGCTGAGTGAGGAAGGACTACATCCAAGATGTGCAGATCAGGAAGGAATCACTAGATGGTCAATTTCTCTATTGTGATGGAGATCATCTATTGTTCTTCATCTCAAGTAATAGTACAGAAAAGCTCTTGCTGACTACAAAAGTTTTTTTGTTTGTTTGTTTGTTTTTTATTTAACTGCAGTGAAGTTTCATACAACTGTAGGTAAGCAAACTGCTTTTTTCCCCTCCAATATTTTCTGGGCCTTCATGACCAACTTCAGTTGACACAGGTGAGATGAACCTTGAAGAGACAGCACTGAAGACAGCACTGAAGAGGTCTCTTCCTCTTCTCTGAGAACAGTTTCAGGCTCTTCCACAATTTGCTGTTCAGCTTGTCAATGCCCAGTTACCTGGGCAGCATCTTAGCATGTAGGTAGCTTTCAGTGAACTTTCTCTTACCTGACCCATGAAGGACAGAGATGCTGTAGGGATGTGGGTCACCTGAAATCACAATGGAGATGGAAATAAGGTTATTTCAGTGGGGTAGGTAGAGGAAACCTGTAGGAAGGGCCTTTGGACACATTCCAGCTGTTTGAAGGTAACACTCAGGCTTGGCACTTCCCCTTCCATGCAAATTCCAACCATTTCATCTAGGTTGCACTCACACTTATTTCTTCATTGGATTTTCTCTCACTGTTCAAAAAGAGTGCTGAATGTGCCCATACTTAGGTGATTTAGGATACTAAAGTTGGGATGGTAGCAACCAGTTTCCACAGTTGATAGGTTGCCTCAAAGTGGGTATTTCCACCTCCTGTGGCTGTCTTAGAAGAAGCTGACAGCCACTCTTGACTGTAGCCAGGAGCAGAGTCCTATGCATGTACTGGGTGCTGTTGAGGAAAAAACTACTGCTCTACCAATGAAGACTCTAGGTAGCTCTGCCAAATCGTTGCCTTCCCATTGGGCTGGGCAGGCCCTGGGTACAGACAGAAAGGCAGGCTGGCAGTCAGGGCTTTCTGAACCCTGGAGGAATGTGGCTTGAGAGTATCAGCACCCTCATGTGGAAAGGCAAGTCGAAGGATGTTTTCAAGACTACAAACTGGAGTTTAGCAGCCTGGCTTTTCTATAACACCCATTTAAGGTGTTCAAGGTTTCTTTTTATACGTGGTCTTCTATTCACTAGGCACAAACAGAATTAAATATGACAAATGACTCTGTATTCGTTCAGCAAACATAGAGGTTGTTAATAAATAATGCAAGTAAATTAATGCAAAGTTGAAAGCTCATCTCCAAAAGAAAATGATTGGTTCTGACTGAATAAAAGAACCATGATCCTGGGTACTATGGGATTTTGAGAAGAGTGTGAGCCCATGTTTGAGGGGAGGAGGAAGAGAGTATGTGACAGTTGTTTGTAGTTTCTATTTAATGTTCTTCCTTCATATTTGGGTTTTAGTAAAAAGAAAAATCTCATCGATCCCATTTGCCACTTCAAGGAAATATTCAGGATGTCTTTTATTACAATTTAGCAAGAAAGCATGTGAGGATAACAAACAACTGAGAGGAACTTCTATGCTTCTGGCTAGGAAGTCTGGTTCTGGTAGCATTTGCAAATGGCTCCATTGTCATGGGGTATAATAGGGCTCCTTTGGTGCCTGCCAAAGGGCTCCCAAAACCTGTACATCCTGTCACTGTCTGTTTGCCAGAATGACATGAAAACACTTGGCAAATAAAACATGAGAAGCTTCAGAGCTCAAATTGCTTGCTTTTACACTATTAGAAAACCATTGACTTCATTAGATTTGCTCTGAATTTGTCCTGATATAAGTGAGAGCAAAAAACGTTTCTATAGGAGTAATATGTATTTTATTCATTCTGTTTTTCCCTAAAACAATTTGAGAGCCTTAGTAGAAGGAGACCTAGACTGATGCATAATATACTGAGCGGAACAGTAACTAAAATAGATTTTATTTCTCTTTGTTGCAAGTCTCACTGGGTCACTTTTTGAAAACTGCTACAACATATTTCAATAAACAAATATTTTTGTATTCATTTGGATTCAGCTTTCAGAATGAGGTCACCTTCGGAGCAGTATCCTGCAGCTCAGGCACTCTCAGCGAGATGTGCCTAAGGAATGGGCTGCACAATTTGATAGCTGCTGTTTTGGATAAACAAATATCATATTTGTTCTAAATGTCATGTGAAGATCTCCTTGCATGTCTGAACAGATGGAAGTTATAGCATGGTGATTTTTTATATATATATATATATATATATATATATTTTTTTTTTTTTTAATGTGATACAACATGTTCCTCCTTTGTATGGTTACATTGTGAATAACAATTTACTGTTGACAGTGTTGAAGATATAGTCAAGCTTCACCACACACATCTTTTTATTTTATGCTCTAGGTCTACATAATGGTCCCTGTTTTACCCAGTATGTAAAAGTCCTCTGGATAGGAACCAGGGATTAGTCTGACTAAGCAAGGGACTCTGACTGGGAGCAGGGATCTTTTTGCTAATCATGTGTCTATTGAGGTAACAAAAGAAAGCTAGATTTCTGATCATAGACTGGAAGGATGCCTTAAAACTAAACTGAAAGTATTATCTAAAATACCTTTTCAGTACAGTGCTTTGGAACCCACTATCCTGATCAGGTTTATAAAATCAATAAAATAATTTTTGGGGCAGAAAAGCCTAAGAGGGAAAGTATTACAAGAGAGTGAACAAAGTCAGACTGTGATCTATTTGCTGTGGTTACTCAAATTCCTCATGTAAGGAGTGGTTCTAACTTTTAGACAAAGTGAGGATGATGTTAGTACACCTGCATCTGGAGATTGTTACAAGCATAAGAACAAGTTACTCATGAGGAGAAAGAGGGAGGCCCTGAACAACTTCTACATAAAGGATTCATAAACTGATTTTTTTCCTTATAGAAAAAAAAAAAAAAAAAAAAAAAAAGGGAAAACCATGTCACCATGAGGACAAGAACAGAAGTGCAGAACTAATGGAACCTGTGACAGCTCGTCAGGAGCCCCTTTAGAGAGGAAGCAGAGACAGTGGTAGACAGGGGAAACATGGGAAGCTAGTACAGAACTTCAAGCCAGAGAAAGCACTGAGTGAGGCAGGAGAGGAAAATGGTGTTAGAAAAATATGTCCAGTGGATGAGTGAGAAGAGAAAATGGTGAAATAAAAGGAGGGAAGATGAGTAGGATAGTGAAATGTGAGAATTACTGGAGTATAAATTGGTGTCCAGAGGACATAAAATGGAAAGGTACAAAAGAGAAAAAGCAGTAAATTTTGGACAAGCTGTGAAAGTGCAAAGAGGAAGAGATTTTGGTGTGAAATTGATTAAATGCTAAAGCAAACTTTGGGTCTCTTATTTAATGTAAGATTATGTCCTACTGAAGCAATGCCAACTCCACAGCTTCAGTAGAAATAAATTCTAAAACTGGAAAACTTAACCTGAAGTATCTTACTGAAGCACACTAAGCAAAATTTGTGGGCAAACAGAGCAGCCCAACAGCTTGTCACAGTGAATTTCCAAAAATGAGGACATGAAATGCTATTAAGACAGACTAAGCCAAAATTTCTAAAACAGTACTACAGAAAGAGGGAGAGAGAGAATGGCAAGAAGTAAACAAAACCTAAAGTAGAAAAATCTGTATCAGTACCTCCCCTTCATTAAAATTTTGTACCTTCCTTCCATTCAAATCAAAGAATAGATTGCTGCCTAAAATGTTATTTCTGTTCTGAGAAACTGATAAAGCAATAAAAAGGAATCAATTCAGAATCAATTCAAAGTGGGCAAAAATCTGCTAAACACCACCTACCTACCTCAAGCCTGAATTGACCCATGTTATTCCTATTAACTAGTGGAATGTTCTTGGGAAGGCCAGCCAGGAATAAGAAATGTAGTCCTGAGACTGGGGCATATGTGTCAGAAATGCAGCTGTGTAAATAGTGAATCTTTTGTTTTGCTGGTTATTCAGAAAAGTAAAGAAGGAATAATTTTGCATAGAGTATAAGGGAAACATTAAGAGAAATGAAATTATATTCAGTCAAATTCATTAGTTCACTTGATCTAAAGCAAAATATATTGCTTAAATTGTACTTCCATATTTTTACAGTTTTAAAATAAGTTTTTTAGAAATTTTCCAATTGAAATACCTTTTTAAATGAACAAAATAGAAACACTCAATTTTCCTTAAAGAACAACAGGTTTTGTTGTTGTTGTTGTTGTTGTTGTTTTTGTTGTGTTTTTTTTTTTTTTTTTTTTCCCTTAGGAGGACTTTTTATGCTCAAACTATTCAGTAAATTCAACAGGAGTATATGATATACTTTGCTGAACACCGAATTATTTTCTCCAAGATATATTTTAGCCAAAAATGTTCACCAATCTTTAAATTAATCTGATTTAAGTATAAATCTGCCTGTTTTCCAGAAGAGTGAGAGACATAATTGTTCTCATAGCAGCAGATATTATTGTTGTTGTTATTATTTAACTAGTAAACAGTTCTAAACCAGACACACAACTAAAGAAATTTATCAGGTTTGGCAAATCTCAGGTGTCTCTTCACTGAATGGTTTTCATGGAGAAATATTGCTGCTTTTTCATCAAAAGATGAAAGTGGCCAAAAGGGCAGCTGGCTGCCTCGCTGTGAGAGACTGGGGTAAGAGTGGTTGAAAGTTTCTCAAGTGTTTAAGGATTCTGTGCTGTGAAGGAGCAGCCTGAGGGGCTGGTGGAACAGAGGGAAGGTGGGTATCATGGCTGGAGTCTGGTGGTACCAAGGACAGAAGTAGGCTGTAAAAATTAAAACCTATAGTATTTCCCGTGGTCAGAAATGTTAGACATTTACAAAAGACGTCCATCCCTGGAAATATGAAGATTCAAACAACCTGGAGGCAGTTTCTGACTAAAAGCAGCAAATCTCTTTCAAATAGCATCTTTTCAATTCCTTTCTGAACACTTTCTCTCAGAAGCACTGTAAAGGATGCTTTTTTCAAGCTGCATTGGATTTTCTTATCAGACAATCTTTATGTTCATGTTTTATTGCCCCTTTCTCCAAAAAAATCCATCCAGCCCAGACCTCTTTGACCAAAGTGTCCAAGTTCCTGAGCAAGAACTTGCCACTTCTTGAAGTGTCTCTCGGAGCTGCCAAGAATACAGTCAGATGCTGGAACACAACCCATTCTTGGACAACATGGAATCAGATATGCTGTGGTTGCTTTTCATTCTGCATTACCAATGCCTTCTCCCTGCATTGCAGTCATCTGTGTTTTTCACCTATGGTCCTTTAGTCTATGTGCATGGACTGGAGACAAACTCAGCAGTGTACCAGTCTTGTGTGGTTTATAAACCAAAGGAAAGAGTTAATAAAGGGCTGAATTGTTTGAAACAATGAATGTGCCCAGATGAGTTTGGGGTTATACAGATTGTATTTTTTTCCTACCTATAATGAAATTCAGAACTGTTTGTGAATTATAGTTTTGCAACCGATTTTCAGACATGCCAGGAATTACATCTTCCTTCCAATAGAGGCCTTGATTGTGGCTGACCTCTTAATTAGAAATTAGAGAGCATTTTTGATTTATATTTCATAAATGTTCTTCATGACTTTTTTTTTTTTTTTTTTTTTTTTCTTCCCCTGGGATGCTTCTGTTAATCTTTGAGCATTTAACCTTGGATTTTCTTCTCTCTGCACACAAACTAGATCTCTAGGTGACATAGGTGACATTCATATTCCTTGACCTATTCTCTATGACATGCAGGTGGTGCATGTTCAAGGTCATAGTCATTGTTGAAAGGCAGGAGAAAGAAGATCATTTGAAAGATCATTGAAGAGCAAGAAATTATTTGAGTAATTATCTGCTGCTTTTGGTTCTATTGAAACTAAAGCTTGTACTGAATGAGGACCTTCTGCTTCTTTTCATTATAATATGAAGGGAGTATACTTATGTTGGTATTGCCAGGACTAATTTTCACTGTTGAAAAATACAACAAAGAGGAGGAATATGGATATTGTGAACCAAAGAGTGGCTAGTGTCAGTACCTGGCAAACAGATGTCCTCAGTGAAACATATTTGTAGAAATTTTCTCTCTTAGTGTGCTTACAGAACAGAAATTTTAGGAAGAGGAGTAAAAAGAATTTTTGTGGGTTAGTTCATATTTATTTTACATAGATATTTTCAAATCAAAATCTCATATTTACATGATTTAAAAACAAACAAACAAACAAACAAACACTTAAACACTTTAAATATAAATGGTAACATTAAAAAGGGTGAAAAAAATCCAAAACCTCAGGAAATTCATCTCTAGCTGTTCATCTCACCTGAGATTTTTTCATCCTTCTAAGAAAGTATATATATTTTTAATAATCAATTACTGGGATGAAAAAATATGTGCTCGAGGCTAGATGTTGCTATGGCTCAAAACCTGGCTGCTGAGCTACTGGCATTTGAACTTCATAAGTAACAAATAGTAGAGGACATTAAATAGTCAGGTTCATGCCATGTAAAATTTGGAGAACAGCTAGCTGTAGATTTTGAAAAGCTCTTCTCTCAGATTATTTGACTGTATATATACATTTGTATGAGCATTTTTTTTTTTTTTTAATTTTAACTTTCCCAGAACCAAAACAGAATTACTGTCTAAACTTGTGGCAAAGGTTTATCTATCCCTTTATAGGTGATCACATGAAGTTCGGGAGGCTGAGGTCCCTTCAAGTTCCATAGTAATGTAATTTCTGCAAAACATGTTAGTTATAAGAATTTGAGAAAAACACTGTCAATCTTCACTCTGTCTCAGTGCTAGGATCTGTACTTTGATCTTTCATATTTTACCAACATAAACGACCTTTGTAGGAATGAAAGCTATGTTGTTGGTGTTTTTTCTCCTCGGTTGTACTTGTGACCAATGTGATGGAGTTTTAGTGCAGCCAACAGATGCTCTCAGTAGAGGTCCTCTCCTCTCCTCGCCTCGCCTCGCCTCGCCTTGCCTCGCCTTGCCTCCCCTCCATTTTCTACTGTAGCAAAGTGCACAGGCTGCTCTTCTGGAAGACCTTTACCTGTAAGAAAGCTAGTACCTTCATTAATGATGCAATGTCATATGGATAAACTGAGGCTCAATAGTGGAGAAGCATTATTTTGTTTTTAATTAGATTTTTCTCTCTCCTTTTTTTTTTTTTTTTTTTTTCTTCTTTTTTCTCTTTCCCAGTGCCCTGTTTTTGTAGCCAGATGAAAGTTTGTTCTGTATTTATGTTTTCAGGATCTTGTATTCTAACCAATCTGATCTCAGGAGATAGTTTGTTGGTTCCTTTTCCTTTTCCTTTTCCTTTTCCTTTTCCTTTTCCTTTTCCTTTTCCTTTTCCTTTTCCTTTTCCTTTTCCTTTTCCTTTTCCTTTTCCTTTTCCTTTTCCTTTTCCTTTTCCTTTTCCTTTTCCTTTTCCTTTTCCTTTTCCTTTTCTTTTTTCACATGTACTGTAAAAGTTATTTCCTTCAGAACAACTGCCCTGTCAGCAGTATAGTCAGCAATATTGCACATACATTTCTTTTTCCCTTCACCCCCTATGTTATATTGCAGCGCATTTTTGGAACAATCTCATCCATAAATCTGCTCTCTTCATTTCTAGAAAAGCAATTTGCAATGTTGTATTTTCTTCCCAAACTTCACCAGGTACTATTGCTTTCTTGATGCAAAATAAATAACAGGCTCTGATAGAGACATCTATTTCGACACTACTGATTAACTGGCACAGCCATGTCCCTTCCAAGAAGTAGCTCCTTTTGAGTAAGCAATCCATTTCAAATGGTCTTTGGTCTTGTTGTTCCACTGTGTAATCTGTTTTTTGTTTGTGTGCGTGTGCGTGTATGGGCTCTTTAATCATAGCCAGCTCCATTGGTTTCAATTGATCCTTGGAAGTGTGCCAGTGTAAAAGTAGGCAGAGGACAAGAAAATTATCTTTTTTTTTTCCTTTTTTTTTTTTTTTCTTTTCTCTTTTTACTCTTTTTTCCTTTTTCATTTTCAACTTTTTTTCTCCCTTTTCTCCTCTCTCCTCCTTTTTCCTTTCTTCTTTATTTTTTCTTTCTTCTTTCTTTCCCGTTTCCTCCCACACACCCATTTTTTCCTCCTTTTTTATTCCCCCCCCCCCCTTTTTTTGACAACAACCTTTGTAAACACTGGGATCCTTTTGTGGGGGTACAGACCCATAACTGTACACATAATTTGATGTTCTTTTTTTTTTTTTTTTTTTTTTTTTTTAACATGACTGTCTCATAGCCATTGGAATTTACAATCAAAAAGTTACAATCAAAAGCTTGTATCCAAATATGTTCTAGGTAAATATTATAGTATAACACGCATCTGCCATTTTAAAGAAGCAACAGGGATTAACAATACTTTACAGAAATTGGTGTACCAGTGCTGTCCTTTTTCTCCATTCCCTGAAGATGAATCAGAATCTGCTGATTTTCAACCTTCCAACTCTGGGTTTTACAAATAGTTTAACAATTTGTGTCCTGTGAAACCAATTCCAAAGCACTCATTTCTAACCATGGATCTACTTGAAAAGAACAGCTCAGATTCTTTTAATCACCTACAGCCAGATCATTGTATGGGCATTGTATGATGTCTACTGCCTTCTGTCCATGGGTATTCCACAATGTGTATTCACAGTGACTCTGCAGCTCATTCAGCCTTTGGAGATGTGTTTATAAGTTGGGGAATATTATGGCATATGCCTGGGCAGAACAAAAAACTCCTTTCTAGAGAACTCGCAATGAAATCAAGGCAGAGCATGTCACTGCCAAACAGTGGCTAAGTAACTCTAGGAGAAAGCTACAGCATTAAGGCAGGTTGGTCTGCTTTGGTGAGGAACACTGTAGGGCACAAAATTTGCTTAGTTTAAATAATGTGAATGACACATGCATGATGGCATATACCACATGTAGAGAACGGGTCTCTTCTTCACTGTGGAGATTCTCTGTTGCTGCTTTGGGAAATTTCTCTAATTATTTACGTAAGTATTCCAGGAAAGCTGAAAATAAACTTCTACCATGGATGTAATTTTTTCCCCCTTAATCTCTAATAGTTGTAGTATTTTCATGTCTCACTGCAACCTATTTTCACTGTTGTCTCATTCTGGAGCATGTTCTTCGCTTACTTTTGATTTTGGAATTTATGTGCTGCATCTAAAAAAAGATACTACAACAGTTCTGAAGTCTAATGGGCAAAGTCTGCCTCAGCTGCTGTCTTTCTTAGGACCTTTGCAGAATCCTAAGGAATACATCCAAGAAGAGAGCTACATGACCAAAGCAACACCAAAGTCAAAAGTTGTATTTTTTAACCAAGAAAAGCAGCTACTGTTTCCCTGCCAAGATAACAGGGATAGCAGTATTTTGTCATCACTCTTGGAAATGGAAGGTTTGTGAAACTGGGAGGTGTCATGCAGGTATAGAAAGGTCCCCACAACCCATCTAGACTGCTTCATATCCCTGACCCATATTTATCAGCCTTGCTTCATTGTAGTTGAACTGAATACTGTGATCTTATGTCTGTGTCAGTGGTTTTGAAGCGAGCTTTCTCTGAGTACTGGTTCCAGCTGAACTTCTTTCAAACTGACTTCCAAGTTCATGGCAAGCTGTGCAGAAGAGGTTTTCAGAGGAGAGCTCTAGTTAGACTTAGCTAACTTAACCCTGTGTAGGCTTTTTGTGTTATAAAGGGAAATTTGGTTTGAAGATTAATTTTGACTTCTCCCTTTCCCAGGATGCTAAAGGTCAGTGCCCTGCTGATTCTGGTTTGCCTGAGCCTTCAGGCCATTCCTGAATAGTCTTATAACTACAAAGCAAAGTCTCAGTCCTTGGAAGCAAAGGAAAGAGCTGCAATTCAGTGCAGATCAGCAACACAAGAAGATGGTCAGGGGAAATAAGAAGGGGAAAAATGACTGACCCAGAGTAATTTCAATAGTGTTGCCAATACTTGGAGAGGGCTGAGGGCAGAACTTAAACCAACGTTATGCATCAGAGCAAGATTAAAACTGAATAGCTCGAGCCACGTGCTGTTGTGATGGAGAATAAGCAATCCTTCTTGTTATATGGACTTGCTAGGGAGGACAAAACGGCTGTTGTCTCTCTTTAACTACAATGGGTAGAGTATTTACTTCTGGACACATGGTGTGACCATAATTCCCTCTGCCAGAGGAAAATATCCAGCCTGGATCAAGCAATGTTCCCATATTTTCCTGGAGCACAGGAGAGCATTTAGTGCCCAGGACTCTGTAACCCCTTATTCTCACATCTGCAAAATGTTGAAAAAATATCCTTGGATACATGTTCAGTGACTCTGAACTTTTAGCTTACTCTTGCCTGTTACCCCTGTGTCCAAAAGGAAAACAAGCAGAAGGATGGGAGAAAAGAAGCTTAAGAGAATAAAGAAAAGGTCAGCATAGTTGAAAAGTAGTGTAGGGCTGTGGGTGGGGATGTAGATGGAACCTGGGGTCATTTTGTTTCTACTGGGGACTACCCTAGCTGAATGACAGTAAACTGATTATCTTATCTTTACAGCTAACATCTGTTTAGGCTTGGAGTTTCTTGTCTTTGGGCAAGGAGTTTCTCTCTGTGTATTAGCACAGTAGCTGAATCTGTAGATCCCTCATCTTAACTGAAATATCTGGATACCACTGTACTACAAGTAAATAATAATAGTGTCAGTTCTTGGAGTTGGATAACTGCGCATGGCCTCTAATTTGAGAAGACTTTTTTCCTGTGAAGGTTTCTCTAACCAGTATGAATGTTTCCTGTCCTAGTTTAGTAGAAATTGCTCCCATGAACCACTGGCACTTGAATTATCCATGAGGGTCCTGACTATTTGTCATGTAGTTTGTACCACAGAGAATAAAGTTTGCACATTGAAATGCAATGGGGACATTGCATTCTAATACAATACAGGACAGCCTGCAAATGCTGAAACTCTTCTCAGGCTGGAGCTTTCCATGTGTCTCCATTTTCAGAAGCAATTAAAAGTTCTCCTTTGTGAACAAGGAGAAGAGAAAGCACAATACTTGCATCAAGCACAGGCTTCTAAAAGACATTCCAAGTATGGCACAGCTTCTGTGGCAGTTTAAGTTGAAGTAGAAATGTAGAACATGACTGTAAGTCATCAGAGAAGATCCTAGATGCAGATGATGTATTTGCAAGGGTGAATGATCTGTTTTCTATTGAATGAGTGGTGACATTAAACGATTTCTTCCTATCTATACTACATTTCCTTATTAAATATTACACAAAGTGAGAAAGGCAAAACTACTTGGGAAAACTCCACAGCATCGGCAAAATTAAAACAAAATTCTTCTTATAAAATACATTCTCTAAATTTCCATGTTAACCTGAGGAAATGTAAAGCTTGATCCCAAGTGTAGGGAAGTCAGTGGAAAACTGCCTGTTGACTTGAACAGCCTTTTGGATTAGGCTCATGAGGAATAAAGGGCTTTTTATATTGGCCAACCCTTGAAGATTAATTCATGAGAGCAAAGTTCAGTCAAAGTTAAGTGCTTTTGAAACACCCTCCCAAAGTTTTTTATTTCAATAAAAAAGTAAAGAGTTATCCCCCTGCTTCGGAAGAGTTGCCCTCTGAAACAAGGCCAAGCCATTTCATATAATCATCAATTTAATAAAAACAACTTTCAAACTTATTATTTATTTATTTATTTATTTATTTTATGTGAGTGTGCATGTGTAGCAAGCCTTGGGATTTTTATTTTTTTTCTTTTTTCTTGATTTTTGTCTTCAGGGTAACTTCTGACAATTAGGAAGCAATTAGATGTCAAGCGAATTAAAGTAGCATTTTTTCCTTTATATAAAACAAACCTTATGTTCTGAAGTGGTTCCAATACATTCAAAGCACTGCAATTGGTCCTGAAAGAAAGGACTCACATCTGCCTCTCAAGGTCTACTCTCCTTGTAAACTCATGAATAATCATTGTCACCAGCTTATCACTGTCAGATTAGGGGCTTAGTATTACATTTTATTTAAACCTGATCCAGATGGCTGCCAAGAGATTTTCAGGCAAATGAACTGTGAGGCAGACTATCATTAAGAAACATTTTATTGTTCATGCATACGAGTGCATTGCAGGTCTCCAAAGTACTTTACCATACAGCTGGCAAACTTTTTTTTCTGTTTTGTTTTCACTTTGGCACTTATCAACTTAATCTTTATCAGCAGTTTGTCAATATCATTCTTCTGGAGGCAGATGAATGCAGACTATGACCCATCCTTCATCAGATATTTCAGTTGCTTGAATTTACCAAGTTATTCAATTAACAAGCTATAATGAAAGCAAATAATAGAAGTAGGAGTCACAAAGTTATCCATGTCTTTCTGGACATTAAATTTGAGGATCAGTGACTTTCCATAATTTGTCATTGTTTAAAAATTGATAACTCAACATATCCAGTAAAACATTTGTATTCTTTATATTACTTTTGGGTTACTTTTTACTCAGTGGCATGTTCACATGAAACATGCTTAAAATAAAAGCGTTTCCTACGAGAAGCTTATGGAAAGATTCCCGATGGACACAAAATCATATTGCACCTCTGTTTGCAAGTCTTCGGTAGAGATCAGTAGAGCTGAATACACAACTTCCATTTGAATATGGTATTACCTTATAGCTAAATCAGCTCCCACTTCATTTCTGAAAGATATGTTGGATTCTTCTGTTTTAAACAATGGTGATTGTATCTTTGTATGTTACATGATTTGTTTCTGTACAAATTAAATTAATGGTTCAATTTCCTTTCTACAACTGCTGAATTAATTATATTATATTTTAATATTAAATACTACTAGTTTGAAACCCAGCCTAGTAAAGGTTTTATCTTCAGAGAAGTTGTTTTTCCAAACCTAAGTTTTATAAAATTATTTTAATGGGGAAAAGATCACTAGCAAAAATGTTATTGTTGTTTCCTATATATTGAAAAAAAGACCCAAACTTTCTAATTTGGGTCTTTTAGATCATTAGTTTTTTTTATCTGTAAAAGGGCTGTATTATTTTGTTCATGTGGAAATAGGTGATACCTTGTTTCAGAAAAAAAAAAAAAAAAAGGAGAAAGAAAAAGAAAAAGTAGAGAAAGAAAGCCCTTTTTATCAATGTTAGCTAACTAATGTAAAAATTTCCCAAAAGAAAATACCTCAGCTTTTACATCTCCTTATCAAACATTGATAATAGTACTGTTCCATTCTAAGATTACTATGCTAAAAATATTGTAAAAAGAGGCTTCTCCTGAAACATGAAAATACATGAAAATTCTGCAGTGAATCTATTATGAAATGATTTCTTTCCCAGAGATCCTTTCATAAAAAAAAATTTGAAGATACTTATTTAATTTTGCATTCTGAGTTGGATCAGTTTCCCCTGAAAGTATCTTTGCTTTATATTTTACTGTGGTAAAGGCCAGCATGAATCCTTTGTGATATCTGTGACCTTCAGAGTTGAAATTCTCTTCTGCTTAGCTTATTATTTTCTCTCAAAACATAGGTTGAAAGATTTAAAGCAATGTAGGGGACACAGATACATTAACATTAATAGTACCTCAATCCCCTAGACAGCTTTGAAAATCTGAGCTCTAGCTTTCAGATATGTTATCTTATGATGAACTACTGTAGTAGCATTGCATTTATATGGGTAATGGGGCCATTATCTAATCATCATTGTTCCATGTTTCACGCTCTGCTTGAACTCATGTATTAGTGATTTTCTGCATGGTAACAGTATTTTTAACATATATTTGAGATAACACATAAGGGCTGTGGGCACTTTTTCATTGCAAAGGTTACAGAAATCCCAAGAGACTGTGAGTGTAAAGTACTCGGTGGCATCCAGCCTCAAGTCATAATTTCAGCTTTTGGTATCTAATAGTGAGGGACAATCTCTGAGAGTGGGAGAAGGCACCTCCTAAAGTATGAAATCAAAATGGCAAATACTATGGTAAGACCCTGAAAAGAGCAGCATTGCTAAGCTCCCCACTCTCATCAAACAAAGTCCTACTGTACTGTTTGTTAGTACATTCTGTCCCGTGCTAATTTAACTCAGAAATGTCCTAGAGTGAAGGACTACAGTTACTATGGAGAAACCATGATACTTGCCTCCTTGAATGACATCAAAAGTTAGAAGTACTGCAACAGATTAACATTTGCAGATGTTAAACTGTAGTATGCTTTTTGGTTGCACCAAGGGAAAATCCCTGGAGAGTGAAATTTCCAGGAGATGCACCCAGCATCTTCTGTGAGTCAAATTATTATGTCAGCTGTTAAATTGATTCTCCTTCCCAGGAGATAAGAAGGCAGAGATTGGGAAAGTGTCCATTGCTTTGTTTTGCTTTGTTTTGTTTTGTTTTGGTTTGTTTGTTTGTTTGTTTTTAATGGTCTAAACCGTGTGAGCTTGACTTGTCTGTGTGCAAACTAGCCACGTACAAGCACTAAATAAAAAGGGGACCGTATAGTTATATTTTCATACCTGGTCATCTCTCAAAACCAAGATGAAGAGTCAGATCCTTCAGAAATTGCCTTTATGCTATGTGATTCTCATTCTTGTATCATGTCATATGCTATGATGAATTAAACTCTGTCCTACAAAAGGACATGGTAGATTAATTATCAAAGTACATAATGTAAATTAAACTAGATTTTCACTTATTTGTAGGTTTCTAAGGACTTCTATGGCTTGTGACACTGTATTGTTTGTAGATGTGATGAATGTGATTTCATTGTGGAAAAAAATACGTCATTCATGATGTCACTATGAAAAAATGTAAAGTCCATTTAAAGTAAAAGGGAAGTATGGCAATTGCAGAAACAATAGAAAACAACTGTTATGAGTAATTTCAGCCACTTCCTTCCATTCAGACTGCAAAGACTTTGATGGTTTCTTCCTCATCAACAAAGTAATAAAATTTCTCTATTACCATTGCTTTTCATACAGTAGTTTAGTGAGTTTGTCCCTGTTCTTTGAGATTTTGAATGAATCTGTCCTTGCCTTCTTTTCCAATCTTTCTTCAAATCTGCCCCTCACAATGGTGTTTTTCCACCAGCATGGACACCCTAAATGTCACGCTCAACTCTTTCTCTTCTTCCTCCTGCCTTCCTTTTGCTTCTGTAAGGAATAATTCCATTTTCTGCCCTTCTAAACTAAAGTCATGTCCTACCTAGCAAGATTTTTATTATTTTTTTCCTGCTAGAAACCGTGTGTAATAAATTAAAAATCTTATAAATTCCCCTTGCCATTCCAGTGAATCTCACTACATGTGTTTGAACCTTTACACTCTCCAGGGTAGGTTTTATATGAGACAAATGTGAATGCAACTGTGGGTGCTTGGGAAGCAATTAGAAACTCTGGTTGTAAATCCATTGTCAAAGCTGGCTTTTGGTTTCTAAAAGTGGTAGAGTACTTGAAAGGTAGGAAGTAGCTGCTGAAAGCATTGCTCATTTCTGTACATGAGTGATTTAAATGACACTTCATTTCTGCTGGGCTGCACAGACACAGGTTGCTGTCCATCCTCATAAGCAAAGCACTGATGGGGCTTGACATTTCCCTTCATCTGCTACGAGCTATGATGCTCAGTCATCCACCACCAGGGCCATCTGTGAAACTTGTTTCTTTTGCAAATCTCTCTAGATATACACTGTACTGGGAGAGGCACACTGTCTTCGTGCTCTGGCTTGGAATGAGAGTGTATCAAAGACTTCAGAGCTCTGAAGTACCCTTCTTTCAGAAATAGTTACATCTTTCAAGTTCAGCACCTCTTAGGACTTGAATTATGTTGCTTGAACATCGGGAGAGAAATGCTGTGTTGGCAACACATGCCCCCAAATCAGTATTTGAAGGAGTTGCTTTCTTTTCATCGCCCCAGCTTCTCATGGCTGTGTTAGTACTCTTATTTATGAGGCAGGCAATCACTGTTAAGTACAGTTAGTGAAATCCTGGGCAGTACATTTTTCTTGTGATTAGTTTGAATAACAAATAGCTGTCACAATGATATGTCGATGTTAGTAATAATCTTATCTGACATTCAGACAGCAACCTGCATTGTCAAATATATTCTGGGAATTAAACAGTGGACAGGAATGGGTGCCTGTTAGGAGCTCAGACTATTAAATGAAACACTGCCTATTAACTATTAAATGAAACTCTGAGACCCACAGACCCAGAGTGCAACTCACTTTACCTCCACCCTGCAGGATGGGCACAATTCCTGGTGGGAATTCATTACCTTTTCTATTAGAATTTTTAACTGTTCTTTCTCTCATTCAACTGGGTAGCATTCAAAGTGAGAAATCCTAAATAGGTTTTTGACAAACTAGATTATATTACTATAAAGAAAATTTGCTCATGAAGAAAAGACCATCAAGGATTCCTAATCACAAATGAATTGGTACATTCTCTGATCAAATAAGTCATTACATTTCTGGCTGTCAAGCATGATTGTAACTGTATCATGCTGTTACATGTTTTTCCTAGGCATTTGTTCTTGGCCACTGCTGAAAAGAGGAAACAGGGATAAATTGGCTTTTGATCTGTCCTACTACAGCAGTCCTTATGTTCTTATGTTCAAATATGTAAGACACAATGTCTAAGCAGAGCCCATTCTTTCCAGAAGGTCACTAGAAAGCCTCCACATGTACATGAAGTTCCAGGACCATTTCTCTGTAGCCAATGTTGATTCATTTCACCCAATTTAAATGTACTGACTCCCAAAACTCCTGATAAGTGTTTATACCAATCACAAAATCAATGACAGGTAACAGATTGCTCAGATGTCCTTGCTCTCTGTCTTTCTCCTCTGACATTTCTCAGAAAAAGTTTGTTTGGCACAACCAAATAGCGAGTACGTTATCTACAGAAATTTGGATAAGATTCAACATGACTGACATTAGCTATTCAAGGTTAGGTGTCCCATCTCACGTCCTCGTTTAGCCTACCTCTGTGGCTAGGAATGACAGGCAGGGTCCTCTACTCTAAGGCACCCCATCTATCTTATCAACTGACTTATGAAGGTGTCCAGAGTAACTCAGGCTAGATGCCTTATTTGTTAAGAGATAATAGTATGTTACATAAATGTCTTTCACTCTACTGCTCATTCATTTTTTTTACTTCATGTTATAATAAAAGTTAAATTTCCACCTACTTGTTTATGCATGTCTGTGTGTCTCAACTGGGTTGAGAAATCCAGCATATTGGATTATGCAAAATTAACATAAAGCATGAAATCCCAGTCATGGCATCATGAAGACTTTCCTTTCAAACCTACAGTGAGAGGTCACAGAGCACTCTGTGTTTCTAAGCCATTTCTGGGCAAATAATCACAGGATGATCAATTAGTTCATTTTACCAGTTCACCAAAACAAGTGCAGAAGGGGTGAGTGCTGTGGTGCTGATTCTACCCTGCCTTTATCCTTTAAAAACATACCTACCATAAGAAGGGAGAATAGAGGAGCCTATGCCAGCCCACACTCTGTCTTATGTTTATTAAGTAAAGATGTCTTGTAGATCTCATTCTCACCATTTCCAACAATATCATCATCTCAGCCAGGAAATGTAGTTCCTTATCCTCCTGCACAGTTCAGTTTGCACTGCTTCTCTTTGTTCTGGCTGTGGTTTGCATCCTGTGTAATGTCCGAGATAGCACCCTGTTTGGTAGGCTGATGTGCAAATAGATACAGCAGCTCCTAAGGTGCTCCCTGTTTATTCCCAAACACAAAAGAGCTGAGTAGGGGTAAAGGACCTGTCTGTTGAAACAGAGAAATTCAATTTGTAACAAAAGAATGTCTTCAGGCAATTGTTTGGAAATATCACTAAGATACTGAAGATTCACTTTATCCTCTGCTGCAAATGGCAAAGAAAATTAGCTAGCTGGAGCCTCATTGGTGAGCTTATCACCTAATGCCTGGCAAGCGAATATCGAAGTTGCTGGTGTTGCCAAGCAACTGCCTGAGGTTGACAGTGGTCAGAGCAAATGCAAGCACTTGGAGGAGCATCATGCAGCTAAGGTCAGCTCAATGTACTGTGGCATGCCACCATTCCTAGATAGCAGGACAGCCGCGTCTGCCCTGGAGGTGCAAGTAGCCCCTCTCTGATCAGCAGGGGTCTTCGGGAGCCATTCACGGTAAGCTGGATGGAGATGGAGTAACAATTCTCCAACCAGCAGAATGAACTTAAAAAGGAAAACTCTTTGCAGCCAAACATGGCCTAACCTTCAAAATGTCATAGATGCAGCACTGATCTCATTGATTTTGCTAGTGCTAGAATCACAGAATCACAGAATATCTAGGTTGGAAGAGACCTCAAGATCATCGAGTCCAACCTCTGACCTAACGCTAACAATCCCCATTAAACCATATCCCTAAGCTCTACATCTAAACGTCTTTTGAAGACTTCCAGGGATGGTGACTCCACCACTTCCCTGGGCAGCCTGTTCCAGTGTCTAACAACCCTTTCGGTAAAGAAGTTCTTCCTAACATCTAACCTAAAACTCCCCTGGCACAACTTTAGCCCATTCCCCCTCGTCCTGTCACCAGGCACGTGGGAGAACAGGCCAACCCCCACCTCGCTACAGCCTCCTTTGAGGTACCTGTAGAGAGCCATAAGGTCGCCCCTGAGCCTCCTTTTCTCCAGGCTGAACAAGCCCAGCTCCCTCAGCCGCTCCTCGTAGGACTAGCAGCTGAACAAGATGATTTAGTATACCTGGGACAAATCTCTATCATGGGGACCAACTACATGAGCCCCATGAGGGTATGTCCTTGCATGTACCTCTCTTATCTCGAGCACCAGGTACTTTCCAGTAGCAATGCCGTGAGCTGGGACTGGCTCCTGACCCATGGTAGCTCATGAACCTTGGCCAAGAAACTTTTGGGAGACTGCTGGTCAGCCTCAGCCAAACACAGCTGGGGGCTGTTCCAGAGGTACACAACTGAAGCCTGGTGCCCAGGAATGCTCCTTATCACATACATTAAAAAGTAGCCTGCAATACTGCTTCCTCTATATTTCTAGTCTAGATTTACATCTGTAGAGTGGCGGAGGCCCAATTCTGCAGGTGTCCTCAGATGACTGTTAGATCCCACTGGCTTCTCCCTTGGCTGAAAGTTGCCACTACCTTCAGATCTGCTTTGCTAGATAACTGATCACAACAAGAGTGTATTACCCCAGCAGAAAGCCTGCAAGGCCATGGGGAGTCTTCACTTGCTTACCTGTTTTGAATGCAGGGCTCTTGCACTTGTGATCCTTTCTCTAGCAATAATGAACCATCTGACCTTGGGAAAGTTATTTAATCTCTCTGCTTAGACTCCTCATCCCAAATGGATGTCTCATCGTCATGCTTTCAGGATTCATTATTTAACAGATAGTACTGCTGTTTAATCTTTGTATTATAGTAGCATCTGGAGGTCTCAGCTGAGAGGCAATATATAAATACAATGTGAAAGACAATTTCTTCTCAAAGATCTGACATTGTAAGCAGAAAAGCAGCATTGCAGGGTGATTTACTACAGATCACACAGGGGAGTAGAGTCAGAGCAGTATCTCCCACCTAATTTTGTGACTGCTAAAATAATAGAATTGTCATAGCCTTTACATACATGAAAAATAGTATATACTATAAAATGGTGTGTACTTTATGAAAGAATATTTGTCATAGCCCTTGGAAGATCAACAGGGTTAGTGAAGAGTTATTCAGAGGATAAAAGTAGTCAAAAACATCATTTAATGTAGATATGTTTGTAAGACATCAGTGAATACCTTCTAAATGTTTCCTTAAAAGGCCTACGTCATAAAAAACTGATTTGAGGTGAAACTGATTATGTAGCTACTATTTCAGTTATATATACTGATGCTTCTGAATGAAGTAGAGTGATATTACTTGCTCAAAACATTTTTCAGTGAACATTGAAGATCTGATGAAACCAAACTGTTTTGTAAATTCTAGTCTGTTTTGCTGTAAAACATATGAGAAAATACTTTAGACATGCAACATATTAATATGCTAAACAACCAAAGTATTTGACCAAGCAAACTTCAGATTTTTTTTTTTTTTTCAAAACCATTTTTAAGAGTGGTTTTAAAAGTTCAAAATGGTCATTGATTTTTTTTTAATTTTTTTTAATCAACTGAAACAAATGGGGCTACATGTTAAATATATATATATATTTTATATAAAATATTTTACTTCAAAACTTTTTCTTTCCCAAAAATAATTTGAGCCTGACTCAACATATATTGCATTTTGAACTACATGTTTTTTTATAGGATATTCTTTGCAAAATTGCAATTTATAATTTCTGGCAGCCTCTCTGACTCTTACATTCGTAATTATCACTTTTATCATTGACAGTTAATGGTTGTCTGAGTATTTTATGGTCTTGATTTATAAAGATGTCTCCATTAAGGAGACAGCGTAAGCATGTAGTAGGATGCATGTTCTTGAAAGTTTTTCCAAGCTGCTCCATATCCAAATAAGCCTTTATTTTTTCATTATGTTTTATATCACTAATTAATTTTTAATTCACATAGTCACAGAAATCTACAATAATCCTGCCCCCTCTTCCCCCCCCCCCCTTTTTCTTTTTTTTTTTTTTTTGTCAGACCATACTGTGGCTTGTTCTCTTGTGCTGATGAATGTAGCTTCTTCTTTCTTCTTAGCAAAGCCCTGGTCTTTTGTTAGATCCAGAAGAGAACGCTGATGTTGTCCAGAGCCACCTGAGGTCAAAATTGAACCTTTATGTAATCAGGGACTTTTGGATCCATCTCTGAGGTCTGACAGTGCTGAAGGTGTTCTTTGGCTGATGAAGCTACTCTGTAAAGTAGCAATGAAGCTGTTAATAAAATTACAAATTGTAGCCTGAGAACAAAGTCTTTTATTTCTCTGAATAAGACCTTCTAAGTTTATAACCTGGCAGCAACTCATCTGGCAATTCATCTGGCATGTTTGGCAGGACTGGGGATATGACCATTAGACTTAAAAACAAAACAAATCAAAACAAAACAAAACAAAAAAGCCACCACCCTTATCAATGTCACTCTGCTGACATGATATGGGATGGTCATTAAAGTTAAGATTTGTAACTTTACTGAGTCTTAGACATGATTCTGTTTTATTAATTTGTTATTTGTTGCCTTATTCAGGGTACAACAATGTGCGCTAACTACACAAAGAAACAAACAATACAAGCATTTTGCAATCAGTCCAAGAACCATACCCTTCAGCAAATATATTTAACTTCAAGATGCTCAGTTGAAGTTTAGGGAACTACTCACACCTAGAGAAAACATTTCTTTGGGCAAGTGTTTTGAAAATGGACAAAGTACGTATATGACATCTTTCTCAAAGTAGCAGAGAAAGCTAACATCACAAGCAACAGGCATGCTTTCCCTTGAGTCTCTTGTTAGTCCTTTGATCCATTTGTCTCACCAGGTTGATTGATTTTAGTCTGGATACATAATTGGCGTTTAAGAGAAGCATGGAAGAAAATAAGGAATCTTTAGACATCTTTTAAAGAGAACCTCAGTGCAAGAAAATAGCCAGGGACACTGCATGAAGTTGTCATGTTTTCATTAATCCACATCCACTACATTGTTTAGGATAGTCCTTATTGTGGCATTTCATTGCAATCTATGAGCACATTCTGGGAATTAAAGACATACAGAAGGATTCTCCTGAAGGAAAATCTTTCCGTCATCTATGGCACAACTTGCTTACTTGGTATTTAATTTTGTTTCATTCTGTTTTGTCAGTTAGGACCTCCGTGTGTATGAGAAAAAAATACCAGACTGATAGCAAAATGAGATGGCTTCTGTTTTTCCAGTGTCAGCCTCCCTGGATGCTTTCCCATTAAGCAGAGTGGTATAATCACAAGGCTTCCATAGGTGGCTGTTGCTTTGCTGAGGTTCACAGTATGCAATACTGAATAGAGGGATTTCCAGTAATGAATAGGACTGGCTTGGCTTCTCATGATTGCAGAGCAACACCAGGATGGACCCTTGAAGCTCCTGAGCTTCCAAGGCACCTTTCTTGATCCACTTGATCAAGAAAGTGGATCCACTCAATGTAGTCTGGAAAATATTTCAGAACCTTTCAGTTCATTCTTTTTTACTTGATTTAAAAGATGCACAGTGAGGCTGGCTTAAAAAAGAAAGCATCTGTGAGCCTGCATTATTTAATTCTGGTTTCAGGCATGTGAAAAATAGTGAAAATAAGAACCCACCCGTAGTATCACTATTTCAGCTGTGTTAGAATACAGAGTAGAGACTTTACGGGTGGCTGAAAAATAGCCATCAAAAATGTTTTCAGTAGAGGTATTTCCATTGTTTCTGATATTTGTGGAGGAAGAGGTGCCAAAAAGTCAAATGTCACCTCTTCATAGCCCTGGAGAGCTTGCAAAATTATGGACTCATCTGCATTCTTCATTACCCACATTATCTGTGATAATTCTTTTTTCCCAAGAACTCCTATGATGAAAGACTGAAAAAGAAATGATGATGCATCTTAGAGGAAGCTGGAATCAAAAGGCAAAAATCAAAAGTCATAGAAATAACAGTCTCATGAAAACAGCAACATTTCCTTATGAAGGTCTCTAGGTTTTCTGACAGAATATTTGTGAGTTTTAGGTAATTTTAATGAAGGCATTTGAATACCTGTTAATCATCAAGGCATTTAATTTTGAACTGGAAAAAAAATATTTTAATGAGTATGGATTTGCATATTTCACTTCCATATTAGTACTGGAAAGATGATCAAATCATCAAGCTCCCGTTGACACAGCTGAACCAATGCTAAAACAGCTGGGATTTTTCTCCTAAAATTCCCTGGTGTGAATAGGCTACAGATACGCTAACACTAATATCTCAGAACTTAACATTCCCAGGCTTTGGGGAAATGCAATTCAAACACAAAATTAGATCTGTAAGGTAGTTCAAAATTTATATATGTATTTTTCAAACTTAACTCATATCCAATTTAAATCATTCTAGAGGAGGTAAATTTAAATATAATGAGCGAAGTGTTTCACTTTATGGGTAAGATAACTTTAAAAGCCACCCAAGTGAAAAAAAAGGAAAGCTGTATCGAGAAATGTCCTCCTAAGTATATTCCATCTCCAAAAAATAACTCAATTATTCATATTTTGATTCATTAAATATTTTTAATACTAAGCATTTTTAAGTTTATAACTTTCTCTGTTTATTAAGTTTTGCTCACCCGTCAGAAATGTCATCGTCCATGCAATCTATAACTACTTCACTTTTGCTTTGCTGAAGTTTGAGCAATAATAGTAAACACCTGTTCCCTTTAAATAATTAATTTATCTATTTATCTGTCTTCTGCATATCACACTATGTTGTGTGGTTCTGAATATTCTGGAGCATGGAGTTGTACTAGGAATTTGAGAATAACTATAGCTTTAAAAGATTTTCAATTTATGCTCTGCAAAGATCACTCAACATAGAAAATTTTTAGAACAAATGAAAGGGTGTTTATTTATTGCTACAAAAAATACTGTGATGTGGAAAAGAAAAGTGACTTGTCTTAAATTTAAGATTAACTTTATCCCCTTAGCCTGAGCCTTTAATCTGTAGAAAAGCCTGGGGATTTATGAGTGTTAACAGACCTGAATTTTTTATTTCTCCTTCTTTCCTTTTACTTGTTCATTTTCCATCTGTGTGTCCCCTAAGAACCTGAGAGCAATGATTGAAAGGAAAGATATGGTGATTTATTTGATATGTCTCTATTCTGCCACACAGGCAGAAGTACAGTTAAAACCAAGGTGATTGCAAATGACTTAACTGAACATAAAGTTTTGAAATTCAATGGCACTGAGTGTACAGCTGGTAGAAATACCTGGGAAAGCACATATGTTTTAAATGAGCACTGTTAATCTTATAGGACTATGTCAGTCTATGACCCTGAGAGGTGATCCATGGCTTTTGATGTTGAAAATTCCTTAGGAATTTTTTCCTGTTGCAGAGATGATTCTTCTAAATGTGAACATTTTGAAGCATATGTTGAAATATATTTTTACAATTTCTCTAACATCTTAAATATTCTTTATTGAAACATAAACTCTTTGTGGTTCACACAATTTCTAGTATGTGAATTTTCATTTGCGTTTTCTAGAGGAGAAAGAAACTGAAAAAAGGTCTTCATGAGACTTACACTCTAATTACTATGCTGTTGTGAAATGGGCTTTTACATAAAAAAATCTCACTCTAATAGCCGCATTTAAAGATATTTGAGAATATTTCTAATATCTTCTGCATTTTTTCTGATTATTTTCTGCATCCTCAGGCTCTACAAGAGAGAACTCCAGGTTCTGCATCCTTATTTAATTGACAAATAGAAGCTTCAAAGTTAAGGTTACATTTTAGATACTTCCATTCTTAGTGTTTCCTATTAAAAACATCTTCAAATATAATATATATGTATATATATATAATGGATCATTCTTCTCAAGTAGTTTTCCATATGCTTGTGTAAAGAGTTATGCCCTAACACCTGCTTTCCAAATTTAATGTTATGCCTAGAATTTATATTTGTAACCTCTGACATATAAGCACCCACATTCTGTAATGAACTGGTCCAAAAGAGTTCATAAGGCTGCTTATCCTTCACTGGAATAAACTGGAAATAATTCTACTAAATATGATGAAGTTACAGTGGTAAGGCAGCATTGAATGAGGTCTTTCAAAATAAGTGCAATTAGCACCTGATTGATCTAGGAAAAGCAATTTAATAACTAATGAATATTTGAGAGAGACTTGCTGAAGGAGAGTAAATGCATTGGAAATAGATTAACTCACAAATAAATAGGAAAACATAAATCAGGGGAGGGGAATAATAAAAAATTCATCAACCTAAAGACAGTAATGAGCAAGTGTATTTTAAATTCAAGAACAGTATCTTTTTGCTGAAAGGTATTTTCTGGTAAATTCTCCCCACCCCCCACCCTCACACCTCCCAGATTTTCCTCTTGTCTCTTGTACCATATGTTTACTTGGATCATCCTGAACAATTGCAGTCTTCCTGTACTCAAATCTCACTTAGTGAAGCACCTGCAAGCACCAGTTGGCATTCTTTTATGATAATCCAATATGTGAATGGACAAACAAATGTTTTGTTATTTAGATACAACCAGGCACTTGCTAGGTAACTCTACTGCATATAAACGAATATTGGATGAATAAGGATTTATACATTCATTCCTCCATTTTACCATTTCCTTGGCTTACAAAACTCATACATTGCAGCAGTAAGGAAAAAAAAAATAAAGTTTTATTTTTTCAAAGCTGGTTTTACCATGTTTGATCTTTTATCCTGTAGAATAATAGAAAGTTTAACTGTAGCTTTAGATGAAGTGAATGTCCTTAAAACCAAAGAAAATAAATATCTGAAAATTCAAATACATCATGTGACATGAAGATAAAATGAGGGATTAATAGATTTCAAAGAGAACACATGAAATACATCCCTTTTCTGAAATAAATATGTCTAAACCTCACCACAAAGTTGAGAAAAAGAGAAAATGGAAGGGGAAGAAGAGGGAGGAAGGGAAAGGGGAAAGGGAAAAGAAAAAGGAGAAGATATTTGCCAAAACAAACCAGAATAAAAGATGGAAGGAGTTTTCTGTTATAGCCTCAGTAATGTTACTCTTGTAATTCTATTTGGCAGTGAAAAATATAATTGCATTTTGAACTTTGAACCCTTGCCATTCATTTCTGTACCATGACCTCAGTAGCCTGTTTGATTGCCAGCCTGTTGAGGTACAAAGAGCAAAGCAGTGGGAAATGACACAGCAGAAATCAAATTGCATGAGTCATATTTATTTATTTTTTTTAATTTCCTTTATGTTCCTTATGTAATTCTGATGGCAGCAGAGCTAAAGTTAATGAACAGTAGTAAAAGCATCTGCTGTAGCTGTGTCTGTAGATTCACCTCTGTGTTCACAACTGCAGCTCTGCAAAATTCACCCAAGGTCTCTTTGAAACAAATTTTTTGGTGAGGTGAAAAATATCAGAATTATATAGCTCATGAAGGAACCACATAGTGTTGTCATACCATAAATAAATTCTGACATTTCCTCATTAGTGACTACAATAGCAGTGAGTAAAAATTTTGGAAATTCTGGTTTTTTGCACTCCATTAGGCTGTTATAAAATATTCATGAGGTTAAGCAAACTGAGCAACTAGAATACTGTGAAATGTTCACTGTGCCTTTTACACAGATTACCAAAGGCAAGTATCACCTTCTTCCCCTCAGGGGTGCCCAGACTTTCCGAAGTAGAAGAGAAAAACCCCATCAGATTAGTTTCGGGGCTTTGCAGCAGGAGGCATTACTTGTACATAATTGCTCAGTTTCATTATTCATGGATTAAGAGCAAGGTGCTCAGGTGAAAGAAAGTGGCAAGGGCCAGGGCACTACAGGGAAGATATTTAAGGGTTAATTCAATAAAATACTTTAATATAACTTATGAAAAAATAATCTCCTGAAAGAGGAAATGCCAAGCATCTAATTAATTTGTGTGTTGGTATTGTCATGTGCAATCCATGTAAGGAAGTCCATAGGGGACCAATTACTTTCTCACGAGAATCACATGAGTAAGGGTAGGTTTTTGTTTGTGTTTTAATTTTAGTGCCTGCTCCTAGTAATTAAATAGTGACTGCACTCTAATAGCTCAAATTCCCACAAATGTTCCACTCAAGTGAACTTCGTTTTCCCTTGAAGGGAGGCAAGCAGAGCTACCAGTAGGGTAGCAGGATGCTGGGCCAGGGGTCAAGAGCTTCTTGATTATTCCAAGCTTTCTCCCTTAGTTTCTTTAGGCCAAGTTCCTTAGGTCTAAATCCTCAAATGAGGAACTTAAATCCAATGAGTCTTGCTTGGCTAACTTGAGGAACTTGTTGCCTAAAACATGCTGACTTTGGGAAAGCTGCTTACCCAACTTAGTCTTGATTTCCCAGTCTGATAAATAAAGTCAATTCAATGTAAGCTACTACAGGCAGATTCATGAAGATTTGTATGCATACAATCAGGTGTAGGTCTTGCACAAATACCTGTGTGATAAAACTGTGACCTTGAGTCCTCTCTTCATTTGCTACTTATCCCAGGCAATTGGACTCCATGGTCATCCACGTGCCAGCTGCTGGGAAACAGGGGCTCTCTTGAGCCCATGCCCAGAAGAATCTTAGACCTAACAGTTCTGTGACATGGCACATCTATCATAACTAAGTTCATCGTAGTACAGAAACTAGATTTATGTATTTGTCCAGCAAAGATCTGGCTACAGGCATATCAAATTGGATTTGACTGAAAATGCACCATATATTTTGACTAGGTTTTGAATATTTTTCTGCTTACCTGAACAGAAAATGTAGAACATACCTCCATCTTAGAAGGTGTTTTAACATGATAGTTATGGAGGTGGGAAACACGGAGACCGAATCTGGACTACTTACCCTCTGACTAGTATCAGTAGGTTCAAGAGATTCATTATCAGCAAGAGGTTGCCTGGGGGAACAGTGGCCTCAGTATCTCCACTCTTTTCTAGAAAGCAATCATCCTGCTTTTAACCAGCTAACTTTATTTCGTATTGCTTATGTTAGCAATCCTGAAGTATGGTGCAGCTAAAGCCAGGTTTAGGCAAGTCCCCTGTTTAAAGAGGCTCCTCTAAGACTGCCAGAGTAGCACAGAGCCATGACTTCAAGTGAAAGAGGCTGGGAGTAGTTGTGCTCTCTGTTGTGGGATGGGAGATAAGGTTGCATTGTGCTGTCTTGATATCACTGGCAGTTTTTTTGAGAACGAGTTAGCATCTGCCTTACTTGCACATTAGTAGTGGACTGCCCTGAGGCAACCAAAGAAAAGGGGAATATTGTCACTACCCACACTTTCAAAATAAAACAGTAAGCCATTTCCATTCAGCTTTCTTTAGACAAGGTCACAGGCTCTTTGCTTCAATGAGTTCTGAACAGATGCAGGCACCTGAAAAGTGCTGTCTATAGGAGATGACTATATTCTCAGAGTTTTCTTGCTGTGTTGTTATAGGCAAATCCCTGTTCCATGTTTTGGCCTTAGGGATTTTCTTTGCTGGAAGTGCTGATTATTTTAAAGACTTCTAGAATGTAATTTATTCTGCCTAAACACTGAATAAGGAGCTGAGGAACCTACCTCGGTACTCTAGGTCTCAGCCTCAGGAAGGCCAAATCATCACTCTAGTCTGTGTCAAAGCACATGGGTGTCAGCTTGGAGCCTGTCTCAGATTTTTATCTGGTTTAGTTTCCTCTAAAGGTTAAGCTTTTCTTGCTATAAATACCACAAAAGTAACTAAGTGCTCTGCGTCATATGTAATACAAATTTCAAGCACTTTTACAGCCTTAAGACTGACAGATAAAGAAAATAAACTACTTTATCTATGTCACAGTCATGACTGCACTTGAATCTGTGGAGTGAATGCAACTCTTGTAGGTGACAAAATACTAGTGTCAAGAACAGGTGTGCAGTGCAGAGATCTGTTGGATAGCAGAATGATGGGGTGATACTGGGGCTCACAAGACCACACTGTGAGGTGGGGAGGACGAGATTACACTGCCTTTTAATTCTCTTGGGTTCCTGGGAATGCAGCTGACCTCCAGTACAGGTCACAGCTGCTCAAATGTGCACTGTGGCACGTGTTTGCTGTGGGTAGAAGGTTGTTACAAGAGGAGGCAGCTGACAAGTAAGGAGTTATGGCTCCATCGCTGCAGAGGTCAGGGATCTCCAGCTCTCTGGTCTACATGCTGCTAATCCTTGCAAACAAAGTGTTTTATGCCACAGCCTTGAATTCGTAGTGCTGGGAATATTTTTGGTCTAAAGATCAAAAATTTTTGAATTTGGTTTTCAACTTCATCCAAAAATCATGTTCTTAATATAAAAGAACAAATGCTATTTAACAAACCTGGAACTATGGTCATAATAAATAAGGGATAGTTACTTGCAATTTTATATCCCCTTTCATCCAGGATTTTCTGTATGCAGTATAAGCATTCATTAATGAAGCCTCATGATAGCACTGAGTTACAGCTATTTAAAAGATAGAGGATTGATACCAAGAGACTAAAAAACTGGGTTGCAGAGGAATTGACTGCAGATCCAGTGATTAAAATATAACAGAAATTCTGGTATTACGTACTTCTAAATAATCGTGCATCATTCAAAAGTCATTGACAAATATTTGCCTTCCTGAAACCTGAGACATGCTGCACTTCCCTTGAAGTAATGCAGTGTTACCTAATCATTATAGTTGCGTGGTCTCTTGTAATTCATAGACCCATGGATGGATACAACTGTGAAGGGTATTAGGAGAACCATTAGTCCATTTCCCCAGAATAGTAGCTTCTGAGAGATTTGTTAGGACAGGCTGTTTTGCAACAGTATAATGTCCTTAAAGACCTCTAATGTTAGAGATCCTCTGGCCTTCATCAGTAAAACATTTATATTGATTTTCTATCTCTACACTTGCAGTACTTTCCATGAAGTCTGACTTGCATTTTTCTTCTAGTAATTTAAACCTCTGGCTTCTTGTCCCATACTCTGTGGCAATGAGTACCAGATGTTCCTCCTCATCCTTTCACAATAACCTTATACACACTTGAAAATGTTATCATGACTCTCATCATCCTCTTATTTAGGTCCCTTTGATCCTGGTGCAATGCTTCCTTGACTTCTGACTGTTATTGTGTCTCTGGAATATTCTCCAGCTGGTCTGCAACTTTCTAGAATGTTATTGCCTGAAGGTTATTGCAAACCTGGGGCATAGCTAGGGGGACTTGACCACCACTTGCAGTTCTCAATAAGCCCTTATGTTTAGTTGCAGAATGGCTATCTGGCCTGTTCCCTATCTTTAGTTTCCACAGCTGAGAACTCCTGCCTGAGAGCTGCATTTGTCTCTACTGAATTTCACCTTGTTCTTTTCAGCCCATTCTTCCAATCTGTCAAGATGATTTTTGAATTTGAATCCTACCCTCCAATTTACTCACAGTCCTTCGTAGCTTCATGTCAGCTGCAAATTTAATAAGTGTATGTTCCATTCCATAACTCAGGTCATATTGCATAGACTTTTATGAGCTCTGGGAAGAGTGAAAGAAATCAGCAGACAATCTGACAAAAGCCTCTACTTCTATGTACCACTCAATGGCAAATAAAGTTTTTTTTTGTTTGTTTTGTTTTGTTGTTTTTTTTTTTTTTTTTCTTTTTTCTTTTTTCCCCAAATATATCCGAGTCTTTGGTTTTAGTGCTCTTTTTAAAACTCCCTATTTTTTTTTACCCCTGCTTTACTTATCAGAATAATTTTTCTCATACTAACTATTATGTTAATGGTTTTTAAAAGTTCATTGCAGGATAGAGATGTCAGATGGAGAATGATAGCCACTCACATTGTGCTAGTATTTTTAATGTTGAATTAAGCTATAGAACTCAATAATACAATACAAATGCCACTAATATGACAAAGATTATCCAAAACTGCTGACACCACCAACCTTCAAGGGAAAATTACTGTGTTCAGCTTTAATCAGGCCTTTCTCAGAAGCTTTTATGTAGCTTTCCACTCATGCAGGTCAGGGCATCTGCCAAAAGAGTATTTTCCTTGCTGTTTATGTAGTGCAGCAAGTGACCATTTAGCTTAGAGGAAAGAACGTAAATCCTAATGTGTTTGATTTGTGGGGCTATGGTGGCACCTTTTCCGTCAGAAACAAAGCTTTCTCCTAGCTTAGTTTACTCAGCAGGGACTGTAAAGCTGGATAATCCCATGAGTTTCAGCTGTTGAACCTGTTGCAGATACTTAATACAAAATGACAGAACCACTGTTCTTTAATATTTTTTTTCATTTATTTTTTTTTTTTTTTAATTCTGAAGGTATTGTGTATTGGCCCATCCTGAAATAAAACTTACAGTAACAGTTAATGTCATCTCTGTAGCAAACCTTTGCAATTTACATTCACAAGCAATCTGCAGTTACCTGGAAAGCAAAGGATTTTAGTTGAGGTTATATAACAAGGTTTGTCTTGGCTCATGTAAAACACATCATGAAAACCATACAAATCTTTAAAAAACATCTTTAATGTGGGAAGCAAAAAAAATGTCTGGAAAATAGTTTTCTTTTTTCAACTTTTCTTTAAGATTTCATTTACTATAATTTATCTACATCCATAATTTTTTAAGTGATTACAAATGTGAATATCTGCTTGTATCCTGAGGAACCCAACAAAAAGGAACCTGAATAGGTTTTTATATTTGTTATATTCTATATGACATCTTGTACTACCTTTGTCAGTATAAACCAGATGAGTTTTCTGTGATACCCAACAGCTGCTTCACAGGATGCACCTTCTCTTTTACCCTCTTCATATGGTATTTTTTTAGTAAGTAATGTTTTCAATGGTTCCTGTGAGGAGTTTTAAAGTTAGTTGAAGCCTTTACATTTTAGACTACACTACCCAGAACTCTTAACAGGCTGCAGACTGAGAAGCTAAGATGTGCTGACTTTTCAACAGGTTAGTCTATGGTCCTTTTTTGCCAAAAATAAAAATCCTCACTTCAGATATTCTCCATCTTTAACAAGGAAAATATACCATAGAGTATATTCTTTCAATTTATGCTTTTAGCAACATTTCTGGGGGTGTCATTTAGTTCTGTGTTAGAGCCTTTTTTAGTGCAATGGCAGATCTCTTTAAACTTTGCCCAAAATAATAGCAACTAAAGTTTGTTGGATGACTTGATCCTAAGGAAACCTGAATATGTTGCCAAGAAGGGCATTGACACTTACTGGCATGCATTTCTCTATCAGACTGTTGATATAACCTCAAGCAAGATAGCAAACAGTGCTAGCTGAAAGACCCAGTGCAAATAAATAAAGCATTCAGAGAGGAGGGATCCATAAATAACACTTCAAAAATTATAAAAAGTAGCTCTGGGCACAAAAGGACTTACTAATTATTTTTCACTACTTCTTCTTGGTAGGATTCTCCAGAACATAAGTGGAAGTCCTCTTGTTTCTTTTTTTACCCCAAAGAGACACTGTCATTAAAGTCAGCCTGTCTGTGATACCTCTCTTTTCAAAGGCCCATGTGGACTGGACACACTGTGTAAATTAAATATTAGGTTAGGAGTCTTTCTTGGTATTGTAGGACCTGCTTGCAGGGTCCCCATGAGAGGCACATTGAAAAACAGGCTCAGAAGCAAATGGATCCAGGGTTGCTGCTATGTGGTCAAACCACTTTATATTCTTAACTCTTCTCCTGTATTCCTCAAGGGCTGGTCAACAAAACAGGGAGTATGGGAGAATTGTCGTAGAGATTTGTTGTTGTTATTATAAGTGTCATCAGTTGTCAAGAGCAAAAAGAACTTGTCAGCCTAAAACAAAACTGAAAAATGTATCTCGTATTTCTGCAGTGAAGAATCATTTGGGAAAGAATTGAGAGGAATTAAGTTTAGTTGTGATTCCTAGAATAAATTACAAAGACTTTGGAACTGCCTAAAAGGAAAAATAATAAGCACTCCCAAAGGCAATCCCTGCCTTCTAATTTGTTATGATACCCCAACCTAGACATATATTTTTGCCTTTTTTGAATAATAGTCTAATATTATGGGGCCAAACTAAGAGTGAGTATTGTCTCACTTCTTTGAATCTTCACAGTATAAATTCACCAGCATAAATTCTCAGCTTGGCCCACTGAATGTTAAAATCTATCACTGCTAGCCATAATCCCACAAGAGTCAACATCTGATATATAGAAAGTTGTTTTCAACTACATTACCCTTGGGAAGAAAAAAAAAAAAAGAAAAAAAAAAAAGAGGTTGTTTAATATATCTGTTCAGAGGTACCTTGCTGGTGGTATGGTAACCAGCAATTACAGCAGTACTTCTGATTTCTGTATATTATCTCTCATAAAGTAACATTAAGGAAAATCAAGAATGTCTTTACCACCAACAAAATACAGACTAGCAACATCAGTGGCATATTGACCTATTTTCAACAAAAGTAATTTATATTTCACCATTACTACTTGTAGAAATGCGTCATGGATCTAAAATACCTCAAAAGTGAGGAGGGACATCTTTTCCTTTCTTTAGGGCTTCTGTGGTATGTGGACCTAATTACCATTATGCTTATCAGAAAGTGGAGGTTCTTTTCTACATTGTTATAATTGACATTTTCTTTGGAAAACAAAGACCTTTGCCTGTTTAAAAAAAAAAAAAAAATAAAAAAAGTGAATATTTGACAGTGAAATTCAGTGAAATTGCAGTGTGGTACCAGCTGTGCGTCGTAACAGACTTTCTTCACTTCCTCGTTCTGGGCTCTCATGTGGGATTATCTTCAGTAGCCCAGAGGATATGGTGGACCCCCTCAGTTGTGGAGGTTTGGGTTGTACCTTCAACAACAAAGACAACTGCAGAGGAGATCTTCTGTTTAGGTAAACTGCCTGGCTTCTAGTGAAAGGGAGGTATGAGGAAAGTCTGTGGAAAACAGAAAGAAAAAGAAAAGAAACTCTTTAAATGCAAACTTAATCTGCTTATGAAAAAGAGGTAAATCAATTGAAATTTCATCCAAAAATATGTTGATGAAATGCGATGGACAAACTCCAAATTTTATGACTTTTGGCACTATTTTCAGTTCAGGAGAGTGGGAAATAAATTTGGGAAAGAACCGTGGAAAATAAATAATAATAAAAAAAAACCTTTAATCAAAAGCACTGAGCAAGTGAAGGAGTTGAGAATAAAACATAAGAGAAAATAGCAAGTTTTTCCGAAACCTAGGCTGATTTATATCTGCCATATAGATGCACTGTTACAGATGACTACAAATATCTCTAAAATATTTATGTATTTCTATTTCTCAGTATTCATATAGAGCAGTTATATGTCAGGATGTATAGAGCCAATTTTTTTGTTTTTTTACCCTTATACTTCATGACCTGAAAGTTGGACTTAATTGCATACTATCAACCCTCTTTGATAATAAATAAAGAGACAAATATCAAATGTACCTCAGCTAAAGTTATTACCTTGTGAAGGTGTGGGTGGGAAAGAAGGTTTCATCCAGTCATGAGGATAGCCCTTGTTCTTGTCACTGAGTTAAATGCAGAAAACACTGTTGAGATTAGGAGAAGACCAGAGCCTGCTCAGATGACGGACAGAGCTGCAGTGACATAGAGGCAGCTTTGAGGAGCTGTGATGACTCAAATAGAAGTGACCTAGAGACTGTGGAGGGATACCATTAAAAACTTGTTGACCCAACACCAGATATGCGGACACTTGGGCAAAACCAGAGGTAGAGGACCCAGTCTTCTTAGGACACCTCCTCAAAATGCAGATTCACTGCACCTTTATGTCAGATTGTTGTTCATGGAATGTAGGAAAAGTATTGCCACAAATATTTCAGCATTTACAGGTGTCCCCAAAGACTATGAGATATTTTTAAGAGATTTAAGGACTTATCTTCAAAGATAAATACACGGGCTACTCTCATGAATAGTGGTTTGGGGTAGGATTTCCCAAAATACATTTCAAGTATAACTACTCCAACAGATGACAGGCAACAGAGGGAATATTCAGAGCTCTCCAGTGTAGCTCTTGCCGCCCATGGGATGACACCTGCTGACAAGTTGTCCTCCAATAGTTCTTTCATCAGTGAGCGCTGGCTTAGCTTTCCCAAACTCATGGTCTGTTTCTTTCCCTTCTCAGCCCTCCACTGAGAAATTTCTATGTTTTACTTGCATGGATTTGTTGCTTGTGATGAAAGAAATAAAACTGGAACACCTAGTTCCAGTTTTACATCACTAAGTATCACCATGGCAGTTCATCACAATGAATTGGGACTTACACAGTTTCCTTTTTAACCTTTGCAATTTTGGACCCTACACTGAATTCAAACTTCTTTAAGGTTTTAAAATGGTTAAATAACATTTTTATTTCACCACTCCCATATATTAAGATTGGTATCAAAAAGAAATATTTTTTTTCTGTTGTTTTAATTAAGTTGGAAAAACACTTGTAAAAAAAAAATCAAATCAAAATAGCTATTCATTAGAATTTCTGACAATTTTTCAAGAGTTTCAGAGAAGCTTTGGATAGAACTTCAAGACTGAAATAATGTTTCAGCCATTTAGGCATACACTCAGTTGAGCAAGGTGCACAATTTTTCTTTCTGCCATAGTTTCCCTTCATGAGCTAGCAGCCAGCTATTGACTTTTGTCTGTTCATTTGGAAAGTGCTACAGTTCAACAAAATCCATGTTCCATTAGCTTGCCTGATTATATGAAATCTTGACAGGTTGATGATGAGAAAGAATATGAAAGAACTGTATTTAGACATTCATTATAGAGAGTGTATTTTCCAGGGGATTCTTCACAGCCATGCTTTGGGCAGCTATCACCATTTTTATAAAACTAAACTGGGCCAGGTGTGTACTGTATTAAAACTGGTAGTTAGTTCATCACTTTCTGTAGGTGATGGTCTTTCAGAAGTCTTCCAGACCAGTTTGTGATCTTCAGGGAGTTTGCCAGCACAGTGCTAAATAGGCACATCTTCTGCTTTGACAAAGCAAAAAGTGTTTGATGATGAGGAAAGATATCATAACTTAGTGTCTGCAATTATTGTGAAAGCATGAATACAGGGGAGTAAAGCATGGATTTAGATAACAAATTTTATTTATTATCTTGTAATGTTATCTCTTTCCCCTTGATTGCCCTTTTACAGGTTATCTCAGAACTGAATTTTAGTCACATACATATTATACTATTAAATATGAACTTTGAGAAAGAGAGGAACGATTGTACAGTGATGGGATAACAGGTCTCCTGGGTAGGAAAAAGCTGGTAGATGTCTCGTATCTTGAATTAAATACACATCTGGACATTCAGATGCATGACTAGGAAATGTGGACTGGATGAAAACAATTATTAGATTAATACATTACTCGTTGGAAAGAAGTGTATTAAAAGAGTAGGTGTTACTAATTCATGATTAAATTTGAAGGATGCACTGAGGGGGTGTTTACAGGAATTGTCCTGAACACTATGCAATGTTTCTGTTTGTGATTTGCAAGACAGGGTGGAGAAAACATGTATTAAGTTCACCAGTCGGGCAATACGTGTTTGAGAAGACAGGATAACAATTACAACAGTGTTGATAAATTGGAGAAATAGTCTGGAAAAATAGAACGCAATGCAATAAGGAAAAAAATGAAAATTTCTGCCTTTTTGCAGGAATAATAAACTGCGCAAAAAGCAGAAGGGAAGGCAGCATATCTTCAGAAATGAACTGAGGGTTAAAGTAAGTCTCCATAAAAAGAAAAGAAAAAAAGTGATTGTTAAAAAGGCAAACAAATACGTGTGTATACTCATTAAGTAACAGTTGTAACAGTAAGATTTCTGAGTAAGGTTATGTCTTCAGTATGTGTCCTGTGGCCAGCTTAGGTGCTGGAGAAAGATGCATGTTAATTGGAGAGAGACCAAAGGGCAGCAGTGAGAATGATAAAGATTAAGGAGGGACATATGGGGAAAAATGAAGGTGTTGGATATTTTTGGTCCAAGATCAGAAGACTAGAATTTTAAATAACAGTCCTTAGATGAGTGAGAGAATGAGCTCTTCCTTGTGTCTGCCTGTCAGATAGGAACAGATGCTCCTAAATTACAGCAAGGCAATTGCAGGCATAAGAAAGTATACAAACAAAGGATAATAAAGAGCTGGAGAGGTGTCCAGACAGCTCTGGAAACCCCATCTGAGAAATGTTTAAGAGCAGTTTGGGCAAATACCTGTCACAAATGACATAAGAATAGATCACCTAGTCTAGAGTAGAGGAATGACTGGATGACTCCTTGAGTTATTTTCAATTCTTATTTTCTGTAATTCCAGGACTGTGTTCACATTTAACCATGTTTGTATTCCATTAGCTGAGATAGCCTTACACTTCATTTTCAATATTTCTGTTCCTAGGACACAATGACATGTCAGCATTTCCTCCAAACCTACAAAAGGACTATCTCATCCAAAATGTGCCTGATGTAACATGGGATTGCATTATCCATTGTTTTCCTGATAGATTATAAATATATGTTTAAAAATCCTTATACTTTTGACAAATTTTCACTTTTGATCATTTCACCCTCGCTCTGCTCTCTGTTTGCTATCTGTTTATTGGGGACATTTCTCAAAAACTAGTCACCTGAGCAACAGTTACCAAAATGTATCTGTATCCAGCAAGGACCCTGAAGAGCAAAGAACACTCATATCCTCTCTCCTGTCTCCCCTCTGAGGACAATGGGTAGCATCTCAGGCAGAGGTACACGAGGTGCCTCTGATCTGCCATTAAAATATTCACTCAGATATCTGATGATCATACTGTTTGCTTTATAGTCATGCAGAGGGGTCACTCTTGGCTTTACAAAAGGATGCAGAGAACTCTTTATAGTTGTGTAATGTCCTGACTTTAAAAACAATCTTAATGAATTAATCTTAATGACTAAATCTAAAAATCTGTGAAATCAAAGGAAAGACTCCTATTGATTTCAGCAGGGCTGAATCAGACCCTTCAGAGGCAATCTCCAGAAGTTAATGTGCTGATTATGCATTGGTTTCTTCCTTTGTGATCTGCGCAATTGGTCTCATAATAACAAAGGAATCTAGAGAAATATGTATGAAAAACCAATGCAAGAATATTTCAATAATATTATTTCTGCCATCTTTTGTTTCCCTTTGAAAAATCTGCCATATTCCAACTAATGAATAGCTCAGGCAACCCAGTCTCCCAGTGATAAAACCTTTACAGAGAACTCCACTATTGCGTAGTCTCTTCTTTTCTGCTTAATGTTATTTAATGTGAATTTTCTGCTAAGAAAGCACAAGTAGCCTAGATAAAATGGAAGTATTGCAAACTTGCCTGGCAGTAAAACTGAATCTTTGCTTGCTCCTGAATATAACACTTATATCAGTGATCAGTGACATTTCTGCTTTGCATTTTATACATCATTCACCTGAGTTTCCCAAATCAATCTCTGTAGTGTGACATATCTGTAAAATACCAGTATTTTGCACAACACTGCCCAGCATTATTATGTGACTAGAATTTCTTTACTGATACAAACTATATGTATATGTGTAATACTGAAAACAAGTATGAACAGCTGCAATTTTAATTTAAGCATTTGAGAAATTCTCTGCTGCCTAATAAAATTATTTCAGTCAGCAGTGTCATTGGTTTCCATTGTATGCTGGCGAAGCATAGCACTGAAGTGCAAACTTTGACTTCATCTAGCAATGATCATTTAGTTAGGAGTCAAAAGAAAGTCTGCCTGAAGAGAACTCTAAGAAATCCACTGTGACGAAACTGGAATGTGTCTGGGATTTTTCACTTTATTTGTTTCTGCTCACTGCTTTGCCTCTACTGGTTAATGCGTGTTTCCTCAAAGCCTAAAAGATATATGATATGACAGGTAGGCTTTTTTCCTATAGCCCTGAACTTCGTTTTTTTTGAGACTTTCTTGTTGAACCAGAAAGTTATGTAGGTGTTTCTCTGGCAGTAAACTTCTGCATGCACTATTTTTGCAGACAGATGAGAAATGTTATATTATTCTAATAATTTTTTTTAGATGTACCTGAATCACAAACAACTTGGGGATGAGCTGTCATGAGGTACATAGAAATGAAAAATAGCATTTCCTCCAGCAACAGCATCATACTCAAAAAATATTTTGAAAATTTGCAGAGAAGTGGTTGGGCTTAGTACACATTCAAATGGAGCAAAACCACAAAACTTAATGAAAATCTGGAGTTTTACTTCTGACTAAGTGAAGCAAATAGCACAGTACAAAACAACAACAACAACAACAAAAAAAAAACCTACATAGGCGATTTCTCAGTTACTATCCATACAGAGCTTGTAAATCTGTGTCAAGACCTGTGTACTTTGTATATTCTGAAGAACACCCACTTTCCATCCCTGATCTCCTTCCCTGTCACTGCTAAAATGGCATAGATATGGCTAGAATTGCAGGGGAAGAAGTGTTTGGCCTTTCTTGCTCAGGAAAATGAGCACTCTGCAGTCTGCCTAGCACTGCAGAGCAAACCAAAACCCAGGGCAGAGGCTGGCTCACAGGCACGCACATTATCATCTCTCTAAGCTGATAACCGCAGACGGCTCTGTATGAATGAAGGTGCCATGCATGCAGCGATTATGTAATATGTATCCACACCATCCAGTGAGTATTAGCATCAGTGTGAGCATCTTATCAGGCTAGGCTACTTCGCAAATGAATGCTGCCAGGCTGCTGGAATTATCTGCACAGTCAGATACTCATTTTTAGCTTTTTCATCATGGCTGAAGACAGCTCCACTTGATCTCAGCAAAGTTATTTTAAAATCTGAGATTTTGCCAATGTTTCTTTTTAAAGAATCACATCTAGTGTGACTCATTACTCCTGGATTTCATTTGTCAGAGCAGCCAAGTAGTCTAGCTTTTACATTCCCAATGGCCATTATCTCTGTTTGTTAACAGCTAAATGGCTGATGCATGGGTACGTATTATTCCTGTGTTTTGTCGCAGAGAGAGAACTTTTGCTGGAAACATAATGGAAAAACTAGAATCCAGAAGGATATGATAAACCATAGCTTTTAGAGAAAAAATTGGTTATTGATTAGGAATATATATATACAGTATAGTTTACCAACTATTAGCTCTGTGGGGTTGCTTTATTGGATTTCTTTCTCTTTAGATTATACATTGTGTGTGTTGAAATCAGGTCTCATGCCACTGACACTATGTGTTAAATAACCATTTCTAGAAGAAATCAATACATTAATTCCAAATACAGCAATTATTTTCCACAATATGATCTTTATTCATCAAACTAGTGCCAAAATCTGCCTGAACGTAAATATGGTAATGATCGTGTATATATTCAGGTATCCATTAAAGCAACTGAAGGTGGTTTCATTGGGCACTCAAAACACCTGATTTTAAGCAAATACTCCAGCGAGTTATGGTCAGAATCACTGCAAAATTTCACTGGAGAAACTGTATGATGTGGAGCCTGAACCATGTAGTTATAAGATCACGCACAGCTGGGGTGGAATTCATTAGCCAAGACATTAGAATTACCTTTTGATAAGCACAGAGGGAGAATCATTTTTGCTCCTTACAATAGGTCTGCTATAGTTTATGAATTTCATGTCTGCAGTATGGTGCTGCAGCCACTTGTTTTCTGATTAGCAGTGAATCACAAAGATGATGATGATACATGTTGGTCAAAACAATTTTGTGCGATACTTAGCTCAGCAGAGAAAATTCCTGCTACTAGTTCTTGATGTTAAAGCAAATGTAATCCAAAATACTTCAAGCCACTGAAATTGCACATTTATGAAAATATGCCCTCTAATAAACTGTTCCATGATAAGAACAGCAACAGCAGTAAAACAGATATAAATATTAAAATTGTTACTGTGACTGTTAAATCAATTAAAACATTTTGTTCTATAAGCAATGTACCTTAAACAATGTTTGCTACTAGTTGTAGATCTATTCATATGAATTATATTTGGCTCATTTAAAGTTGGTAGACCTAAAACAGGCAAGGTTTCATTCTAAAAAACAAGCAGGACCATCTCCTGAGGTATGGAAGACCAGACAGTGCTGGGAGACAGCAATAGCAGATGCATGTGTGACTACATCTGCAGTGCAGCTGTTGAGTAGTTTGCAATGAAGTAGGCAAGCAGAAATTCCATTGTAGTAGGGCAAGGAATTAAGGTAACATTATTGCCATAAACGTTCATGGTCTAGCTGCAGTATAAATAAGACAGTTATTTCTTCCTTAAAGATGCTACATTTTGAGATACAATATAATTGTGTTCGTTGGAAGGAATGAGAAATAAAAGACCAGTCATATTAACTAGCTGGTTTAAAAATAACATTTTGGTGATGGCAATTAAATATTATCATCATAGCTTCATAGCTTCTCCATCACTATTAAAAAAAAAAAAAAAAAAAAAAAAAATCTGAAATCTTGAACTTTACCTGTAATAAAGAACTAAACTTTTTTTTTTTTTTTTTTTTCAAGAGTGCTAATATGTATTGTGAGCAATTAAACAGTTAATCTGCTCATACAAAGAATCATAACAAGGAATAAATAAAAGGAATAACTCAGACACTAGTTTCAGGCCTGGAGCCATCCTGTATGATTTGGGAGACAACAGAATTTGTGTATTTAAAATGCCCTCCAAAAAATCATGTGCAATGACTTGCTGGTACATCTATAATGCTGCAAGAGCACTTTTCAGATGATCTGTAAGCATGGCACTCTGCTCTCCCTTACATCCAGGTGTCTGACCCAAGCATGCCAGTAGTCTGCTACCCCTCCAGACTCTGGGGATCACCTGTCTTCTTAGGATATATTGCAAATAATCATTTGAACTGACTATGCGTTTGACCATGAGAGTGGCCTGGCTGTGGTCTTAACCAGGCAGCATAAGTATATCTTAACGTCTCCAGTCTTGCTGAGACCATGTCACACATCTGGATACTCATGTTACATCAATTACTTACAGTAAGGAGGAGAAGAGAACTTAAACTCTCTTCTTACCCCCAGTAAACCCCTGCATGGTGTAACTGTCCCCACCAAGGACAATTCTCCCTACAAATGGACTGATATGGTATTTCAGCATGCCTTTTATGTAGAGAACAGTTGATAAATTAATTCCTAATACATTGCCTCCATGTCACAGTTGACAGGTCCAAGCTGATTAACTCGGCTTGTGGACAGCATGACACTAGTATGCAGAGGCTGTGAATCCTCTGCCTGAATATGGTGCTTTTTTTTTTTTTTGCTTTTTTTTTTTTTTCTGAGTGACCTTGAGCAAATCATTTCTCCATTTTTAATATGAGGAAATTGTCTCAGGCTTCAATTTCAAACACTTCAGAATCTATGCTTGAAAAACTCTATATGAGAACTAGCTGTTATTAAAAGTAGTGTGAGGATCTGTACGAGGTCCCACCTGTTTCTATGTCTATTGTTCTCTATTTTCATTTCTCCTTTTGTCTTCCTTTGCTTCTTACAAACCCATTCCCATAATCAGCCTCCATGAGACCACTCTCAAAATAGACTCCATAAGTAGCCTAAGAGACAAAGTCAATAAACAAGATGATTAACATTTTTCCTTTTAATCCAAAATAACAATATATACTTATATATAATGCTCATGCCTCTGCTTCTCTTGCAGAACCTTCTTTTTCCCTCATTGATGTGTTGCTATTGTTGTTACTTGACATGATATATCTGCTTCAGCCCAAATGCCCTTAAAGGCAGGGCCTGTATCTTTTTCCTATCTTTATTGTGTCTTCCATATAAATGTAGGAATGAACATTACTTTTGAAATATTCTCAAAATAACACTTTGATGATTTACTGTCCTGTGCCTTTGTAAACACTTTGTTTTCTCCCCTACAGGGAATCAACTGTTCTTTTGGATCTTTTGTAACCGATACTTTCTGAGTGTTCCTGGTTTGTCTGTCACACAGCTGAGATGGGTGCCTTTAAAAGCATTTGCTTCATACTCATTGATTTCTAGCAGAGTCATATCACCCCATGGCTGATTCTCACTACCTTTTGTAGAGTTGCTCCTGCTGCTCCATGCTGCTGCTGTCTACTTCCTTCTCTCTCTCCAAGGAGAATGTTTGTTTCACTGGAGGACTGTACCTAATTTCTGGACTAATCCAAAAGCTGTGTTTGCAGCAGCATTAGAAGCAGCAAGGGTCTGTATGGCTCCATGTCCATTCTCTGACAGAGGTTACAGAACACTCCTACGAAGCCTGAGAGCAGGGAAAACCCACGGAGGCACCTCCCTGGGACACCTCTGCAGGTCTGGACCTCCCAACCCACACTGCCATTTTTACCAACCCACATCAGATATTTATTCCTTGAGTTTCTTTTGAGCCCATTTATAATTTGGTTTCCAAAGCATCCTGTGGCAATGGCATTACAGGTTGTGCATTATGTGAAGTACTTTTGGTGTAAAGCCTGCAGTCTGATAGTTTCATTTGGTGCCTCCATGTTCTAGTCTTATGAGATATAATAACCATCATTCCCTTCCTTCCTTTCTCCTTGCCATTCATCATTTTATAAACCACAAACTTTTTCTTTTTTTTTTTTTTTTTTTTTTTTTTTCCATGTGCTAGAAAATGCAATTCTGCTTAATATCTCTTTGGACAGAACCTATTTCAAACCTCTTCCTTACTGCCTTTCATTATATGTTTTTCTTTCTGAACTGGGGTGGCCACAGTCATGCTTAGCATTTAAAACTAGGACTTTGTGTAGTGATATAACGATGTTTTCTCTCCCCTCCTCTGTTCCTGGCCTAACTAATATACTACCAGTATATATTATATTTCTAATATACTGGGCAGGAAGGGGAGGTTAGCTGCTATTAATCTCAGAATGAACATTTTCAAAGGAGTTTCCACAAGGACTCCTGTAGCCCAACAGATCATTATTAAATAATATAGTTTACATGTAATGTAACTGTTCAGTTATGTTATTTTTCCCTTATGCTTTTTTTTCAGTTATGCAATATTCTTAATTGTTCTCTTTATCTTTAGTGGTCCGGTGTCTGACCAAACCATTTGCAAGCTCTTTGAAATTGTGACTGTACAAATACATGTACATGTGTGTGGGGGAGGGATACAAAAGAGGTATTTATAATTCAGAGCTGGGAGAGTAGCATGAAGTCTTTTTTTCTTATTATTTACCAACCAGTTTCTCTTACACCTTTCACTCTTATTTATTCACTCCCCAGCCCATTTACTTTTGATTTGAAATATAGGATCAATGTGCTATTGTTTATATAAGAGGGAAATATGATCCTTTCAATATTCTCACTTACTTTGGGAGCCAAGGGTATGTTGCCCATTATTAATTACTGATAAACTTGTTTTATTCCTGCAGTTTTCCTTGACATGGAGTATGTTGTTACTAAGGGCCAATATTGTAAACCTGATAGCTCATGTCTGATTTGGGAATGGATCAATCTTAATGTACCTTGTTGTGCTCTTTCAGTTGTGTGTATGACAGCTTTTCTGTCCTGATCTGTCCTGTATATGTAGTTTCAGGACAAGGCAATATACAGCTGTGTAGCTGCTAAGAGAGTTACCACCAGTACTTTGAGACTCCCGGTAGATGTTCTCCCACAATGGGCTGATGGAGATCTAGTTTTCTAAAGCATACAAATGCTTCACTGAATCTTTCATTATTATTACTCATTCTGTTATGGATCAAGCCCTATTGTGCTAAGGGATGCACAGACCCAAAAGGTAGGGAGAAAAACATCAATCTTTTCCTAAAAACTGTGGTCTTACTGAGAGAGAAAGAGCTTCTGATCCTTACGACTGAAGTGTTAAAAACACAGGTTCTGATGCAAGTAGTAATAGAAAAGACCATGTTGATATTTATGTATTATATTTATATAAAGATCATTATATTTATATTTATAAGTATTTTTAATAATATATTATATTATATTATATTATATTATATTATATTATATTATATTATATTATATTATATTATATTATATTATATATAAAATATATATAATATATTATATATATTAGATATTTTATATATATTATATTATATTTATATTTATATGTATTATATTTATATAAAGATCATGAGTTGTGTGAATAATTGTTGCTGAAGAGTAGTCTTACTCTGTCATCCATCTAGAACACACTGACCTACACATTTTCTTTCATTTTGTTCTCCTTTCCAAAGGCTCTCATTTGATCCACATAAGTTGTTTTTTCCCAATTTTCCCTGCTATCTCCACAGTTTTTTGTCTGTTTTTGTTGTTGTTGGTGGTTTTTTTTTGTTGTTGTTGTTGTTGTTTGTGTTTTGTTTTTTTTGTTTTGTTTTGTTTCGTATTGTTTTGATTTTTGGTTTTGTTTTTTCATTTTAGTTCCCAATGCAAACAGAAGTTCAAAGTAAAATTCAGACCAAACCTTTGAATTAGATTTCTGGTCAGCCATGGGAAACCCTGCCATAACCAGATGCTTGAATTCTTGGTGAAAATCCTCCTCATTCCTGCAGGTCATCTGCGCATCTTGCAGTGGGATTCTGCAGAAAAGGGTGGAAAGGGGAGAAATGACTGATAGAATATTCAATATGTAAACAATTAGAACAAAGAAAGACATCAACTATTTCTTCTTAACCTTGTGTGGGCATTTGCTTAATGGTATTAAAAACTGGACTAGAAGTTAGGATATAAAATATAATAAAATACTTAACTCTTATTGCAAGGAAAGCCTGCAATAAACTAGCTAGGAAGCTGGTGGAATCTTTCCTTGGGGAATTTTTATGAAACAGCAACATGTCTCAGAGATGATTCAGTTATATTTATCCTACCTCAGTGCAAAGCAATAAACTGGACACTAGGAGGTCCCTCTCTGCTCTGCCTTTCCTTGAAATACAGATTGCAGTTGAAGGCACTGCATGACCAAGCCATAGCTCCCAACCATATTATATATGACTGTAATCGGTTCAACAGTATCAGAAAAAAGCTCCTGTTCATATTTTTAAGGAGTCAGGCTTCAGAAATCTGTCAGTAAAATAAAGCCTGAAAGAGAGCATTCCATCTGGGCTAACCTTTTTTCCCGTATGTCAGTCCCTGTGAAATGTTTTATGTATGTATTCTTTGGAAATCATCTAGCAGAAACAGCTGTGTGTGCTGCCCACCTGCTAAAGCCTACAATCTAGTGTTATTTCAATTAGATTTGATTGCAGGAAAAGTTTATGAAACAGCTATCAATGATTTCATGCCATCTGGCTTCCGCTTTTCTCCTGTTTAGAGGAACCCTGTGTTTACATTGATTGGCCTTCTATATATACAAGCATGATTGAGTTTTATTATTCTTTTTATTTGTCTGATAGCAGTGTGGTTGGTGCTGTACAAACTTACAATGGAAGAGAAGCTGTCAAAGATTCAAGCTGTGAGGTTCAGCTAAGACACATGTGAGGCTTCGGCTGAGAACATAGCAGAAGTGAAATTGTATTTTTATAAGCCTGGTTTATTAATTGGAATATAAAGTTTCCATTGAGGGTAAAACATACTTTGTCTTGCTTTTGGCCATGTAATAAATAAGTACTAGAGCAAGACAATACTCAGGTTCCCTTCCAGAGTCAGCACAAAGAAATAGAACCTTTATGAGGAGTGGTTCCAGACAAAGTCATGTCCCAGACATTGCCTCTGGAGACAGGCCCTTTCCTCTGTTAATCATCATGGGAACATGGACACCCAACCTAGGCTGGCTGCTTACCTTCTCAACTGCTAAAATCAAAGGAGATAAGTCCTCCCTTGGCTACTGATCTCCCAGGTGACTTTTAAACCTCCTAATTATAGAATTACTCTCTTTGGTTAAGAAATATTCTCCCATGAGTTATTTTTAGTTTAGCAACGTTTAAAAGTTCTTTTTCTTCTCAGGTGAAATGTGAACACATGAATCATTTAAGACACTAACTCCGTTTCTCCTTCTCTCCCCAAATTCTTCATGTTTCTCTTGTCTGTGAGGATTTGGCATGTAAAAGTCAGTCTGAAACTGGCTGTCGCACTGGCAGAACAAATTCATCTTCTAGCTTTGACCTGCATTCAGATGTGGCAGTCTTTAAACCCGGTTTAGTTGAACTTGACGTTTCAAACTAAAATGGAAAAGTTCATCCCTGTTTGGAAAAACCTACTCTAGGAAATGACAGTTCAAACTGACCCAACCATCTTGTGTATTTGTCCCTCCTGACATGAACCAAATTTAGGTAAATGAGTTGACTTTGGAATTAACACCATCTGCTCAAACTGTGTTTCCTTAAGGTTTGCTTGTGTCACTCGCCTCTTTCTTCCCAGAAGGATGACATGTTGTGTGAGGCTTGCAGAAGGGCTGGACATATGTTAGGTTGTCAAATTAAGCAGTCTGGAGGCATCCTTACTCTTTGGAACTGAGATAACCTTTTGAAACTCTGAAAAAAGTAAGAACTTTCTTCCATTACAGGACACAGACCTCTTCTAAGTCAACATTTTGGGGTTTCTTCCATAATTAGGTTGCTAGGTACTGCATCACAATTGAATGCTAGGTATTGGCAGAAATTAAATTAAGAGAAACTGGATAAGACTGTAAGCACTCTGGTGAACAGTGTTTGCCTTTAATTTTTACAGTGTCCAGTAGAGTGGGGATTTGCTCTCTGACTTTCTCTGCTTTGTGTGACTATGGCACAGGTGTCAAAGTGCTGTTTTAAACCAGTGTGCAAGCATATGATGAAACTTCAGTGGAAATTAGCTGTCTAAAAACAGTGCAGACCTGGTGCTAGGTACTTGCAAGGTGAGATCCACTCTATCTTTTATGCCCTGCTTTCTTTTAAGAATAGATTAAGAACATCAGTTGTCTATACACTATCCTTGCTTTCTCTATTGCACCACATTTTCAAATATTTTACTCAGAAAAGAAAAACTGCACAGGCCAGGTAGAGTGGAAAACAATGTACTTTTAGTGCATTTTTAAATCAAATATTTGAAGAAAGCGAAAAATTCTCTTCAAACCCAATGAAAGTGTGGAAAAAGACAAACATTTGCTTTTGCAGATTTCCTTATGAATTATTTACTACTTTGCTAAAGAAACTTATGCTAATAATATTGTAATAAGCGGTGCAGCTCTGACTCATGTTTGGCTGAAGACATATGTGGGGAGAGCTCACAAAACTTTGTTTAGCCTCCCACAGTTCTCCGGATTACAAATAGTATAATCAGCCCAGTAGTGCTGAATGTACATGAATGTAGACAGACACAGAGTATAGCTTGCACATACTTACAAGACCATATTTAAAGAGTAGCTAAATATTGATTTCACCATTATTCATCTTTATTTTTATTGTCAACTTGCATGACCAGACCTCCTAGTAGCTAGATTAAATATAATCTAAGATATCAGTAAAAAGATTGTGTCTGAAAACATCTTTAAGACTAATGGCAATGAACCCTACTCTGATAGACTCAGAGTAGATAGATTCCAGCCAGACCCAGTACACTGGATTCAGCCTTGCTTTTTCTTAACAGGTAAGGAATTGAAACGTGCTAACACCACAGATAGACAAGGGCACCTCCACTTTCCTTCCTTATGCGTTGCACTCATTATCTCACTGAAATCAGCTGCAAGATATTTTGTCTACCTATGCAAGAACATCTAGGCACCTAAATCTGAGAAATTTCAAAACAGGGAATTTAGGAAGCTGAATGACTCTGGGTTTCTGGACTTCAGTGATTTACTCAAAGCTGTTGCATGAGTCTGGGGAATAACCAGGTCTTGACCCAAACCTTGTAAGTTCCAGCACAGAACTTTACCTCAAGATGAATCTTCCTATTAATTGAACACTTTGAAACTGTTTAATGAGCAGTTATCACTAGATCAATTCCTTTAGATTCATATATATATAATGTCATTTAAATTCTTAAACTGATAAGATTTATACTGGTCCTTAATGCTAATCCTCTGGTCTTGGTTGGACAGATCACATCTCTAAAGTAAGCAACATGGATAAGTCTTTGCAGGAATGGGGCTTAATCACAATAAAATAAAATAAAATAAAATAAAATAAAATAAAATAAAATAAAATAAAATAAAATAAAATAAAATAAAATAAATAATAAAAGTCTGTAATAACTGCCTGTTCTCCAGGTTGATGAATGCAACCTTCGGTATAAAAGGAAGAACCCCCACCCTCACCAACACAGAAAACAACAACCCTGACAACAAGCTAATACAAAGACTGTGAAAGACCTGGGTTATTACCATGAAAAGAAAATCAGCAGTACAATTGGCAATTTAAGAACAGAGACTGTCATTAAATAAATACATGTGCAAACCAGAGCCTAGTACTATTGTCAAAAATAGACCTGCAGAATATGGAAGTGATTGAGCTATTTCATTTGAAAACCTTCTCATACTTTGGGCCTATCTGATCTTAGATGTGCAGTATGAACAAACAGTATTTGTCATGTATAAATATATGCATATTCTCTGTCTGTGTACAGAATAATCTCAAAGTGTAGGGAAGTGGATGAGAATAAGTGAAATAATCTTGGACCATTACCTGCAAAAAAATCAAATGCAAAAATTTTGTTACAAAGCCTCAAATCATTATGGTTTTGTTAGAGACTTAAAACATATCTTAGATTTGTCAGGAGATGAAAAATGGCTCATGAAATGTCTTGAATAAGTGAAGGTTTATTTATAATTCTCCATCGAACCCATGCAGATCTTTGTTTTTCTGCATGGTTTCAGACTGATAGGAAATAACATTTTGTGGCTTGACACTTTCATCTGTGTTTCACCATAGGAGGTTTTCGTAACTCTGGATAGATCTTCAGCTGGTGTAAATTTTATTCCAGCTGAGCATCTGGTCCTTATTTTCACTGGTTTTATATTAGCTGAATGAATAACAAAGCTGTGAAGAAATATGTTCATAAAATGAACATGGTATTCAAAATATATTGCTTGAAAAGAATTGTTTCAAAACAGATGCTGGATTATGCATATGTGAGAGGATTCCACTTGTTCTATTTAATCTCTTCCCAATATTGCTACATAAGGCACACAATAATTTAAGAGAATAAGGACAAAGGGAAGAGCTTGAGCAGTACAGATCCTCTAGATGGAAACTCAGGACAAAATGTATATGCACCAAAGCATCTCTAACATCCAAGGGTATCACTTGTTCCTACTCAGATATATTGTGCACCTCAGAACCTATTAAATACTACTGTACTTTCTGTTGCTCCCTTGTGTTAACTATGTGCAGAATGAGCTGGAGAAGCACAGCCAGTGCCTCCAGGTGCCACATGGCCCAAACTGCAGAAGGGTTAAGCACTGGGTTAGAGAAGGGCTGCCTTCTTACTCTGTGCAGTTTGGTGTGTTTTTTTTTGTGTGTGTGTGTGTGTTTCTTAATTTATTATTATTATTATTATTATTATGGCACACTGACAAGATGTGGAGTAGTGATAGGCAATACATGTTATAAATATGAAACTATACATGAGCTGCAAAACATTTGGTTGTAAAGAAAACTTCACAATATACAGTACCTTGGAATAGCTGGAGGACATCTGAAATGCAGAAGCAAAGGAGCGGTGGAGGTTGCTGCACCTGTCTTTCTAAGCAAGTAGTGCTCTTCTCCCACAACAATGATGCAGCATCAGATATCTCTGGGGAGGTATAAATCATGATGTATATTCACCTAAATTTTCTACAAGTGCACATATTATGCATACTTCAGCACCAGAACCACAACCACACACGGTGTTACAATGAGACACAAACTTGGGTTTGCACTCTTAATATCTAGAAGAAATGCAGGTATTATGCAGCCCAAATTGCTAAGAGCAAGAAGTAAAGAGGGCTCAAACACTTCAGAGTGTTAGAACTGTTATATAGCTCAGTCATAGAATCATTGAATCATAGATTCATTTATGTTGGAAAAGACCTTTAAGATGATCGTCAAGCTATCAACCTGACTTACTGAATCCCATCACTAAACCTTATCCCTTAGTGCCACCTCTACACATCTTTTACATGACTTCAAGGGTGGGGACTCCATCCAGGAGTGGAACAGCCCATCCCAATGCTTCACCACCACTTGCTTCTCAAGTACAACTCAGTGGAAGGAGAGAGAGATGTAACACAAAAGAGGCAACATAGGCTTGTTAGCAAACAATAGCAAATACAGGGACTTCTTGCACCTCTTCTCATTTGCAGACTAAGCTTGGCATATTGGCCTGCCCTTTGCAAGTTCACAGGAGTTCTGGGTACCTGAGGAAGGGCACTGGATGATAAAGGTGTCTGGTAAAATCTTACAATTTCTTATGTTTTGCTTTATTTATTTATTTATTTATTTATTTATTTATTTATTTTATTCCTAGAATCATTTCTAGGATTATAATTCAGGAATAAGATTATTAAATTTCACATGAATTCTTACTGAAATCACACACATCCTATTCATGTTCAATGCTAAGTGCTATCAGCTAAGTCTACACAGTTAGTTTGCTCTATGCTGAGGTCTGCAGTCTGTGTACTGTGACCATGCCCAGCTTTATCCTTGTCACTCACCACACCCTGGGGTCCAGGTTTCCGTCTGAAACCATGTGCGGGTAGAGACATAACCTCAACACACTCCAGGAGCATCTGGGCAACTGGGACACATTCTCTCCAATGCTGGCATGAGAAAGAATGGAGGGTGGAGTGGGCCAATAAATTGTGTAAATACAGTAGTTAGCATGGTCATTAATGGTTTTGTATAACTTTACAGAACGATAGACTGAATACCAAGCTCTCAAATTTCTACAGGTATACTAGTGTTGTTAGGGAAGTTTTGCACAGGCACTTCATGAAGGGCCAGGCTCTCTCCTCACCTAAGTAATCAGTGGTTCAGATCTTTTAAGAATATTTTTCCTTCCTCATTGGGCAATGTTTGTTTTGTTTTGTTTTGCTGTTTGTTTCAGAAACTAACTAAAGAGCTGATACTGTATTAGTAGCTCATGTCAATTAGTTCATCTCTTCTCATGGTGAATATGAAGTTATCATTTTACTATCAATAACTTTATTGTAAGTATTTGTTTATCTTTATAGTAGTATCTTCCCTTGAGGAATGAGATGACTGGAAGTATGCAAGATGATGAGATTAGGCTTCTTAATTGTATACTATTGTTTAGATCAAACTTCTACCACTATTTAGGGCTCTGGATGCACTCAGGCTTATATAAAGTTCGAAAAATAACCTTCAAAAATTTTGCCTCATGGAATTTTGGGGGGCATGAGTTATGCTCATTTGTAAAAATCTCTAGTTTGTGTTAAACTTGACTGCCAGATTGAGGCTGTGGAAGTCCTTAAAGAGGACTCTGAGCTTTAAACTGCAGCCTTGGTATGTCAAGTATTGTCATTCAGAAGTAAAAATAACAGGTTCAACTCCTGAGCAGGATTGTACCTTATTCTGTTGATGAGTGAATTTCAGATGCTTAAAAATACATAGAGAGCTTGTGCAGACAGATAGCACTTGCAAAGAAATTCAGCTAGGTACTTGTTCAAATGAGTAAAGGTGAGATTTCTTAGCTTTCTACATGTACCCTAATTCCTTAAAGAACACTGGGTCATATGTGCAACCCAGGTGATGAATGAACGCACCTCTTTCAGAAAATAATTCTAATCTTCTGATACTGGCTGTCTTAAAATGTTTGCTCAGTGGGACATGAGAAACCAAGGCTGAAAAGTTATTACTGGCTCTTCCCTACCTGACATGGCTTTAACAAGCTTTAGTAGCTATATTTCCAAGTTATTCCCAGGGTAAATTCTTTGGAAATTTTCTCATCTTGGGAAACATATATATACACGTATTTTTTTCAATATTTTCATGAAATAGGGTTCCCAAAGGCTTTTTTACAGAACAGGAAAAATTGGTTTTGTGACTGAGTTTTTAAATGGGATGGGAGATGGTTAAATACCTGGAGAAACTGTATTGCCCTTTTCCAGAAATGAGTTAGTCAACCAAATCCCCAAACATACCTGGATTAGAGTATTTCAAATTGTTCCTCATCTTCAAGAAAAGCAAAAATCTTTGAAATACTTCCTCTTTATGTTTCACCCACAAGTTTGCTTTTAAGAAATACCCCTTAGTATTTGACAGTTTGAAGCAAGCAAAGAATTTTGGGCAGCATTTGAACTTGCTTGTCCTAATATTTGAAGCACTTCTGTTAAAAGTAAATAAGACTGTCCTTTGATGAAAATACTGGATGATGTGCCATTCACCTTAAATCCGAGCTGAAAAAGAAATCAATTAGCAACGAGAACAGATAACTCTAAGATATATTTTGCAACAAGAGGACCGGCAGAGAGAGGGCAATTTAGAATGATAGCTACATCAAGCACAGCAGAGTTGATTAAAAATTTAGCAGTTCTGCTGATGAATGTCCTAGTTCAGATTTGGAAAACATCTATGAACTTAATTTTCCACTGATTAAATAATCATTTTATAAACCGTGTATAATTCATGTAATGTTAACTCGACAATCTTGTGAAATATGACTGCAGCTAAACAGTTAACACATGCCCATTGAAACAGGACTTGCAGCAGACCATTAGCATCAGCTGGACTGAGCAACAACCCCTGATCTCTGCTGCCTGATTCATTCACATTTTTCACTGTCACTGAACATAGTACTATGTGTACAATCCGAGACAGTCCTGCAGGACCAGATCCCCATTACAAGTGTTTCCAGATGAGGGTCCTTAAAGGTGGGTGCCTGAATCCAAGGTTCAGTGTCTTCATACAAAACCTACACTTGAGCAATACTGAACAGCAATTGATCTCAGCTAAATCCTCAAGAAGTGAAGAGTAATCATAATTGATTTCAAAGAAAACAAGTGTCCTCCAAAGTGAAAAAACAGGATAACCTAGGTTATCCTTCATTGACTTCAACCCAGATGGTTATGGTGTAGAATTGTATTATGCCCTGGAAAACATCTCAGCTTTACTGGAAAATAAATAAACAAATAAACACCACTGAAGTACAGACACAGAATTAGCCATCTTTCTTAGTCAGGTAAGGGTGATACCTTTGTTAAAATGTAAAGCAGAAAAATTGCATATCAAAAAATAGTTATATAGATAATCAGGCAAGGCAGATTGTCAATAGAAGGGCAGGCTTTGATGAAAAACTCAATGGGACTTAGCTGGAAAAATGTGAATTCACATACGTGGAAATTAAGAAACAGTTGATAATTATTAGAAAAATCAGAGTCTGGAAAGGTATCCTAATCATCATGGTACCAACTAAACCAGAGTTCAGTAGGTCTACAAAATGAGTGAGATGTAGAATGATATGGCGAAGAATCACACTGATAGACCTAGGATGTTGTTTTCACCTAGTGTGAAAGGAAGATGTACAATAACATACATTGTTTTTAAATCAACAAGAAGAGAGCAAGGGTAGAGTTGAAGAAATTGGGCTTCCTGCATCTTACCAGCAAAGATAGTAAGAGGCCTATTTCAATTTAATGTTTTAAGATTTCTCCAGGAAAAAAAAAAAAAAAAAAAAAAAAAAAAGTGAAACCTTAAGAATATCAGCACAAGAAAGAATACTTTAAAGTCTTGTATTATTTCAAGTGTTTTTAATTGTGATTTTTACAATTTCTTGCCATTCAAACATTGTTTTATTTATACTACAAGTGATGTGGAGCAATCTAGCCTATTTTTGAAGAAAATGGAAGAAAAGAATATCCCAATTATAACTTTTCCAAGTATTCTCAGCGTAAATCCAAATAAAACCCAACAAAGCTGGGCTGGCTCACAGCTTTGAAATGTGCTTGAGATTTGCTGTAAATATTGAAATCACATTTGCATTGCAGCTTTGCCCGGGTTTCATTATGAGGTGTTAGTTTCACTGATGCCTCAAGGACTGTGAGCTCAGATTCAAACTAGTGAGAACTTTGACATGCACATTTGCAAAATACCCTCAGTGAAGCATTGCACAACTTTGGCTCTGCCTTGTACCTCCGAGCATTCACTCTGAGTTCTAGAATTTGGAGGCATTACAGAAGCCAAAAACACGTGGAAAAAAAAAAAAAAAAAAAAAAAAAGAGAGAGAGGAAAATGTATGTGCACTACAGTCAAACTCCTTTAGATGCTGAAATTGCTCATATGTGGGACTTCTAATTGCCAAAACTTCTAGCTGTTCCTTTCCTGTTTTCTTCACCTACAATCCATGCCAAAACATCTTATTTTTGTTCATTCTGTAGCAGATTTTGTGTGCACTTTCTGTGCTTGTTGTCTTGCTCTGAAGATTATCAAAAGCTTGAAGGAAAATTGTAGAATGGCTGAGGCTGGAAGGGACATCTGGTGGTCATCTACTTCAACACGCCTACTCAAGCAGGGCCACCCAGAGCAGGTTGCCCAAGACCACATCCAGGTGACTTCTGAAGATCTCAAAGCAGGGAGACTCCACAATCTGTCTGGCCAATTTACATTCCAGTACTCCAGCACCCACACAGTAAAGTGCCTCCTGGTGTTTAGATGGAAAAGCTCATTGACAGAGTTTTTTCTTGGCTGAGTCCCACAGCAGAACTGCTGCTGCTGCTATGCAAAAGGGACCAACTCACAGAGGCTTAAAGCACAATCTAAAATCTGGCAGGGACCAACAGAGGAAGCCTAAGCTAGTTTTTAAAACATGCCAGTGCTTCTAATGTATGTAAATATCGATGTCTATAAATACTTCAAAGGAGAGTGCAAAGACAATGGAGCCAGGCTCTTTTCAAGGGTACCCAGTGACATGACTAGAGGAACACTACAGGTCCTCTCTGAACATCAAGAAGCTCTTCTGTGCTGTGTGGGTGATGGAGTAGTGTCATGGGTTGCCCAGAGAGACTGTGGACTCTCCTCCTTAGAGAGCTTAGAAGGCTGCCTGGATGTTGTCCTGATCTGCCTGCCCTTGGTGGCCCTGCTGGAGCAGCGTTGGACTAGCTGGCCTGCAGATGTCCCTGCCAGCCTCAGCCATGCTGTGAGTCTGTGATCTGGACCCTGCACAGTGTCTGGAGATGACAAATGAAGGCAGTTTCTCTCCCCCTGAAGGTGTAAGAAAATGCTTAGATGACAGATGTCCTTCTGCCCAGCTGGGCCCTTGCTTTTGAAATCTTCTTTTTGCTTATGGAGGCAGCAACATGGTCTCGGCTAAATGCTACAACACTTGTTCTGTCACTGGGTGACATAATGTTGCCATAGCAATGCTTGGCAGCATTTCATAGAGGATTTCTGCATTTCAGATAATGGAATTCAAAAGGGCTTTGGTCTGAACTTTTCTGGGTCATTTTGAAACAGAAGATCCTGTCCTTTTATCTGTTATAATGAAGGGGGGGATTGATGGGGGGTAGAGGAGAGAACCCAAATCTGAAGCAGTGTAGTTGCAAGCATGCCGGGGACAGCTCACTTAAAACTGGGAGGAGCTGACCTTCAAGGCACATTTGATATCTCCTCCACCCATTTATTTCCTTACTTAAGCTTGAAGATGTTCTGATGTTTGACTTTTCACTTATAGGCATATGCACTAAAGCACACACATCTCTTTGTAAATTAATAGCTATCATCCGTCATGTAAAATGGTGTTTCAAATTTATATCACTGGCTTTTACCAAGAGGTTTCCTCATCATGAGTTGTCATTCTCATGAGGTGCAGGAAGTACTCTGAAAAATCAATGTCTGTTTTTGAATAATGGGAATATCTGCTTTTGAAAGTGATGTTATTTCATCAGATCAACTTTTTAATACACACTGTTTATACTCCATTAGATAACTAAAATTATTTAAAGAAAGTTACAGTGTGTGAAACTCATGAATTTTAATAATTATCATCAGAAAAATCAGATTAAAGATTATCAAATTTAGCACAAAGTCATAATATTGTGGGAAGTTTGATTATCTCTATTAGGCAATAGAATATTGGTGTGTTTTCAACACTCAGATATTTCCTACATTATTGACCAAGTATACACATTCTGGTTTCAAGGAAAAAGAAAAAAATATTCAGCTTGCTTTTATATAGAAAATACGTGTTTCTTATAAAAATGACTTTGCTAAGAATTACTAAGTTCTCAAACATTTGTTTCAAAAGATATTTGAGGCAGAGAGTATGTGGGAGGATTATAGGTCTATGGATCTGGTCATAATGCAAAAGAAAATACATAATAAAAAAATAATAAAGTTAATCACCAGATTTCTTGTCTTCAGGTACCTGCAGTTTAGCTGCTTCTCATTTCTGCTAACTCTTAGAATAAATAAATAAATAAATAAATAAATGGAAACTTAACAATATTATACTATTTCCAAAGTTTGCACTGGTTTGGGCAAGTATTTTTCAGAGAAATTTGCATGAAATGGCACTAAATGTTTTATCTGCCACAAGTAAGTAGCAAGCAATCATTTTAATGAATAGACACACCCAATGATACACAGATATTAATGTCAATTCTTCTATATTTATTAAATAATTGTACATTTCCCCCTACATTACTGCACTGAACTGTATGATTCTTCCCAGACTCTGAGCACGTCCTAAACATTATTTCAGGATTGCAAGTAAACAAGGGAAAACTGCAAGGCATTCGCACATTAACTTATAGTAGTTATAGTTTAAATAACCCCATTAATGTGTGATATTATGAAGTTTATTACAGAGAGCCATGATGAGTGTAACGAGAGAGCAAATGGGAGTGCTGCAGAATAAATAACACTCCTTTGCTTACAAACATCCCCATAAGTTACAATAATAAAGTGTATAAAGTGACAACCCATGAAGAAGCATGGTTCAGTTGGCTACACTAAACTTTCCTTTCTAGGCAATAAAAGAAGCTACAATAAATTTTTTATGTGTAAAGTTAATTTTTCATTATACCGACTAACACAAATGCAATCAAAATGTCAGCAAAGGTTTTGGTTTGATTTAGCCCATTACTTTAAAAGATGTTACTCATCTCAAAGGTGGTTTTTGACACTCTTAATGTGTTTTTGAAAAATGTTTTATTGTCTCCAGTTCAGACATCCTGAAAGTTTCCACCTTTGTAAATCAAGAGGGGAGAAGGTGGGGGCAAGTAGAGTTTTATAGGTTTGCTTTATCATACAAAGATTTAGAGCCAAATGTCATTGAAACCTGTTTTGATCTCTTGCAAAACCTCATCTTTTAGTGGTGAATCCTACTCAAGGTGATGAAATTCACAACTAGAATAAATGAGCAGGATTTGGTCTGTAGCAAAAATAAGCTTCCACATTGCATTTAAATGTATCGTATAAGCTTAGGACAAGCTTTGTTACTCATGTTCCATCTGTCATGGGCAAACAGCACACAGAAAACCTGTGCAGAACGCAGCTCCTGCACAGCAACTGGTGAGATCTGGGAACCTGGACTGTGAGCTTATGTCTGTATGCAGTGCAGCAGGTCTTGAGTCTGTGTAAGGCTAAGCATGTGAGTAAAATGGTGAATGGTTGATCCCACACAATCTGGGTTTCAGATGAATCACTCCAGTACCTTCCATCCCACAAGATTTCATGATGAAATATCTGGATCCAGGCTCTGCTTGAAGGTTGAATTTTTATTTCACAAATATATATACACACACACACACATACACATACATAGTAGCATTTAAAATATATATATATGTTTAAAGTGATATTTGTCTCTTTTCTGATGAAATAATATTTTCTAAGGAAAAAAAGAGGGGAAGAGGTTTACAAGTATTAAATAACTTAATTGCTTTTTTTTTTTTTTCCTCATTTATAGTTAAAATGTTTTGTTTCCATAAGATGTCTTTAACCTTGGTTCACTTACAGGAGGCTCAGAACTGCTGTTATCATATCATTTCAACACTGTATTGTGTTATATCACATAAGGAGTTTCAAGGGAGGGACAAGGAAAACATTAATTGCCATCTCTTGCACTCCTGTTGTGCAGCCCTGCAAATTCTCTGCAGCTCTCTAACACTGACCAACACCAGACCAATTAAAAGTACTAGCAAAAGAGGTGGAGTTGTGTCACACCAGCTGAGGCAGTTGGGTATGATCTATTGGAGCTACATATACCCTGAATTTTAAGTTATGTGACATTCCTTGCCTTGTTCCTGGGGAAAAAGTCTTCCTTATAGATTTATTGAGGATGACTAAACAACCACCTTCAGAAAGAAATCTGCCTATCTGCCATAAGAAAAGCCATCCCAATATTCCTTGGGATAGACATTTGATTTTCAGATTAAAGTCAGGTAAGATGAATTCCACCCTCAGTAACTTGTGGATACCAGCTAGTCTTGGAGTCCTGAGATTCTGAAGCTTCCTCCAGCTGTTAGATATGTGTGGTATTGCAAGTAGCAGACCAGCATGAAAATATATTATCTAATCCTGTACCACCAGAAATTTGGTTGAAAATAACACTATCCTGCATAAGCATAGCATACTCTCATATGATGCATGGGAATTTGTGGCAACAGTACATAACTCAGCAAGCACTGTGAGAATGTACTCTGTAAAGTTCAAGACCTCTAATCTCTCTGCTGGTACATGGTGGCTGGTGAGTAACAGCCTTACAGCTGGAATAGTCTTTCTACAGCTTAGCAAGAGGTGAGGTTTGATTGATAATGGATGGGGTGCTCACTTCCCTTTGAAACCGTTATAAATCAGTCAGATAGCTGCAAACTAAAAAAAAATGTCAGGATTAGCAGAGGATTTTTCAAAGACATTCAGAGGTCAGAGGTATTGCATTGCTGAAAGTCAGAGGAGGAACTGGAGACTAAACTGTTTTCTCACTAACATCCAAGAAAAATAAGAAAAAAGAAAAAAAAAAAAAAGATGGATCCTAGGTTCATAAGGAGCAAAGTAGACAGGCACAAAGGAATAGTCCAAGCCCTTTGCACTGTCTAGGTCTTGCTGCAATGTTTCTGGACAATTCACCTGCTCAGGGCCTGAACAGGAAAGGCAGAACTTGGGAGTCTCAGATTTATTATTACAAGGATCAAGCCTGCCTATGGTTCTTCATCAGTAAGAGTATGATTCTGCAAGTTAAAGAAGGAAATGATCCCTTTTAATGAAAAAATGTTGTTAGTGATATTTCAACTTAACTATCCTAACCTAAATGATCCAAGAAAACCATGAAGGATTATGAGAAATCTTTCATTTTTAAATTAAGCATAGGAAAGACAAGAAATAAAGCCTTGTCAGTGAGGAGCAGCTAGGAAAGAGCCGGTAGCAGTGTCTATTATTAATGCCATCCAGCCCATGCCCTGAAGAGACCCCATTTTCTGCTGCTTACTCTCTGCCAAGCTTCAGCTGTTCAAGCTGAAATTTGACATGGCAGACATCACCCAAAGGGGGTTACAAAGCTCATCTAGGGAAGAAAAGAAACATGCTTTTACATCTGTAACCACTGCTAGTTGTTGTGCAACCTTGGTGGTTACAGATCTAGTGACTTTATGCTTATTATCACTCTGGCCCCAGAAATCTAGTATTTCTTCTGCAATGGGACCCTAATTTGATAAGTAGAACAGCCCTCAGCTGTGCTGTCCAATAGCCAGAAAGCTAAACCATTTGTTGGTAGGTTTCTTAGAAAGATTTACTCTCTTAGAAAATGAGTTATTGGCTATATTTTTTAAAGAAATTTGATTCATCTGTTTAATTTGAGGGTTAGGTGGATGCGTGGGATGATGAAAATTCATTGGAAAGCTTCATAAGGAAACCATCAGTTGCTGCACTCAAAACATGCTAGTGGGCATCACCAATTGTCCTGTGCTGTAGTATGATAGTTGATTAGGAGAGTTACTACAGGCTCAAGGAGTGGTCTTCATCTCATCTAAATGTACGCATCTACAGTGCAGATGCCAGCAAATGAGCAAGTCACCTAGGACTCATTTTACATTCTGTGTTAAGAAACAGGCACTTTCAAGTAGTGATTCAGCTGACCTAGTTTACCTGTCAAGGTGGAATTGCACTGTGATGGAAGAGTTCTTGTCTCTGTCCAGTAAGATAGCCTTAAAGGAGCTTAGATGTGGACCACTGCATAGCAGACCAATATTTAGTTGGATGAATCTCTTTCTGCTTTTGTACAGTACATAGATCTCTGTGGCTCCGATGAATGTAATACTGATGAGAATGTAGCAGGAAGAAAGCTTACACTCCAAAATTCATGAGATTGCAAAGACTTAGTGCTGTAGAAATAAATTCACTCCTGCCCAGTGTAGGATGAATACAGTGTGGAGCAAGCAGCAATGTGTGCAGACTTCAGAGTTTCCATCATGAGATGAATAAATGTATAAAAGTTAGTGGAAAAAAACTACTTTATTATCTGAATTTGGAGAGGACAGTGAGTAGTGTTAAAAGGGTCTTTCTTTTCCCAGCAAGGAGAAGTTTTAGAAATCGTAGCCCATCTCTGGAAAAGCTCTTTTTCGTTTTAATTGGATATTCAAGATAAGGAAGTACTCTACCTCTGGGGAGATGTGCTGTCTGAAGGACACGCAAGAAACTGCAATTATATTATGCAGAAGTATGGCGTACCTCCTACACCATGTTAAAGTGCAGAGCCACAGAAGGCTGAAGCAGAACGCAGGTGCCTGAACACCAAGCAGGGTGCTAGCACAAGACATCTCCCCTCCAGGTTCAATCACAGTAATAGACAGAGCCAATACTGAAGAGAATAAAGACACAAATGGCAAGTCTGAGAGATCCAAGAAGGCTGTCCATTTCTGACTGCATGGGTGAGTGTGCTTGCCGTGCACCCTACTTTATATGCGCAGTATTTCCTCTCTCAGCTCAGAGGTCATAGACTCTGCACCTGAGAAGATGCAATTATGACCTGCCACACCTTAGAGGACAAAAAAAGGAAATAAAGAGACCATAAAGATTAGTGGATTTTCTATTGCTATTGACCTAAATGTGAAAAGCAAGAGAAAGACAACTGCATAAACTGCAAAGTAACATAGGTCATAGGAAATCACTGCAGATCCAGAAAGTGTTGGAAGGAAATTAGGCAATCACAGGAAAGCAGCAGTCAGATGCCACCTCCATATACAGGCCTTGGTGTGACGTGATCTCCTATATTATCTGACCTAACACAAAATTCAAAGACAAAACCTGTACCAACAATACAGGAGACAAACAGGACTCCATGTATCAGCATGAAATCAGCAGCAAGGAGCCAGTGGTGAAAAGTCTGACAGGAACTGGATGCTGGAGAAGCCTGGAAGTGTAAGAGGCCTCTTAGCTTTAGTGAAATAATGGTAAAGGGATATTCCAACAGAGGTTGTGTGTTTCCCCCTGCCTCAATTTTTCATCAGTAAACACATGTACAATACACTAAACAAAAAAGCAGTTATCTTCAAGAAACTGGTAGCATCCTGAATAAAGTTCGAGGGAGGAGAATAAATGACAGGAGAAGAAAATTGGAGAATGCATACAGAAGTCCATTTACGTGTCAAAGTCTAGAGCTCTTTTTGCATTCCTTCACAGAGAAATTATTCACTCCGTGAAATGTTAGTTTAGCTTACAAGAATTAGCTTTTATGTTGTTATTTAGCAAGTGGTGCAGAAAACAGTTCAATGCACTGAGAACACATGGGTCTTCTGAGAAAAATAGGTGGTGATCAAGTAATTGAAAGCTATCATACTGGATGGTCTTCTGGGTAGTGACACTATTTCCAAAATCTACATTAATATTAGTACTTCCTACCTTTGGAGCACTTGATTTACAGTGCAAAGAAAACATTATTTTAATATCACATGTGATATTAAAGAGTATACTAATACCAAATAGTATTATGCTGACAACCATCTTCATTAACCTACATGAGATTTAATTAGGAATATTTTGTGTTAAAAGCCTGATTTGGTATAGGCAGAGCTGGCAGTCAGGAATTGTTCAAGAAATAAACTTGCATCCTCAGAGATCAGACAGAAGAGATGCTTTGGAGTATAACGGCCGTGTTACTATTTTGGAGTTTCAGCCATATTAGATTATGGTAAAAGAAATGACCTTTTCAGATTTTAGCGTTGCCCAAAATGTTTAGTATATTAAAGGGGGAAAATTGTGGAGTTGTTTTATTCCTGGCTTGTACAAAATATGGATGATCTCACATGTGTATTTTATGCAGTTAAAAAATTGCTCTTTATTCTTTTCCTGGTTTATATTCTTGGATTATATCAAAGGTAAATGTTAAGGTTCAGAAAAAACAAAGTTGAAATTGAATGAATTTTACATTTCATTAATTACATATACAAAACAAAAGTCATAGACCCATAAAGGTTGGAAAAGACCTCCAAAATCATCTGTTCCAACCATCCTGCTACCACCACAATCACCCACTAACCCATGTCCCTAAGTACCACGTCCAACCTTTCCTTAAACACCCCCAGGGACGGTGACTCCACTACTTCCCTGGGCAACCCATTCCTGACTGCTCTTTCTGAGGAGATATGTCTCCTAATTTCCAACCTGAACCTCCCCTGAGTAAAGTGAAATAATTCTGGAAAAGAGTTCTCAAAAGTCAAGAACTGTTGCCACCTGAAGAGTCAGGTATGCCCTGCAGTCACATAGTATTTGATGTAATAAAATTTTCGGTACAGTTTTCAGCGTACCAGAACATTATCCTTTATTAAGATGGTGGTCAGAAAGTTCGCACTATCATTTTCTATCTGTGTCTCATTAATTTTATCTTTAAGACTCTTCTTTTATCCTCCCTGTAGACATAGTATTATGTTTTATATCTTAAACTTTTAGGAAATTGAATCTAGCATCAGTTCAAGAGAATTAAATTTAGATTGCTCAGTTCTGAATGGCTGTAAGATTCATTACTGAAAAAAAAATTTGGAAATGCTTGATAATATTAAACAGTAATAAGGACAGCCTAGTAGTTAAGGTACTGAGCTAGGCATGAGGAGATTTGGATTCACTGCTCTGTTGCAGGTTTTCTTTGTGAGCTGATGCAGATCTGTATGTTCCCCATCTGTATAATGGGAATAGTTATTCTTCCTGTCTGCATTGCCTAGAAGTCCTGTTAGTTGCTTTTCAGAGGTGCATGAGTCCCTCATCTGTGAACACTTTGCAAGAGCGAAGTCTTTGAATGTATTCTTTTTCAGGGCAGGAATGATCTCATTACGCTTTAGAAGAGCACAGTGCAGCACTGGGATATAAATCTGCTCATAGCTCCTTCTGCTACAGAAATACAAGTGTTAATAATAATTAATTATATTAGCACCTTTTAATTGTGTTGCACTTATAAGCTCCTACCTCTTGCTCTGTCTTGGGGAACTCCCCATTGTCTGCTTTAGCAAAGGTAAATACCACTGTTGCACAATAACATTATTGTTGCAGTTGTTAGCAATTTATTCAATGAACATCTTATGAGTGCAAATAAAGGAAGCAGGTGTCTGCACTGAGTTTATAAACTACATTAGAGATAACACAGCAAGATATGAACAACAGAAGGGGAGACGTGGAATTCAGTGCCTTTCATAGAAATACAAAGCACTAGGCTTTTCTTTTCCCTGTTCTTTTCTTCCATTTACTTTCCTGTTGCTTTCATGGAGTCTAAATCCTAGTGTGTGTACAACATTTGCATTCTCCAAACACTTGGCAAAACACACTCAGATGAAGTTTAGGCCAAGATATATATGAAGTAGTGCAAGAAGATGTGCTGTCTCCACAAGTGCTCAAAAAAAAAAAAAAAAAAAAAAAAAAGCCACTTCTTTAAACAGATTATAATCACCTGTCCATCAAGCCTACAACTACTCACCTCTTCTGCAGAAAGCTGCTCAGAGAATAGCGTTGCCCTCAGCTCTCACTGATGTCCTATCTCAAGGCAGAATTTTCCCTCCAAGATGGATAGGGATCATCACTTGACAAAACAGAGGGCCAAATAATTTTAGTCCTCATATAAAAATCATTGATATTAGAAGTGAGATTACTACTGGGCTTTGGACCAGATCTCTTTATTAGCCTATGTAACCAGGAAAACCATTTCTCTCTGTAGTTTGTTACCATCTCTTGTTAGATCTTGCCTTAGCTGGAATCGTGCTTCCCACACAGAGATTTACAGGAATAAGCAAAGGCATGTGAAGAGGTCTTGACCTCCCCTGTGCTAACACCAGCTGGTGCAATGTGTCCTACTGCATCACAAAATGGAGCCGCAGTTGTTTTGAGAGGCCCATCTGTCAAAGTAGACATCTGCTAAAAGCAATGAGGCTCATTCGTGACAGAAGCTTTGATGTGTTTCTGTCTGTCCACCTATGTGCATATACTAAATAAAACAAAGAAAAGTCAAGAAGATACTGGAAAACAAGGAGAGAACGCATCAAGTGATGAGGTGGTGTCCAGGCCCACAGCATTTTATAGATAAGTTTTGGAGTCTACACAAGAGTCAGATACATGGGAGGGGAGGGGGGAGAGAAGTTCCTGTAAGCGGTTTTCATTACAGGATTGTACACTGAAAATGAAAATGCCACCCCAGAGCTAAGTATTAACTTAGTTATGTTACAGATAACTCCAATTGAAGAAGAATTACAGGTTAAAAAGAAAAAAGAAGAATCTGTCACTGGGGCTAATAGCAGCCAGTGTCTCCTCAAGGGTAGAAAATGTTAGAGGCTGAACTGCTGCCAAAATCCATGGCAAAGCCAAATCCATCAGGGAGATTCTTCTCTGCTTCATCAATAAAATTTGGATCAGGCCCTTCATTTTCCCTTTGTTGTATTGACCAAGAAGTAGTGGAAAGAAAAACGAGTCAACCCTTCTGAAGGCAACTTGGCCCTCTATGCCAGGTGGTCTGCCGACAGCATATGGCTCTGTAGGGCATGTTATATCTCTGTGCTTTTCTTATCAAAATGTCAATACTTTCTCATTGCCTTTGAGTGTTCCTAGGAAAGTACATACAGGCTGCAGGAAATGAAAGTCATGAGATCTGAAGGGCTGAGATAGGTGCTCCTTGGAAAAGGCCTGAGGTAGAGGCAGGAACCCGAGCAAAAGGACAAATGAACTGTTATTTACTTATTTTTATATGATTGCAGTTCTGGTTTTGGAAGGCCAAAATAGTACTTCAGTGCCTAGTTCCCAGTGAATGTTATGAAATCTTTTATAGCTAGGAAAACTAACTAACAAGCACATTGTCAGCACTGAAAAATGCAGCAATCTTTCCCTTCTATCCTCCTGTATTTTGGCTTCCTGGCCAGATTTAGTTTTGTGAGGTCCCCTGTCACTATTGAAGGAAAGTTTGCAACTTTTCTACCACATTTCCCTTTGTGGGTGAATAGCATTGCTGTCACCTAGGAAAAGAGGCAGATCTGCAGTGATATGCTGATTCCTCTTGGTCTGTGAAAACTTCGCCATGATTTCAGTGGATCTGGGTTTCACTCCCATCCTTCCTCTCTGGCTCAGCTTTGTCCCTCTTTTGAATACTGAGCATTTTGAGTTCATAATGCCAAAACAGTAGGAGGAAGCACTAAAATTTAGTGTTTGGGATTTTCACCTGTCCAAACTTATCATGTCACTACCATGATTATAAGCAGCACCAGATGCTGTCTCTATGGTCCTTACTGCTGTATGGGGTATACAGCAGTGCGGTACAGTACCTTGCCCCCCATTCTGACCCTCCTTGTTGTATATTGCAACAACATGAGTAATTAAAAATATATATATATTATATGCTTTATTTTAAAATTTTGCCTGATTTAATATCAATGGAAGCCAATCTCCCAGCAAGATCCTGTGGGATGCAACTTCCTGAGGTGCCCCCTGAGGAGTTGTTCCTCAGCACAGCTGGACTGTATGGAAAAGGCAACACAACCCCAGGCTCTGCTGCCTTCTCTGAGAAAACTCTGTGAGCTGCTTTTCTGGGAGAAAAATGGAAACCACATTGTACTGTATTGCCTATAAATGCAGCCTGAATTTGAGGCAAAAATGCATTACACCAGATAAATTGATTGTTTGCATAAAATGGGCTTCTTAAAGGAACAACAAAAAAATGTAAGGTATGCCACAGCATCAGACAGCACTAGCAGCAGTAACAAGCTGGTTACTAATGGGCTGGGATTTAGGCATAGTTTCAAGGTAAATTTGTATTCACATAGATGCACCAGGATAGATTTTATATGAGAAAGTCAATGAAAAGTAAAATCCAAACTGATCACAGACACTCACTTGCTATTCTGCTATATCTGAATTTTATGTGCATGTTTGGTGGCTGATCACTTGGATAGAGACAAATTTGTTTTATTTCTCTCCCTGCAGCTTGTTCATTAAAATTCTGTTTTACTCCAGCAGCCAGCATTGTGCTGCATCCCGACATCCGTGCAGAGGGAAAGTGCCACAACAGACACATGCCAGCTGTCCCTTCCAATCCAGCAAACCATTGCTTCCCTGCATGGAAATATAGTATTTACTCTTTTCCTGGTGAAATAACACATTCTGCAGCAAGACAATAGGATGCAGCTTGTTCATACACGGTTAAAGTACACATGTGGTAAACACAACAACCTGATTTCCCTCTGCATTGCTTCAGTTTCGCACAGATGCGTACCAAAATGATTTCTACCGATCTGCTTTTCTGGCAGCCGCAAAGCAGAGCTCCCATTATGCCTACCTCCCGCATAGTTTCAGAGTCCCGGGAAGGTGCCTGGCCCCATGCTCATTCCCACAGAGCCTGAAGACACGTGGCTTCTCAGAGAGCTGTGTGCTGGCACGGGGCACGTCTCTGTAAATTCCAGGGCACGTATCGCAGCCTTATCTCCTGGATTAGCTGCCGAAATTCCTCTGCTGCATTGAAACACTGGCATTGTGCCAAAATTCCTGGATGCCTAAAATTAAGCTTTGAGGCTGTATCTAAACAAGGGCTTAGGTACCCAAAATGGACCTTAGATGGAATTCTGGCACCTGAATACCAAACATCACAAAACTATTGAAAAATGTTGCTGTTCAGCTGTTTTCCAACCCTACAGAAACCAAACATCTGGAGATGCTTTGCTTTCTTGCTATAAATTCTCCAGGTGACTAACACTGTTGCAGTGTCTATGCAGAATTGGCCCAGCATTAACATAAATGGATATGCCAGTACCTAACTCGGATCTTAGCAACCCCAACCTTACAGTTCAACAGTTGAGTAAAACAGTTAATTTTCAGCAGTGTTGGCAGACTGCAGTGTGGAAGCCACTGGTGGTAATCACCTCTGCAGAGGAAGCCGTGAACTCTGACATCTCATTCTGATTCCTTTTTCTAAGTATTTAAACTTATGCTTTCATTTGCATTGTTGATAAAACAGTGCAACAGCTTAAGCAAGAATAGTTTAGTATACAAAAAAAGCATCTGCTTTTAGAAAATGCTCAGCAAATATTGAATTCCAGCATCCTTCAGGCCATAATTTTAGGCTATATTATATATGAGATGCAAAAGGGAAATAGGCACAGAAATACTCTCTGCGGCAAGTTATGCCTGGTTGGCTTTCACATTGACTCGGTGTTTGCTTATTCAGTGTTAGAGAGGTATTCGGGCCCAGGCTCTAATAGGTAAAGGATCAGAACAGGAGGACATTTTGCGTCAGTGTGTGGGCTGTGAACGCAACAAGGAGGTGATTAAACAGACACTGGCAGCAGAAGATAAAGTTAGCAATTATGAGACCATTTCCAGGAACAGGCTGCTCAGAATAAAATTATTTTGCTTAAAATCAGCAGGTAAAAGTAAAAAATGGTTTTCAAAGAGGTCTGCTGTTTTAACAAGGTCGGGTTTTCTTTCCTTTTCCTTTAGAGTTGCTAACTAAATGGTTGCACAGATTCCCTTTGTGTGTACTTTGGTGATTATGTTTAATATTATTGCCCCTTTTCAGCGCTAGAAGTGCTTGCGTAGAAAGGTGGGCTGCAGAGTAAGTGATACTGCCTGTTCACAACACCAAGGCAGCAGGAACAGGGGACTGTAAAGTTTCTTACACCTTGTCTTCCTGATGCTGTGATCTGAGCATGAAAGGGCAACTACCTACGATGTGGATTTATACAGTCCTCCACCATACATAGGGTTCAGTGGCAGCAACCGCACCAGACACCCTGCTTGGTGCCAGCTGTAACAGGAAGTTATTAGAAACTGGGCAAAGATAGCATATTTCTTCCCTATGGGCTTCCAGATCTGTGAAGATGGCTACTCTTTTCAGTCATTCTTGATATTACTGGCTTAAAAATACTTTTCTTACAAGTGAAGACTAAATTCTATAAACCATGCACATAAGCCTTTCAGACCTTTGCTTTGTTTAGGAAACATGCATATATCATTTTCATATTGCACAAGTTGGCTTATATCGATCAACATGAGCTATTGAATACGCATTTATACATGCTGAGAGCACCTCAGGTGCAGGGAAAATTATGTTATGAACCATAAATGCATGAATTTCCATTGTAAAAAGACTGATGTGACAGCTCAGCCTCTCATAAAGACTGTTACCCATGCAAGAACCTTGGTCTCCTTGCAAATTTCCACTGAGATTAAAAAAGTAGATATTTTGGAAACTTCTTGGAGCACCTGAATTTGTAAAATTTTCTTATTAAAATAAAATAACAGAAATATGTCTCTGTTCTGTTAAGGATTTCACATTTTTGGCTGATATCTCACCTATATATATATTTATATCACATAAAAGCAGTTATATGACAAATTTGCCTTTAAATGCTTCTCTCTGCTACCAAGCTCATCCCTCAGAAAACATTCTTTCAACTGACAGACTACCAAACAACATGAATACCCATGAAAGCGATATCAGGTAAATATAATACTAACTATGGTGCAATAGTGGAGCAAAGTTATGTTCTCTTGTGCCTTTGTGTAACCAGGGCCATAGCATTTTGTCAGTGCTCCCTCCACCCATCCTGACAGGCTGAACTTCAGTGTCCAGCCTCAGTTTTGCTCCATCACTGCAGGTAAAACTAGTAACACAATTTCTATAGAAGTCTCCATAGAGACAGATATACCACTAAATCCAGAGCCTCATCTCTGCAGTTAAAGCTTGATACATAAAACCTGGACACAAGCCCTGAAAGCTTTAGCTTCTACAGTGAAACTAGGTTGCAAACTAGGCTGCAGTTATGTGGAAGATAAGATTACAACATAAGGTACAACATTTTACTCACTATTAATAAGATAGTACAAATAAACTCTATCCTATGCATAAGTAAAGGAGTGGGAGGATTTTGCATCCATGATTATTATTTTTTTTTCTGAAAAAAAAAATAAGTAAAAAAGGTTCAAAATCCATACTGTGGGAGATAGGAGACCATAAAACTGATGACATTTATACAGGAAAAACTTCATTAGTAGAGTTTCCAGAGTATGTAGGCATCCATGCCATAACATAATATAGTAGCCTAATAGCTCAAAGATTCACAAGAAGAGTTCAGTGTGTGGTTAGAAGACTCGTGTGCTCCAAGGATTTTTTTTGCACACAGAAGTGAGGTATTTTACAGTTATGTCAAGTAAACAATGCAGTAGGTTTGAGTGCTGATTTTTTTTTCCAGTGTGAACAAGTCCAAAGACATCTCATACAGACATTCTTATTCTGACAAAATATACAAAAGAAAAAATGGTTCTATCTTTTCTACTAAATACAGCTTGAGGCATATAATTAACAATCTAGAGAGGATGATTGCAAGTGAACTGGCATGAAAAGTTACACTGTTATCACAGATGAAGTTGTAATATTTCATTATCATTTCATGATGCGTGAATTAATTGATATTTATTCACAGAGGTGCATTGGAAATGGTGGTGCCTCTTATGATAATTATACATATTTTTCAATCTGAGGAAGAAAAAACTGCCTTAAATACTATGAGTTATGAGACAGACCTTCAAAGAGCAACATAACTACTCGTAACTACAACAATACTGCAGTTATGTGCATTTATTTCATATATTCATGGTTCTGGTAGTTATGTCTATGTACACATACACAGTGTTTATGTCACATAATGATGCATCTGGGAATGAGAAAATACATCCTAGGAAAGAAAAAAAAAGTTCATAAGTGTTCTTTTTTACCAGAAAGAATTGTCCTACCCACTAGTGAAATACAATCATCCCTCAAGTGAAATAGCAAGAATTATCTGCCAACTGTGAAGGTTTTATAGGTTCTAAACAGGATGGATAAAGCACGCCTATTTGTGTGGGTTTCTCTCTAAGGATCATGTTGCTGGATCCTATGGGTATAATATCAGTCCTGGGGTTTACATTTATAATTTCTTAATAACCAGAAGCAAAAGGCATGCTGAGCAAAGCTGTGAACCTTAGTGTACTCGTTGACTGCTTTGTTAAGCCCTAATCACATCAACAAGCTCTGTAGACAGGAGCATTTAGGAAGAGTTTTAGAAAATATTCAAGCATATTTTGCTCTGTACACAGATGTATATTTTGCCTTGATGAAAGCAGATGGAACTTGCATTGTGCTTGCTTTGCACATATTTCCTCCATGGCTCTGCTAGGAATGAAATGTAACTTGGAAAAACTGATACTAACATTAGGAGACCTGAGAGAGGCCAGGTATGGTCGACAAGAACCAAGGGAAACAAAGAATCTGAAGAAAGTCAAAATGGGAGTGAGGATTTCATAACTATTGGGCATAAAAAGAAAGGACGACATTGAATATCCTGGAAGTAAATGAAAATAGGAAGATTGTTACCACTGAGAAGATAGACAAGAGAAAATGAATGCTCATAAATACTCAAGTTTCAAGTGGAAACTACAGAAACTCTCTCTGAAGATTCAGATGGTCAAATGGAGCTAGGAACTTTGTGACAGAAGCACGAGTTTGGCTTTCAGGGCCACCTGAAAGATGCTGAAGCATCTTCCAAGAAGACCTCTTCAGACATCCAAAATTACTATGCTAAAAGGAATGGAAAGAACAGCTTGTAAAGGAGGCTAGACAATAACAAACTGTGCTGCTTTCTTGGAGCCAAGTCTCATGACATCATTCTGGGAAGGCTTTTTGAGGTTGGCAGGAAAAGTTCCATTGCTGATATTGCACATTAGCACAAATGGCTATTCTGTATGTGATAGCACATGAACAATTTGGAGGACATTGGCAGTGAAGCAATTCACAGAGATCTCCTATCCTTGAAGACTGAAACTGAACAGCTGCATAGGCATATGATGTTAGATATAAAACAGCGATGTTGTAGTGCAAGAAGCAAAACTGCAGTATCCATTGCAATATGGAAGAACTTTTCCTCTAGGGTAAAAGTCCGGAAAAAGGCATAAAAAAAAAAAAAAAAAAAAAAAAAGGTTTAAGTGTCAGAGAGGACAAGAGTAAAGAAAAGAATATTCATTTAATACCAAATCAAGAAAAAAAAAATAAAAATAAAGCTATCAAGGACAGAAGAAGAAATTCTTTAACTATCTATTCATCAATATTAGGATTCTGACTGGGAAGAATTTGAATAGCTTGTTTAGGACCATATACTTGATTTAGTTACTGGTATTAAAACTGTGCAAGATTCAACTGACTGAAACATGAAAATTGCAAGTTCTTTTTTGTGTGGGAAGGGGAAGGCAAGTTAACATGACCTCTCCCAAAGTTACTGATAACTCAGAGTAAATTATCTTGAATATCTATGGAACAAATTTTTAAAAAAACATTAAATGGGGTAATAGTTTGTGTCTGTCATAGATCACTAAATCACACTATGGAACAGCAGAAGGGGATCTTTACGATTCATCCTATAATGCACATGTGACAAAAAGGCATGCTGTGATGGGGGACATCTGTTTCATTCAGATGTGACAAATTGTCAACTTTGACATTGCTAATGTGTCCTTGCAAAATTTTTATTTTTAAAGACAAGCATCCTGAAATCCAAAAAAGTAAGATAAAAATACAGATTTACAGATTTAAAAACTGGGCCATACTAAGAACCAAGTGACTGTGACTTTGTTGCATTTGTCTTGTGCAAACAGAAAACAAACAAACAAACAAATAAACAAACAAAAAAAAACCCTATTTGTTATGTGTGTATTTGATATCTTAAAAGACCAATTTGCTATATGGCAAATACGAGCTGGACCAACTTGATTTTATCATAGCCTTCAAGAATTTATATGAGGTAAAAAACTTTTAAAATAAAGTGCCAATCAATCAGACAAAGCATCATGAAGCCCCTTAGCTGACAGAAGATTAGCTATGTACTATTAGAGGCATTTAAATTAGGTACCAGAGACAATCCCATATTGAACTTTTCTGTAGCTGCCTAAATTTCTGACATTTAACATGGACAAAAACTGTCCAAGTCCTGAGAAACATAAGGCTCTACATTAGCTGTGGTCAGTTCTCAGAAAAAGCATTTCATTATCAATGGATGCACTTTCAGAGCAAGTATGTCTCTAGAAAAAAAAGAGAAGAGGCTGGCTGACAGTTTCTCAAAAGCCTATTAATCCTGTGGTTGTCATCCTTCCTTTGAATATATTAAAATAAATGTTTCACTCCCAGAACTATTTAGTTTGGTGTTGACCAAATTAAAGTGGTTAGTTTGGTAACATTAATGCAGGTTATTACCCAAGAGGCTATAGATCAAGGCATAGAGCTCTCTTCTTGAAAATAGACTACCTGTGTATAGTATTAAGTTGAGCAAGTGGCAGTGTAACTCATTCTTGCTGACATAATTTGCAGTATTTGTTAAAAAGACAAACCATTTTTTTTGCATAAGATATTGTAGAGGTCATAAATGCAGGTGACTGTTTGTTTCTTGGGTAGGTTGACACATACATTTTGTACTCAAGATAGAATAATGTTTGAGTTGAAGCTTCACAGCTGCAGATGTTTATCGTATCCTACCTAAGCATATGAATACAGCCAATGTCTTGCCAGCTAGTATTGTTATTCCGTTTTGCATTTACTGTACCTTAAATATTTCTACTGTTATATATAAATCATCCAGAAAACAGGGATGAGAAGTACATCGGGTAGTCATCCAAACCCATTCATCCATGAAAAGGAAAATCAAGATTATTAGTATCATTCTGATAGCTATTTGTCTAACATACGTTTATTAAACTTGCTTTTAAAAAACTTAAGTGATAGTGTCCAAATTATTGCAGTTGTTAACAGCTTTTCTCTCCTCTTTCTGTCTTAGACCAAAAGGCCCAAAAGTGGACACAATACTCCAGCTACAGCTTTATCAATACTGAGTAAAATAGAAAGATTCATTCCTGTATCATATTTTCTTGTATGCCTTATACATCCCAATGATACCGCATTTTAATTGTGATGTGGCATTTTGGGTTTGTGACTCATTTTTCTCACAATGTCCTCCTCTCCTGAACTACTTTCTAGCCAATTGCTCCTCATTCTGTATTTGTGTAGTTCATAATTCTTGATAAAATATAGAGCTCTGTACTTGTACTTACTGAATTGAATCCCATTTTTTTTTTAGGACATTTCTTCAATTTATCAAGATAATTTTTCACTTTAATCCTGTTCTTCAATCTAATTACAGCCTGGCCTGTTCTGGATCATCTAAAAATTTAATAAATTTATACTCTATTCCTTCTTCCAAGTCATAAGTGGAAATATTGGCTAGGCCCAGGACAAACTGGCTGAAATCTACTTATACATCCTTCTATTCTGACATTAAATTAAAAACAGTGTTCTATCCACCCTGTAGCAGTTTCACTTAGTTTTCTTGACTTGCTTATGAAAGTTTTATGTGAAGCTGTATCAAAAAGCTTCTTAAGATACATGACCTCTATCATTTCTTCCTTATCATTCCAACCTGTTAAAATTGTTTGACATGACTTTTTCTTGCAGATGCAAATAGGATTTTTTTTTTCTACGATTCCTCATCCTAGAAAAAAGAAGGCTAAAGTCCTGGAAGGTGGGACAATAGTATAAAGTCAACAATTGTTCAGTGTCCCTTATAAGGCAGACAAATATCTTCTGAGATTTCAAGGCCTTAGCTGACTTCCACATCTCTCCCAGCTGTATTCTTACATCTCCATTCCTGGGGCTACTACTAGTATTATCTCCTCCTACTTCAGGAATATCACTGAAGTAATAATTTTCTTTACAAGTATGTTTTGGAGATACATAAATTTTTATATAGCCCAAAGGATTAACAAAATAATACAGGTTTTCTTCAGTTCAGCCCAATTACAGTAAATATACTCCTTAAGCAAGACAGTTGCTTATTTACACTGAGGGTTTCTGAGCCAGTTATGTTTACCAGCCAAGTGAGGGATGTTTACCAAGGACTAAAGAACTGTTTTCTGCTCTGTACCATCTCTGACTGAAGAGATTTGCTCAGGTTCCCATGAGAGCTACACAACCCAGATGAAGACTAACAAGCAGTAGGTATGAGCAGGCTACAGGCACTGCCTGGTTTAAATAAAGAAGTTAATATTTGAGAGTAAATATATATCTCATAAGTGGAGGAAAGTTTGGAGGCTAGAGGAGCTGTATCTCAGCATTGGTTGAGCAAGGCAAAAAAGGATCTATGAACAGGTTTTAAATATTTTTTATGTTTGCATATTATACTGAAGGAGAGTTTATGGGAAAATTAAGCTCAAGTTCATGTATTCATGACAAAAAGCATTGCAGGGTTATTCATGTTTCTAACATATTCAAAAGAATGGAGGGGAGGGAACAAACAAACAAACAAAAACTTTTAATCAGAGAGTATTTTCTTACTGAAAACAAGACAACAGCAATGAGGCTGTCACCAAAGATGAAGTTTAAAGTGGCACTTCATTTTATCTTTCATGTCTCAAATGTTTACTACTGGACTGAGATGGGAAAACTGTTCAACACTACCAGTCTCTGTACCAGCAGGTGTACAGTAGTGAGCTAACCACAACACACTGCTAATTCCTCTTAGTCCAGCCAAAATTTGACTATTTTGCTTGTAATCTTTAAATAAAATCTTTTAAATAAATATATTATTTTATATATATAATATATAGTATAATATAATATAATATAATATAATATAATATAATATTCTTTAAATAAAATCTTTAAATAAAATCTTTAAATAAAATCTTTACACTGCTTGACCACTTAATACAGTGATAACCAAGCTCATCTAAAGCTTCTGGGTGTTATAGAGAGCAAGCAGTCAGAAGCACAGAAATTGTATCTCCACCAACACTAATTAATTTTCTACCATTTAGAAAACTTATCTACTTTTTATTTTGACTTGTAATCCATTATTGTAATCATGCCCTAAGGTCAATCTTGGATATACAAAGCTTTGTAAGAAAACAACATATATTCTGTTCTCTTCTAGTTTTTTATTGGTAAGTAATCAGGGGTCCTAGAGGAACACAAAAACCTATCCAAAGTATTCTAAGGAAAAATAGGATTGCTTTACTTAGATGTTATTTATTCAGTAAAGTTGATTATATTAACCAATAAGTTAATAGGTCTAATTTTCTAAAAGTCTACCTGAATCATAATTTAGACTATTCTTTTATGTTTCTTTATTAGAATTTTGATACCTTGTTATTATGAAATACTTGAGTAACCTGAGACCAAGAATGATAACTCTTCATTTGTTCTTCTTTTCTGTCAGTCTCATATTCTCATTAGATTCTTGTTACCTATGCCATGACAACAGTATTCTAATTTATCTGTTTTTCTCTTCTCTGATAATGAATTAATGATAATGGGAACCATAGCAACTGAAGCAAAAACTTCATTAAACAAGAACAATCTTTCAGTTTACACTGTATAATGTGAAATTGTTTTCAGTAACAAAATCTTCCACAGAATGATCATAACTAGAACAAAGTAAGCAGTTAAGCTGAACTCCAATGCAGAAGAGTCCATATTCCAAACTGTAAGATGTTGTACAAGTTTCCACCTTAAGAGTAATCATCAAAGATTGCCTCTGAGTGGCAAAAAATCACTCAACACAATTTAAGATTTCTAGAAAACCTTTGTCAGCACCCACTGTGATTCATCTTGAAATGTTATCACAAGCCAACAAAAATAATTAACGCTATCAAAACTTTGTATTAAAGAGGTTTTCTAGCTAAAGTAAATATAGTTTGAATGAAATACTGTTTAAAGCTTAGCCAGAAAAACATCTGATCCATCTCTCCATGTTTTTGAGGTTGCCAATAGGTATTTCAGAAGTATAGACAAAGGCTAAAAATATAGACAAGTGAAAATTTATGACAATCTAGCCCTTACAAATGAAAATTCTTTCAACATGTGAGACTGGAGGCCTACCTACTCTTGCAAAATACATGGAGTTAATAAGATATGACAAAACAATGTTAACAACATTTCCAACAATTTACTGTTCAAGAACTACTTCAGAAGACAAAGTTAAAAATAAAGTGAATAAATAATAGGAGTAAACATCCTATCCAAAAAGTTCTGCTGGTGCAGGCTTGCTGTAAGCAATAAACCAGCTTAGTTATTAAAGCACATGAACTGAAAAAAGAGGAATTTAATTACCCTGTCATATAATGAGAAAGGAATACAGGAGGGCAAGAAGTGTCCACCAATTTCTTTGAGTACTTTGTGAACATATTCCTTTTAATATATTTGAAAGATAAGGAAAACATCCTCTTCTAATTAATAAGGCTGAATTAATTAAGATTGAGACAGAGGAAAACATCTTAGGGGGAGTAACCATAAAACTGGAGAGCCTGTGATACATAAGAAAGAGAGTAGAGAGTAGCAAAGTAAAACCACTTTGCATTGGAGAAAGACTGACTTCAATATGATCAGAGACCTGGTAGATATTAGCCCATGAAAACCAAGTCTAAGTATACATGACAGAAAATGAGATCTAAAGAGACATAGAAAGCCCAAGTAAGCTTCCTAAGCATAGCAATTAGGTGAAGGCCAAGAAGATATAATCTCTGTTGTTCATTAGGGAGGGACTCTAAAGTACAACGAGAAACCTGGAGTGTTTAGTGGTTCTTTTACTCAGTTCTCAGTAAAAAGATTATCTGCAAATAAAGGACTAGCACATTAATTACTGGCAACTAAAAAAATTTGATCGCAGGCTGGAACAGAGAAAGAGCAAAATGATACATGATACATAGATAAAGAAGATGTTCTTAATTTGGCTAAGGTTGATAAATATCATGCTAGCATACTAAAGTAATCTTAGAGCCAGTAATGGTTATTTCTGAGACTTCATGAACATATGGTGAACTTCATGAACATATGGTGAACACAGGTGAGACACATGAAGATAGTAAAGGAGTAAACATAGTACTTATTTTTTGAAGCGGGAAAAAGAAGAGGAAACACTAAGCACAAAGTGCAAGAAAAAGTATTCTGGATCAGAATAGAGGTCATTAAGCACAGCCAGTGGTAAATATCCAGGTAAAAGCATAAGAAGTAGAGGGAAAGTGTGTAGTGCTATTTCCCAGCCTGCCAGGATCTAGTGCTTAGGTGGTCCTGACAGTGGCAGGTGCTCGTAAAGAAGTACCTGTTTCTGTTTGCTTTGAATTAGTTACCTATCAGTTTTCTTTCATACTCCATATTGGAAAATAGAACCTATGAGTGCCATAGTTTTGTTCAAACTTTAAATGATAATGGCGTAAACAAAATTTCAGAGGCTTGAAGGCCAAATACACATAGTGAAATAGAAACCAACAGAATCAATGCCATAATCTTAAACTATGATTTTGGACTTCTTTCTTAAATATGTCAAAAGCTAAATGTCACTCTAGAATATGCCAGAGAATATTTTCAGATAGCAGCTCCTCAGTCACAAAGTAGTCAAATTTATACTGTTTCTGCCCAGATAAAGGCAGAGTTTTTGCTTCAAATCTTGGCCCTGCCCTCAAAAACAAAGAAGACTAAAAAGCTTCTAGGTAGCTATTATGCATAGAGATAATATAGCTGAAAAAAAAAATCATAAATCAAGTTTACATGTACTGTTGGGATCATGGGATCCATTTTAAAGGCTGTTAAGAGATGTCCTAGAGGTATCAACTCAATGTCATCATAACAGTTTAATCTAGATTTCCATAGATATCAACAGGAAAATCCAGGCAGTTTGGCTAAGTGGTTTTTGGAAAGTGTGTTACTGATAAGTGCTGTTATTGTAGTAATGTTTATAGTGCCATAATTGTGCTTAACTCAAGAACATTTACTTAAGTTATGGATATGATAAATGTTTTTTGAAAACCTAAAGATCTTAGAGAGTTCAAGATAACTAAACAAATCATCAAGTACTTGATGGCTTCTGTTGACCAACACATCAAATGACCTTTAAAAATAAGTTATTTTTAAAAATCTGTTGTAAGAAGACTGAAAGATTTAAGCAAGAATACATATGGTCATATGTTATAATCAAAATGTGGTCAATTTAAAAGTATATACATGCATAATTTTGGAATGACTTTGTAGAGGTTTTCTTTGTCTCTGATATGAATCATAAATGAAACATTATTATTTACTTTTGAAGATATATACTGTGCAATGTTCAAGGATTATGTCACCTTTGAAATAATCTGTAAGAACCTCGGTATAATGTCTCTGAAGTAATAAATCTGCTTTAAATTTTAACAGACTAAAATATCTGTAGAGAATTCCAACAGAAAAGAAAGCCAGAGATTTCCAATAAAACAAAGTTCCACAAAGTAGTTTCGTAAATATGAAGGTTCAGCCATAGGGAGCCATGATAGTTTATAAAATGAACAGCCGAAACTGTCTGCCTGCCAGTTATCTGATAGTTGTGTAGATTCAGAACCCTTTGACTTAATTGGAAGCACTCTTGTTCAGTTATCACAGCTCTCTAAGATAAAACACCTTCTTGTCTTTGAAGGAGTATGTAAATATTAACAGAGATCTAATCTCCTGGACAAGCACCAATCTGATTTCAAGATTAAATTTACTTGCTTTGGTTCCTAAGTCAGAGTACAGGTAGAATTTGTATACCTACCAGTAAAAGTACAGGTGTTTGGAAGATAGTCACAGTCAGTGATTGGATTATGAGGAACATAAAGGAAACAGGACAAAAACATGTTTTGTTTTGTTTTGTATATTTCTTGAGACTTTTATATCACAAAGCATTCTGCCATGGGAATAGGATAATTTCATCTTTGTTTTAAAGCTCTGGATGTGAAGGCACACCATTTATTCCTTGTCAATCCATTTTATGTATCTTCTTTTCTAATGATGCCACACATTATTGCATTGTGGTTACTTTAGCAGGGAAAAAACAAACAAACAAACAAACAAAAACATACACTAAACAAAACAAACAAATAAAAAAAAATGAAGCCGCAGTTTATCATTGTAAGTTAAAACTTTAACTGTGACTGTGATTAATAACTTTTTGAAACACTGAGAATTATGTGCTGCTCTGTTTTCATCCTAGAGAGGAAAGAAAATTTCTTCAACATTTTAGATAACATTGGAAGAATTTTTTTTGGAAGAATTTCAAAGGTAATTATGATAGATAGAAACTTTACATTTCTAGGACACTCATTCACATAACATCTTTTTCCTCTATGAAGTGAAAGGGTTAAGGCATCCCCTACAGAAGAAAGTAACAGTTTTGCTACTTAAAAATATGTTTCAATTTCAAGAGGAAGCATGCTGATATATTTTGACACTCTTTTTCTCCAGTACATAATTGTTATACCAAACTTTTGTTATAAAAGTTTGTGGTCTGTTGTGGCTAAAAATAAAATAAAATAAGAAATAAAATAAAATTAAATTAAATTAAATAAAATTAAAATAAAATGTTAAAAAAAAAACTTTTTTAAAAAAGAAAAAAAAAGTGAGAAAAACAGATTTGTATCGGTGAACTTCATGTTGAATTACAAAACACAAAAATTTTAAAGCAGGGCAAGAAAGTTCTGTTAAAAAAACACAGAAAACGTTATCTTCAGAGACATACATGTTTTATCATTTCTTAGTATGATCTTAGGCTGATAAAAGAGAAGCAGTATAAAACAGGAGCAGAGGAAGACTATGGACCTTAACACATTTTAATACTGCTGCAGCAGCACAAATCTTTTTGTTACAGAAGTAGAAGGCATCAAACAATCAACAGAACGTGTAATTTTTTTCCAGATGTTGAGCATTTGTAAGAAAGTAGCATGAACTCACTCAGTTCCAGTGTGTAGACACAGGTAAGGTTTCATGAATATTTAAGAGCAAATTATATATTTCAAACTTTGCCAAGATCTTTGTAGCAAAACAGTTTGGGGTATGAGGCTATGGTGTGTACTTTATAATGAAGTCATGGGTACAAAACCTGAATGCTACTCCAGAGCTGGGGAAGATAGACTACTAAACTGGAGGTTTTGTTGACGAACTAAATCCCATGATGTTCAGGAAGACATTGCAAAATATGGGTTTTGAAAGGTGTAAAGGCCACTTCCCACATTTTTAACACTTTGAAAAGACAAATGTATGTTGTTACTATTCCTGAAGTAGAGCTGGATATCGTTAACTGTATGATGCATGGGGAGAAGGCAAGTTTTTTGGGAAGGTGTTAAGCTAATCAAAACAACATATTTGACCTCTAAAAAGAGCTGGCTCATTGCAACCAACAGGATGTTAAAATGTTGAGAGAAGCCTGCATCCTCTACAAATAGCAATGAAAGAAATGGCTGTGACAGTGGGAGTTAGAAAACAAACTGAAGGTTTTCCTTGGACCTAGAAGTTTTCCATGCTGGCCTTAGGCTTACATTTGTATCCCTCAACCAGGAAAATTCTCTTACCAGATAACAACCTCAGGTAGAAAAAGTGATATTCTACCCAGGTTATTTGGTCGCTGTTATTTACTTGCCATAAATATTTAGCTAAAGTTTGCTGCTGGACTATGAACAGATCGCCTACTTTCAAATTGTCTTCACTGGTGAAGTTAGACTTTGTAAATTTATCCATCAGTTTTATTCTGTCATGGATGACTTGTCAACGGTATTGAAAAGTGGTCATGATGTTAGGTTTTCCTGCTATTAGTTTTATCTCTAAGAATTAGTAGGAAAGGCTGTTCTACCAAAATGTAGAATCTCTGTGAGCATGATTGTGAGGAAGGCTGCAGGATAACCTGACTATGCTCATTTACAGAAGCTTTTGGGGTAGAAATAATAAATTTTTCTGTAGAACAAATTCAAGATCAGCAAGTAAATTTACAGTCATTATTTTACATCTGAATCTGTGTGAAGATAAAACCAAGCTATGCAATCCTGGACACCTTGTAATCTGTACTGAAAATTCTGGCTTACTCCTGAGCTTCTGTACAGCTTCTAGAATTAGTAGGTACTATGAGGGCTGTTTTTGATTGGACCTCCCATCTCACATACTTATGTTATATATCTGGTGGTAAAGGGTTATGGCAAATCTCAAGTGACTCTGAAACCAAATAAAGTGAATAGTCTGTGAAGCCTGACACTTCTTTCATAGGAACAGTCAGCCACTGCTCGAGAACATCAGCGTAGATCTTCAGTGAAGGCAGGAAAGGTCAGGATTTCCTGCTTACTAAATAAAACCAATGAACAAGTTATTTCTGTGAGAAAGAAGGTATTCATTTATGATGACATAAAGACTAAATTTTCTGCCATATTGTTTCTGAATTATTTTACAGTAAAATTCAGATAGGAACCAAGCCTGTTTGATCCTGGCCTCATCAATGACTGCTATGACTTATTTGAATATCGCCTTTTTTTTTTTTTTTTTAATTATTATTATTATTTTAGCTGTCTTCCAAGAATTCTTGCAAACAGTTTGATATATTTGGGAGGTATCCACAAGAAAGTTTTTGGAAGGACTATTTTCTCAGAACTGCTTTCATGTTATTTATACGCATCCAATCTGTTACAGCTGTTACAGAGCAGCATCTGAACCTTCACACAGCTTTTGTGATATTTGTGAACCCCCTCACACTGTTTATTGAGAGGACCTGACAAGCTATATTCTGCCAGATCAGAACATTAGTGTCAGCAGGGTGAGCAAACTGAGGAAGACTGAATGGCCTGCATGAAAATTGAAGGCATTATTTTGTCTAGAAAGGCTACTGAAAATATCAGCTTTGAAAACTTGAAAGCTTTAGTCTGTTGCTTAGACCCTCTGCAGGAGTGCTGTAGAGAAGTAATCATCCAACAACCAGCCTGCATCAGGAATAGAAGACAGAGCTGACAGAGACTTAAAGGACTTTTTCAACACGTATACATTTCTTTGAAGGTCAAATAACCATGGGAAACTTTTCTCTATAGAGAAAATAAAGTTAGAAACTATGATCTTGATGTTCTTTTTTCCTGGAAATATGGTGTCTGCCATTGCAACCACTAGTAACATTGGCTTAAGGATACGTTTCCTAATGGGTTTTTCCTGGCTTATAAAACAGGCCGCTCTTTTTATTCAGTGTGAGAAATGTGATTAATTGTAGGTGACTTTGATGGATGCTGCTTCTGAAAGCAATTAAATTGAGAAGGGACTTAATCAATTGTTTATGAGTATCAAATCCATAGATTGGAACAAGTATATCCAGGACAAAACAAAACAAAACAAAAATTATCTGTGCAAGCTATGCATCAGACTTGTAAAAATCTTTAGAAACAAGGTGGAGATTACAACACTGATCACTGAGTGAAGCTGTCAGTCTTGAGTTCTCTACAGAAGCTCTGAAGGTGATACCAACAAGCCAGATAGTTCCTCCGTGTCAGAACTGAGAATTTTAGGGCTTAAGAACTGAGCTGTTCCCTTCAGGCCGACTAGGAGTTGAGGCTTTGAAAAAAACAACAGTAGAATATCAAAAGAGAGAACTTCTTTGTTGGAGGCTCCTGGGTCCATAAAAACATACCTTAGTTGAGAGGTGCTTCTTTCACAGCTCTGTATCAAAACCCTAAAAAAGACATGGCATTTAGCTCATGGTGATTTAAGTAGTGACCAGCTCACAAAAAGGCTCTTGGTGAATTACTTTTGATAGAGAACCTGGCAAGGCAAGTGAACACACATACACACACACACATGAAGCCAAATTCATTAAAAATAAAACCAGGCTTTCTAAAAAGAAAATTGTTTTTGAAACAGCCAGCAAGGTTTATCAGGGCTGTTTTTTGTTTTGTTTTGTTTTGTTTTGTTTTGTTTTGTTGTTTTCTGTCCTTCTGATAACAATGCTTTTAACCAGCGAGTGGTGTAGTATGGGGAATGGAGAACATGCAGCCTGCCTGGGACCCAGCCACCAGCTGGGGCAATTGAGGCCACTTCTGCTGTAGAGGAAAATGACAGAGCCACAGGCATTTACCTCCTGGATGCTGAAACAGAGACCAGTCTGCAAAGAACAGATTCAACTGAATGCATAAAAGCCAAACTTTTCACTTCTGCGCTTTGTAAATATCGGATGTATGTGAGGCAGGATGATTCGCACAAAAGAAAAATGAGTGTGCCTCTATGGAGCAGGAGAGCCATGAGAACTGCCAAACTTAAGAAATGCCAAATAATTGCAGTTTTGTTGTCCAGGAAGTGTTGGGGAGTATGAATAAATATTACAGGACAAGAAAACACTGAAGTACTACTAAATAAGCTGGGCTGATTTCAAATATATTTCTTCTCAGAATGATAAATGAGGTTTTGTGTATAAAGGCTTAGATGTTAATTATTTTAGTGTACTCAGTTTGGTGCAGAGTATTACCCAAGTTCTTTTCACAGCTAAAGTCTGGGAAAGTTTTGCATGAATGCCATTTCTAAGTTAGATATATCTGGACCAAATTTTTCAAAAAATGCACTTTCAATATATCATACATAGACATTCAATATATCTAACATAGACATTGGACATGACTGGAGATCTATTCATGTGTTCCCTGTCTCCTCTTTTAAAAGCTGAAAACCGCATAAAGTATTCAAACTCAGTATATGATGTTCGTATACTCTTAATATCTATATTTTTGATATAAAGAACTATTGAGAAATATTTTGTTGTTGTTGTTGTTGTAAATAAAGTGATTCTTTACTATTGCACTGTATAATCTCTTTGAACTAGTCCATTGGGATAAAGAAACATCATGGTAGTGAAAGGCAGGCAACAGCAGTCTTTGAGCATATCTCATTTAGTGAGAAACATGATAAAAAGATCCATTGCAAGAACACAGGTCCAGACTTGCTGAATGTTTGTAAGTGAGTCTGGGCATGTCCTACATTTTATGTTTTAGTTTTACAAACTGCAGCACCAGCCAGTTGTGCTGCTCTAAACCAACCAAATATAGTCCTTAATTCTGTTCAGAAGATAAGCCCTTGCCGTGGCTATGTAGGAAAACACGTGGAGATTAACAGAGGTAACTGAGCAGGGGTCTTGCAATAGTGGAGTGCACAGTGTAGCACCAGAGGCATTTTTGTTTAAAATTCGTAGCTTTTCTAGGAAAGGAAGCACAGGTCGTGAATGTTCATACAAATCAAAGTATTTCCAGCCTTTGTTTCTGCCGGGTACACAGCAAGCCATGCTGTGTGAGTGTATTCGTGTGGTTTGTCAAGGCCATAGACAGATGTTTTCCAGGTCTCGCTCTGCTGACTGGAGATGGTGCATTGCATTCCTCCCCCCGTTAGAAGTACTGCCCCCACAGATCTAGTGGCCAGGGGCTCTTTGGATGCTCCCTTCCCTACCTCAAGTAAAGGCATCTGACCCCTCTTTATTGGTAGGTTAATGTTGCTGGCTGACTTTACCAGATAAGATATACTTAACAATGCTTCAGCTGGCCAAACTGTGAGAACAGGAGCAGTGCAAAAATGGTGGACAACCAGGATGGCACCATCTTCAGCTGGTACTTCACAAAATGAATACCTGCCTGTGTTTTCTGTACGTGGCTTTGAAACAGCCAGCTTTTGGGGAAATCATTGCAGGATATCAAGGTAGATATAGTAGATACAGAACCCAAAGACACCTCATGGCATAGCTGTGTACTGTTCCTATTTCCATGCTGACAGCCACCACATTGTTTTTCCAATTTCTTCCCATAACATTGACCACATTGCCATAAATAGTGAGTAGTACTGAGCTCTGAGTGAACACATTTGTTATCCTAGGTTGCTAAAATTCATATCCATCAGTAAATTCTTTTTCTCAAAATATTAATAGAACTCAATTTTACACATCTTAGTTACTTATTAGGTTTATAGGTAATATGCAGCTTCTAATCTGATTTTAGAGGTCTAATATCATATCCATAAAATTAATATGATGATATAAAGTTAAAGGAGTTTTTAACACAGTTTTCATAAACATCATCATCTGGAAACTCAGTCAGCAAAGATCATCAGTGCCCCCAAAACAAAAACTTCCACTGATTTCTGTCATGGAGGATGTAGTTGCATCATCCTTTTCATACTTAAAAAGTTCCATCATGAAATAATTAGGTTCTCCTCTCCCACTAGTCTAAAACAGCACTACACTGATGGTTATCAATACTTCTTCAAAACCCAGCATAGATTTCCTTATGATGAAGTGAGAAGTGATTAGCTCTTTCAGTGACACTTTTGACTAAAGCCAAACTATAAAGCCGACAGTCTATGTGCTAAAAATCCTTTTCTCCCCTTCTTCCACTTTTAAATCATCTTTCCTCTATTTGACCAACGAAAACTCCATGCAGTAATGAAAGAAATTCTTAAAGTATGGTGCAGCAGCAATGGTACCCCTATCTCTTTATCTCTTTTCATGTCAATAGCATTCAATATTTTGTTTTGTTTTGTTTTATTATTGTCATTTTGTTTTCTTTTATTTTGTTTTGTTTTTGGCAAAACCTGTTTGTTCTCTATAGGCACTGGAACCTTCCTCTTCCTTCATTGTGCCCACCAGCTTATCTGGTTTAAATCAAAATTCTTACATGTTCAATGTTCATTGATTCATGGTCTTTGTGCAAGAGGACAGCACAAAGCTGTGTAGCGAGGGGGTCATCATTGTAATTGAGCATTGATTACTTAAAGAGCATAGTTAGTTGATGAAGCCATCTTTCAGACAGAAGTCCACTCTGAAAATAGAAACTTGTGGTAATTTACCAGACCCTTTTATATCCTTTATCAGGAATGGTTTTACCTTTTAATGTCCTGCAATACTTCAACATGGCATTAGGTCCCTGCAATGGGTCACACACAGTACTTTACTGACTGATAAAGACAATTCCTTGCTGATTATATATCTTTGAATATTGATTTGCAATGAGAAACATATAAAAAAGCATGGTTGGCTTTTCTACTCAAAAAAATTATACATATGCTTGGATGTGTTGAAAATAATATTTTTTTTATTTTTTTTTTTACTAGAGAAAACTTCCTCTCTTCCTACCGTACCTTATTTTGATCTTTCACTCTTGCTGGCAGAAAGAGGATATAAATAATTTTTAGAAATCCACAAAGATAAAAAAACCAGCAGGGATTGTTAAGCTCTTTTTCTTCACATGCTGGAAAATGTTCTGCTTCAACATCTCATTAATAAATCTTTATTTTTTTTCTAATTCTGCGTGTGAGTGAGACCCATTATGTTTATTTTAACAGACAACGTTACAGCTAAAAGACATTTCTACAGGAGGATATGTTAAAGAGTATGTGTCACACCTTGGGTGGAACAGACTTTTAAGGAGTGAAACATTTATTTTGAGCAGCCAAAAAGTACAGAAAAAGTTTTAACGGAAAGCAAATAATTTTCAGAGTGAGATTCTCTACTTCCTCCAAAACAGAATGAAAATAAAAGGCCCAAAAGTTTCTTTTCAGAAGATGCATGTTGGCAAGAAAGCTGAATATGATAAAAGTATCCTTACACGGTGTTGATGAGAAGCATGTCTTTCGAGGGATAAATGTTCTGCGTAATGTGCTTTGACCTGAGACCTAAAATGTGAGATGACTGAGAAGTATCTGTATTCACATATTCTCTCAGTTGTTTTGCAGACTAGCTGAAGTTGGCCTAAGTCAGCAACACACAGAAGGGAAATGACTATTTTAACCACTTACATTAAAAAAAAAAAAAAAGAAAAAAAAAGAAAAAAAAGTCATAGAATGTGAAAAAGTTACTGCTGTAGCCTGGAGGCAGTCATCTCAGCTGAAGGCTGGATACCAACAGTAGAGGAATGGAAAGTCCACAACAATCCCATTATAATCAGCACTGCCGAGCAACTTAAATACAGGGGTTGCTGCCAAATTCACAGTAATAAGTGAATTAGATGTGTTTGCTGCCTGGGAAAAGCTGGGTGGGGATGTACATATATAACATATAAGTAAACTGAGAAGTCCTAATAGCACACAGACAGACCTTTTAAAGTCATATGAAAAACAGCGATAGGTGAAATTTTGTAATAACTGCAGCTGTAAATCTATGGATGCAAAATTGTTAGCAGCTACTCAGACTTCTATTGATAGGGATATAAAAATAGACCTTTTTCAGCTGTTATGTACTGTTAGCTGTTTCCGATGGGCAAAGTGCTGAATCTGCTCTGTCTTCTTTTTTTTTTCTTTTTTTTTTTTTTTTATTTGTGATCCAGAATTATATAGTGTAGTCACACTGACATTTAATCTTATTATTGTCCTGAAATACTTGCTCACCAGCTGCAAAGCAACATTTTATTTGCCTTCATGTACTGTATGACTTCCTATAGATGAAATGATATTTATGTTTGGCAAACACTCCAGTTTATATCTCAGGTAAGATTATGTGTTTAGCAAGAATCAAAGACAATCAGAAGGAAGGTTGCTCTACACCAACAGATGAACTGTCATTCAGTCATTGCTAGGAAGGCTGCAGGAGTCTCAGCAGTCAACATGGGTGACAGTGCTTTTTGTTTGCTTAAATTTGGTTTTGTTTGCTTGTTTGTGTTGTGTTGTTTTTTTTTTCCCTTCCCCGCTCCCCTTTTTTTTTTCTCAGAAAAATGTTTAACCAAGTTATGCTACAGACACATCTTTCCTGGTGATATAAAACAAGTTGCTGCAACACACTGCAGATTTATTAGGAAAACACATGAACAGACAAACCGATTCCCATTCTAGTCAGGAAAAGCTTGGTTAGGTCAGAGTCTGAACCCTGGAAAACTTTCTCAGAGGTCACAAATCTTGGAGTGAACAAAGAAAAGGCTGATGTTACAGGAAAGAAAATTGGCAGATGGAAGCCAACAGACCTGCTAGCTGAAGCCTAGCAATTTGTGCCTGCCAAGCTCTGTATAAGAAAAGGTGGCTTCTTTGTCTATCACTACTTTTTGTTGTTTTAGTGCTTACTGTAGGAAAGAAAGCAAGAGCAATGAGAAAATGGTGCCGCTGAAGTGTTTGTATAAGGGCCAAATTCACTGCCAATATAATTCGACATTAACTGCAAGCAATGGAGGTAACCCAGGGGCAAGTCTACCATCCTTTATTTTTCAGCTGTTTTGGTACATACTCATTAGACAGAGAGGTTTGCATTAGCCCATTAGTGTATGCTATGTTTTAATCAATTTAGTATGCATTACATTCATTGTGATGTAAAAACTATTAATAATGAGGGCTGAGGGGAGGGGGAGCACTCATTTCTTTATTCATTTCTTTTTTTATTATTATTCATTTGTTTGGATACACATACAGTTCCTTTTTTTTTTTTTTTTTTTTTTTTTTTTTCCTCTTTAAACATTCACTCTGTTTGTCTTAGGGAACATTCAACCAGAGCTCTGAAGTACAGACTGACCCTCTCCCCACACTACAGTAGGTGGGAGCTCATCCAGCTCATGTTCTGGGTTAGCTAAGCTTTATACCTGCCCTTCTGCAGGGCTCATTGGTTCATTGAGCATTGCCCTAATTCAGCTACATGGACATTGGCTCATACCAGCTAAAACATACACTGGCTTGTGTGTTGTTACTCATTACTATATGGTCTGTGTATCTGGTAGGCAAAGCAATAGCAACACTTCCAGCATGTCAAAGTGTTCGTGAAACCCCCAGCTTAATCACATATATGCTGTTATTCATGGATTGAAGCAGGGTTGGAACATTTATGGCTTTGTTCTTCATTTTTACCTTTTCAGTTTCTTGGTTTGTGAATGTTCTCAATATGTTTCCATTTCTTAACAACCCCCTTACTCTGCTTGTTAGTCCACCTGGTAACAGCCCTTCTGTGAACTTCTACAACATCACATTGCAGGGAGGATACAAATATCCTTCCCTTCTAGGATACAAATTTCTCTCATTCATTTGAATTACTTATTCCCAGCCTGCAGCAAAAGGCAGTTGAGCTGCGCACCATTAAACATGCTTCCATGTTGGGTTTCCTTGGGAGGATGTGAAGGAATTTTCTTCCTAAGTTTCTGCTGTGAAATGTTTCTTGTCTGATTTAAATCTTATGCAATCTTCCTCTTATTGACTTGTCTTCAGCTTGCATTCTTACTTTTTTTTTTCTTCATGCTTATTGTTTTCTGTGCCAAAAATCACAAATTATGGCAAGAGAAATAGATTTTGAGATTATTTTTTTCACTTCGCTTTCACTATTTTTTCATTGACGTGGTTATGTCAGGTTCTTCTTCTTTTGCAAATGGTCTTTAAAGAAACAGCAGAACTGGAGGGTACAAAGAAGGCTCCTGATGTTTTTATGAGATCTTCACACACCCTGATCATCGGTAATGAGAACACAGAGCCTGAGCTCTTCCTATCTCACATGATTATCCTTCTGACATTGAAAAAGGCCACACTATACAAAATGGTTCAAACCCACCAAGATAGGTTTTGCTGTACCAATGAGCAAATTAGCATAATGTTACATGAAGTATACATTGACACATTCTTTCACTGTTCTCTTATAGTCCTATGCCTTCTCATAAACTATGAAAATAATTGGAAAGGCATGTAAATAATTTAAACCAGGAGCAGTAAGACATCAGAACAGTCTGATAGCAGGATGCTTTACAGAGCATACAAACAATTCACTCTGCTTTTCTTGTTCGGTATCAGTTATGCAATTAAATAATAATAATAATAATAATAATGATTCCAGGTAGTTTGAGTGATTAGATTACCAAAGGTTCATAACCTAGAAAGGAAAATGCAAGAAATTCAGATGTGTATCATGTAGTGTCCAATCTTTACTCATTAACCTGCGTAATTATCTTCTATTTTTAGTGGCAAATATTTTTATTAATGAAAGGTAACAGCTTGCTTTGCCAAAAGTAAGAGTATTGAGTGAACAGAGGGAAATCATATTTTGCAGAATGATTGTGAAATCTTAATAGTATTAATTATCCATTTTTACACTCTTTTTGTTCACTTTTATAGCAAGCCAACTCAACAAATATTTTCTTACACAAGTATGTATGGAAAGTAACTTTAAAGCTCCTTGTTGTTTCATTATGAAACAAAAAAAAAAAAAAAAAAAAGAGGATGAATGAGAAAAAAAAATGGGGGAATAAACTGCAACATCATTGTTGAGGTCAGACAAATGAGGGAGAGAAATTCTATCCACACTGACCTACCTCTAAACAAGCCAGTTCTACTCCTCGGATTAGGACAGCTAGGTCAGCATAGAGCTGTGCCAACTGAATGGAGCTAACTTATTCATACAGCCTCTGGGACCTGAGTACGCAGTGTGGCACTGTGCCATGCAGACATACCATCCTTCTTCTTGAGCTATCTTGGCTATCTCCCCCATGGCACAATGTTATGTAATATAGACGAGTTCATAGGTGACCAAGTAGCCCAGGCAGCAAGCAAATTTCAAGCAGCAAATGCTCAAAGGGCTGTAATCATTTATGAATGCTCTATGAGCACAGATATTTGTTCAGATGAACTGCTAAATAACAAACAAATGGGAAAAATCTGGGACCTTATTATAGACAATATATTAGCAGAGAAAGGAGCTAATTTCAGCCTCCTCTCCCCAGTTTGATTGCTGCTGACATATCAGCCAGCTGCCAAAAGTATAGATGCATTTTCTGAACCTTGTTTTAATATTCAGAGGAGCATTATGTTCCGTTATTTTTCTTGTAACTCTTACATGCAAGGTACTGCATACAATACATTTTGCCCTCACTGTAGAGAAGTGTGAAATACACAACAGTTCCTTTTGATATATTTCAAACACACTGTTGTGTTCACCCATACAGAAAGCACTTCAGCGAATGTACTCTGTTCATCTATTCATCTTGATGCAGAGGTCTGCTTGGAGTTTCACACTATTCAGTCATTACTTATATGCTGCAACACACAGTGAATTGCTTAGTAGTGCCTGAAGATCATTCAATCTTGGGGAAAAAAAAAAAAAAAGCTTTTATTTTTAGATCACAATAATTAATAACAACTCAAATTGGCAAAAGGTTTTGAGAGTATAGCTGGATGTAAGTACACATATGTACATATTTGTGGAGAAAGAGAGACACTAGCACATGCTCAACCGTCATTCTAAAGGCCAAATCCAGCTCTCAGAAAGCCACAGAATAACAGAGCCAGTCAGGATGGGTGGGACCTCACAGCATCTTCATTACAACATCCTGCTCAGAGTAGGGTTAGACATGACATCCCACCAGGTTCCTTGGGGTTTCATCCAGTCAAGTCTTGAAAACCCTTCTTCTATCTTCTCATTTTTTAAGAAGCCTGAGGAGGACATAGAGTCATGTAGTAACTTCAGAAAGCATTTGATATTTAGACTATTTCATGCCTGTTACATAAAACTGCTTCATCTCCATGTATAGTCTTGTACTGGCGCTGGCTGGAATGTTAACTTTCCCGGCAGCAGCCCATACAGTGCCGTACTCTGTACTTGTAGCTGGAACAGCAGTGTTATCACACCAGTGTTGTGTCTACTGCTGAGCAGCAGTGGAACAGCATTGGGCCTTTCTCTAACCCTCCTAGGGGGTGGGCAAAAAGTGAGGAGAGAAACATCACTAGGGCAGCTGACTTAAACCAATCAAAGGGATATTCCATTCCATGTGATGTCACACTCAGCAATAAAAGGTGGAAACAGGAAGCAGAGGGGAGGGGTGGGCTCTCGTTGGGAAAACGTCGGTCCTCCTCCTGAACACCAGCTACGTGCGTTGAGGCCCTGCTTCAAGGACGTGGTCAATCATCGCTCATTTGTGGGAAGTAGAGAGTAATTTCTTTCCCCTGCACTTCCATATAGCCTTCATTTATTTTGTTTGTTTGTTTTCCTCCCTTCTTTTTATTTTTCCCTTTTCCCCTCCCTTTTCCCCTTTCCCTTTTTATTTCCTCTTAGTTAAATTGTTTAGTTCATAATAATCTTTATTTAATTATTACTATTATTTCCCTTTAATTAAATTATCCTTATCTCAACCCGTGAGTTGTTCTTTGCTTTACTTCTCCCCCTCCTCATCTAAAGGAGGGGGAGTGAGAGAGCGGTTGTGGGGTTTAGCTGCCCAGCATGGTAAAAAACACCACAAGTCTTTGGAAAGAACAAGAAACATATATTCCTCAAAATATAATCTATTTTTGGAAAATTATTTTATGTTAGCCGTAAAAATCTTTGAAACTTATTCTTTTATTAAGACATAATTAAAAATAAGTAATTTTCAAATAGTAATTTTCATATCCAGCAGTTGCTTTTCCCTCAATTCTCATAAACTAAGTCACGTGATAGTGATTTTCCTTTATGTGGGAATGAAGCTACTTTGGTCCTATGGACCAGTGGAATTAGAAAGAGCTGGGTGATTTGGGAAAAATCACATTACTTTTTCTTCTGTCATTTTCTCTGTTCAGCAGAGGGTGATGGTACTACTTCAATGCTTGTTTATGTGGAGTCTTGTTTAAGTGTCAAGTACACATTCCTAACAGCTAATCAGGCCGAATTCAAATCCTGTCTGTATGACTCCTGTTAAATTCAACAAAATATCATAGTGTGTAAGAAAGACATATTTTACTCTGTGAATTTTTTGTTGTTTTGTGTTTTGTTATTGTTGTTTTGTTTTAGGGTGTTTTGGTTTTGTGTGTGTGTTTGTTGTGTGGTTGTTTGTTGTTTTTTTTTGTTTGTTTGTTTGTTTGTTTGGGGGGGGGGAGTTGATTGTTATTGTTTGTATTGTTGGTTTGTTTGTTTTGATGATGCCATACCAGAGAAGATGAGCCTGAGCAGTTCTACTGTCAGCAACTGATGCAAGGACCAATTTTCAAGTTGTATGACAAAGATTTTATATCTAAGTCATATTTAACCTGAAGCATACTTCTGGACTGTATTCTGTATTTCAAGTTTATTATGTGCTTTGGAAATAAAGCCACTCTTCTAGAAGCTCAGAACTTTTATGCCTATAATGTTATGCCCATTGAGACTATGAGATCCCATGACATAGGGGCAGAGTAGGGGACAGCACCCAGCAGTACAGCTCAGGAGACACAGTACTCTTGGCTGAAGTCAAGGTGAAGCACCTGCAGCTCCTGAGAAGCCTTGGTGAGCATCTCTGGATGTATGCAATACCCATTTCTCAAATACAGAGAAAAGTCATGATCTTCTCCTGGGAACAGGGGAGCTGCCAGAGCTATTGTGAAGGAAATAAAGCCTCTGTCAGCCCCTCAGGAAACCCGTATCTGAAATGACCAGCTTGGTGTTTGCAGGGTGGAGGCCAAAACTGCGTGGAATTTAGTACAAATCAATGTATTATAGCAACATCTATATCTTTCTTGTCCTAGAAGAAAAATCAAGCTTCTATGGTCATGATTTACAACTATAAGGCAACACAATTTTGGGCATATTTTTTCTAGTTTGGATCAATTTAAGTACAATAGAGGAGTTGTAAGGACTTTTCTATCTCTAAAATGTAGAAGTTGTAAAAGTCTAAAAGTGTTGTTTTTAAGTTTTCTGAACACTCCCAGCCATTCCTTTGCTTCAACTGCTTTTCTCAGAAAAGATAAATATTTACAACAAAACAAGTAGAGCTGAGAGCTGAAGAGGGAGAAAAAAAAAAAAAAAAAAAAAGCAACAACAACAACAGTTCTTTGAAAACTCTCCAACATCATGAATCCTGTGAGAGCTTAATTAAATGAAAAAGGAATTTTCAAAGGGAGAAAACAAAATAAGATTTTTAATGGTCTATTTTTGTTCTGGGCTCATAAAATCATTCTTTTTTTTTTTCAGCTAGTTCCCCCTAAACATAAATATTGGAAGCTTTAAGATTTGTTTTCCATCTGAGGCAGTGAGTTCAAAAGCTTTTTCCAGTCAAGCTTCAAGGATTTGCTCACTAGAGTTTGGATTTCTGACACAACTAGTGAGTCTAGAACAGCAAACATTACCATGAAATTAAAGTTGCCATTTCTTGAGAATGATGATTAAATAGTAATATAACACTACTTAGAAATAGGGAAACCTGTTTGTTCCAGCCACGGCAATGCAGAAGGGTCAAGGTCAACCAAACCCTACATACATATCACCTTAGGCTCACATGAGAAAAGTTATTTCTGCAGCCAACCTCACTCAGAAAGCAAAATGCATATCTACCTCCCTTTCACCAGCTAATTGACAATATGGGTGCTGTTTCTAATGTAAGTCCAGAGCAATACATGAATGTTTCAGTCCATATCAAGCCTAACCTGCTCCAGCACCACAGACCATCTACTTTCAGGGTACTGCTAGTTGACATTTCAAAGAAAGAGAAACTGCTGGAAGATGGAACAGTGTTTTTGGATATCCACCATTCCTGTCAAAAGAGAAAAAAAAAAAAAAAAAAGCCCCTTCAGTCCAAAGTAGGAACAAAGGAACAATAGCATGCCAGTGTTTAAGTGTCAAGCCTTGTCCAAACAATCTAAGTGACAAAAAGTTTCAAATAAATCAATTTGCTTCAGTCATGTCTGCAGTAAACTGACACTGAACTACATAAAGCTATTAAAAGCCGAACAAAAAGGGATTGTTTTCCAGAAGGTAGCATACGAACATGGAAAAGCTATACAGGAAGCCTACAGCTAGACATGGAAAACTTTCAGGTGACAGACCTTAGTGCTGGGATCAGGTAAGGCACAGCATGAGCAGAGATGAGGAGATGCCAGGGAACAAACTGTGGGCTACAAAGAACAGATTCCAGAGTAGACTCTGACACAATCTGGAAACCATGCTCTTAAGAGCTGAGAAAACTGAACAAACATAATATATATATATATATATATATATATATACACACACACACACATATATATATACGTAAACAAGATTTGTTGTTTCTGAACCCAACTGCAATACCTCTGTGTATATTATTCTACTCCTATCAAATACCTCTGACAGGGCAAACCTTTAAAACGCTTGTGTGATTTTGCAGCTTGTTTAAAGAGTACTTGAAGTGTTGTGAGAATCTGCAGAATCCATAAAGCAGGTGACTGGGTCAGTGGGTACCCACCATCAAGAAGCACTGTATATTTGTAGCTTAGGTTGGGACCGTTTCCCCAAAGCCTGAGTGAACTCTCCCAGTCATATACCCTGTCTAAGGACAAATAAGGTTCAGCAACTGTGTACCCTCATAGCAGTCTGGGAAATGCCAGTTCACCTGGGACTTGATCAGATCCATGTCAGCTTCAGTCTGTTAAACACCATCTTGTTCCTTGAATGGTAAACATCACCAAGACCTAGCATTTGTTTCATAATATTAAATCACAATGCTTTATTCTCCAACAATTCCTACAAATTTTATTCTTGTGAAGAAGGCCCATCTTTTGATTCTTTGTCCTCCTCATCTGCCACCATCTATCTTTTCTTGGACCCTTGCACTGGTTCTGTGTGAATGGTTCCATGATCAACATGAGTTACCTCTCATGCACACCTCACATATGTATTGATATGAAGAATGAGGAGACAGAGCAGAGACCATGTCAGTTCTTTCCTTGCTTACACTGGCATTATTGCAGAACTGATTCTGATTTCAAGCAGTTTAAAAGAAAGAGGGATTAAGCACTCTGAATTTGTTCCCAGAATCAGCTGTCTGTTGGAACACTGCTGATTAGACACGATAAAACTTGCCTGGAGGAATGCAGCAAACACCCGTCAGAGGCAGAGAGCAACTCCAAAGGATTTTGCCAGCTTCCATGGAAAACACTCTTCTGGCATCTCTCTGCTTCTTATTCTCTGCTCAGTGAAATACACTATAGCACCCCAAGTATAAACAAAACTAAACACCAATCCATAGAATTAAATAAGTCATCAGGTTGTCAATTACCATTGCTGTTTTTCCACTGTATGAGCAACCTTCTGTCTTCTCATTTTGCTTATCATTTCCATTACTCCTTTACTCTCACCATGTACCAAACTAAAATATCCTTTAGAAGAAAGATTCATAGCCATGAGTGGATCAACATAACCTTTCTCCCCAAAATCCCTTTCCGTGAGTATTTATAGTTAATGAAGATACCATTGTGCAAAGTTAACATTTACTACACAGCCGAGAAAATGAAGGGGTAGCATGACTCTTATATGCCAACTAATGATGAAAACATGGTTACAAAATCCTTTCTGACTTCATAAGCATATACACAAACTATTACAGCTGCTGTTGCAGGTTTTCAAAAATGCCAAATATAAGTAGTACTCTTCTGCTCCATCATAAAAGCCTCTGAGCTCAAGCTCTAGTAACTGTGTGTTCATGCAGTGTGGACCAGATTCATGGCATGTGCAATGGAGAGTCCAGTGTCATTACACTTTTGATGAATATTTCAATCTTCTTGTCTAAACAACGCAATGTCAGGGCCTGCGTGAGAGTGTCATGGTAGATAGTTTATTTTGCAAATGATGGATTATTACGTTCCACTGGAGGGAGGCTTTAAAGCCTAGTCTTACTGCATTTGACATTGTGATTGACCAGATCAACTAGTACGTATATATGTAAAGGGTCAGCTATGTGTCCAACATTAAACACAGAAATTAGCAGTAGCAGGGTCTCTTTCAAATTGGAGACTCAGGACCTGGCCCAATATCCTTTCAGATAGCACTGTTGTATTCATTCAGAAGCTCCCTGAAAGTGTTTTTAAGTCAATGTACTTTCCTCTGCACTGCTTTGCCAGTCTTATATGTGGTGGACATATTTTCCCTAGCAGAAAAAAGTGCTGTGCACGTGGTTTTGTTTACAGAGGTCATTTATAGGACAAAATCAGTCTTCTAAATGACTAGCTGAGGATTAAAAAAAAAAAATGGTTTGTGCTAGACTTGTTTTAAATATTGATGGCAAGATTTACTCAAGGTTGTATGAGGTTACCAGTGGCTTATGCAACTGGTCAGCACACAGCAATGTGCTGATCGATTTCCCTATTTTACTATTTTATAAGGAATCCTTCTGGTAACTGGTCCAATGGCTGGTCCATTTTTTCCCCATTTATTTGTAATTTAACCTGGGTACTTAATGAATTACAGAAATGGACAGAAATTAGCTCATTACCCCATAAAGAAAATATACTTCTAATTAAAAACTATGAATATGGGTCACACTTTGCAGAAGGAAGCATAAGTCAAGCATCATTCTTTTTGATTTGTTCCAGGTCACTGTTTTTCTCTGCCTGGCTGCAAAACACTAATGGATCGTCATGATAAAAATTCACTTTTGCTTCCATCTGTTCTATTGCACTTGTAATGTCGTTTTTACTTAATGTATCTTGAGTCTACCTCACTCCCAGCTGCAAATGCACCACACTTTTTTAGAATAAAATTTAATCCCTTTCGGTCTTGCAAATGCAAGTAGGAGCTGCAGACAGTTTTCTTTGCAGCACTGGCAGCTTTAAGTTTTAGCATATGTTAGTGTAATAAATTCATTCATGACAATTGAGTCAGTTTTCTAGACACTGCAGTGGGTTCCTCTAATCTAAGCTGTTTCTATTGACATTGACTGAGAGCTTCTATAGCAAAAGTGGAAAAAACAACAAAGTCCATGGGGAAACTTTTTGTGTTTCAGGGATGGAGACATGAAAAGGGAACTAGAAATGTTTTCCTAGTAAAATAAGGCCTAAACAGGTCTTTAATATATCTTTTGATAATCTTTAATAATCTTTTGACAACCAATGAAAGAGAGGAGATTTGGACCATTCTGTCATCGTGTTGTTAAAATGAAGCTTTTTAAGATGTCGGAGAGAAAAGAAAGAGCAATAATTAATGTTGAAAAGAAAATATCAATAGAATAAATCTGCAGAAGAGAGGATGTAACGTGGCAATTAACCTTTTTCTGATTCTGCCTCTCTTACAGACCAGTCATTTTCATGCAGCCCCAGATATCAGCATCAGTGGTTAGTTTAAACTGCTAGTTTAACAATTACAGTAGAGGTTATGATCCCCAGTTTGGGAACAACTGGAACTGCTGATGTGATTAGTGGCAGTTATGTGCATTGTGACAGCACATCAAGACCTGAGGTGGATCACTTTTGGTGAATACCTTCTGTTACCTAAAATGAGTGGACAAATGTTGGCTTAAGGTGCTTTCAGTTCAGATTTTAGTCAAGGTAGATTGAAAAAGAAACAGCAAGATAATCCCAATATATTTAATAAGCACAACATTTATAAGAACCAGACACCCAAGTATTGCCAAATGTTTTGTGATTAATATTTGTATGCCTTTCTGTGCTGCTATCTCTTCTGAGCAAGTTATCTGATCTTTTAAATTGGTATGTTCTGTGGATCTTTCACCTATCACAATGCCTGACACCTTAGCAGCTAGCAGTAATACATCTGAGATGCTCTTGAAAAGCCCTGGGGCAGAGAAGGGGAATACAGTAACTACTCAAACAGATACTTCTCGTGATGAGTGGGTTTGTGGCAGGGCTGTTCATGTGATTTCTGTGAGTCACAGCGTTTCTCTGCTCATCTTGACTTGATAGATTTGGATTGTCATTGTACCCTGAAAGCTCATACATTCCCTACACCTGCCAGCTGTGTCATGCCTCGTGACATGTCTCTTCTCTTCACACAATGTTCTGGAGGCTTAATTGGAACACCTTTCATCTAGGCACCATCCTGTGGAAACCCACATGATGTTAAGCTGTATTTTTTTCCTAGGAATGGTAACAGACCCCAAGTCAACCCCCACAGAAATAGTTTGTGATTAGGAAATTCATTGGGATTGAGGCTCCTTAGTCAACTAATTGCTTTTGAAAAATTGCCCTGAAAGGCTGAACTAAACTAAACTAAAATACCTAAGCTTCTTTTTGAAGCTTTTCTGTTAGTATTAAAATATATATGTATATATATATATATTAGTTTGGTCAGGAATGGGGAGAATGGGGAGAGACCAACATCCAAGCTAGTAGTAAAATTATTCACCCAGGATAAAGAAAACAGGTCTGCGAGGTTCTATGCCAAAGGACAATTTCCTTGGTTTATATTACATACATCTGAGAGCAGAGAATGAAATCCGCATCCCTTCCATCAAGGTAAATGCCCCAGTCAAAAAGCTTTGTACTTATATTCAAGCTTTTCTTTATCTGGCTGAATGGATATTTAACTACACCATGCAATTTGGGCCAGTTTCAAGGCAAAGGACCAAGATGTTCCCATCCACCAATTTCCTTAAGCTGGGAGGTTTGAACATACCTTTCGTAGATGTGGTTCTACTTCCCTTTGGAAAAAGGCATATTTCCCTCCTCTTCTGTGAATAACTTAACTGGGAAACTTCTACTTTTACTAGGTAAGAAGGGTCATAAGACTACTTTTGCTAATTTCCAAAGCTTTGGCTCAGTGGCAGCCTCTGAAGGAAAGGCATTAGGTACCTGCAGGAGCAGACTCAGGGCTGTGAATCCTGAGCAGTGGGAAGCAGCTCCACTCAACCCAGGCTGAGTGACTTAGGGCAAATATTTCTCCTCCTGCACCTTTTGTGAGTGTGACCTTTTGGCAACCTGATTCTGAGCAGCTTAATTTTTTAATGCATGCTTAACCAATGCATCATTTTTGGAGCCTGAGGCTGTCATTTGAGAGCTGTGAATTCTATTAAGCATCTATACACCTAAAGGTTAGGAATCATGACGCTATGATTCATCCAGTTCCTTCTGGAACTATCCTATTAAGGGAAGAAGCAGTGGATGCTCCTTCAAACCTCTGGCAAATTGAACCTAAATAAAGCAAAGTGTCTTCATCCAGAGAGATACTGGGGAAAACACTTAGATGGATCATGAGGCAGATTTAGCATATTCACCATATCCTCCTAGCTTCCCTGTAAGTACTCTGACTCCAAGGAGACTGCTTTAGCTGAGTGAAACACAGCATTGGTGGTATCACTGTCCATCTGTCATGACTATGCAGGACCTCTTGCGGAGCAAGGAATAAGTTCAGGTTAAATACAAATAAGAAGGAGTTTGATTATCTCATACCTCTGAGGAAGGTGCTGCCCTAGAAGGATGGGGAACAACTTCAGGTACCAGAGGCAGTTTATATACACATAACCAGCTTTGGGTACAAAACCTGAAGTCAAGCTCACATTTTCCCTGCACCCATAGCAATGAATATTTAACAGCTTTCTTGAGTTAAAAAAAAAAAAAAAAAAGTAATTTCAAGTCTGATGTACAGAATGGTGCAAGTGGGGTGCACATTTTCTTCTGCTGATCTTATAATCTTTTGAATTTCCCTTGAATAAAGCCCCTACTGATGTGACACACAGCAGTCATTCACTCCTGTCAGAATTCATGCTATGTATTACTTGTTCTGAAACCCAGCAGTTGTTTTACATTAAAACCAATAAAGCAATTGTCATGTTTTATCTAAAAAGCACCTTTCCCAAAGTGCTAGATTCTATTCTCAAGAGCATAATGTATAGATTACAATAAAGCTTGAAAATCTGACCACTCTACTTATATACAGGGGCATAGCAATGGAGATTTCAGGTTATACAAATATTTGTATACACTGCACATCTGAGAGCTGAATGTGGCCTTGAACTGGAAAAGGATTAAAGAAGTCAGTCTCATTTCTTCATAAAACCTCAGGCTCTTTGTGACGCTAGTAGATTGTCTGAGTCATAGCTCCATATGTATAAACCATCACTAGTGTTTTCACACGTTTCAGAATAGACATAAATGAATTGTAAAGTCATTTGTTCAAGGAAATGCACCATTTCCAAAGCATGTATTTTTGCTCTTCTAGTAATCAATTTAAATGAAATGTTGCAACAAAAGACTGGCATGGTTTCTGTTTGTTTGTTTGTTTGTTTGTTTTTATTATTTTCTAAGTTGTTATGGGGTTCATTGTTTAGTATTTGGCTTTGTTTTGTTTTGTTTTTACATAAGCTTAGTCTATTACATAAGTTACCAAGAAGTATTTTTTTAAACTGAAGGCCCAAAATACTCATTTCCATGTCTTTTCAAACATATGCTAAGATACATTTTCAACACAATGAAATAAAATTTTAAAACAAAATTTCTAAGATGTTATGAAATGTTCCAACCCTACATACAAAATCTTTCAGGTTTATGTTGCAACTTTCGTTTCATAAAATAATAAGGACATAAACCTGTGCTTTGGAGATGCTGAAGTTCCTTTAAACAAATAGCTGTAAAATTGATTTGTATTAATTCTAAAATATAATGGGAAAGAAACTATAGCTCATGAATATGAAGGTAAGATTCAGCCAGCCTATTAGTTTCACAAGAAGCCTAAGGTTTTATGAAGAAACTGAATTAATATTTGTTCAGCACTTTGAAAGTGTAAAGAACAGTGTAAGTGATTATTAATTGTTAGCTTTACTATTAAAAATGGAAACTAATGCCTGTGCAAAATAAATGTAATTTAGAGTAATTGCATAAGAGAGACACAGGTAAGCTATAAGCCTAATAATGGAAGCCTTAAATTTAATAATCTGAATAGAGCAGTTGGTGGAGCTTGAGCATTGCTCCATGCAGTCCCCTCCTACACTTGCCTGAGTCTGAGTTAGATCTGTGACTCCTAACTAAAAACCTTGAACATATACCTGAAGTATGTATCAGTTTTAGAGAGAGACAAAAATAAAGACCAAAACATTTAAAATTGAGGTGACATCATACTTAATATTTAGGAATTTAATGCCAAGGAAGAATCCACAATTTCTAGAGACCGTGAGGACTTCTGATACCTCTGGAGGACAGGTATGATCAGGTGAATGTCTGTATCTTACAGAAAAGTCAGAACCTTTCTTGTTCTTTCTGTCTCTACCAAGTAATCTTGAATTCCTCTGAGAGGAGGAATAGCCACTCTCCAAAAGACTAAAGCTTGGTGGTCTGACATTATTTTGAGTCACCAGCAAAACCCTGGCTTTTCCTGGCCTTCAGCCACTTAGAGAGGATGAGAAGAGGATAGTGTCTGGTTTGGCAGCTTTCTGAAAGATTACTGTGGCCCTTAAGCCAGGGGAAAAAAAAAAAAAAAAAAAAAAAAAAAAAAAAGGACAACAATATTCCAATCTTGTTTCTCTTGCATTTAAATAGAAAGGATAATCATGACTGCTGGTCCTGTCAAACTGTTCCACTGCCTTGACTCCTTCCCCCTCCCCCCCCCCTCCAAGGATTTAGGTGAGGGAACACAGTTTATGGACCATGGCTGGATGGGGGAATGAACAAAGTGCTAAAGTGCTAATTAACTTGTGGATGAGGCCTGCTAGTGCAGCAGTTTTTAGTAGTGCATTATTCAACACCAGCTACCTTGAAAACTTTAAAATAACAAGCCTCTGAGGGAGTTTTGACACCACCTGGGTTAGACAGAAACTAAGAAAAGATTTTCAAGATTACACTTTCCTGTTTAAGTACCTAAATTCTGCCTAAATCCCATGTTAGGCATCAAAGTCCTTTTTGGATTTGGTTCTAAGTACTTCCTGTACTGGGACATAATATATGGTCCTTAAAATACAGCAACTCATCTGTTTGAATTTTACTAGCTAACCCTCATTGCAATGATTATCTGATCCCACTGTATTGATAGAAAACACATGCTTCAGGCAATACCATAAAATTCAAAAATAGTGAGTTTTACAGACAGCAGACAAAATGCCTAGATAAATCTCAGTATTTAGTGTATACACTAAGGAGCTGACTTCATTTCTCAACTGCCACAGATTTAGTCATTATAAGGATATTACTGAAAATAATTTTGAATGATTTATGAGACTCATATAGATTCAGTGTAATGTTGAGAAAATGGTGTTAATTTACTGCAGAGAGTGGATGTGGTCTCAACTCTTGCAGGCAGAATTAGTTATTTTGTTTTATAATACAAAAAAAAAAAAAAATCATCACAGAAGTCTTCTATATGTTTTCAGCTACTCAGTGGAGAACAACTGCCAAAGTGGTTATCACTTCCACTTTGCTTAACTGACCTGCTTAGAAATCAATCCTGCTCTATCAACTGTGCTTTTTTGTTTTGGTTGGTTGGTCAGTCAGTTGGTTGATTCTTCTGCTAGAGTCTTTGTTCAAAGCCTAAAAAGATGCTTCTGAGACACCAAAATAAATAAATAAATAAATAAATAAACAAACTGTTGTGAGTTAATAAATACAAAACCTTTGTTAAAGAGCCAATACTTCCAGAAACTATCCCCAGTTGGGCACACACAGTGGGATCTGCAATGTTTGTTCCACGAATGTTTTCTGTACAAAATCAATTCAACTAGCAGGCTAAAGCACTCTGTCTGAACACTCACACTATCTCAACGGCCAAATTCAAAACAGCATGTGGAGTGATATGCTCAGGTGGAAATCTGCTTCCTGCTTTTGAGTATCCTGCTCATCTCCTTTCTTCATTTGAACAAATGAAGAAAGCTCCTGTGTGAACACAGTTAAATCTGACTGCACTCACATATTTTCTGCATCAGAGCCTAAGGCTATTAACCAAATTGCCAGGAACAGCAAGATTTGCTTTCTGAATTGATCATGCTTAAGAGTAAGGAGTTGTTGTCCACTGACAATGCCATAATATTGAGGCATGGCCAAATTTTACTACCAGCTCTGAAACTTTTTGAATACCCAGGGGCTCCCAAGAGTAAGGAAAATGCATGTGGGGCCTTAATGTGGTGTTTCCACCACTTTCTACTGAAGTTCTGATGAGTATTACTGTTGATTTCCAAGACACCTAATTGCCTAATTAAGCCAGAAGGAGTACCTGTGCCAGACTGTTCTGTTTAACATATGCTGTGTAACAGTACTAATTTATTTAATTTAAATATAGAGTATTTTATAGAAAATATCCAATATTAGCCTTAGCCTTATCTTCCAGCACTTTGTTTTAGTTCTACTGTTGCTTCCCAAATTGAAGAGCTAATTATCTTCCCTGCATAGCCATTAGAGATTCTGTTCAGCTTGCCAGGAACCTTGTTGTTATAAAATAGACAAAATTAGCTTGTGGAATTCTTTTCTCCCACCCAGCTTTTAAAACCATTGTCACAATTTTCTGGAGCTCTTCTAACTTCCCAGTGCCTTCCTCGAGCTAACAAAGAATCCCAACATAGACCCTATGGCACAATGTCCTAACCTAACCACTCTCCTCTCTCTCCATACTCTTTTCACTTTTACAACTGCCAGTGCTTGGACAAAGCATCAGCAACTTCTGTTCACATGATTCTCCAGCAAAGACACTCCCTCAGTGCTGTTTCCATTCAGTGGTTATCAGTTTGGAGTTCCACATATTGGCTGGGAGTTTATGACCTTCATACCTAGGACAAAGTTCAAAGAACTCTGGATACTCACTTGCAGCCAGTTGCTCATAACTTATCCAAACTATACTAATACAAAACATGTTGTATTTTACTTTTACTTGCACAGATGAATGGTGGATCTGTTTTAACTTTTTATTTGTACTCCAATATCAATATATTTAATTTTCCAGGAAAATTGTCTTACATTCCTATCCCTCTAATGTGTAAGTAAATGATGTCATCGAAAGCTGTCCAGGTCAAATGAAATAATACTGTACAGCCAACCATTCTTCTGCCATTTGTTTTAAGAATAAAATTTCTTTTGTTGCCTAATCATATTACTTATGTTATTGCAAAATGCATAACTCCAAAGACAAAGTTGACCAGATATAACTACACTACTTTCCCTTTATATCAGCTACATAACTATGCATTTGTAGGTTCACAGTGGGTTGTGGTAAAGTCAATCCCTGAAAATTGTAATTGAGGGAACTAAAATTATCAAAAAATAAATCAACTCTTGTTTGTTAATTATATTTCTTTCATTAGAATTCATCTAAACAAAGCAATTTACAAAAAAAAAAAAAAAAAAAAAAAAAAAAAAAGAGAAAGCACTGTGAACAGATTTGTACCCATGTATGGAATACTTCATGATTACAACTACACATTCTTCCAGCCAATCACCCATTTACACATATTGGTAGCTCTTTCTAACTCATGACATTTTAAAATCTCAAAAGACAGCAGCAGTAGACTGTTCTTGGTGAGCATTTCACCCCAAACGAAAGGTAGAAATTGTTTGACTAAATTCTTAGTTGTAATGGATTTCATCACAACCCCAGAACAGTCTCTTTTGCCTTTACCTTAGCTTTGTTAACCTCTTCATTCAGCCACTAGGTAAGGCTAACTTTTCTGTGTGTGCCAAGGTATCTCTTAGACCAAAGTGGTCTAAATTGACCAGTATCACCTTATTATTGTTTGATGTGTTGCTTTTCTTATCAACAGTTTCCACTGTCCCAAGAGCAGAGCCAAAATACCTCCTTCAAAACTGGCAAACCCAGTGCCATTTATTTGGGTAAAGAAAAGGCACTACTTCATATTTAATCATTGTTTATTATCTGTCTGCATAAGGTTTTATATTGCTCTGTCATTGTAGTATCTGAGCATTTTACACATAAAAAGGCTTGGCTTGGCAGTAGCCTAATTCCCAAAGGACTGCATGGAGATTCTGGCTCTGCTCACTGCTGTTATATTCAATAGCTAGGATTTCCAAGGGGCCTAAGGGTTTAGGTGCCTTACCCTCACTGAAATTAAATGCAAATTTTGCACTTCACATCTTTAGGCAGTTTTGAAAATCCCTTCCCATATCCTTTCCCACAAAGAAATTCTGAGAAACAGGTAGTATGCAGCACTGAAAATATAGAATCATAGAGCCATAGAACATCCTGAGTTGGAGGGGACCCACAAGGATCATCGAGTCCAACTCCTGGCTCCGCACAAGACCACCCAAAAATCAGACTTTGTGTCTGAGAGCATTGTCCAAATGCTTCTTGACCTTTGGCAGACTCAGGGTCGTGACCATTGTCCTGCGGAGCCTGTCACAGTGCCCAACCACCCTCTGGGTGAAGAACCTTTTCCTTACACCCAGCCTGACCCTCCTCTGTCCCAGCTCCATGCCGTTCTCTCGGGAACAATCAGAAAGAGAAGAGATAGCAAGTGCCTAATAGGCAAATTTAGGCTACATGTTGCCAGTGGCAGCTTCTGAGCATATTTAAGCAAACTATTTAACAGCACATAACAGTTCTACACAACACATTGGGAGAAGAAGAAACCATATTCCATTGAAGCTGCAGGGGGATACGCAGATAAGATGAATGTAATTACCAGAGTGGTAATTTAGTCAGGACGCTTATACTCATAATCTTGCCCCAGAAAAATTTCCCTACACCCTCAAGGGATATTAATGAACAGAAGTGGTTAAAACCTCAAGTTTTATGTCTCGTTTGGAAGATCAACACAGTTGTTCTGGACTAGACAGTGTAAAACTTTCCATAAAATAAAACGACAAACAAATCATTATTTGATTTTATATCCACTAGGAGCAATAAACAGAGAGGCCTCACAGCTTCTGCAGCGTCTGAGTAATTCTAAAAATTTCAGGACTGTAGCATGTAAGTGGTAAAACATCTGTTCAGTGTGGAGGGTTGTATATATTCTTTGGAGTTGTTTTTGTCATCTCTGGCTGATAAATAGTTTGGGGGCTCTCACTGTAAAGAAATGGCTAAATGGAGAGTTTACTTTTTCAATGTCTTGTTTGACTCTTAAAAGTGCAACTATCACGTCTTCAGGCTTGTTTCCACTCTTAGGTTTCAATATTTTTAAATTGTATGAAAACTTTTTATGTTAAAATATTACAGTCAGTGTTATAGATAATAGATAACACATGCCATGACTACTTATTCGTAAACATTTGAACATGACATTGCTAAAGAGCTAGTATTATTACCTACATAGGCAGGCTCTGAAATTGTATGCAAATTTATGAACCCAGAGTTGTTTGTAGAAGAACAGACTGGCGTGCTTGGCTGACTTTATTACATAAATAGTGGCACTGTTTTTAATACATCTGATTCAATAAATCATCTATCAGAGCTACTCAAGGTTTTCCTACCTGCTTGGCTTCATATTTCTCTGAAAAGGGGTGGTTTAGGTTAGCTATTGGCTTCATAGCAGTCTATAGTTTATTCTTTGGTGACTATAGAACCTCAATTTGTTAAATTTCTTTCTGGTAGAAATACTATTGGTTAGTGTCACCTATTGACACTATTAAAAAATGTCTCCAGTCAGTTAACATAATCTCACTCGAATCCAGATTTTATGTTCTATGGTTGAAATGATTACATTTTCAAATACCAAACTATACTATGCAGACTAGTAAAGAGGAAGAGATTATAGTGAAAATTGGTTGAATTTCCAGAGATGAGGCTAGGCATTTTAGTGAATCAACAACAGTTTTACCTTGCTTCTCTCATTCAGATCTCATTTTACATTTACAGTAAATAGAAAACGGAAAGAGAGAAACAGAAAATATTTTCTTTTAGCCTAGAAAAAGTGCAGTAAAAAATTCCCTTTCAAGATAATTTGGATTTTCCTACCAATTCTCTCCCCCAAAAAAGCTAAATTTACCCACCTGCAGAAGGGAGATGTATGTAGAAAGGATCGCTGTAGTTGCTACATAGATTCCTCTTTCAAAATGCTCTGGTACTAATGACACTCTTTGTATGGCTATAAAGCATAATACTACACAGTGTAGCAGACTTCTGTGGTTCTGCAACAGGCACTAGTGACATATGTTATGTCACTTGAGACAGATGAATTAAACTTATGTTGCTATTTGGAAGTTGTTCACATCTATCTGAATTGTTTACAGAGGGGAAAAACAACTTCTTGCAATAAATTTGTGGAGCAATATACAGCTACAGAGGACTGAGGGGATCTGTCTTTGTTTCTGCTTTAGAAGCTGAAAATACATTGTTCATCTTTTTATAAAATCTCAGACTCTCTTTTCGCAGGGTGTGCATTGTCTCACATGTATTACTGTTTGTTATTTATTAATTGCAGTTTCTTACCAAGGGCATTACCTAACTGTGTGGGAGCAAGTTTTCAATATGAGATTGACCTGTGACTTTCAGGGGTGAAAAGCTAATGAAGTCGGCAGGAGTAACCGGAATGAGAGGGGCTTTTAAAACTCTCCTGCTTTTAAAATTCTCTCAGAGTAAAATTAATTCACTGACTCTTCTCACCTCTGCAAGCTACATTGATGACAAAGAGATGGTGGGTAAGAAAAGGAATATATTTGTTGAGGCTCTGAATTATTTTGTATAGAGGTCACACATGTTTATGTAATCTGGTATAAGCAAAGAATACTGCAAGCATGATATTTTTGTGTATCTAACACAAAGTCTTTCTTCAGCAGGAAACCTGAAATATCAGAGTTCCTCTTGATGCTCTGGCACTCATATATATATTTGTTCTGAATTTTTCTTGGAAAAAAAATAATTTCAAAAGAAACAGGACTATATTGCTGACTGATGAGAGGTTTTGTTTTTTTGTTTTTGCTTTTTGTTTGTTTGTTTGTTTGTTTTGTTTTTGTTTTTGTTTTTTGTTTTTGTGGTATTTTTTTAGATCAGTTTCAGTGAGAAGAGACTTCAGAATAGGAATGCTATGAAGTAATCACATTATATTTTGGGAGTCTGATATACTGCTACCAGTGGCATTCAGGCTACAGGCTGAGCTCATGCAATGGATGTTTCATCTGAGACAAATAGCTCTTACAACTCTGAAAGAGGAAGAGAACTAGTACAACAGACAAAAGTACAGATTGGAGGAGAGCAACCACCAGTGGGACAATGCTTATTTAACCCGAGTATACATCCATCACACCACTCTCTCCTAATGAGTTTTCTATACAGCTCTGAGCAAAATATCAAGTTGTTTTTCTTGGAAGCTAATTTCTCATCTTTCTCTCCTTCCCTAGCACCTTACTAACTTTTTCAATACATCAAAATTCAGATAGTTACAGTTACTGTGAAAATGTGTCCCTTAGGAGTGATAGGAACCAACAAAGTCAGGGACTTCCAGTCTGCTTCTTTTTGAGACTTACAGAGATTTAGCATAGGGTATAAAGAGAGAGAGAAAAGTACATCCAGCACCAAAATATGAAGACAGACAGTTATCTTTTAAAATGTAGTCAAAGGCACTAATCCTATTTTCTGCACTTTGTGTAATCACCATGAACTAAATGGATATTAGAGCACATTCCTAACAGACACAAATGTGGGAAATAGCCACAGAAACCCATTTCTTCCCGGCCATTGTGAATACTGAAAAGCAAGGAAAAATAATAAACAAACAAACAAACAAACAAAAAATGGTTTAAATCCTATTAGGACAATGATCCCTATACATTCCAGTCCAAGATTAATTTTTCCCACAAGGGCATATAGTACAGAATGTTAACCACATTTTCAAAAGAAAGAGGAAAGACATCTTGAAGAAAAAAAGAGAAAAGTTCTGAGTCCTCAAAGCCATTAAATATATGCTTAACTTTAAGTACGCATGCAATATTGAGCAGAGTAGAAACACAAAGTATAGATTTGATTTTAATCATCTGTTGATTAAGCTCTGCTGATTGGGAGAGTTCTGCAGCATGCAGAAGTGTGGAAAAGAAAAGCATGTTAAAGGGTTAGCTGTTTAAAGGGCCAGGTTAAACAAGATGTAATTATGGCTTCACTTAGTCTTTTCATTCTGCTTCAAAGCTTGTGCGTGTGGGAAGGGCTTTGGCAGGTAAGAGCTAGCGTTGGTGTCTCATTTTGTTTGTCTTTTTTTCAATGACCAACCCTTTTCTAATATGCCTAATTCTTTGAGATAACAGAGGACAAAATCCGCATATTAACTTTAAAGAAGCCCCACTGAAACCTCTTTACAAGGATGAGCCTTTATTTTAATACTTTGGATTTTATTGCTGGTGTAAAATCTTTAAACTCACAGAGAGCAAGCTTTAAAGCATTGTAAGAAAAGAAAAAGGCCCAGGACCATGTACTCTCTGAATCCTTTATCTTAATATCTAATAATAAACCCACAGGTAATAACATGGCCTATGAAACCTTCTAGCTAGGTGCTTAATTAAAAAACAAGATCAAAGGTCATTGCTTCATTTAGAATACAAATCTCTCCCTTTGAAACTGTAAGGGAGGGGGTAGTGTTCAATAGCTTGAAATACAATGCCTTGGTTCATTGGTCCCATGCTAACCCTACCGCAAGGTCATCATAACTGGAATGCAGCAAGTATGTCAGCCCCCTCTCTAATGCCTTTTTAAGGATGGCATTGTGCATTTGTACTTTCTGAACCTGCTCTCATAGGCTGCATACAGAAACCAGCTGGAGGAAGGGCCACAAGATCAAGGTGAGTACAATCAGCATTAGTTTTATCCAAGAGAAAATGGAAATGCAGCACCTGCAGCGTAGGAGTAGGCAAGGGTGTTTTATAATAACTGTTACCTACATAGGTTATGATAGCAAATACTCTGACATCCTCTTTCTTATCCTTCCCCTAATTCTGCATGAAAGGAAAAGCAGTTAAAAATCTTGAGTTTAATGTCAGATGTAGCACAGGTGGCATGTTAAGCATAACTCTGGGATAGACTTCACCGGTCACAGATTAAAGATAAGACTGGACTTGTCATGATACTAAAAAAAAAAAATCTTGGTGCTGTTCTAAATCTATTCCTCATACAACTTACTGATTCCAATGAGAACACACACAACACACATATGTTTGGTAGCTTGAAATCAGCGTGAGTTAATATTCTCATTTACCTCAGCCAAACTACAATATGTCACAAATACACAAGCTTAGTATATATAAAATCAGAAAGGAAAACAAATCATCAGTCTTTTTTTTTTTTTTTTTTTTTTTTTTTTGCCTGCACAGTCTCTTCAGAACCTTCTGCTTCAGCAGGAACTGCCTGCTGACATTGTTTTCCCAGGGAGAAACAAGTACCAGCCATGACACAAAGCTTACTGATTGAATAAACACAAATATAAAATGCTAAAGTGAGATGATCAGCTATAGCTTTATTTACCTTTGTCACAACATACAACAAAATTTAAATACATGTAGAGCAACTTTGTTGGTCTACAGTAGCTTGAGGATGCATATTTGTTATGGAAGTAGTATTTTGAAGCCTGGGCTTAATTTTCTACCATTGCTGACAGCACTCAGAATGGAAATGAAATATCCTCATAGCATGTTTCCTTCCAGGAATTTTAGAGATGTAGGCCTTTGGTTTGAGCTGAGGGTTTCAAATTCTCTAGGACTGTACATCTCAGTCATTTTATCCCATGCCACATTCATTCTGAAATAGCACCTCTTTCTGCTACATTACAATCTGAGGAAATAGTTATAAAGCTGTTCACTTTATCTTTACTTGTAATTCTCCTTCCCCAACTTAATTGAATTAATATCCAGCTCTCACTGCATTAGTTGTTCAAGGCCAAGGGTTTGTGAAAATTTTTGTGAAATAGCATAAGCTCTGCTATTTCTATTAATTCACAACAATCTTGAAGGAAATATTTTTCCTTCTTAACGTTGTCATTATTTAGTAGTCAATTATTAATGTGTCATTTTTTGTCATTCTCTTGATCTTTATATGTAGAATATCTCTTCTACCACATAAGGATGGTTTGTGGTTGTCAATGTTAGAACAGCTCTCACAATGCTTTGTTCTATTTTTTTGCATTTCCAACAATTATTTTCATTTTCACGCTTGTCTTGATCCACTGCCCTGTCATTAAAATCAATATGTTGTGGCTCATATGTTCTGTTATCATATAAGTAATCTGAATAGTTAAATGATGATGTCTTTATTTGCCTTCAGCATCACTTTCTGTGGTTTGCCCAGTTTGGGGCATAGATATTTTATTTTAAAATAATAATTGAATTCACTGAGAAAAAATTGTGATTAATATAGTTGTGAATTATTTGAGGAGCACCAGACAATGGTGAATAATGGAAAAATATAATTTTGAATAATTTATTCAAAAGATATTCGAATTGTACAATAAATTATTTAACTAATACAATTCAAATGCTCTTCAGTCATTTTTAAGGTAGCTTTTGCTCCCTCTACTGGATGATTAGCTGTTTCTGAAGGAACTAAAAAATCTGTGGAGTCATGAATTCAGAATAATTTTTTTAAATATCTTAAAATACTTTAGTCACAGAACAGTGTATTTTAAAATATGGTACTTAAACTCAAAAGGGCATTTCTCATTGAGCAACCATCTTTTAAAAAGTGAAGCTGTAGACCTAATTATTTGGCAATGTGGGTTGAATTCAAAGAAATCGATAAACGTTACTCCTTAAGGACTATCTGACAGTCAGTGATGAACTATGGCTTGGCCAGGGTAGGCAAAGGCATAATGCATTTGGGTAGTATTTATGCAAGTGATGATTGCTGGCACTCATTGACCATAGGAATGTCTAGATACATGTGGTACCTAGAGCTCTGCAACATTAACTCTGGTCAAAGTCTTCAATAAACTTTCAGTGTTTGAACATAACCTATTAATCAATAACCTATTAAAATGTTAGTTATAGAGAGTGTTGAGTAGATCTCGATGCCACTGGAGCCAGGATGGGCACTAACATATTTTGGTCTGCCCACATTGTCAAGATGGTCCTCAGCACAGAAAAGAAAACCTCTTGTTCCCACCCCAGTCCTGACCACAGCAGCAGAAAAGAAATAAGTCATACAGTCTGAAATACAGATTTCATTTGTTGCCCTGATTAGGTTGGACCCAGACTTCTCACAAGTGAACAACTTATCCTCAATTGCTTAATTGCTTTTTCCTCACTGGCCCTATTTTTTCTACGTTGATACACAGATTTGGCATTTTTTAATTGTTTCCTGCGTCATCTTAGCCTTGCATAGTATTTCTGATAGGAACTGTTGACCTTGCAAAATAACACTCTCAAAAGGCTTCTAAATTCCCAAGAAGTTCAACCCACTGTCACATAAATCCTGTAAACTCTGGCCATCTCTCACAGCACTGTTTTTGACCTTTGTGAGTCTCATGTATCGTTCTCTTCGACATCCAGCAGGTTCTCAAGTTATGTCCTCTAGTTTTCTGTGTCCTGTGTGTTTAACTAAACTTCAGCCCAGGGCCCAATTGGCAATCTAGTCATTTTCTTGCAACCCTAAGAGTTAATAGTAATAATAATTAAACACTGTGATCAGCTTATGCTTCTTCTTTGGTATGCAATGTTCAACTTGACTGGCTCTTCAGATCTTTTGGTTTCTATCAAAGGTCCTGAGTCTTCTCATCAGGCCTCGTCAGATCAAGTTCTATCTCAAAGGCTGTCTAAAGAATGCTGTGGAGAAGTATTGTAAAATTTGGGATGAGGCCTGATCATAAAATATACTAAAGGATAGTTTTTCCATTTACTTTTCTCTCAACTTGAGTCATGCCACTTGAGAGTAATTTATTCTGGCAAAAGCAAATTGAATTTAATTCTTAACTTACATTGAAATCAGTATAACATTAGTGAAGTCAGTGAAGTTAAATCAGAATACAGCTAGGATAAATGAAAGAAAAATCAAGTCTGCTTTGTGGGACAGCAAAGAAATGAAGTCCATAATTGCTCACATTAAAATTTGTTCTTCTAAGTAATGGACATCAAACAACAAGATATATTCAAAATCTATTCACTTCCAAGGTACTTTCTTAACCCTGTGTGTCAATAAAATAACATTGTGCTACCAATCACACTGCAATCAGCAGTCTTTAGATTACAGCTTTTATGGTGAGAGAATGGATGGCATCCCTTTGGAGAAATAAAGAGAACAGGAAATATATTCATGACTTCATAAGCAGATATTCAGTGTGGAAATGTTGAATTAATTTACTTAGTTCAGATGTAGGATTGTATAAATGTTTGTCATTATTTCTAGTGTAAAAATGAAGAAAGATTCATATAAAAAGAATTTGTCAGAATACTCATTGCATTTCCATTATCTAGGAAAAATGTGACTTGGGATCCATTAAACACAAAAGAGTGAGCAGCTAACTCACTTCCTGATACTTATATCAAAATTAGCTAGAGTAATATAGCTGTACAGTACATACAAAGTGGTATAGATTTATTTATAATCATTCTAAAAATGGTTCTGAAGAGATATTTTTTTCAAAAAAAAGCAAAGGATGTGTTCTAAGATTAAGGGGCATTAGTTTTTACTGGAAAAATGATTCTTTGATTCATAACTAATACAAATATTCTCACCAACATTAAGATTCTGTAATTCAAAAATTGATAAAATGTTCCTTTTTTTTTTCTTTTAGCAGTGAAAAAGAAAGAAAAAATAAAATAAAAAAAAAAAAAAAAAAACAAACAACAACAACAAAACACAGAACAAGACACCTTCAGAAATTATTGGAGCATATATGTGTTGTACTTCTGCTCATCTCCAGCAGGCCCAGGACACGTTGGAGAACTTACATATATTGATCTGTGTGCACCAGGTTTATATCATATGTATTTGAGATGTATTGCAGTTGTGGTGCATGAACAGGTCACCCACAAGGTGAGTCCATCACTTCCTAGACGGTGTGAAACCAACAGGTTGAACTGCCTCACCAGCAGTTGACAAGACAAGAATAAGCTGTATGAGCTAGTTAGAAACTTGCCAGGTGGCAGACTTTACACTATTGTAGCCATCTGACAGATGGGAAAATGCATCAGAGACAGAACAATTCCACCACATGGAACATTTTCCAAGCAGGCATGGGAAATGAATTCATGTACTCTGAATCCCACTTGAATGTCTTAACTACAAGACCATTCTTCAACTTAAAAAGAAGACCATGTTGGGAGAATATAGTATGGAAAGTGCAAAGATATAAGAAACCAAAAAAAAAAAAAAAAAAAAGACCTAATATGAATAATATTCAATTTTGTCAAGACTCACACAAAAAATTTTGAAGGAATTTAAGTCCACCTTTTTCTCACTGGAATACCTGAATTTCAGGAAACAGATTCTGAAATAGTTCACAGAATGAAATTTCCAAATCTGGTCTAAAACTGAAAGTACGTATAAAAAGGCATCTTGTTACAGGTCTGAGAGGCAGTATTTCTCATAGTTATAAGGAACAGAGAAGCATTCACAGCACAAGCCATTCTTTTCATGACTGAAATAGAAGCCAACATGACCCTTAGGTTATCAAGTATTCAACAGTACTTTTTTAGAGGAGTGTTCTTTTTTTGAAATCATCATCTGCTACCAGGATTGCTAAATACTACCATAAGTCTTTTCTATTTGCATGTGAGTTGTTAAATCCTAATAACATAAACTGAAATGTTATATGCCCCCAAGACTGCCTCCAGACAAAGTTTTTTGGAATATTTTACCTCTAAGAGCATGGCGTTTCTCGGAATGAGGCTAGCCTTCATGTGTGTTAGAAATGCTGGTGACCTCTTCTGTCATAAACTCTTGTCCTTAGAGAAGGCACTTGAAATTTGGCAGGAAAGTGAGAAACTGAAGATTCACAGCTGCAATGGACATTAACAGAAGCAGAACTCTTAACATGTAAAATACTGTATCACATTACATGCTTGAAAAGAAACACAGAATTATCCTCTCTTTTACTTTATCCTCTATGCACCTTTGTTTGCCAATTGCAAAATGCGGGTGACACTACTTATCTTTCAAAAACATTGTGAAAATAAATAAAAGTTTGTGAAAAGCTAGAACTCTATACAAATTAACTCCAATGGGGAAAAAATAATAATTAATCTGTTTGTAGAAGAGTTTGAAAAATGTATGGCAAAAAGGTAGGAACCACTACAGAGAACAAAGATTAAAAAGTATTGAATAATTACTGCCTAAACAAGCTTCCTCCTCTCTGTGTACTGAGGCATAGGTTTAGGAAAGAAGGCACAGTTTATGGAAATACTGGTATGTAATGAGGACATGATAAAGATGTGTCATCATAGTTCTTAACATATGAGACAGGCAAATGAAGGTAACACAGCCTGTAGGAACTCTGAAAACAAAACAGCCAGCTCTACTGATGGCAGGTGGAGTTCTTAGGCATAAAAATGTCTAGTATTACACATGGGTATTAAATTCTGCTTCTCATCTAAAGTCCACCAACCTTTGATGTAAGTGGGAATTCAGATGTGAAAATTAATGTTTTTTCCTGATGTCTTCTCTATAATTAATCCATTCAGTTCAGCTTCTGCAACCCAAGCATCATTAAAACTGGAAAAATTTGTATCCTGCTCCAACCATGCCATATTCAGATCTTTTAGTCTCTCCCAAAGATTTTTGCAATCCTACTAGTGAGATAAATAGGATATCAATCCTTCCCTGAGCAATCCCCCCTTTTTTTTTTCTTTTTAGTTATTACAGAAAGACTGTGAAACACTATGAAATGCCTTACAACTTGTGAGCTATGTCATTTAGTAGTGTAACCATGTTAGCTTGGATACTTATCCATGTTTATATTGCATGTGTGTTTGTTTGTATTTTGTGGAATGAAATAACGATACACATTAAGATTTAAAGGTTTGGTCTGTGACTGTTTCTTCAGTATTGTAAGTGAAGATTCAGACATCACACCAGTTTCTCATCAGCCTTGTAATCCTATAAGCACCAAGATCTCTGCCAGAAAACTCTCATGACACCTGTTTTGCTAGCAATATACATAACTGTATCACCTATTGCACAACAAAGCTGTGCAATATTCTCAAGCTAGGACATCCTCTCCTATGTTATTTCTACGTCATTACCAGAAGATTAGGAATGACACAAACTAGAGGAAAGCCAGGATTGGCAGAGCGACAGAGGACTGCAATGGAGATCTATTTCTCCATTTCATCAGTATTTTCTACTGAAGACCTGAGGTCTTCAGGAAATCCTTTATCTCAGGCAGCTAAAAGCATGGCAACACCACACAGACTGAAGTTCCCAGAGTTAATGGGGACCAAAAAGCATATATCCAAGGACATTGCTATTTTGCTTTTGGACTCAGCCTAACACAATGTGAAACACGGTTTGTGAATACCATGGTCAGCTGCGGTAAGAGCCATCTCAGGCTATCTGCTCCAATTGCTTTATACTTAATCTCTCTCCTGTTATTGTGTCAGGCATCAGGACACCGTATAAGCATCAGGGAGTCCTGTGGCTCCTTAGAAACGGAAATGGTCCTTTCCTTTATATTTTACATGGCTAAGAACTCTTGACTGAAATACTGGATAAACCAGGGAAGTTTCTTACAGAGCTTTGTCTGCAAATAGAAATCTAAATTATGTGTAAATATAAGAAAAATATTTAATGCTTGTATTGTAAGAACAATTTCTCATGAAATCTGATGTGGGTTTTTTTTTTTGTTTGTTTGTTTATTTGTTTTCTTACAGCCTTTCTGACAGTCTTTTGATGTTGCACAGTGGGTATTTTTAAGGAATTCGTGCCACTCATTACTAAATAAACATCTAAAGCATTTTTTTTTAGATCCAGGATAAACTCTATCAATATTTTATTTATTTATTTATTTTTCTGCTGTGAGGCTGCTTATATTAAGAGGCCCCAAGACTCTGCTAATCTTTGCAATGAAATCATTATACCAGTAATAAAATAGGAAATGAGCACACTGCAAACAACACCTTGATTCAGAGAGCCTAGAGATGCAAAACAATTTTAGAGACCTGTAGCCATTATCAAAAATAGCAGATTACTTGTGACAGATAACCAGATGTATGCACAATATCTCTGACAGAGCTTTAACAAAGAACAGACAGCTGGTTCTAAAAGAAAAAAAAAAAAATAGAATGGATTTTAAAGGAAAGGCAATTAGTACAAGCACTTCAGGAGGATGAACATTAGCACTGACCTCTAGGGCTACAGAAGAATCATGGAAACTGCCCACAATGTCCTTGGTGGATATTCTCCTAACAGTGCTGGAAAGCAGCTCTTGCTTGTCCCCTCTTACACCAGTCACAGGACTGGAAGTCAAAAATATGAAGTAGAGAAAAAGAAAATGTTAGAGGTTTGCAGAGCAAAAGCTTGAGCAGTCTGTGGGAATCATTAGTATCTTGAGGTTGCTTCAAGGGTACACGCATTGAAAATGCTGTCAGACCAATTAATGGGAGAAAAATCCATCAAGGGATCCCAACATGAACATGCCATCTTTATTCCTCAACCCCCTGAGCCAGACATGTCCAGAGGATTGGAGAGCACCATGAGAAAACTACTGTCACATATGCCTTGTGCTTATATTCCTTCTAGACACCCACTGCACACTGCAGTCAGAGTCCAGACACAGGGAGAGAGGGATTAAGGGGCCCCTTTGTTACTGCAAAAGAGCCACCAAACCCTGCAGCAGACTATAAGTTCCTCTAGCTCATTGCAGTGCCATCAAGACAGTCATAAGTAGCACATGACCCTGCATATCCAACTAGCTCCTTCTGCCCAGAAGCTGATGACTGCAGCAATTCTGGACCAGAACCTTCAAAAGGTGCTGGAATTTGTGCTCAGACCCCATTCTCTGCTGCTAAATGCTGGCTGCACACCTCTCCTGGAGACAGCAACAGAAAACGTGGCTTCCAGCAACCCATAGAAACTCCTAATCCTTATTGTGCCCAGCTGAAGATAGTGCTAACTGCTTGTTAGTAGAGAAAGACCTAATTTTTGTTACGACTGCAATGACTTTTACTGCCACAGTGTGCTGCTTACAAGGGATGCTGATTCCTCACAGCACAAGGAAAAGATTATTACATTGCTTGCAAAGGTGAATGCTATAACATGCATGGCTCTATGGAGGCAAGCCTAGAAGCTGGACAGAGTATAATGTGTCATGATTTATACCCTTTGTGGGTTGTACCTCTCCATGAGAGGTAGTGACAGCCCAGGGCTGCAGTTCAAACCGTTCTGCTTAAGGTCGGTACAAAGAAGTCAGCAGTCCTTAGACTACAGTAAGAGAGAGGGTTGAAGAGTGCTTGCAATAGAGCACATAAAACATAACTGAGAGCAAGTACCAAAATGTACAGATCATTCAGGTGTTCATATTAATTTAAAAATAATTTCACCTATATCATGGCTCAGCACTATATGTCTAAACCTCTCTATAAAGTACTTAAGTACTTATGCCCATTTATGAGGTGTAACTGTGATGCATAACTCTGGTTGAATTTATCTGTGGGTTTGGGGGGGGGGGTTGTGCTTTTTTTTTTTTTTTTTGATTTCTGTTTGTTTCTCTTTTCCTGGTGACATGTAACATTCATGAATATTTTAACACTTCTGACAGAGATCCTTGTAAACATAGGAAATGATTATTATATTACAAATGTATACAAATGTATAGGTACATGCTTGCAACATGCAGGTCCTGGTCAAGCAGATCTTTAAGTGCCTGAGGTGAATCAAACTCTGAAATGTCTTACATAAACACAAACATGCTTGACAAAATTCAGGCTTTGTCATCTGGCTTGCGCTGATCAGCAGCATATATGTACTTGAGCATTGCTCACAGTTACTTATGCGAAGCCTGTTTACACTTTTCTCCAGTCTGAACATCTCTTGTTTCAACATCTGTTGTTCCTCACCTTCCAGCCACACATCACTATAAAGAGCCTGGCTCCATTTCCTTGATGCCATCCCTGTAGGCTCTGGAGGTGGCTGTTGGGTCCTCCCAAAGTCGCCACTTCAGGGTGAAACAGCCCAGCTCCACCTGTCCCTCCTGTATGTTGGCAATGTCTTTCTTATATTACAAGAGGCACAAATGTCAAAGGTATCTATAATTGGGATGTTGATTTTCAACACTCCTGTGAGGATACTTAAATGAAAGCAGTCAGAAATAGCAAAATGGTCTTGCTCAGAGTTACTGTCATTTGATTTACAAAATAAGATTTGAAAACAATATGGTTTTGTCACCATAGAATGACCTTCTGTTGTCTCTGTACTTCAACAAAAATGGAAACTAGGGTTCCCAGTAATATGTTACTGTGCAGCCTCAAAACCCCCAGTGCAGTGGTAACAAAAATCTTTTCAACCACTTTTTGCCTTTTTGTCAATAAAAGGTCTCAAAAGTTTTTCTAATAAATACTTGTGTGCTTCGTTGTATAGAATACTATTCTTTTTCCCCCTGGAAATTAACTTTCTAGTGGGTGGCCTGCTTATTTAACTTCTAAACTTTGAAGTCAGTGAAAACAAGGGAATGAAGAATGGAATGATGGGAGAATACACACACTATAGGAGAGGCTTAAACAAGGGTAAATTTGTGTTAAAAAACACCAGCCCCAAAATATGTTGATTGGTAGAAGAAGAGATAAGTAATGTAAACAAGCAAAAAAACACCTTTTAAAATGCTTTTTCTTTCAGGTACCTCTAAGTGAAGTAGCAAAAATATTAAGCAATCCCTTATTTGACCTTGCAAAAGCCTCCACTTTAGTTGCAGGTTTGTCCTATTTACTTTTGCTTTTTATGAATATTCCAGAAAATCTTTTGTTGGTAGGAAAGTTTGATGAAATAATAAATTTCATAGGTGAGAATTCAGTTCCAGGAAGTCAATGAGGCCTCATTTATGACATTCCCAGATGCTGGAGAAGAGTAGATTGAAAGTCACGATCAGTTATTTGCACCTAAACCTTGCTTTGAAGAGTAATATTAGCCAACAAGAAACAGAAATGGTATCATATGCTTTATGTGTGCAGTAAAAACAGATCAGTCTTCAATGATAAAAACATATGAAACCCTGCTAACTAATATTGAATTTCCAATCTGTATATTTTGCGGACAGTACTTCTTATAGACTTTTTTCTTATAGACCTCTTTTAAGATGTCAAGGGTGAAGGCACCCTATAGGCTATTTCAGATTTTATTCTGGACATGTTCTTTTTAGAAGTATTTTTTTTCTTAATCTTGACTTTTCTTCAAGTTGTTCTGTGTTCTCTGTTTGCTCTGTTCTTTTTGGGTTTGATTTTGGAGAGAATTTAGATTTTATTCTTTTCCTTCATTTTCATAGCAAGCATTCTAGGTTTTAGTTTTTTGTTAACCTAATTTACTTTCTTGATTTGTGTTTTGTTTTGTTTTCATATATGTATGTATATATATATGTTTACTTGGGATGTATTTTTCCTTTGGACTGTTTTCCCCTCTTCCCAATTATATCTTTTTCTTTCATGCTGTTTTTCTTTGCTCTTGCTTTCCACTTTGTTCCCCTGCTAGTATGTTTGCTTTTCAGATTGTGCAACTTCTTTAGGCTATGACTTCTATCAGCTGCTGGTACTGAGAGGAACGATATACAATGGACTGGTCCTCAGGGACCACTGTTTCAATGCTCTGAGAATGCACCGAGGACTCAGGCAGACCTAATCATATCGCACAGTTTGATTGCAGTGTGATTACCCCTGGAAGAAGGGTTGTTTTCTTTCTCCCACCACAGAGAGGTAGGTAGTCAGCACTGAATAAGAGAAAATTTGAATGACATCAGACAATTGAAATACTTTCTAAATAATGGATCCACATCCTGGCTATACAAACTAAGAATGTATTCCTATTATTGCTGAACTCCTCAGGAGCTACATTGAGCCCTCAGAAAGGCCCTTTCACAAGGGAGGAGATGTGCAAAAGAAAGCATTTAAAGAAAATTAACTTTTTTTCCCCCAGAGTTCTAGAGAGTAGATGTAAAATGGCAGCATGGGAACATATTCCTTGGTAACTACTGCAACTCAGAAATGTGGTTTATAGAAATATACTCAAAATAACATATTCTTATAAATGAATGGGTTATACCTTATCCTTATTTTAATATGGACCAAGCTGAGATTCCTGTCCTTTTCAGAAAACAGAAGTTAAAAGAAAAAGAAAAGGACAATTAGGAGAAGGCTATTGTTTCAACTGCAAAGATTCTTTTTAGGGTAGTTTTCACTGGAATGCCAACTGCACATGTACATTTAGACCTTAGGTCTCCAGGCTAAACAGAGTGATACTACCCTGTGCAAGGAGGAAGGCACAGGTCATCCCACTCAGCTGCCATCACCAGAGAGAAGTACCCAGGGCAATTCTCCCATGGGAAGAAGGGAGAAGGGAAGATAGCAAGCAGGTGGGGAGGTGCTGGCAGGATGAGGGCAATGCTGGTAAGATCACATTGTTATACAGTGTCATCATATCCCAGTAGCTAAAACAGTAGCTCAGAAGTTCAAATACACAAGTTTAATTCTCTGCTTCATTACCCACTCTTGAAGTGGTGCTGGGAAAATCATAAGATCCTGTGCTTGGACTGTATTTAAGTAGCTTACTGTTATTCATTTCAAGGGGAATAACACATGAATACTTGTCAATATCTAGAACTTGGTTTCTTCATACCAAAATTTTCCATCTCGGGGACACAGGACTTTCAGCCTCCATGACCAGTGACCAGGGACAAAGATCACTTCAGGGGGACCCAGGCATCTGCAACATCTGCAGACAGGATGGGATCATTCCACATTCTTCTACATTGCTCTTTTCTCATCATACCACAGAGATAATATAATCTTAATTTTATGAGATTTATGTGGATTCTTTTATTTGAGGGGGGGGGGGGGGGGAGGGCGTATCATCACTAATTTAACATTTTGACATCATTATGGCTTTTATAGGAGCAGGGAGATTGTAGAGAAAAAGCACATTTGTTTTCAGTGCAGTAGCTCTGACATAATTGGGGAACAGAGTGAGACAGATAAAACTCATATGACAGGTAATTGAATATTTCTATGAGAGTGCTCAAAAGAAATTTCTTTGTAAACAAAATAATCTTAAGATGACCATACTGGGGATCACAAACTTAAAATAAGCAATAATAGAATTTAGAATTTATTTGTGAACATCCAGGTATTTTATACTTTTCCATAAATATCACTAGCACAAAAAATGAGTGTTCATTCATTTCCCAAGTATTTGCATTATTGCTTGTCTAGAACACCTGGGTTATTTCCTCATTCACTTTAAGACCTTTCATCATCTCTTTATCTAATCTCAGAACAGCATGGGCTCCTACTTCCACTCATCTATCTTATGTGTTTAGTGGAAGTTAATAGTGAGATAGGAAGAGGAGTTAAAGATACAATTTGAATGAAAAGCAATGATCAAAATATTTGGTACACTATTTGGAGAACAAAATGAAGGCTACAATTTAAAATGCTTCAAAGACTTTCTGTATGCTGTTGACTAGATAATGTCTACATAATAACGTACATTATCTTCTTGGCCACCAAGGTGGCAATTTGCCACATGGATACTATTGTTCAGTTGTTTGAGCAAGATCCTGGAATCACAAACTACAAGACAAACGTGAATGGCATTTGTTACAAGCTTTTCCTCAAATATATGAGACTACACTTACACGTTTCTTTTTAAATGGATTTGTGTTGCCTCTGGTTGTGCAGAGATTGATTCCTATGAAGTGAGAAAGCTCTGGTGTATCACTTTGTAAGACTGATGTGACAACATGATAGACATGACTTCATGTGAACATGTTATTAATTAGATTATGAGCAAAACTGAACACTGTCACGCAGTGAGGGAAGAACACATTTATAAGGAAAACCTGGCTGTGCAGGTGAGCAGTGGGAGAAGTTCCTGCTCAGAAATGAGGCACTTGGGCTTTACTCAAGGATTTTCCTGCCCCACCGTTTATGATATTTTCCATGCTTTATCTTCTTTTTATGTACAGCTTTGTAATTTTTTTTAGTCACCGAATAGATTAGTGAAGATAGTTCATGCTTTACATAATAACAATGAGGTACTGCAATAAAGGGCAAAAATGTTCACAAGCCTATTCCATTCTTCAGAGGGAAACTGGAACCCTATGAAAGATACATACATTCCCTCTTAAAGCTTAAGAGAGAATTAAATTCATGAAACTAGTGATTCAGATAACCAGCTGAGCAGAAAACAATTTAGTACTAGATAAAAAGAAATGATGCACAAAGTATGTTATAAATCTTACCTTTTTCTGGAGGTGAAGCTAATAACCCTTGCAGGTGGTTCCACTTTCATGGGACTTCAGGGCAGGGCTCTGCACCCCTACTCTCTGAGTGGGGATAGTCTTACTTCCCCCTCCCCTCCTTGGCAGAATGCAGCTCTGACATTCCCTGGAATAAAACAAAGATGCTAAAATTGTCACTTTTCTACATTAGTTACAGAAGAACAATCAGAGGAGCTTCTTAAAGTCTGTAGATGAGCTACCAGATAAAGTCCTCATGGGCTAGTTTGTAGAGGGGATACAATAGGGGGAAAAAAAATAACTGATCAGTGCTTGCAGGTAAAAAAAAAAAAAAAAAAAAAAAAAAGGAATAGTGACTACTACTTGCTGAGGAGGTTGAAATACAGTTCATGCATTTATGCATGAACTAATGCATAAATGTTCATTTATGAATGAACTAAATGATTCTATGATTCTAAGATTTTGATAATCTAGCACCAAAGTACTAGTGGCATTTACTTCCAAAAGGAAGTGTCTGGGATTTCATTTTGTGAGAGCACCAACCTTGCTCAGATGTACTGACAGTGTGGGGTAACTGCCTGCTTCCTCTGTCCCTAGTCACCCTCTGCAAGAAATATTTCTCTGGGAACATGCTGGAACTGTGATCCTAGCTCCTAAAGGTCCTGGGGTATGGAAGGCATGTGCCGAGTTGGTCACCTCTCAGCTGAGGCCACAGCTCAGCTGGCATTTTCCTCTATATTGCATTTTCAGACATAATATCTAAAGCCCACCCAGCAGCAATTAGGGGCCTATGTACACAACATAAATGTGTTGGTGACATCTCATTCTGTTAATTAACTGAAGCACTGTATCACCCTGACGTGGCTATGTTGCTTCTGGATCCAGAGTTCAAAGGTTTGCTGCTATTTAAGATCCCCACATCCCACTCAATGTGAAGCTGGGTATACTCTGTGTCTCTCATTAGTCACAGCAGATTTTGTTTCTGCACTTTATCTAACATGGTATTTCTATTATTTATTTACCTCACTGCGGTGCAAATCCTCATGGCCATACATCCTCATTATTGTTCTGTCCTTTTATAAAACCTCCACCAAGTATTCTCTGCTTCTTGTAGATTGTGTACAGGACTCCTGAGTGTTGAGTAACCTATCAGATGATTTCTGAGCTTATTTTGAAGTGAGTAACTAACAGCAAAGCCACTGCAGTACATAACTAATGAGAGCGAGAACCTTCCTCTGGGTCTCATCTGCACTCCCATATAGTTTACCCTTATTGCCATCACTTCATTTGAAATGGGATTTTATTGCAGTGATTCCAATACTGTCAAACTCCCCACTACCACCGCCTCCGCCACCTTTGAATAACTAGCTTCAAGAAGTGCAGATGGGACCATTGACTAAATTGTCCCTTATTTTGTCTGAGCATTTGTTATTCATTGGTATTTTCTGAATAATCTGGATGAGTAACATTCAAGCTATAGACTGCTCACAAACCATTCACTCCTGCTATCAATGTTCATTACGCTTGTTGTGTGACTTGGCTGCCTAAGTTTCTGCTTTGATTTTTAAACAGTAGAAGAACAACAAGGGAATATGACCGTGAATTTTCACATAAAACACCATTTTTTGCTAAAATTCATTGTTTTGAGACCTCTGCTGTTCAGATACCTGAGAGATTCCATGTTTTCCTTGGAAATGACTTAAACCCTCCTCAACCCTCCTGGGGAGTTTACGTTGACAGTCCTACCAGGTTTATGATTCAGTGGTGAGGTTTCACTTCCTTCATATCTGAAGACTTTTCTTGATGTGAGGCAGATAAGAAATGATTATGGTTACGTGTTAGCAGCATGAGAGCAGCTGTCTCTGCAAGATGAAGAAAAGCTTGTGTGCTCACAAGCTCCTCTGCTTTTTACTTCTCACTGCATTAATCTAATAAAAGATGTTTCTTTTTGTGATAAACTCCACTCACTTTCAGAGGAAACACAAGGAAACTGTGGCATTTGCATATTGAAAAGAATAGAAGTTGTTGCATGAAGCTCCCCGAAGTGTTGATGAAAATAGGAACATTTGCAGCTGCCAGTTAAATGAAGAGATACGAAACTTTGTTAGTACTTTGCCAGAAACTGGAAATCAGTGGGGAGCAAGAACCCTGAGAGCTCTTCCTGACACAGGGGGCTGATGAATGAAGAAGCCAGTGCATTTAGAAATACCACAAAATGCTTGGAAATGCCAAGAAACTAGCAGGCATTAGAGGTCAATTCTCTGGACTATCAAAAGCCCTGGAGGAAGGGAAATGGTACATCAGTGGCAGATGAGCTACGTTGTAAGAAAGTGGTAGGGATTTTGTTTGTTTGTTTGCTTGTGTTTTTATTTGGTTGCTTGCTTGTTTTTCCAGTTCATGATGTGTCTGATGCAGTAAAATCAGGAACAATGAGAATGCAAGCAAAACTATGAGCAGAAAATTATATTGCCATATTTAAGTATCTGCATCGGATTCTGGATTTGAAAAGGTTAAGAAGAAAGGGATCTGGTCCCAGCCATCAAGAGCAAAAAGCGTGTTAAGGGCATGTCGAAAAGTAGCTCAACAGTGCATCCCTGGCAGTTCAAATTGATTTGGTTTTGAAAGTGTATTTTTTCTGCAATGCAGCAGTAGGTTAGGGAGCAAGAAGCAAAGAAGTTAGACAAAAATTGAACGTTTCAGGAGATATGAATGTACTATGACAAAGTGGGAGCCATCAGTTGTTGTGCAAAGCAGTACTTGCCAAAAGGAGGGGATGTGAAGAAACGTTATGCTATGAAGTACCCCCAGGCTATGTTTGAACACAACTGTGAGAAGGCTGTTTCTATTGCTCACAACATCCTTTCCGTTGTCCAACCAACACAACAGCCAGTGACCACTTCCCAGTATTCATGCAGGTCAGTCACACAACCATCCCATCTATACACCTCCCACCTCTGGGAATAGTATCCTGGTGGCAAAGGAAATATTCGTTCACAAATTTTGAGATAGGTGACCAATTGTCCACACATTTTCTATGATCACTTGAAATACAGAAAGTTTTAAATAAGGTTTCTCACATTGTTTTCACAATATGTGGATCTATTCCTAGCAGAAATGCTTGTCTTTCTTCCTGGAAGAGTAACATAAAAGTTTACAACCTGATTTCTACTCGAGATGAAACAAGGAACCTTGTTTTTCTCAGGGATATCTCAGATGAAACATATGGCATATTTTAGTTTGTGTGTACCTAAATCTGATAGCATCTTTACAGATGTTATAGTAAAGACTGTTTTAATATAGCTTCATATCACCATCTGAACTATCTTAAAAGAAACCTGTTTGTACATATACAAGCCAAACCCTCGTGCAAAAGATGTTGTCATGACAACAATGAAAGTCAGTAGATCGGTTAAAATCATCTCAGATTTGAAGCTTCTCTTTAAAAAAAGGAAGCTGACTACTCTGACATGCAATGAGTTTGTAAGAGCAAAGTGTGTTGCCTTTCTGGAAGAGACTGTACCATATTTTATACGTATATTTTGATATATTTGGAGATTATGAGTGCCAAGTGATATTATGGTATCATAATTAAAGTACTCAAATCTCCAGCAATTAGACTGAAATAAGTTAGTTCCTGGATTTTCTGGAAACATAATCTCTCATGCCAATCCAAAAATTTTCATGGAGAACTCCCCTTTTCTATCTTGCCACTGTGTGATTCATAAATAAATAAAAGAATTATCTTAGCATTGATTGGTTCAGAATTCTTTAAGATCAGTTTATATAAAAGTGTAAAGGTTTTAAAACGCTAAATTATTCAAGTTATTTAGCAATCTGGTATCAGATAAACATGGAAAGCAGAAAGCAATTTTAACCAGAACTCATTGACTTGCAATGAGAAATGTGCAGGAGACAGATGTTCCATTTCACAAAGGATTTTGTGGTCTCCAATCTCGACTTCATTCTGAATCTAATGAAATATAATAAAATTTGGAAAAGAAAATACTGAAAAGATTTCATTTCAGATTCACAAAACCATTTCAATTTGTTTTAACCATTTTTTCACCCTTTGTATCATGAAGTATCCTTGGCTATTTTCACATCTGTGATCTGTCTTAATCCTTGGCCATTCATTTTCCCTTCCTAATTTGTTCTTTTAACTCCTCATTCTCCAATCCAGTTCTTTCTCTTCCTATTCCACTGAGACCGCTTTTGTCAAAGTTTTTCCAGACCTTTGTATGTCTTACTTTGTTACCAGCTCTCCAGCCTTGTTTCTGAAGCCCAGAAGCTACTTCTGACACTCAGCTGCACTTTCATCAACGCTTGGGATTTCTTCACTTTCCCTGCCTTCCAACTGCTGCTTTAGGGCAGAGAAGTCCTTTGTAGTCCCACCAAGTTCTCCTTCTGTTGCCATCTAGAACTAGTCTCTGAGTCACAAGCACAAATATAATCACCATGTCTACACTGACTCATTAACCTACTTGTCTAATAAAGCCCACTCTATCTACACCAACAGGCATGCCTCTGACTTATCTTTGTGTCAATCAATATCTCTGTGACTCACTCTGTGCCACAGTGTTCATGCCAAGGAAATGGAGGAGTTGCACCACAATACTGCACAGATTTCACTTGCTGGTTCCATAGTTTTCCAAAGACATATTCCATTTTAAACCTAGAAATTGTTATTTTTCAAGTTATGAATGAACAGAAAATAATACAGAGATAAACACCTCATCATTTTTCTTCTGAATATCCTGAGTACTGTGCTACAGCTAGGAGTCCCAGAGCAACATGACTAGAACCTAAATACACAAAATAGAGAGAAAAGGATTATAAAAAGAAGAGACTTGCCTAAGGTCACACAGCAGCTCAGTACCAGATTGCTTTACACAAAGAATACAAACCCTGTATGCATAGATTAATGTACTGTCCTACCAACTCTCTACAAAGCTAAGAAAAATAAAAAGAAATATTTTTAAGCTTCTAAAATCCAGTGCTGAGATCATTCTTGGACATAAAACCTTGGTTTATCATTTATTTTATACAGGGGCAGATTTTCTTGGTTTATCATTTATTGTATTTTATATAGGGGCAGATTTCTAAAAGTGACCAAGCACCTAGAGATGATGGCAAGTTTCCAATTGCATTTCTAAAGATGCTTTTATAAATTCTTTCATGTAGTTCTCTATAGAATTTAGGGTCTACATTCATTTCCTTTTCTCATCTTTCCTTTCTTTCTTCAGTTTTTGTTTTGTTTTATTTTATTTTTTGAAATAGATTATGTGGCTCTCGAGAGAAAAGCAGTCTTATAACACTGAACAGGATTTTCAGTCTCAGAAGCCCTAAGAAGAAATACGTCCATCAGGTCCTTCTGTATCAGCAGAAAGAAATCAGGCTCCACAAAAACAACATTGCTGAATGTCATGATGGTCTGAGGCTTGAGGCTTGAACTTCACGGCTGTGGCAGGGCTCTGGAGTAACAAATTCCCTAAATTATAATTGTAGGTAATCAAAAATAATGTCCTCAGTACACCCACTGCAGAAGGTTTATATACAGGTTTCTACAGCAGCATGTTACGTGCCTTCTTAAGCAAAGGCATTTTGGCTCTACCATGTCAAAACTTGGAACTGTACCTGCATAAACAAATGCTCCAAATTTTTGGTCCTTGTTGCCTAGAAATAAATGGCTTAAAGGAAGCACCCTGACTTTGCATAATACTGAGGACCCAACAGCTTCAAATGGAAGTGTCTCTGGTTTACATGGTGCTGATGTTAATTCTCTCACAGATTCAGCAACCATAACACAACACAGCTGCCTCAGCTGCACATCAGTGATACTGCTGGAATAGAGTATGTTTTTTCAAACCCTCAGATAAAAGCTTCTCTAGGAATGCAGGCAATGATGATGAATATTCCTGTCCCTATTAGAGTTCTGGATATCCTCAGAAACAGCACTGTGTTGGTTTGGTGATGCACTGTCTCTCCGAGTACGGCTATCATTACTTCTGTCTGCAGACAGCAGCAGAAAGCAGCTTGTAATGAGGCCATGTCAAGATTTGGTGAGCAACCTCAACGATTAGCTCATCTCTTGCCTGTGCAGGGAGGAAAAGGGGAAGTAATTAACTTCAAGCCCAAACCAATACCATTACCTTAGCGTTGGCAGTGTGTTGGCAAGGTACTGGTGCTGCTCATTTATAATAAGTAGCAGCAGTCTCCTTCCACGTCCTGACTGGGCACTTTAACTGTGAAGATTGGATTAAATCATGTCATACAGGCACTGCTGCCCACAGCATCTGACGGCTTTGATGTAAATGAAACAGGAAGCCAACGCTCTCCGTAGTGAACTGATGTGCAGAGAAAGTGAGATCTGTAGAGATGGGATTCAATTGTGGGAACTTTGTGGGTGTTAAATGAACCTGCTTTGGAGAGCTGCCAAGGGAGGAGATGCAGGAAAATCTGATGAGAGATACCAGGCATGAGAGTTAATTGTGTTTTGGAGGTTGGAGAAAAAAAGCTAAAATTAAACCATTATCAAAGAAAAGCCTTGGACAGTTTGTTTTAAAACAGAGTTAATGGCTGGAGCCTGCAGAAAACCTAATTAAAAGGGAAAAGAAAACAAATGAGGTTTAGGACTGTGGCAGTGCATTCAGAAATAGTTTTATATATGGATTTTCAGCTGTTCTTTGCTTTATTTCTGTGACTAAAAAAGCCATTATGGCAAAGTACATTAAAAAGGTTTCTTAGTGAGGTAAGAGCAAGGTGTTTTGTATAGGGTTGCAGCACAAAGCTCCACTGCTTATTTTGGTCATCAGAAATGAGAGCTAGAAAACAGATTTTTCTCTCAGAGGTCATTCTGAGGCAAAGGGCCTGGCTGCTCCTAGCCTCAGGTCACAGCAACACAGAAAGATTGGGGCTGCCAACAAAAACAGATCAGAACACAAACACTACAACTGCCCTGAGGTGGGATGTATGTACCATTTTTTTCCTCAGCCCTGTGCCTATGGATGGCAGTTATACCATCCAACTTTATATGTCTGTCCTTCAGATGTTTACATCTAAACACATCACCCTGACCTACCTCTATATCTAAATAAGAGATGGGCGTTTCAGAGGTGTGATTCAGTTGGCCTAGATATCTACTTTAGCAGGACATGAATCACGCCTTTAAAATGCTTCTCTGCACTGACTTATTAAAGGAGTCCAGAAAAATAGCTTTTGTGTAACTATATTCACATTTGGTCAGCTTTAACACAACCCTGTGAATCACCTGGAGAGGTTGCCGAGCATGGATTTGAGCTAGTTTCTGACTTTTTCAGCAATGCAAACCTTAGGGAGAAGCAAGGATAGCTTCTCTCTACTGCTGTGCTCTCCACTTTCTGTGCTCAGTGGGGGCTGAAACAGTTTCCAGCAAAAGTTAAGCCAAAATTTGAGACCTTATGAGTCCCTCAGTTGCCTAGAAATACCTCTCCTGTTCAAAAATGTGCCCACCTTCCTATTTTGGCCCTACATAAGGCTTACCCTACACCTTTATACTCCTCAAATTCAACCTTATACAATCATCTAGGTCAGCCTTAAGCCTTTGCTTTGAGAAATTCATATGAGAACTTTGCTGGCATAAAGATTGCTTTGGTCTATGCAAAATCTACCTACTGATTGATTCTTCTTTATGCAAATCAAGGAGAGAGGTGTTATAACTGGTTATCAGAAATGTTTCAAGTCACTCGCTATTACACACAAGTGTAATTTTATTATCTTCAGAGCTGTTCTTCATGTTCTAAGGAACATATTAGAGCACCAATGTCATTCATAGATGACTGCTTCATTAGCTGCTCTAAATCACCATCTATTCCAAGCCTTCCATAGAGATGAAGATAAATGATGGTTATTTCTGGCTGCACCAAATCAGGGTGAAATAAGAAACAGAGGAATTAGATATAATGAAAGACCAGCAGCCTATCTAATATACTGACTTGTCTCTAGTACTGGCTAATATGATCTTTTCCAAAATCAGGCAAAAATAATCTTTTAATAGTGAACGATAGAATTAAAAAGGCTTATCCCCAAATTTTATTGCAGATCTTGGGCCAGTGTCTCTTGGGCCAGGAGACATTTATACCCTTTGTGTTCCTGTCCTAGTTTAAGATCCTTATCTTTCTTCAGTTCTGCCTAACTTTTGATTCAGATGTCCCCTTATGCTCTTCAGATGACTCTCATAAATTCTTCCTCTATCTTCCTGAATCATTGTCATTGCCGCAATATCCCACAGTGGTCTAAGATCTGAAGCAAATTTTCCTGGGTGACAGGACTATACCATTACTAATTACATCATGCCTTCTAAGCCGATGAACTCAAAAAACTTTTTTTTTTTTTTTTAATAAGCATTCAGAGAGCAATTATGAATATTTTCCTCAAACTATTGTTACTAAAATTCATCTTGAGAATCCCAGGCAACATCAACTTGTGATGTCAACTTTATTTTGAAACATTACAGTAGTGTCACATTTAATTTTTTTTAACTGTTATTAATCCAAGTGTGAATTGTCTCCATGAAAAACAACATCAATAAAGTGAACAGCAATGTAATAAAAATATCAGGAAAAAAAAAAAAAAAACATTGTTTGTAAATTGTCTGTGGTGAATTATGGACTGATATATCACAATTTTGTCTAACCTATTTAGATGATCAAATATAAAATTATCTCTAGAGAAAATCTGAGGGAGAAAGGAATAGTTAACTGATCTGGTTAGATCCAAATATGCTGATATACCTAAGGATCTCATTTATCGATACTCTCAGAAGTTAAGCATCCAAATACATCTGATGAACAGCTTCTGTATCTTTGAATCTCATCTGTAAAAGTGGATCACCCTTCTCTACTTCCTAGTTGTGATCAATATACTAGAAATACACTCAGGTGTAAGAGCGATGTAGCAAACACCTCCAGGAACAGCTGTGTTCTCCTCCTCCTCTGGAGTGGCTGAGGTTGAGTAGGCCCTATCTCGTCTGCACCTGAAATTTGAGCTGGCTCTGATGGAAACCCCATGGGAGAATGATGATCTATGCTCCCTCCTGCACTGTCAAAGAAGCACCAAGACAAGGCAAGACTTGCGTAGCAGCCACGTAGAGGGTGGGGTGGGAGTCTGACTGAGACCCCTCTGAGCTGCAGGACTGAGCCACTGGAAGAGCTTCAGCCTATCAAGAGAGTCAACAAAAGCTTTGCCATTGATTTCAGCACAAAGATTTTGCCAGTTCCCTGGGGACACACTGCAAACTGGATCGCACTAGAGGATGCAAGTGTGCAGGCTCTAAAAAGCCACACAAGAGTTAATACAGCCGAGTGTTTGGTCTCTGTAACAGTCACAAAAATAATAAGTGTTTTTTTACCTTTCTCTCTTTTGTCAGGAAGAATTAAGCCACCTGGAATAATTAACTCACAAAGGCTGCTTGTGTAAGTGCTGGCAGACAAGGAATGTTGAGCTAGGAAAGCTTCCATAACAAACCACTTGTATTAAAGAGAAGATTTTTAGCAGATTTGAATAAAGACAAACAGAAAAAGACAGCAATCATGGAAATGTATGCTATAATCAGAAATATTTGCAGTTAAGATGACATGAAATCTACAGAGAGTGATTTATCAACTTTTTTGTTTATGAACAATTTGTTTTTCTCAGTAGATTTTTCTCTCTTTTCAAAGAGACAAATGCTAATTTTAGTTTTTCTTTCCTTCCTCTCCCTTAATAGTTTGGCTTTCCTTCCAAAGCTTTGCTAGCCTTTTATTACTGTTGTTTTCACCTTGTGTACATTGCACTGCCCACACACTGAAACCTCCACTTGATCTGTGTGCATGGGCAAAGAGCACCAGAAGAGCTGTGAATGATGGCAGCCACACAGAGGGGCAAGCAGCACAGTGGAGCGCCAGGCAGGGGGGAGGCCTTCCATGAGAGAAAGAAAAGCTTTAGCATTAGGAATGCATCTGCAAAGGTAATACAATATGGGATGGGAGATGGATTCTGCTGTCTCTTCTGGGGAGAGGGGAACAAGGTCGTTCACATGGACGGGACGGGACGGGACGGGACGGGACGGGACGGGACGGGACGGGAAGGGAAGGGAAGGGAAGGGAAGGGAAGGGAAGGGAAGGGAAGGGAAGGGAAGGGAAGGGAAGGGAAGGGAAGGGAAGGGAAGGGAAGGGAAGGGAAGGGAAGGGAAGGGAAGGGAAGGGAAGGGAAGGGAAGGGAAGGGAAGGGAAGGGAAGGGAAGGGAAGGGCTCACATGTGCATGTGGGGACCATCTTCATCTCTGGGATGCTGCAATGCCAGAAATGCAGTTATGAGTTAGAATAGAGAACTCCTGTAGGGAGCTCCCTTCCTTTTGAAAGGAAATTCTGGACATAGCTTTGACAATTTTTATTTTCTCTGATGGCTTATTAATCCTCTGTGTTCCTACTTGTTCATTTTCCTTTTCTTTCTCTTCCTTTCTGCAAACTACATCCTCCCACATGTAGCAAGTAGGCATTTCTAGATTATTAATGTATTATGCCAGCAGAAAGATTTTCATATCTCTCACAGGTGTTTACAAGAACATCTCTCCAATAATCTATGTTCAGTCACTGTGAAAGTACAGTTTCAGATTTGCCCTTGAAATGTGAAACAATCAATGTTGGCAGCATTTATTCCTTCCTGTCAAATATTTTTCTCTTGTAAACTCTATAAACTATTTAAGAATAATGTCTTATGACAGTGATGCTGCAATCCAATAGGTCCTCCATTGCTTTCTAATTTGTCTTACATTTCTTCAAATCAAGGGGTAGGGAATCTAGAGAATACCAGTGGCAGCATCTGGTTTGATCATCTCATCACTAATTGGTCCCATGATTAGTGCAGACAAGCAATGAAGAAGGTAGCTACAAGCTTCTAATATTTCTAGGTGAAGGCAGCTTCCAGACCATCTGTTACTTGATGTAGCTACTAACACATTCCACTTCTCATCTTTTTTCCAAGGTAACCTCCTCAGAGGCAGGGCAGGATTTTTATGGTTTTTATTAAGGTGACATATTTTTGCATAGTTAACCCCAACTGAAATATTTGTTTCCTGAAGCAGACACCAGTTTGCCAGGAGGTTTGTCTACATACCTCCACTTGCAACATTATCATCCCAGGACAACAAATAATTATTTAAAGTATTTTAATGCTCCTGAAAGGTCCAAGATTATGCACAGAAACTTCAGTTTTACAGTTGACCGATGCAACAGCATAGTCCGAATTTCCCTCAAACATCACTGGACAAACTAACGAAAATATTGAAAAAAATAATAATAATAATAAAAGACATAATGGTGGTTACATATGAGAAAAACCCATAAAGACTTGTTTCTCTGAACATGCTTTGACAGTAGTTTTATAAAGGAATTTGTTTCTTTTTCAATCTGATAGATTGATCTCAACCACAGTATGGTTTTGAGGACAAGTTGCTTCCCATAGTTTTATGAAAATAACATCAGCCCATCTATGGAAACCTTGGTTTAGCTCTGAGTTTCCATGAGAACAAGTTATCAGCAAGCATAATTAATTTGCCAGACCATGTGCCTGGTTAGTAAAGTGCATACATTAGTATTATAAATGTTGATCATATCTGATGTTCCTGTTTCTGAGGACAATGTCTGCAGGACTTTCTCCTCCACAGTGATATTCAAATGGCTCTTTTTTCTCACTGTTTGAAGTGGTTGCAGAAAAGTAGAGCATCCAGTTCTGCTAAGTGCTGAGGAAAATCAGAGAGAACTTCCCGGAGCAGGGCTGATACCAGTGAATAAGGAACACAAGATGTTGCTCCACAGAAACATCTCCGTGCTTTAAAGGAAGAATGGTAAAATTATAACCGGCACTGCAAGAGCTGATAGCACAAGGCTGGGTTTGATCAGATGGGCATTGTCCCAGTTCTTTGTATTTTGTGTAGTCTAAAGAATTCCAAGCAAAATCTTAATTCAGTTTGCACTTTAGATCTGCCACTCATTTTAAAAGCCTTCTTTGGAAGAGACAAGTACAACCTAGCTACCTGTCATTTGTCTTCTTCAGAGGCTCAAGAGTTCCATCTGTACTAGAAATGGACCCTACCTTTCAGCAATGGCATAAAAAACATGAGACGGAAATCTCTGAAAGAATGATGAAGAACTGAAGTGAATAGTATGGAGACGATCCTCAGTAACTAGACCGTCTGCTGCTAGTCCTAATGCATTTAACTGCAGTGGAGAATACTCTGCTGGCCCTGATGAATATGCGTTAAGTGCCATTTTCAGTACATTACAGCTTTTTAGACAGCTGCTCACTCTTATTGTCTTGCCTGTTGCAGTTTCCTTTCCACTATCTATCCTGAAAAGTTAAATATAGCCATCTGCAATACAGCAGTCCTGGCAAAGGTACCACTTGTTGGATCTAGTATGTGCTTTTATTCTCGTCAATTCCTCATTCTTTTTGAACCTGATGTATAATCCCTTGTAAATGGGTCCCTTTATGCTACAATTTGGAGCCATTCCATTTGATAATTTATCCTATCATCACTAGTTAACATGATCCCTAATCTCAGTAGCTTTAATCAAGCTTTTTATCAGAGGTACTGCTTAGAGTTGTTTGTATTAATAATAGTTAAGAACACTGACTAGGAGTGATAGCGTCTTCTGTCTCTGTGCCCAGCCTCTCCAGGCGGGTGACCTTCTCTCCTGTACAAAGCAGTGGCTAATGAAAAAGCACCTCCACCTTTTCTTGTTTTCAGGTTCACACATCCTTGAACATATACTAGTTTAAAGTTTGTTTGACATCTTAGATCGGCTGAAGGTTGTAAGTAATTTAAAGTCATTCATCTAAGTCAGCACCTAAAATGAAAGCAGTAATGGTTTATTCCATAGGGAGTTACTTGTGAGCAGCTAAAAGTGTGTAACAGTCCATTGCACAGTGCAAAGCCGACCTCAGTAGAAAGTAGATGAAAACCTATACAGAGTTTAAAGGGCATCAGCAAGTATTCATTTTACCCTAGACAGTCAGTACAGGGGCCACTTGTCTTTTTATCAACGGTATCTGATAACATGAAGAAATTAATAATTTACAGAGGGCAGGCAGTACTTTTCCATTGCAAGCTGCGTGCAGAGGAAGAAAGAACAGTTGGCACACACCAGAATGCTCCCCACAAGGTCGTTCTGCCTCAGTGCTGCAAATGTGTTTCTTTTTAACCCCTTCATAATCATGAAAAAATGCAGCTCCAATCTATGCATATTTTACCTTTATGAAGTGCAGAAGACAGCCCACATGCTGAACTGCATGCCAGTCTTAGAAGCTGTGCAGTTTTACATCTAGTTATTCCTTGGACCGGAGTTCTTGTGGGAAACCCTGATGCTCTGGGGACAAGCTGAAGGTTTCCTTCAGCCCCATGGAGCTGGCACACCAAAACCTAATGTTTTTTTTAGTGGGTGAAAGAACTGACAAAACCTGGCTTCACTCAAGCTATGCATCCTTTGCCCACCAGCTTTGCCATTCTGCTTCATCCCTCCATGTCTCCTGTAATATGCCCCAGGGCAAGGGACTCCTGCAGTGGCTGCTAGATCATTTGATGTACACACATTCCTATGGTCATTGCCAAAACAGATGCACTGTAGCCACCTCTGACCAGCCTTTTCATCAGTCCCCGAGGTTAGACACTGCCTTTTAACATTTGGGGTTACAACTAACCCTGAGCTTTCAGTGGCTCTTTCTTCTTTGGATGGAAATATTTGAGGGAGGAGAAAATGGTCAAGCAGAGCCATGGTGCAAGGATAGCAGTTTGCCATGTCTTCCTAGGAAGCCAGACTAAAATGATAAAAAAGCTCACCCAGACCATACATAAATGAAATATAATGGCTACATACTTGAAAGAGCAGGAAATGATAACATCATGATTCTTACAGAAACACTAACCTCTGCTACATGCTCAGCACAGTCTTTGATTAAATCTGTTAAATCTGTAGTCTATCACACTTCCATTCATGTCGTTAAACACATACCATAAAATGTAATAGATGAGCAATACTGAAAAAGTATTTGAATTTGTATTGTTTGCAGTTATAAAGATTAAATAAATGCTTCGAATTTGTAGAACCTGCTAAAAATACAGAGACATATTTAAACTGCAAGATACCCAGTTTTATGCATACACGATTTCTTCATGTTCCTGGTGAAAAAGTTTTTGAAATACCACCCTAAAAATGAGGTGAAGTGGAGAAGAAATCTGAAGGATTCCCGTGTATGACATTTGCCGATTTGTTTCTTGATTTTGTTTAATTAAGTCATGTGCATTTCTGGAAGAATTTTTAATGCAATTTTTTTTAACAGTAGCTTGAGAGCAATGTCAGGCATGGAAAATCTGCACTGAGATACCACTCCAAGCAGGACAGGATTTCATCAGGCTCAGTTGAAAACCTCTACTCATGCTGCATGAGTATTCTCAGAAGCACAACCATTTATAATTTTATAATTGGCCAATCAAGACAATTATTTTTTTTCCTTTTCTTTTCTTCCTTCAAGCTTAGTTATTGAAATGTACTTTTGTGATTCATGGAACACTCTTTATGTGTCATTTTTTTTCCCTGATGATATATCAGGTTTCCTTGTAGGCTTTCTGTATATCCATCTTCTTTTTTAGATCGTGGGTAGAGGGAAGGAAGAGAATTATGAAGGTACCAGGCACTGCTCCAAAGTTGAAGCTGAACTAAAGTTTGTACTTAAAGGAGGGGGTTCAGTCTTTTTGCTGTGCACAAAAATACTGTATCACTGCTAAAATTACAGTACTTCTGACTATAAAATGGATTTTCTGAGAATTTACAAGTAAACCCATTAATTAGTTTGAGTTAAAGTTAATTGAAAATAGGTCATTTTGCACCTTCTGTCAGACTTTTATTTATCTTTAATGAATTCTGTTATAAAATACAGACCCTTCATTATTCATATATCATCAACAGTCTTTGAAGCCTTTCCACAGGACATTTTAAAATAAATTATTTTAGGAATTATGCCCCTTTTGCTGCTACTCCTCAGAGCTGAAATTTCTCATTTATCAGCAAGAGATGGGAAAGGAGTAGCTTGGGAGGTCCTCAGGAGGGCTCCCCTCCTCCACAGCTGCCTCCCATCTGGAAAGGCAAAGATGCCATGAAATGAACCATGTATGAATCAGTTCAATCAAATGGAAAATTAAATCCCTAAAATGCCATAATCATATTGTTGTTACTCAGCATCACTACCAGAACTAAGGTCAGGCAAGCAGACCGATGTTTGGTGTCTTAATATTACTACATTTTTTGGAAGTTGAGGGTAGTCCTATATTTCTGGGGTCTAAAATGTTAACTTGTGAGATGACTCTACCCTTCTTATCATATTTTGCTCTACTTACAAGCCTTTACTCATTTATTACTACATGGTTTAAGAATTCACATCTCCCAGATGCCTTGTACTAAATGTTATGCAAACAAAGAACAAACAGCTCTCCCACCCCAATAAGTTTGCAGTTTAGTTACAAAAGAAGAAATGAAAAATGGTAAACCAAGGGGAAATGTGGGAAAAAGATTAGATATTTTCAACCTGGATAGTAGTCAGTGACCTCAACATGCTACTGGCCACAGCAGGGAGAAGTATTGCCAGTATTGCAGCTTAAGGGCCAACAGGGGAGAAAATGTATGTGAAGTGGATAAGAAATATATCAAAGGTGCAGGAATCTAGACAGTTGGAGATGGACAGCAATATGGTGAAGTGCAAGAAGAAGCATAAATGATGGGATGGTATCAGGCATGAGAAGAGGATTGCCCTTCACACTATAAGGAAATGGATGGAAAGGGAGTGGCTGAGTTACCAGCAAAGAAAGTGGTCTTTCAAGGAAATCAAAAGAAATTTCTTTTAAAGAAAGTGATCAAGCATCACCTTGTTAAACTCACAAGAAAGAAGAGGGAGAAGGTGAGAGGGAAGTGCTGGTCTTTGCCCCCACAGTAACCGATGACAGAACAGAAGGCAATGGCAACGAACTGTGCCAGGGGAGGTCTGGACTGGAGAGTAACATTTCTTTACTGGACCAGGATTACAGGTATTGTATGCCCCATGCCTGTTCAAGAGGCCTTTGGATAATGCCCTCATGTCCTGCCCTGGAGAGGTCAGGAAGTTGAACTTCATCATTTTTGTATGTGCCTTCCAATGGTACTATTCTGTTCTGTTCTATCCTATTCTATCCTATTCACAACAAAAATAGCACACACAAAACAAACCCCTGGTTTCCCAGGTGATCTACATCATGTCCACACTGAACCCTGCTACAGAGCAGAGCCACCAGCTCAGATGCAGCACTGGGGTTTCTTCCTCAAGCACTTTCTTAAGACAACACACCCAGAAGCACCAGGCTCTTCTGATGTGTGCTAAAACAAAAGGGGAGAAAAAAAAAAAAAAAAAAAAAAAGGGAAAAAAAAGGAGGTTGAAACAAATACCTGTAGTCTGAGGCAGCCCTGTCATCCAGTCTGTTAAAGATGCAGATATCAGCCATTGCTCCCCACCCATTCAAGCTTTCTTTCCAAGGGAAATTTGAAGACATTCTTATTTTCGTTCTGAATTTCTTTTTTGTTGTTTTGCAATTCTAGGTCCTCCCACAGACCACAAAACACAAATTTCAAAGCAGCTGTATTTAAACTCGGTCAAGAGATAATGCAAACATTTTTTTTCAGTTAAAAAAAAAAAAAAAAAAAAAAAAAGATAGAAAATTAAAATACACACAGTCAGTGATTGTTAAAATAGTAGATCATCACATAAATTTGCATTAATTACAGAAAAGCTGAAAGTACTTCATTAAATACTCTCATAACACAGTAACCTCTTCAGAAAATTATTTCTGGGATAAGCATGTAAATAATTACATACTCTCTGTCCTATGTAGTTTTATCTTCCTAAGCAAAGGAGAACGGAGTGCTACAGATCAAGAGCACTCTGATTTTTGAGCAATTGATTAAAAAGAACAAGCATTTTAATGATGTTCATCAAAAGTGCTGTACATATATATGAATCGTATATTCAAGTATGTGAGCATTTGAATGCCTAAACTCAGTTCAGTATGGAAAAATCAAGTGTATAAATGATATATTGTTAGGAATCAGCACTGAAGGTAAGGATTTGGGAGTAAATCTGATTAATTTCAATATAAATGAGCAACGTGATACTGCATGCAAGTATGAGGATGTAATTGGTCCATGCAGGTCCCTGTTGCCATAGTCATACTGACAACTTTGTATTCTGTAAGGAGTTTTAGTTTAAAGAATGAATTTATTCATGGTGCAGTTTCAAATTAATCTTTATTCTTAGGAATTTTTATTTCCACAGGATTTGGGCATTTCAGACTAATTAATACTCTTATCCTCATAACTATAGGCTGAAAGAAGACAATTTTCCTTTTGTAAAATGTTGTAATTTCCATAGCTGGCTAATTCCATATTAGGAAGAAAACTCTTAAATTCATGAAAAATCAGAGAGAGAAAGCCATTTTGGAATAACTCGTAGGTTGGAGCCAATTCATCAGGTTCAATGGAGAACCATTTTTTTGCCTGGAGCTTCCATAGTCTGTAACTGAAGGACAGGTATGCCATAGCTGAGGTGAGACTCCCATTTTTCATTTTAGTTCAGTCATACTGGCTGGATCTCTTTGGTAAAAAGTCTGGTGAAAGTGTTTAATTTCAAAAGCGATGAAGAAATGGACGGGTTCTGGGAATAGGTTCCTATTTTTCCATTTCTTCCAATGAAATTGTTATTTAGCTACATACCACTTCTGAGAGTTGGGAATGTGCCATTATCTCAAATTTTCGATACAACCTTGAGGTGAGCAGAGATTATGTATCCCATCTGAGACTACAAAGAATCTACAACAAAACAAAAATGAATTGAGTATCCCAAATCTTGGCCATAGATCTGGCAGACTTTGGTCTCATGCTAATAGGAGGAAAAATATTATAATTACCCACATGACAATTGATGTGGTAGTAACTTTTCTTCAACAACGGGAGAAGATTTCCATATTTCCAAGTGGTAATGGAAAACCTACTTTGGCTTTCAACCATGGAGGTTCTTCTGTTCTTCACTTCTGTATTTTGAATCAGCTTGCTATAATAAAAAGGGGTTACTTATCAGAATGTTTGCCAATGTGTTTGGTAAGACAATAATGGGCAAAGTGCTCAGCCATGAGATAACTAGTGTTGGTTGGAGAAGTTAATTTTCAGAATGACACTTTCAGGCATCACCTTAAGAATTTCAGTCCTGAAGGATGAGGAGTAGGAGGGAGACGATCCAAAACCATAATGAATGCTTTGGAAAGGGAAGGTATCAGAGCATACTTAGTTTGTAAAAGCTCCTTACATATCTCAGCTACAGTAGTAAGCACTCAAAAACTGTACATCATACTTTCTACTTTTAACCAAGAAATGCGTCTCTAGCACATTTTCCTCCTTAATGTGGGAAACATCAATGTGCATCATTCATCTGTGTATTACTCCTGAAGTGACTGTTTGCCTCCTTCCTACCCATAAAAAAATTTTCTCTTCTTTTGGTAGTGTTGGTCCCAGCACTCCACTAGCGAATGAAACCTCCTGGCTAACATTTATTTCTAGATAAAAACCCAGTTCTGTTGGATCTTTTCTCTCCCTCTCCTAAAAAACAAGTAAACACTTAACTCAGCTGAATTGCAACGTAACAGCTGACTGTGCAGGCCCATGAAAATCAAAATGAAATCTTAAAAATGCAGATGTAGTCATCAGAGTGCTAATTAGTGATTTGGCTGCTGCCTCTCCACTCCAGATCTTCACTTTAATTGTAAAACACAGGGGGAGGAAGTATCCTAGGGTCATATTCCACCTGGCCTTCCCAGGAAAGTGAGCATAAAACACTCTTTCTGTGCCTGGATAGGATCCATGCTGCCTCAGGGAAAGCAGGACTGACAGATCCTCTGCCTCCAGGAGGGAAATACCTGCCCGAGGGCCCCAGCCTATGGAGGTGTGTGAGCAGAGATCTCAGTGGCAAAGGGAGGTGCAAATACTTTCTCAATGTCACCAACAAGAGCAAGGGTACTGAGGCCACCTCTCCATGTGTCCCTCTCTCTTCATCCACCACTTTCTCCTTCACAGCCATGGTCAAGACATTCCCTTAGCTTGACTCACATCGTTTTAGCTTTCATTGCCCCTTTTTCATGACACTTTTTTTTTTTTTTTTTTTTTATGTTGAAGAGATATCATGATTACTACATAACCATCATTCCAGTTTTGTAACCACCTCTAAAGTTAGTGAACTTCTTCAAGTCAAGACAGGAAAGACGTCTTCAAAACTAGTATAATCTAGTGATTCTAGTGTTACTGTAGCCATAATGTTAAGACTCACAATATTTGCATATAAAACATGCATAACAGATGCATTAACTCTTACCAGTCTTCGTGCAACCATGACAAAACTTTACCCACATCATGAAAAAATAATATCAATTAATTAAAAGATTTACCTGAATATATTCATTGTATTTGACCTGTACATTGCCAGTTTTCTCTGTTTATTTATATCTTGCAATATAAACGCCTTCATTATCAGTTATCTGTTTATAATATGACATCAGTTCTTAAATTATTTTGTTCTTGAATACGAAATGTTCTTATCTTTAGAGTCATTTTCTTAGTCTTTATGATTGGGAAGAATATGAAAGCTAAATTTCTAAAGACTCAAAAACCAGGAAGAGAGAGGTTGTTATTATATAACTATTCTTATGGCAATGGTGAGAGATACAGGTAAAGCTGTAAATTTGAGTAAGTTGCCCTACATTGTTTATAAAAAAAAATAAAAAAATAAAAAGCAAAGAATTAATCTCCTCCTTAAGTGAAAATCAATGTACTTTTAATGGTACCTCTATAATTAAACTCTTCTAAGTCTGATGTTCATTTAGACTATGGCCATTTTATGTCACTCTGGTAATACAGGAAAGTCTTAAAGATGTTGCAAAGGGGACAGAGAATAATAACAATTAGAGCCCATACACTTGAATTATGTAGCTCTAAAAAGATATGTCCTCATTTTCAGGGCTGCAGAGAGAATTTCTATTGAAGTCAAGTAAAAAAGAAACAGAAAAGAGTAGAAGACAGATTCCAATAAAAGCACTTGTCAGATCAGCTCTATTAATTAAGCATAAAAAAAAAAAAAAAAAAAAAAAAAAAAAAAAAAAAAACAGATTAGGGACGCTTTAGATAGTCTTAAATCCTCCTCAGACAAAACTAGTGGTCACAAAAATCTTATTCAGCAATATGTGAGAGAAGTTTCTTCTTGTCTAAATAAATGTTTCATGTTCTCCAGACAGCACAGATTGTAGACCTCTGTCTATGTATGTCTGTGAGTGATTTTTCTAACTGAACTTTTCTGAATGTGCAACATTTGGAACTCGATATACACATACAGCAAGCACTCACACAATACATGCCCGATCAATATTTCATGTTTACAAAATGATTTTTTTTCACCAGACAAACACTTTATCTCCACTAGTCCTTCATCCTCTCTGTCAAATCCCTAACACAGAAAAGTCATCTTTAAATTAAGAAGTCATTTCTCTCTCCTCTTAGATACAGTAATAGTTTTCTAGTTGCTATGTGTTACAAATGGCATGACTCAGTGCATAACAAGCCCAGCAATCAGCAGACAAGTGCCTCTTGCTTTGCTGTTGTGCACTGACATTTTTGTGCCAGTTTTGCCAAGCACCCTGTGGCTTTCCTGATCTTGGGTACTGAGCTTTTGATCAACCCTGGGGGGAAATGAAGGGGAAGAATAAGGGATCTGAGATCTTAGCTTGGGGAAAAAAAAAAAAAAAAAAATCTCCCCCAAGCAGCAAAGGAGATAAAATACAAGTCTACTGTAGTAGCAAAGGAAGTAGCTTCCTACAAATTTCCTTGCAAGATCAACTACAAAATCTTTATGTGGTAGGTGAGACAGACTTATCAAGATAGAAATGATTAAGATTTCCCATGATAGAGACAAACATTACAAATTCAGGGCAGACTGAGCCACACACTTTGGATCCAAGGTTTGCTCAATGTAATATGCCACACTTTATGATTAAACAGTTGAGTGGGTGGGTATGCTGGTTGAGTTGTTAGATAGAAAACAGGTCCCCTGCATGCTCCTGAAGCTAGTCTAAGCCTGTGGTCTCTGTTAGAGAACTACAGGTCCTACGGTAGCACTCAGCAAAACTGATTATCCCTGGGACTGTGCTTCCAGTATTTCAATATGGGTATGCTGTAACACATGGTGTTGTAAATGGGCTTTTTCAGCAGCAACTTATTGGGATTTCTATAATATCCCAATAAACATTGAGCCTGACTGCTCCTCTACAGGGGATTTTACACCAAATCTCAATTGCAAATTTCAAGAATACAGTACCTGATACAAAGTCAGATTGCAATAATGTTCTTAATTTGCCCAAGGCCTCTGTCATGTCTTAGAGCATCTTGCTACAGAAAGCAGCTTAAAGACAAAACCTGTGAAACACAAAATCTGTAAATTTTAATGCTTGGGTTTCATTCACATGATAGTGAAAGCCTGCATTTTATAAGCAAGCCCTAAAATCATTAACTCCGGTTCTTTTTTTTTTTGCTCCTCCTCAAAGTTGCAGTACTTATTTACTTTGAGTTTTCAAGGAAACCTTTCAAGAGAAAAAGTCTTTAATTATAATTTTCAGTATCCACCTGATACAGAGCTAAGTATTGAAAATTATCTATATAACTATCAACTGCCATGAAAACTATGTTACTTTTAAATATGGCCTCCAAAACAGAGATAAATAGGAAAGTCACAGAACTGGAGAAATCTGAGTTTGCTAAGAGGTTATACTTTGATGCACCACAAGAACAGACCATCATGAGATAGTTCTGTTATGAAGTTTTCTTATTTATTTGTTAACTTGCCCCTAATATCACAAACTTTATGGAGCAAACAGGGTAAACTTACTTCATGCTCTGGTATTTGGTACCATAATCTCATTCCATAGAAATAAGTAATGGCTTTGAAGGGGAATTCAGAATACTTCAGAAGGGTCAAAATATGTGATGTTTCTCCTGTAAAGAGTATATAACTACCGAAGGAAGGAAGCAAGGAAGGAAGAGAGAGAGAAATGATCACTCTTCCATTCTCACAGCAAAATTCAGACATAAAAGTTTAGGAAATAAAAAGTGATTTAGGTTTTTTAATGGTATTTTTATTCATTCCAACCTACTTTTTTGGTAAACATGATTTCTTTAATCTCTTTTGAAATAGGCCCATTAAACCTAATACACTTAACATTATGTGATCAGAATAAATTGGATCTATAGAGTTAGACCCTCTAATGCAGAGTCATAAGGAAAAACTATAATAAACTAAGCCATTAATTCACTGCATCATCACTTCTCAGTAGCTAAATACTTGGGTGGTATAAATTTCTGTTGCTTGTTTTATTTGCCTTGGATGATCTTGCTGGCACAAAAAAGCACAAGAGCAGTGCAAAGTTTTTGGAAGTTTTCTGATATCTATAAGAAGATCCTTAAAAAAATCACAAGTTATCATTTGACAGTTAAAAATAATAAAAACTGATTCTTGGATCAGATGTTAAACTTCCTTTCTCATATTTTCTATTTCCTCTTCATGACTATGAATCAGTCACCTGTACTGACAGAGAATGCTGACAATTCTTGCTTAAAACAAACAAACAAACAAAACAAAACAAAACAAAAAAGGCAAAATCAAAAAGGAGTCAGTAGAACTGCTTCAGAGAGCAATCCCTCATTCTCTAGATCAGGAAAGCAATGGTAGAGGAATAACAGGCAGGCTGAGATGGAAGGCTGTGGAATGATGTATCTGGGTAACATGTTTAGGTATCTGGCTATATTCCAGCTACAAGGAGAATACAGTATTATTTGGGTTGGAAGGATTATTTGTGTGGGTAAGGTTCAGCCCTAGATTGCAGGTCACTGGATTGGTAACTCATTCTGGAATGTACACTGGATAGAATCCCATATTTATTATTTGGGCTATTGGATGACTTACTTGATCCCAAAAGTGAGGCACTTATGAAACAAAGAAACATGAACAAACACTTAAGGCCCTAATTTGTACCTTCTCAATGGTGACCACAGACATTGGTGTTTGGGAGAATAAATCTCCTCTCAGCTGTAATGCTGAAATAAACTATGTAATAAATCTAGATTTGGGGAGAAATCTTTATCTTACATTATGTGTTTCTGTGAGACTTGCACCGTCTTCGCTCAGTTATCAGCTCTGCTACATACAACCTTGGGACTTAGGACTAGTGCTCTAAGGGCTGCAGCTGTTGTGCTAACTGCTGTGGTGCCAAATTTTTAGACTAATAATGGAAGGAGATAAGTCTTTTCTCTGAAAAATTGCAATTAAAATATATAAAGGATTCTGAGATACTGATGCCGAACCTAATTTTTCCAAAGCAGAAGGGATAACTATAAGACTATAGCCAAATCATGGCAGCTGATGTACGATGACAAGAGGACAAGAAATGTCCTCCAATTTCCTCCTATTAAAACTCTTCCACATTATATAGAATAATATTCATTAAGGTGGAAGAGGAGACCAGGTGTGATTATGATTGCACAGAGCCCTTTCTGTGGCACAGAGATCCAAGATTCCAGTCTCTGCTCCTCTTCTGTAATTTTCCTCCAAAATAATTTTGCAATTATCACTCAATATCATTGAAAAACTGACCTCTGTCTGATACCACAGACCTCTCCCTCTACAGTATATAATACTTTTACAGAAGTGTTGGAAACACAGCTCTGGCAGTTCCTCATTGTGCTGGGAAATTTGCACAATAAAGATGAAATAACACCAAGTGGGGATAATTTACTACTTTTAGTTTGACTCATGGGTGTGCAAGCAGTGATGATAGGCATGCAGAAGTCACTGTGTGAGTATTGGTCACACTAATTTTCTTGCATGTAAGTTTTCTTCTCTTCTGGAGACTGTAAAAGATGAGTGACATTATTTTTGTTTTTTGTGTTTTTTTGTTTGTTTGTTTGTTTGTTTTTTCTTTGTAGTTTTTTGTCATTATATAGTTTGGAAGAAGCTGAGCATCTGTACTTCAAATGACCATGAAAACGGAAGGTGGATGGGAAGCTGTGAGGTGGTGACAGACAAGCATCAATGCATGTTCAGTAGAAACATAAATGATGAGCAGTGAGGGTCCTTTCTGAACTAAGCTGGCCCACTTTTTCTATTCTCCTGCTGACAAGAGAAGTGTCAGAAACTTTCATCAAGTCTGACTTCATTCAGGGAACATCAGCAGGAAATTTAGCAAATAATTAGCAGTCAGAGTTTACCGTGAAGAATAAAGTTGCAGGGATATATTTTCTGTCTTAAGGTAGAGGCTTGATAATGAGGACTTCCAGTCTGTCAGTCTGTCGTAAAAGTCACAAATCCGTTTTCCCATGGCTTCTCTTTCTGTTAGTCTGAAGGTTACAACTTAAAAAAAAAAAAAATTTCTGGGCTTGATTTTTGTTTTTCGTATGTGTGTGTGTGTTTTTTTTGTTTGTTTGTTTGTTTGTTTTTTTCACTTTGATGAGGACACTCAGCATGGCTAGTCTAATTATTTTCTTCCCACTGTCTCTATTGCCAGCCAAAATAGCAAGTTTGCGTATGTAATGGTCTATACAAACTACTTACCCTCTCCACCCTGGCAAACTGGATCTTTCCAGAGCACAGCTCCAAAAAGAGGTCAGGTAAGAAGTCAAGCACCCACAGCTACCATTAAGTCGCTAGCAAGATAAAAGTATACATTGTCTCTCAGGACCAGACCTTCTACATACAGCTCAAAGTTTGATGCTTGAAGTCCTGCCAAGCACATCACTCTCATAGCTAAACCTCATTAAACATTAATTGCTTGTATCTTGCACCCAGATCTTACTAGGAGAAGTAAACCATGGCTCAGTACAATTAAAGCCACATGAGAAGTGGGATGTTGTTTGTGCTCTGCTCTGCTCTCCGAGACCCTACCTGGGTGCTGTGTTCAGCTTTAGGGCCCCCAGCACAAGGACATGGAAATATTAGAACAAGTCCAGAGGAGAGCCACAAAGATGATCAGAGGGCTGGAGTCCCTCTCCTATGAAGCCAGGCTGAGGGAGTTGGTGTTATTCATCCTGGAAAAGAAAAGGCTCTGGGGAGACCTTATACTGGCCTTCCAGTACCTAAAGGGAGCTACAGGAAACCTCAGGAGGGACCCTTTGTCAAGGGGTGTACTGATAGGACACAGCTAAAAGGCTTTAAGCTAAAAGAGAGTAGATTTAGATTAGATGTTTATGGAAAATTCTCCACTATGTGGGTAGTGACATACTGGAACAGGTTGCCCAGAGAAGTTGTGGATGTCCCGTCCCTGGAGGTGTTCAAGGCCAGGCTGGATGGGGCTTTTGAGCAACCTGGTCTGGTGTGAGGTGTCCCTGCCCATGGCAGGGGGGTTGGAATGAGATGATCTTTAAGGTCCCTTCCAACCCAAACTATTCTGTGGTTCTAGGATTCTGTCATTCTATACGTCCTAAAATCCCATTCATGTATGATGGGACGAAATTTCCTCAAATATGTTTACACATATTCTACACATCTACTGACATAGCAGACCCCTGAATTATGATACCAAAAGCATAATAATGACTACATATGTCTATGTTAGACCCTTGCCTAGGAGTTAATGGGCTATTTATAGAGTGAATACCTATGTACAAGGTTCATTTCTCAGAAATTTGAGAGCAATTTGGTTTAGGTTTTGTCTAAGTTACAGAGAAATACAGTGATAAGCTTACTGGGATGGTGGGGTTGCCTGGAAAAATTTGCTCCTGGGAGTATGTGGGACATAGAGCTATATAAAGGGGGGTTTTCTGAGGATTATAGGGATCAAAATTGCAATCATTGCACAAGAACTTCTGAAACACATACATCGGTGTTTTTCACACACATAGTAAGGGATAGGCCTTGCACTTTGAACTGCTAAACCATGTTTTTCCAGTGGTAACAAATGAAAATTACTGCTTAAAAAATAAAATAAAATAAAAGAGTTAAATTCAAGATATATTACTTTTTCCACTTTGCACTCACATTAGCTTACTTTTAAAGGATGGAGTAAAAATAACAGCTTCAAATAAAAAAAAAAAAAAAAAGGCAATTAATGTTATTACTGTTCAGGACAAAGTCAATTTTCTCATTAAAATAATTTACTCAATATATTACAACTATTTAATTTTCTAATTTTGATGATAGCAAGAAGTAGGACAGGAAAGGAAATGCCTGCATGGGACAAAGGAATCAACCTTGCGTTGGTGGAAGCTGTGGTTTGTGCAGTACCTCCTGTCTCTTCCAGAAGCACTATTACCTGCATTATATTCAGCATTTGCCTTCTCAACATTCTTTGTTTGCTATGGTGTCATTCACCTGAGGATCTCAAATGCTTCACAAACAATTAAACCAATCATCAGTAATTCAGCGCTGGAGGGCTTACTCCCTGCTTACCCAAGCTGCCAGCCTTTAAGTCCCCACTTGGTCAGTTTTTAAACCAGAGCTGGCATTCTCAGCATGGGAGATGTTTCCTGCACACAACTGTAATGTTCCTTCACCATTCTCCTTCAATCCTTCCTTGAAAATCACCTTTGCCAAGATGTCAACAACATTAAAACAAAACATAAATTTGACACATGGGTACATGGATGGAGCACAAGGGCTCCTGTTATACCAGCCTGTCATACACTCCTGAACCTGCTGTACCCAACCATTCTCTCCCTTCTTCTTCTTGGATTATGAGATCCTTCAGGTGCATTGTGGAGTCTCCCTCCTCAGAGACCGTCAAAAGCCACCTGGATGTGGTCCTGGGCAACCTGTTGTGGGTGGTCCTTCTGGAGCAGAGGATGGAACAGATGCCTTCCAGAGGTCCCTGCCAGCCTCAGCCGTTCTGTGATTCTATGGGATTTTTGTTTGATTATTTATTTGATTTTTGGGGTCCATGTCTATTAACTGTTAATTAGCCTAGGTCTATGTACATAACTGCAGATTGTTAGGTACTGTGATATTGCAGATATTATAGAAATAAGTAATAAATATAACATGCAAGTAATAAATCTAACATGTGAATGATGTCCCTACATGTGAGGAAATGAAAAGCGAAGCTCTTAGTTAACTTACTGAGTACTTAATCACACAACTTTCTAGTATACTTAAGCATACCCAATATAGCTGAAGCTGCGATTTCAGTCATCAATTATGGAATGTATAATGGTCATTTTTAATATTCTCAAGGCCAGTCTATTCATGTTCAGAAAACCACTCTCTTTACATGAAAGAGAAGTAAATGATCCCTTGGATACATGACAACTTTTATCAGTAATATAATATATTTCCTAGGCACATACTGCTGGAGCATTGAGGCCCAGAGGTATCATCCAGTGAAGTGAATGGAAGGACTCCCATTGAATTGCTGAGAGTGTGAATCAGGGATGAAGCCAGTTAAGGGAACCAGACATTGCTTGACTAGCACAGCATTTATGTGAGATGCCTCACTTGTTTTGAAAATTAGAAATCCAGGAAGGGGAGGATGATTGCAAAAATGTCCCATTCTCTCCTGAGTTTAAATCAAGACTTGACTTCTTTATTTGCTTGATTAGCAGGGAGCAAGTAAGCGGTCACAACTCTGATATCCAGAATGGACAGGAACCTGAATGTTCAGGTAGTCATATATCAAATGAGAAAACTGGCTTCTCTTATTTTAAACCTTGATCTACTAGAACTGAAATGAAAATCTCCATTGGTCACAAGCTTTACGATCACATATCTTGTACTTATTTTTCACCCTATTCATTAACTTGTTTAGAACCTGAATTCAATGGGAATTTCAGCAATGACTTCAGTGAGAGCAGTGTCAAACCTTTAAACCTCAGTACTTTTAGATGTGTATTTTAAAAGCCATCCAGAAGGGAATCATAGGAAAGAAACTGTTGTGATTTTACCTTTCTTCAAAGCTCAGGAGAAAAAAAAAAAAAAATATATATATATATATATATATATATTCTTCTTTAAATACAGCATCACGTACAGCCTTGAGAGAATATTTTAAGAAGTCAGAGAACTAAAATCTTGCTCTGTGATTGTATTGACTATCATTTCAACACCAGCTCTAATTGATGGCATACTAACAACTGTCTCTTTAACAAATTTGGTGTTGTCTGGTGCTCTCTAAATCTGACTTACTTTTTTCCAGTCCAGAATTTCTGAAAACCTTCCACTACCTGTTTTATATGTCCATCCCAATCTTTTCTCTTCAGTTCTTTGCACCTCCTCCTTCCTACTGCTCCCATCCCAATCTTTTCTCTTCAGTTCTTTGCACCTCCTCCTTCCTACTGCTCTTGCAATTGCACTCTGTAATTAATATTTATCATCTCCCTTCAGATGGCTTTTGTTCCAATAATTTGTTGTCACATATACTCAAATTGTCCTGGATACCATCTGACTCCCCCAGCCATTTGCAACTTCTTTACGGTTCCCTCCATGTGTAGAGGGTCCAAGTGTTCTTGTCTCTATCTGTCACTTCTGCCTGCTGGAAAGTGTTGATGCCCTCATTCAGCTGGAGACCTCAATGTATTGTTCTACCATCTGAGCCACCCAGTTTTGTAAGGAATGTGATTATGTTACCTGCAAAGCATTTTACATGCTGGAGGCTGAGCAGCACTTCATAAGAGGGAAAACAAGAAGGTCAGAGCTTACCTGACATCAGTGAGGCTAGAGGAGAAGTGAAGCTTTAGTCTGACCATACAGTATTTGGGATCTCCTTGAAGAAAGGAATGCCTTTCCTGCTAGTGTTCACTTGTTTCCTATTGAATGGACACCTCAGCTTCCCAGCGCATGTCCAAAGGGAAGAGATAAAGGCAAAAACAAAGAATTGCTTTCACCTGTTCTCACTTAACAGCAGCACTGCCTTGGGCCTGGGGACTGCAGGCAGTCAGCCAGATTTCTACCCTGATTTCCCTTCTGCTCTGTGCTGCAGATTTATTTATGCAAGTGCTTTTTGAAGCAGCAGCCCATCACCTTTAAGTGTTTCCTTGATCACCTGCTGATTTCTCCAGCCTGTCTTTTCTCAACAGTTAAGGCAGCATTAGACCTGTGAGTGATTTATAAAGAAAGGAAATACTAATGGTGGGACAAATAAAGATGGAGGTATTGGGCCTATTTTTCCTCTTCCTAAACCAAAGGTCAAGCATACATTATCAGTCTGAATAACCTTCAGATAAAGAAAACTACTAGCTGAGAAATAAAAAGAAAAATAATAATAATAAATAAATAAATAAATAGATAAAATAAAATAAAAACAATATATTTAAAATACTGTTACCTTGAAAAATGGTGACTGATTTAATAGGCCGAAAGAAACCTTAGGCTCTTCTGAATTTCTGTGACACACCTGAAAGAAAAAGTTCTAATTCCCAAGAACCAGCTGAGGGCCTGTGGGCCTGAAAGAATGTACTGCCCATGAGGAGAATTTCTAAAAATTATAATGGCTGGCCTAATAAAACCTTACCTCTTCTTACATACCCGGCCTAGCACTCCGTGCATATGCAGCTGTGGTTACAGAAAGGTATATGGTTGTACAGAGGAGTGTATAGAAGGCCTACCATCTTAGCAAGCCAGCAAAAAGTTATTATCTTCATAAGACTAGGCACAGGTTTGCAGTGGGAGACATTCTTAATGAACAACCTATTTGTGCATGTGCATTGATGTAATCAGCTATGGCCTAATGTTACAGTGATCAGTGTTACCCAGATGTAGGGATCTTGTCCAGCTTCAAATCAGGGTATGCCAGATTTTTTACTACAGTACAGATTTCTCATCAGAAGCACCTACCTGTGAATGCAAGACATCAACCTGGCAGATCAGGGCCTGGGACACCACCTCTCACTGAGCTACTGGTGATAAATATTATTTGGTTTGCTTTTGCTGTTGAATACCCATTAGCCCTGTTCACCTTGTGTTTCCTCTGCTGACAAGTACCAGGAATAACTCCTATGAGAGACATTTCTCATCTGGTTTAGGAGTGGATTAAAAAAACTTATAAGCATCTATGGAACTTAAACAAGACCCTACTTTGGATTTCCGAAATTATAAGCTAATTGTCCTCCAAGAACCCACTTTCTTAAGAGCAAGCATGGAGTTTGTGTCAACGACAGAAAGAAAACACCTCTCCGAAGTGACATAACAGAAACAATATTTCTAGATGATTGATAAGAGAAGGACTTCCTGGATGTAATTTTGGCAGGTGCCCATTAATTCTATTCTCTAGCTGCCACTATGACTCATAAACCTGCCAGTGAGAAGGGACCTCAAGTGGCCACCTACTCCCTCCTCAGAAGAAGGATTAAGCTTAAACTTTGACCAGACTAAACAAAGCATGCATAGCCTGCTTTTTTGTACTCTCACTGAAGGGGATTCTCTCAGCAGCCTCTTCAATTTTATTTCTTGTGCTCAACTTAAATCTTCTTTTCTGCCAAATTACCCCACAGGCATAGCAAGTAGTTTGCTCTCTCATTATAACAGCTTTTTGCATATTTGAAGACTGTTATCATGTCCCACATTTATCTTGCTTTTTCCAATCTGTACAAACCAAATTCTTTGAACTTATTCACAGTCTGTCTTAACCGATTCTCTGATAATTGTGTTGTTCTTTTCTGGGCTTTCTATCAACTGCTTTTTATTCCAAGAAGGACTTTTTTAAAATGGACACTTTATTTCAGGCAACGATTTCTCAGGACAAATGGAGGAGAATATGTCTCCTCTGCCTTGTGTATGACAATCTTACAATAACTGTCCCATAATTACAATGTCTGTTCAATGTGTAAATGCTGATTTTCCACACTGCTTTCACAATCTCTGTATTAAGAAATGTCTTTCTGTTTAATTCCATAATAAAACTAAATTTTAACTTTCATCTAGGAGGCTTATTTTAAGTCTATTGGACACCCCAATTAGTCCTTTGTTACACTTACAGTCTTTGTGAAAATTGCAGTAATTCCCAAAATGTCATGAGAAATTCTGTGTTGCAGGATTATAGGAAAAACTGTTTCTATTACTATTCTTTGTCCCATTCACCTAAAGGCAAGGACACTGAGCACTTTGTCATCTAGAGCAAAAGATCCCTTCACACATTCCTTTTCATGCCCATCCCATGAAAACCTACCAGATTCTTCATTAGCAATAGCATTCAGTTGAAGATGTGACATTTGAAAGCTGGTGTAAGTTGCCAACCCTGCTGAGAGAAAGCTTTGTGTGCAAAGTGTGGAATATGCACCTCTCTTCCCCACTGGAAGTGGAAACTGATGCAGAACAGTAGGATTTTTCTTAGGTAACCGAGTTTGTTTATATTCCAACTGCTAGTTCACCAAGAGAGACTGTCAAATGACACTCACACAGCTTCATTCAGAATAACAAGGCAGTTCCACTTGATGTATTGACTTGAGTTAAAGAGATTAAGACAGACAACATGTTTGGAGTCTGTTTTGGTGTCTCAGCCCCTACCAAAAAAATCTAACAACATATTTCCTCAGAGATGAAGAGTGTACACAAGAAAAAAGGAAATAAATTAAAAAAAAAAAAAAAAAAAAAAAAAAAAAAAGATCTTTTGAGGGTGGATGAAATAGCACCACCTGTTGCCCAGGACTCCCAAGAGCCAGGACTCCCCTGGATCAGCTCCACAGAGAGTGGGTCCCAAAGAAGAAGAAGATAGAGATTTTCCACCGTATCTATCCATGATAGATATAGCCATGGCCTTTTAGCTGAAGTACTTTAATTGCTTCCAAAGTGTGACCCTAGGATCTAGTTAGATGTCATTTCACCTGCTACAGTCAACCTTTTGAAGTGCTTGATTTTCTCTGTCTGGACAGGCAGGGAAAGTTATTCTTTTGTTGAAACAGTAATGAGAATGGAATTGTCTTTTGAGAGGCTTTTGTTGAGTAGAAGCTATAGATTCCCACTTTCCTTTTATTCTGCAGCAAACTCATTACTGTGGCATTGGCCACAAAGCAATGTATTATCCCTTTCATCTTATCCTTTGTCTTATTAAGACAAAGCCCCATCTCTTTGCTATTATTCCTTTTTTTTGGTCTATGTAATTAATACCCATGCCCTCACAAAGTCCTGTTTCTCAAAGTGTATTGGAAATAAACAACCAGAGCCACAGTCTTGGGCAGAAATCCAGGTTCCATCATCTACCACGAGGCCCAAAAGAAACTTTGTTTACTAGCTTCACCAGCGGCTATGTTTATTACTGCTTCCTGCTGTTCAGTTGGGATTGATTCTTTTGCAGATTATGTTTTTTTTTGTTCTGATTTTCCTTCTCCAATAGTACCCAGCTTCCTGTACCACATATTGCTCTGGCTCTGACAAAGCCTCCTAACCCATACAACTCAGACTTACTATTGATTCAAAATATTCCATCTACTTCTTTGAAGAGGAACACTTTTATCTGCTTACTCGGTAAAAGACACACTTAGGTTTCATGAGTTTGGCCACAATCTATAGGCCAAAAAGTTATTCCTCAGTAACTTCTTGACTGAACAAGCTTTTGTTACCTGCCTGACAGGAATATTTGAGGAAGGTGAGAAGGAAGCCACAAGTAGGTAGAACAATCTGAGTAACTATAAACATTAACAATATCCTGAGATACTTAGGATCCTTCCTGGAAAAGATAGGTTTGCTTTATATTCCATGTGTTAATTTGTGATTTACACAATATTGGTACCAACTTATAAAAAATGAAAACTGTGATAGCCAGCATGTTTTAAAATGCATTCAATTTCCCTACTCAAGGCTGGGCATATGAGATTTGAGCAAGGTAAACCTCATTTGAGCAGAAGGTCAGATTTCATGTGAGCTAGGCCAAAATTTTACAATTCCAAAGAATCTTAGCACTTCACACTGACAACAAAGATGTTTTTCCAAGTTCCTTGTAAGCAATATGAAAAACATATAAACAAATATGCTTAATTAAATAGCAAAGAATTTTAATATTCCTTTCTTAAAAGAAGAGAAAGATTGTAAAAATTGCATGTACATGGTATGGGGCAGTTTGTTGAACTTTTTTCAGGTGTTAAGGACAGTCAGAGAGATTTTAAGCTTACCTTGATAGTAAAGTGCAAGTACATAAATCAAATGTTTTGTGTGAAGCAAAAGGCACAAGGAGATGCTGCTCAGAATGGCACTGCAGGAGAAATTACACAAACCATTGCCCATAGAAAACACAGTATAATGAATAAAATTTGTCTTGAATTATTTATTTTTGGTGCTTTATTTTATCCCCTCTATTTTGCAAGGCCTGGAAATTGTTCTTGATGAGAGCTTTTTGAGTGTCTGAGTCTCAAATTAAAACAACACATTAATGTCTTCTGTATAGTACAGAGGTAGGAAGATTAGAGTGCTTAGAAATGCACTGGATTTGCCACTTTCCACTAATGGGACAACTACTGTGTACTGCTTTAATTTACTGTCTTAAAATATATACATGAGATACAGTATTCTTGAATGTATGATGGCTGAATAAAATTTAATAGATATACAAGTGACAGAGCAGAACTAATCCTTTACAAGGTACCAGCCCTGTCATAAACTGTATTTATTTTGGAATCTGATTAAAAATATATCTTGCAGCATTAGCAAGACCTTACAGAGAGGGAAATCAAATGTAATGTGGGTATAAGAGATTTCAAATGACCAGATCTTCTATAATTGGAGTAATTTTTTTTCTTCTTATTGAGGAAGGATTTTTTTTTTCTTTTGGTATCAGTGCCTGTTATCCTTTTAATATGTCTTTAGAGCCAATCCTTCCTGTCTGTGGATAACAAAGGAGAAACCTCCTTGCTGAAATGTATATGTGCTGGGCTTTACATTCCGGAGAAGCTGCTGATGAGCAATCTTCAGTATAAAATGCTACCTAACCTTAATAGATGGCTGTATCACTGCAGCTTGTTTGTTTGCTCTTAGCCCACACCAAATGCCACATCAGGCTTGGCTTTTAGTAAAAGGGGATTTACAAAATATGTGCCATGAACCTACCTGCGAAGTTACTGAAGCTGATGAAGGGTAAAGGTGACTTGACAAAAATCAATTTAAATCCATAATTCACTTGAGCCCTTAGTTTAGATGTAATGCTCTAGTCTATTGCCAATCTGATAGATTGAATGGAGGCTCAAACTGTCTCCATTTTCAAAATTAACAACATGTGCTCTCCAGATTCCTGACCAATGATGCCAGAATAAATTCTTGATGTACTCACTTGCAACCTTTTGTTCATAGAAAAAAGAAAATAATAATAACATTATGGGCAACTTTAGCCTCTCCCACCTCTGTAAAGAAGAACTTAAAGTATGTATCTAAGCACAGAAAATATCTTTAAAAACATTAACTGAAGTGTTTTACTAGATCACTACAGAGCTGCACATGGATAGAGTTGCAGTTCAAGATAAGAAGTAATGTACATTTCTAGTAAAGAAAATCATAAAGTCAGATCTGGGAGAATCTAGGCTGACTCTTTCCAGCAAAACCAAGGAGGACAAAGCATTATTAAGACCATATTATATTTTGCACACTCCAGGAAAGTCTCTTCTTATGTCTTAGAAGAGAACAATTGTTTTTTTTTGACATTCTATGTCATGATATAGATTGTCTGGCTCCAAGACAGAAAGAAAAAAAATATATATAAAAGTCATATATATATATCACAGAATCACAGAATTTCTAGGTTGGAAGAGACCTCAAGGTCATCGAGTCCAACCTCCAACCTAACGCTAACAGTCCCCACTAAACCATATCCCTAAGCTCTACATCTAAACGTCTTTTGAAGACTTCCAGGGATGGTGACTCCACCACTTCCCTGGGCAGCCTGTTCCAGTGCCTCACAACCCTTTCAGTGAAGAAGTTCTTCCTAACATCTAACCTAAAACTCCCCTGGCTCAACTTAAGCCCATTCCCCCTCGTCCTGTCACCAGGCACGTGGGAGAACAGGCCAACCCCCACCTCGCTACAGCCTCCCTTGAGGTACCTAAAAAGAGCGATAAGGTCACCCCTGAGCCTCCTCTTCTCCAGGCTGAACAAGCCCAGCTCCCTCAGCCGCTCCTCGTAGGACTTGTTCTCCAGGCCCCTCACCAGCTTTTATATGACTTTTAATGTTAGTTAAACTTTTAATTCCCACAGATTTAATTCTCTCTAAAATAGGTAGTCCCTTGCTGACATTTTATGAGATGTCTAAGGATAAGGATATGTGCAGTTAGAAGGATAATATCCACTTTCAAATCTGTTTAGAGAGAAGAATCATTTTGCTATTTCAGTATTTTTCAGCATATCAGAACACATTAGAGAACTGTCTTATGCATAGGAAGAGGATAGGAAGTGTTGTATTCACTTTTGAATGCTAAATATTTACTAATAACTAGGTATGAGACCCAAAGCTTTGGCTGGATCAACCTGAAATGTTTGGAAGAAAATACAGTCTAAAACTGATGACAGTAAGAAAAGTTTTAGAGGCAAACTCAGTGAAACATCCATTGCATACTGTTATACAGTAAAAGAGAACCAAGCTATCTATAAACTTCTCTTGATTATGAAAATAAAAGAAAAAAAAATCCAACCGACATATTTCAGTCTAAACTACCTTACTACCATGTGTATATAGGCAATATGTCGTATTTCTTTCACTTCTTTTCCTCCCACACCTTACAGAAGAACTCAGAAGAAAGAATAATGAGAGCACCTGATAACAGACACAGGAAGGTCACTAAGGAGGCCAGCAGAAAGCTTATTCCTGCACAAGAGACCCAAACAAATCTGCTACTGTAATTTCAGTCACTGGTTTCTTCAACATGTCCTTTGTTATCACTTCAAGTCCAAATACACAAAGTAAGCTGTTGATGTTCTGTAACAGAGAACTACAAAATGTTAATTTTTCCCCCTTTTTTTTTTAATCTTGGAAAATATCTCTTTTTCAGTAAAAGCAGATCTTTTGCATGTGGAAACAACTATTATTTCAAGAACTTTATGTACTATCTTCAGAAAAGACATTTCAATTGAGTCTTTTTGCCAGATAAGGTATTTAGGATGTAGAAGGTTACACCCAGGGTATAATGGGACCAGAACTGAGTATGGCATACCAAGATACACAGACAGATGGTTTAATCTAGAAGACCTGTAAGTAACCAAACCACATGTCTAGGGAAACTCCAGCAAATTTTCATGCTTTCTTAAAAGAAATACAAGTCTGATGGAAGTTTAAGGAAGAGCAGGACATTTTGCCCCACTACACCACCCAGCATCCTAGGGAAGGTGCTCTTCAGTCCCTGAGATTCACCTCCCTCTTCTGAGTATTTCACTTGTTGTTCATCCCCTTTGGGGTACAGAGTGTGAGACCTGGTAAAGTTTGCTCCCTGTCTAGCTCTACACATCAATTCACAGAGAGAAGCCTGGTGTAAGTTTCTCTCATGTATTTACCCTGTATTTTTTTCTGAGGAAACTTACTTATAATAAATGTAAATGAAATTGTACCTCCATAGATTACTCTTATGTCCATCCCTCCAACATACCGCATCTCCCATAGCAAGAGAGGGCAGAGCAGAAATGAAGGATCCTGAGCCAGGTCTCACATTTCTCAGTTTCATATTTTTAAGATTCATGAATCCAGAAACAAGCAAACTCTTCAGGGACCTTCTTCTCATGTGTCAAAGGCACTGAAACATTTTATCTTCACCTGGTCTTTCCTGCTTACCTTGCCAAAGTGGCAGCCATAGAGGATGAGATGGGGGAACAGCCAATTTTTATATCAAAATTTTTGTTATCAGAATAGAAAGTCTTCACTCCCTCCCTGTGTGACAGAGAACTAATCTGTCACCTTACCACCACTCTGTCAGACACTGCTTCTTTGTGCTTAATATACCACATACATTGAGTAGGACATTCTAATTTCAGCTTCAGTGGTATGAAAAAAAAGGAGATCCTGCCCATAAAAACCACATGCAATAGCTTGCCAACCTCTTAGAGGGAAACCAGTCAGACTGCGAGACGCAATAATAAGTTTCCCTCAAAATATATCTGATTACGTAACAGATTGCTGTATTAAAAATTAAATAAGGCTTGAAATATTCAGCAATTTGCAGGCACTAGGGAGTGTGCTTAATAAAGAGAGTGCATTAGCTGCTTCTGCTTTTTGAAATCCAGTCTATAAATACTGTAACATCTTCCTATTTCTTTCAGCGTGGGAGGACCAGACTTTGTGAACCTGCTTGTCAAAATGAACGCTGAATTCAGTTTGACTGACGTTGTTTTTAGCTCTGCCTTGGTATGAATGTTGGTCTAATCGGCATCTGACAATTGACGTTCACATCCCTGGGAAGGTTGCACTTTGTGCGTGCTCTACATGTAGCATGGATGTGGAACCTCATCCTTCCAGGAGAAGCAGCAGGACCTGAGTAGGATCCCAACCTCTCCCAAGGGCCACTCAGCAATTCACAGGACTCCATAGCATTTTACAAGTTTTGTATGGGTTATGCTAATGTCTTTTTAACACTCCAAGCATAGTTAATGCAAATAAGATATTTCTCAGGATTTAACAGAGTTAGATAGAGCTGCTTTCCAATGGGAGTTTGGAACACAAAGGCACTTCAGAAAAATCCCACTAGGTATTGCCAGCTACATCTTACAGTTTCCAGACACGCTTAAAAATTGGGCCCTTAGTGGCACAGATCTGACTGAAAGACATACATTAACAATAGGTGAGATATAAATTCCCAATGACCTGGGTCACAGAAGGCCCTAAATGCTCACTTTTTGTGGAATAATTATTCACTGGAAAAGAGAGAGGGGGAGAACAGTGAGTAGATGAGTAACCAGATTACTCACCTTCAGGGAAAAGCTCTGGTCCCTTTCCCAATATATATTCAAGCATATTACACAAAGTAAAACAGCTCTACCAAGGAAGGCTTAGAGGATGGTGACCACTGAGGATGTGGCTGTCAGCCCCTTTCCAGCAGCAGAAGCTTTTGACCTTAGAGAGAGTCCTATCCACAAGGTCAGGGGTTAGGGGGCACAGCCACAGGCACTGTCCTGCGGGGACTTCTCTCTGCCTGCCCTGGTGGTTGCAGGTGCCCTTCAATGGCAATCAGAGAGAGGGTAAACTCAGCTGGTTTACACTGAGCAGACACAGAGGATGGCCCAAGGAACAGAGTGCCAGAAGTTCTCACACCTAGTTACTGCGGGACTCGGTCAAAAATTCTTAGGACACTGTCATGTCATCCTGGGGGTACACTTCCATGGTATTGCTCCTCTCCAGCCGTGCAGAAAGAAGTTGTCAATCCACCACTTTTCAGGGTACTTTGCCCTTTTGTTTTTCTAAAGCTGCATGGGAAGTACTAGGTAAAATGAATGCGTCTCAGAGAAGTTAAATGGAATGACTGTGCATTGGGCTTACGCCGTTTCCTTCCTGTCACATTCAAACGCATCAGCAGCCCCGTCCAAGCACACACTGGGCTAGGCTAGTGAGCTCATCAGGCATGCTGTCCTCGCCTTCTGACTTCCTCTTGGAAATAAAAACGGTGGCCCTAATGAGAATTAATTAGGGTTGGGGGTGGAGGCGGGGGGGGTCCATCGTGTTTTTGTTTGTATTGTTTGTTTTCTGTAAACCCATGGAGGAAAAAAAAATCATATTACTCCTCCATGCAATATAGTAAACGTAATAAAAAAAAATGAACACATGGTAATTAGCTTCTCCATTAAGTATACCAAGCATAGACAATAGCAATCGTGCAGTGCTGATTACAGACATTATCCTTGCCTGGATTTCTTTTTTTTTCCACCATTCAATCAACACTGCTAAATAGAAACTTCAGTGTTCAATATTATAAGACACTAGCTGGCAGTTATACAAAGATGCCTTACACAATGTCATCTGGCTGCTTGCCTGATTCTCATATTACCTTCCTGTCTTGCCTTAATACGCTAATACGCATGGCTGATTAGAAGAAAAATGCAGAAGCTGCTTCCTTCTCTTCTTGCTTTTTTCTCCAGCTTCATGCCTTGAGGGAAAAAAGGAATCACACTTGCTAATTTCACCAGCAGCACTTAACCTGGGAACAGAGCAATTCCCTTTAAATTCCACATTAGTTATAATTCATACACAAACACTGCCTTGCCCCCAAACAGTTGGAGAGTGTTTGATTTCACTTTGAGGGAAACGTTGATTACTGTTGTTGTACAGAAGTCCTCTAGTAGCCTCAGTAAGGAGAGTCTCTTAGTTCAAAATAAACATTTTCAGCAGTTGTACGGTATCCAGGGGTTAGATGTCTGGAAACAGGATTTCAGATTGAAAATCCCAGAAGCTCAAATGACTCTGGAAAATATCTAGTAACTCCTTAAGTGACTGCTTTTGGGTGGGTTTGCTGATATCAACAGGCCCCTTTGGGGAGTCCTACTACCTTTTATGCTGTTTTCTTCAGTAAGATAAGTTATTCCTGTAAGATAAATATTTTTCACATGTTGAAAAAAAAAAAAAAAAAAAGTGGTTTTCTGTATTCTTCTTTGCATATATCTGCTTTAGTCTTTGATTTCTTATTGTAAAGCTACACCAAGGCAGGTGTTATACATCCAAGTTTCTCTGACAAGCCTTCCTTTTTTCCCTGGATATTTTTTTCAGGTTGAATTTGAAGTCTGGTCAGGTGTCCAGGATTTCTAGATGTCTAGCTGCCAAGCCAGAGCTACCTCTGTGTATCTGAAAATCCTGGGTCACTGAGCATACACATAAGCACACCTTATATCAGAATAATCAGTGCCAAGGATGCCTCAGACAGATGTCCAGGTGCAAGTCACCTTCACAGCAAATATCACAGGTTCAATAATTCCTGGTGTTAGCACACTCACAGCGCACCTTTCCGGAAAGTCATGGGGAAAATACTAGGACCTTAAAGTTAGGCATATGAGTCTTTTGACATTCTCAATTGATATAGTTATGGCTAGGTATATATCAAATTCTACAGGCTGAAATCTTACCTTGCAACCTAGTAATCAGTTCAGGAAAGAGCTGACATAAGAAAATGCGGATCCCATAATAAGTGACCCAGAAACCTGTGTGGCAGCTGGTCCTGTGTTGAACAAGACCTCTTCTCTGAGGATTAGACATTAGACACTACAACCAGTCAGCCACAGCAAGCTTGAAAACTGATTTTCCCTATTTGTTCCATCTCCATAACAAATTAACCTAGAATTAGTCTAAGATTTTAAGAGTAGACTTTCAATTTGACACGTGTACATATATATATGCATAAATAAATAAAAAACTATATACAAATATACAATGTTGTATAAAAACATTAAAATGTGTGTGTGTTGTACACACATATAGAAGACACTTTACGGCCACTTTCACCCCAATCTCTTCTCCCTTTCTAGCTTTGTGACAGCTACACATGAGTTTATGCAAGTGGCACTATATACAGGCAAAGAAATGGACTGGAAATTAAGTGCAAGGTGAGTGGAGATTCTTCTTGAATTGTCTGTTTCTTCAAAATCTGTGCCCAAGAAAGCAGGTTTTCTATGACCCAAAGATGAGGTCTAGGATTGCCAAGCACCACAGCAGACTTAGCATGAATTTAATTGCATGGGAAGTTAGGCTGGGGACACCTGTGTGCATTTGCAATGACCTGAGCAAGAGGTGCTCAGGTTTGACCTGAAAAAAAAAAAAAAAAAAAAAAAAAAAGCGAGAAAATTAGTAAATTGCTGCATTGAAAAACTATATTTAAAACTCAGTCCAAATTACACTTTATTTACACTTCAGATGGTAACACAAAGCCTTGCAGAGCCAGGAGTGTCTGGCCTTTTTTTGTTACCATGAGCCAAGCAAAAAGCAGGACCTCACAAAACCTGCCTGAAGCCAAGTAGCTCGGTGCTTAGATTAAGAGAGGTTTAAGGGATGCCAATCTGCTTGTGTCAGTCATCAAATATTGGTGTTTTCTTAAGAAGAGATTGAAGGTAAGGTGGGGAAAGGAAAACTCATTAGAAATAATGAGGTTCACTCTGTGGGTAAGAAATGTGTCTTTTTACTGATCTCTCATTTCCCTCAGCAGCTCCACGTCTTGCAATGGCTGAAGTACTGGTCATGAGTTCAGTCTGGTCCTCCATACAGGTCAGAATACATCTGAATATACTGGACAGTATATATCAAATACCAGGCCACTTAACTGCTACTAACTTCCTAATCCTGTGAGTGAAAATCTGGTGTCACATACGGATGCTTCAGACCTCAAACCCAGTCCTATTTCATGTGGGAATATGATCAAGTACCCAGTTTTGATTAGGGTGTATGAATGTATAAGTGTATTCCTGCAGAGGAAACATCTGATGCTAAAGTGTTCTTCAATGCAGAAAAAAAAAGCATCAGTGCCTGTGGCTGAAAGCTAATGTGAATTTTTTTTATTTTTTACTTCTTTTTTTTTTTTTTTTTTCCCAAGCAAAAACGAACCAAACTATTAGAGATATCTGTATATTATCCCTCTGTATGTGTCTTCAGATCAAAGATAGACACTTTTGTGGAACATATCTGTTAGCAAAACACAAGCTGCTGGTCTCAGAGAAGGTGTAATTGAGTAGTACTTTGTGATATGTGTATTACAGGATTCGGAAATGATTCTTCCTGATCAGAAAGATTGGATTCTGTCAGATTCAGAAACCACAGATAAAAATAAACATATGCAGAACATGAATACAAAAATAAAAATAAATAAAAATAAATAAAAAACACATCTTAAGAGAGTTGATCAAAGAGCAACAGCAGTTCTGTCCCCAGAACCCTCAGTGCAGGTCAGAACCATTTCCACAAGACACCTTGCTCTGCATTTCTCCTGAATTCTCCAACACCACCCCTTTCACTTCTTTTTGCATGAAGGCACCAAAGAGTCTAGAGAGTAAAAGTTTCCTCAAATGTCACTAACTATTCCAGAAATACTTTAAGAAAAGATATGTTGAAGGTCAGCTGTTACATCCCTCAAGTTCCATAGGCAACTGAGATCACCCTATCCAGTTCTACTGTGTTCGCATTAATAGTTCAACTGAGTTCATGCTATCTGGGATCAAGCTTTTGATGCTGAATAAGCAGAGTTACTGTGCCAGACATCTACATGATTTACTATGATTTAGATGAATTGTAGATACTTGGTTTAGAGTCTTAGGTTTTAGTTCTTTCAATTTAGCTGGAAAAGAAAAAAAAAAAAAAAAAAAAAAAAGAACAGGAAATTGACGTTTCTCCTAACAAGACCCTTTCTGGACCTCAACTGATTTTTTTGTGTGTGTGTGTGTGTGCTTTTCTGTGCAAATGGTTGCACTTTTGCATTAGCTAGTTATTAAAGCAAATTTCTTCAAAAGTCACTTTAAATGTGTATCGGTATTTACTTCAGTAATGTATTTTGAAGCTTCCTGCAGTCTTTTCATGGTGAAATATCTTTCTCTTGTACATCTTATAGAAATCTTACTCAATGACTTGCACCTCTGTTTTTTTAAGTTAACATATGGAATAATATGGCCTCAAATGACTTTTGACCTTCTCTGTTCCCTCAAAACCACACTGCAGTATACTGATATGTGCATTTTACAGTAAGTAATATTTACTTTAAAATATAGTCAAAAGAAGCCAAGGGTTGCCAGTATTGCCTATATTATCTGCAGAACAGCTGGTAAATGCATGAATACCCAGATTGTTGCAGTCATTTTTCAACTCCTTATTTTCAAGCTAAAATAATGTTATAGCTTATAAACTACAACCAAATAAGGTAATGAACTCAGATAAAGCTCAGGGGGAAATGATAGATAAGGATGTCTTGGCACAAATTAAGAACAGTCATTTAGGATCCATAATAAAATCTGGCATTTTGCCAGCTTGCCAGCCATTAAGTTAAAGGTCATTTAAACCATGATCAAGATTTTTTGTTTGTTTGTTTTAAAGAAATAAAGAACTACTTTGAATTCTTGAGCTTAAATCATTGGAAAACACTTATCTATGTTTAAAGAGAGAATTTTGTATCAAGCTGGTGTGAGTACTTTACCCTGATACTCTGTTTTCATTCTGTAAAGTAGGTTCTTCTGTGCAGAGTTTAGCACAAGGCTGTAATGTATCAGACCAGAGAAAAAAAGTGCAGTGAGATAATGCTATGGGATAATGTTGGTTGGAATGAAGCTGGGTGCTGGCTACAATGCCTTGGGGTATACTCAGAGGTAGGACATATCTCTTAGCTCTCTGTTATGCCTGGAAAAGAGAAGTCCTCCCAAGCCATGTCTTGCACAACTCAAGTCCATCAAATGCCTCTCAAGGTGTGAGTTCATGGAGGGGCTGAGCGCACATCCATCTTCTTTGGCATTTCTGTGGCTGTGGAACAGCTGAGTGCATCAAGTTGTGGTTTTATGAACAACTGGGTGAACCAAAGGGCTTACCAGTTCCAGCTAGCAAAGTATCACACTTTTCCCAAAATCCTCCCTGGTTTGGCCAATTTTCGTCTCTGTCCCAATAGAGTTTGAACAATTTGGGGCAATTGACAATTTATGGGAGAAAGGGACATAAGGACAGTAATTCTAGATCTGTGCCAGACAGGAACTTTCTCATTCACAGGCAATGGCAAAATACAACATTTATAATAGGGAGATGCAGCCCTATTTATAATAGGGCTCTACAGCTAGTTACAATACAGGAGGCTTCACTGTATGAAAAGATTAAGTTTTACATCTGTATGATCTAAATCAGGTTGGTTTAAATGCCAATGCCTTCAGTTCTTGCAATACATTTTCCCCTAAGTTTAATATCTCCTTCATAGTGTGACCTTCAGTTTATTTCACAAGACCCATTTTTTCAGTCTTTTGGTGGGAGAAAATTAATAATAAGGCTCTTGTGTAGGAGGAATTGTGGTATGAATAAGCTTGTTGAGAATATAGTATTGAATTTTGCCCAATTTGCATGAATTTCTCAGTGTATTTTGTATATCTGCCCAGAGCTTTGTGTGTATTTTAATTACATCTCAGTATATATATTGCTGGCTCCCACTGTTAACTTTGTCTGTGCCACAACGTAAATGGTTGGAAACACAAGACTGATAGAAATTTACTTCAGTATTGCTTTTTTTGTAATTAATTTGTATCTCACTTAGTTTCTTGCTTTTTCATGAGAGGTGATACTTTACCAGAAGGTCTGATAAATCTTATGGCCTGGAAAGCTAAAAGAACAAAACTATCACAAAGATGGTAAAATATTCATTTGAGTAAAATGTTTGATTTAATTTAATCTATTTTTTCTCTCAGATAGCTTATTTACTGAGATTTGGACTGAATAAATTTTGTTACGCCATTTTTCATTCCTGTTGCCACCAACCTACTCAGAGTCTCTCCTCGTTTATTTATTTATTTATTTATTTATTTATTTATTTTATACTTATGCCTTTGGTTTCGGGCATTATATTTACCTTGTGATTGCACAGCACCTACCACATCAAGGTACTGACCTACTGAGTATGTCTTGTAATTTAAATGTATTATTACTACAGTTGTTGTAGTATTAGTTATTTTTATTAAGGAACAAATGCTGTTTGGCAGTTATATTCATTTTTTTCCCAGTCATGGTAAAATGTATTCATGAGTAAAGCTTTTCGTTACCTTGGTCACCATTCCACTGGGAAATTAGCAGATACATTTTTCCTTTCAGAGCACAGTTTGTAAGCAACCAGCTGTTAATACATAAACTAGAAGAAACACAGTTTGGAGAACAGAAGCTGCAGTATGGCTGGCAGCTATAGATATACCTCTAAAAGTGAATTGGTGGTTAGACTAGATAATCCATGCAGTTTGCTGTAGCCCCAGGCCCGATGTTTCATCTAAATTTCTCTGCTTACTCAGCATTTACAATACAGCACACAGGCATGTGGGTTCTCAGCAGAAATTTGCCAAGGAGCTAGCTGAACTGTGAGGTGTCAAACTGGGTCAAGGGTGAAAGGAATGAAAGTTTGTCGTTTTAGCCTTTAATATAGCAGGAAAGTAACAAACGTCAGTATACCTGTCACGTAAACACACAGCCATTTTGAATCATAGAATCATCTAGGTTGGAAAAGACCCTCAAGCACATGAAGTGCAACCATCAAGTACAACCATTCATTAAAGGCTGACTAATTACAGATGAACTGAGCATGTAAGTGGATTGCTAACTTTAATGATGGCTTAGCATGGGCATCCAGAAAAAAAGGGCATCCAGAATTATTATCCTGAGTCACCATTACATTGCCATTTAGTCACCACTACCTGTCATAGAGAAAAATGACCTTGTGTCTGAGTCCCATCCAGGGATGGGAAGCTTGGGTTCAGCTCCCAGTCCTGCCTCAGGGGCTGCATGTGACAGGATTAGATGGCAATATCCTTGTTCACAATGGCAGGTAATTCTTCTGAAAGAAACAGGAAATAAACAAGTACTGAACAGCAATTAAGTGTAAGCAGGGCCGACTGTGTGTGAAAGGAGGTGCTGGAATAGTTATTCAGTATACAAAAAGCCAGGCTTGGCCCCAGATGAACCCACATTTTCATTCATATGAAAAGCATAAACAGCAGTATTAAAAACAAGCCCTTTAGCTCTCTGCATATTTCAGGTCTTCATTTGCAAAATAAAAATAATATACTGCTTTGAATAATAATTATTTCCTCTGTCTTGTCAATTTGGACTGCAAACGCTTTGGGTAGAGAGTGTCTTTTCTCTGTTTATGAGCAATGCCTGTAGCGCAGTATTCCTGATCTCATCTGGTAGCACTGCTGCTGTACAGGTGAAAAAAGTCCTGGAGTATTCTGTAAAGGTTTTGAGCTTTTTTGGAGTTATGGTTTAAGAAAAGTCAAGATTAGTCTTTTGCTAGGAGTTATTATAAAAATCCTAGTTTTGCTAGGATTTTTTAGGCAAATATGGTAAATACAAGAGAATCTGAGAAGCAATTTTCAGACAATATGGAGTTCCTGAATAATTTCCAGTAGAAGTGAAATAGGTGAAACATAATGAAATTATTGGGTTTTGAGCATTATTTATTTTTTACACATCATTATTTTTAATTCCCTAAATTGGAATTCATCATATCGCATGTTAACACTCTAGCACGATAAATAATTCCTTCTTCTCATCTCTGCTCAGTCTCTGTGAATCTTTGTCCACCAAAAAAAACTTTTCGTAAAGTAACAAAACTTTTCATAAAACTCATAAACAGAGGGGTAAGGGATTTCACTCACACTTACCAACTGGGATCATCACAACAAATGTGGAAATAAAATTGTCAGTGATATAGCTGCAATCCAGAGTGAAAGTGCCTGAAATCTCTCTGGAGAAAGACCTTTCCTGCAAAATATCCAGCCTGGCTTCCCAGAATGTGGAGCTTCAGATGAATCATTAATATTGCAGAAAGCAGCTGCTTTGGGGGCATAATTGCTCAATACCCCCAGACCTTGACCAGGAAGTATGACCATCTCCCAGTGAACTCCCTATGTTTCTTGTGCCCACCGAAAAATCAAAATCTTTTAAGACCTTTATTTAACTTGAATCTGAATTTTAGATTTTGGTCTTTTTTATTTATTTTATTTTACTTATTTTTATTACCAGACAGAGGCAATCTCTCCTTTCCTCACAAGAAATATTCTAAGGCTTCAGAGTGTGTTATTCATGATCATTCTAACAATTTTTTTCTGGAACCTTTCAGGATCGTAAGCAAACACACAGAATTATTGGCTTCACACATAATGATAAATAAATGTTTTTTGTCTGCAGACTAATGAAACTTGCTCTCTACACTTTACCCATTAAAGTTTAAGCAAATACCCTTTGGCATGTTGCAAGCACTTTTACCTGCAGAATAATAACATTGTCTTTGATTAAAGCCTGGCCGTCTTACAGATCATTGATTAATAGGAAAAAAGTGTGACAAGACTTTCAAGGAGGGAGTGGATATTGAGTGGATCTCATATTTTGTAAAGAACTCAAATTTCTTTTTCTTTATAAGGAATAGTTTTCTGGTTGAAGATGGAAATGAAATTGATTACTTTTTTTAAAGAAATATTCTTTCAGTCACTGTGATGCGTGTCTTTACATAAATACGAGTTTGTTTAACTCTCAGTAATTCTTCTGCTAAATCCAATATCCTTGTAAGCTGCCCACAAGGTTTTTGTATTAATCTGTCATTTCATAACTCCAAACACATTTCTTTTTTCTCCTGATCATCTTTTCACCATCTTTCCTGCTACAACTCCATGTACCTCTGCGATTGGATGTCTCAGTAATGTTTCATGGTCTTCTGAGATACAGCCTGCTTGCTTGCCTAGAACTCTTTTCAACTGACTCAGGTGAACACGTGCGAGGTTACAGGTATTAAATTGACCTACTGGCAGCAACAGAAGGTGATAATTTTTCATCTTTTTGAATAGTTGGCTTTTATATAACTGTTGAAAGATAGGTTGGCATCTCTTGCTGCTTCTACAGAAGGGTTCCCCTGAGAGTTCAGGGCACTTCATATCTTGGTCGAACCGTGTACAGCACTTTTATGCTCTTTTGTGGCTGCCTAACATGTACATATTTGAGTACTATAGGCATGAGAATTCTCTAAAAATCAACTGGAGATTCATTAAATTTAAAGTTGGAAAGGCCATAAGATTGTCTAGTCCTTATATCACAGGCTAATTATATATCACTTTTACATGGTGCCTGAAGACTTGTTTCTGACAAAAGTATAGTTTCTACAAAAGTATCAAATCCTGATGAACATACTAAGCAATGGGGAAAAAAAAAAAAAAATACTTCTGTGAATAATCTGCTGTAATAGAAATCACCGTTAAAAACATGCACCTTATTTTTCAGCCTAATTTTTCTATTTCCAGGCGTTGATTCTAGAGGAGCTGTTTAGAAAACTGTTTTGTTGTTATTGTTGTTTTGTTACTTTGTTCAATAGTTTTTTTGTTCTTCATTAAAGTATTTATATAGTGTCTCCAAGTCACTTTTCAGTCTTTTGTCTGATAAACTGAACAAATTGAGGTTGGTAAGATTTTTTTCTGTGAAGCATTTCCTTCAGGTCTCTCATCATTTTTGTGTCTCTGTATCATTGTTTCAAATTTTTCAACAACCTTTTAAAAATGAATGTGCCAGAACAAGCAGTGTTATTCTAGTATTAATCTCATTCTAGCATGTGGAAGTTAAATCTTTTCCTCATTTTTCATCAGTGATCTCCATTGTACACATCCCCAGGCTGCACTTTTTGGCATGTTGTGAAAATAGTTTTGGAATTAAGACTTTCAAACTCCTAAACCTGTAGAAGAATCTCATTCAGCAAAATTTCTACCTGTGCATTAACTCCTTCAGATCTATCATTTAGCCGGTACCTAATCCCATTTCACATATTCACTGCTGATATTTTAAGAAGCAATTTTATAAATAAGGGTCAAATGCAGTGCTAAGCCAAATATCTTAAAGAAGTTTATCAATCTATCTTGGTCAAACAAAAATTAAATTAAAATTATAAAAAATATCAGGTTTGTTTCACAAGACCTCTTTGCCATAAAATCATATTGTTTCACATTTATACATTTTATTCTTTATCATTTATTGCTTTTCATCATATTTTCTGCTGTTCCACCTTACACTGATGGCATATTGGCCATTCTTTATGTAATCTATGCTATCCTTCTTGATTTGTGAGTACCATCATAAATTTAGTATTTTTCCAGACATCTCTCTTTTCCCTGAGTTTCCATGATACGTTTCTAGCCAGCTCTTTTGGAGATCTTGGAGAAGTTATGCTATTTTTTAAACATTTATCTTTAATGGACACTATTATCTTCCTTAGTCAGTAATGGTCTGGACTATAATTCCTAACACTAATGCAATAAAGTACTTCATTCTCTTTCCTTCCAAATTCTTCAGAGCCCAATTGCCTTTAACAGTCAGAAAAAGTGTCAAGTACCTTATAAAACACCTGCACATTTTGTCAAAATACCCTTTCCAAGGCTCTTCTTGCTGCTGGTGTTAATGGACACAGAGTTCAGTGGCTGTCATGATCCCTGCTTAATCTGCCACCAGTATGGGAGGTAAGAGTCTTCTGTTACTGTTTATTAACTAAAAGCATATTTTATCAAACTTTGACTTTCAGGCACTTGGAAAAGAGAAATAACACACCATATGATCTGAACTTCTATGAACTCCAATTTCTGTGTCCCACATCCCTTTCTGTGTCCCACATCCCATCTCTCATTCAGATGCCATTGGACTCACCCAGGGGCTCAATGTTATTGGGAGGTCATGTGCTAGTGAATGCACTGCAGGTGCAACATCGTAAGATTTACTGCAGGTGGAACCATCTAGAACGCAGTTGGTCAGGGATCTGCAATCAACTAGGCAAGAAGAGACACGAGATTCTGACTGTCTTTGCATTGGTTAAAAGACATGAAATGAAATTTCATAAGTTTACATTTAATAAATATAGCCTGAGAGATGGACTAGTGTCTGAAGGAGAAAGCTAGTTAAGGTAGCAATGTTGACACCAAAACAGAAAGGTATATATTGGCCAGAAATTTATGCAGGATGAAATCCCTGATGTAATGTGGTGCTGTAGTCTCCTGGCCATAGTCCATAGCAGTTCCGCTCAGTGCTGTGTCCTTTGTTTTCACATTTCTACATAAAGCCACATATTTTTTGTGTTACCCCTGTTTCTAAGTTTCTAACAATCTGTTATTTCAAATGGCAGGTTCAATGCATTGGGTAACTTCCCTTCCTCTGCATGGTCCTGGGTAAAAGGCAAGTTAAATGACCAGCATTTCTGCTTCTGTTTAACCTCTACCATTAATTCAGCCTCATCCTACTTATCCTTCCAGGTAACGTTGGAGGTGTCCATAGGATGCCTTTACAGCAAGAGCAAAGCAATGGCCTCAGAGAAATTACATCAGTCTTAAAGCAAGGACCACTTTTTGTCAAATGAAATAAAGTGTTTGGGCAGAAGATCCTCTCTGATAAATAAAATAAAATAAAATAAAATAAAATAAAATAAAATAAAATAAAATAAAATAAAATAAAATAACATACCATAACATAAAATAACATAACATAAAATAACATAAAATAACAAAATAAAGAGAGCACACAATAACCTATCTCATTGCTTATGCACTGCAAATGAGGATTTATTTGGGGAGGGAATCAGGATTGCTTTTCATTTTATTTACTTTTGTTTGTTTGTTTGTTTCTCATTAGACCAAAAATATTTTTCCTCCCATTTGAATAATCATGATTACTGCAGTACCACCTGTGACAGCTGTAACATTCATTTGATAACGAAATAGACAGAAGGCAGAATTAATATGAAACTGCTATTGCAAGAATAAAGAAACAGAAAGGAGATTTTTTGTTTGTTTGTTTTAGTTTAGACAAGCGAAATGAGCAAAAATATAAATTTTTTGTTGTTTAGACATGTAGTACTCTTCATGCATATTAGAAGTGACCTTTCTTGTTCCAAAGCTTTATCTTTTTTCATGGCACACATCAAGTGTCTTATATTAAGCCAATTAAAGTGTGGGGACATTCAGAAGGCAATATCAAAAATAATAGCTAAAGTAAAACAAAATGGATTTACAAGCAAACAGCAGACAGTACTCAGGACTGAAATATATTTCTCTCTTTCCAGGCTAAGCAGGGTTAAGAACTCTACATATCAAAAGGAAGAGAACACACAACTGCTTTCCATGAGCTATAAAACAAAAGCAGAATATCACAAAGCTCTTTATTGTTAGGGTGGAAAGGAAGAGGAAAGAAACTTTAAGAAAAATTTGCAAGCATATTTGAACTTTCTAAAATATATGTGCCATTCTTAATTATCCTTTGATTAATTTCCTAATGTAGTTTTTGGTCTGTATCTCACTTGGCAGCTGTTAGCTGGAAGTATTAGAGATTTGAGGGGTTTTGATGTAAAACAACCCACATACTGTGAATAAGAGAAAAGCAGAGCACTTAAAATTAAAACCACCTTTAAAAATACCACTCTGAATCACACCTGAAGTTCTGTTTTGGCCACTGTCTGTGTGAAAAAGTCAGTATGAAGTCTTCACCTCACTAGCCCCCTGTTTGATGGCTGCAGAAATGCAACAGCTTTGTAGAATCTTTTTTTGTGGCTGAACTTCACTTTCAAAGCAAAGAGCTCAATAATGAAATCTAGCATCACTTTTTATCTCAAAGTAATAATTGCAGAATACATGTAAGTTACAAGATGTTACGGTTGTGTCATAGCTCTGAGTACCTCTGTCATCTCCTTTTTTCTACTTGCAACGAGAGAATCCTTGCTGTTAGTGTTACTTTTCATAAAACACTGTATTTCCAAGGTGTGGATATCCCCATATGTCAAACATTTTAGTTGTTATGCCTCCCAAATGCAGTCAGATCATCATGGCTTTTTAATTTAATGGCAATGGCCTTAATTAGATCAGATCATCAGCTAGAAAATTATGCTACCACAAAATAAACATATTAGCACAGTGGGAAGAATCCTGCTTGTAGACTGCATCCAGCACTGCTTTGTTCTTGAATTCAGTCTCCAGCCTGGCTTCCTGCACCCCTGCTCCAGGCTGTGGAGCACTGCAAAAATAAGTCAAATACTCAATAACCTTCCCGGGCACCATAGATGCTGAGTTGTCAGGTGAACACATAAATGAAAGCTAAAAATCCCACCAACCCATAATGCAGCTCAGTAGTGGAGTGCTTACAAATTTATTATGCATACTGACAATTGTTGTGGCCATCAAATTTTCTCAGCGAGTTGAGTGGTCCAGCTTTTCATAGATTTTAAGACCAGAAGGGATTGCCCTGCTCATTTAGTTGATGTTTGCAATGAGGTCTGAGTCCCAAGCAGCAGTGTCTGCACAAAGGCTGTAAATTCCAGGTAACTTCTGGTTATAACACACAGTTTAGAAATACATATAACTCTCTTTAAGCAACTCAAATGGGGGAAGTCCATCTACCATGGGTCAATATTAAGGTGTTCAAATATGTAAATAAAATACTACACTGCATAACCTAGTACAAGACAAAAAAAGTTGCTAATATATTTTCCATTTCCAACCCATTCCCCCCTGCCTTCCTAAATCTTACATTCAGCACTTCACAGGTAGCAGAATTTAATTACTGAAACACATCAATCACTGGTTTTAAGTCCATTGTGAAAAGCAAATTAGGTTTCCCTGTGTATTACAAAGGCCTTTCCTTCATTTTGCAATAGAAATGACATAGCACAGGCATGAAAAGCACAGATAGAGAAAAGATGGAAGAATTGAACTGTGAACACAAGTGGCATATTTATACTGATGGACACAAGAACACCACCCGAATAAGAACATTGTTGGCCTGCCACATAAAGGCATATTAGTGGGAAAGCCAATAAGTGTTAAATGCAGTTTAGGAACTGCATTCATGTACACAAATTAGAAAAGCCAAGAATCTCCCTTCATTAAGGCACTGTGTCTCAACAAATGTAAGAATAAGCAAACTGGTGACAAGCAATATTGATGGGAGATGGGGCTGGAGGTTACAGCTGCCACAAGGGGGTAAACTAGGGATGACTACAAACAAGGCAAGAATAGACCATATCCTTTTGTGATACCTTCCAGCCACCAGCAATTTCCAGCTCAGGGAATTCCTGTGTTAAGTCTGGCTTCTGTGTAGTTGGTATTCCCCAATGTATTTATTTTTCATTAACATGTCCAGTCTCCCCTTGGTCCCCCCTAAACCTCTAGGATTCACTGCATCCTTTGGCAGGCAGCATCACTGATGTATTACCCACTGCAAGAAGAATAACCCAGTTCTGTTTGTTTTGAAGCTTGTACCTTCTATCTTACATTGATGATCCCTAGTGCTTATAGTGGAAGAGACAGTGAACAATCAACCCCTATCCATCCTCTCATCCTCACTCCTCATTTTATAGCCTTCTAGCATGTCTCCTGTAATTTGTCTTTTTTCCAGAAAGAAGAATCTTAGCTTACTTAGCTATTCCTTGCACAGAACACGTCCCATATATTGATGGCACTTGATAATCAAGGACAATTGAACCTTTTTCCAGTTCTACTACATTCTTTCTGAGATGAAAAGAACAGAACAGTACAAAGACAGAGATGCACCATGCATTTATATAAAGGTATAATGACGAACTCTGTTTTGTTCTCTGTTGGTTTACCAATAGTTCCTAACATTTGTGATTTTGTTGCTGTTGTTGTTCACCACTAGCACTTATTTTCATGGAATTACCAACAGTATCCTCAAAATCTCTCTCCAAAGTGGTAAAGGTTAGGTCAGAAGCCCTCAATTTACAAATGAAATTAGAATGATATCCTGATGTCTACATTTAATTTCATCATCCATACATTCACACATACATTCACAGATACATTTTTTTTCAGTTCTGTCTTTGCAGTTACATTTAGTTCATAGCAATATTTCAATATCTGCTAGGAGCACAGCACACCAAAGCCTGCACACAGAAGTTTGTATCTCCATTCCTCCTGAAACATCAGTGTGAGCAAAGCTGAGACGTGGAGTCTCAGGAAAAAAAAAAAAAAAACTTGAACAGGGAGATACAAGAATGAACCTGAAAGAGCTTTCCATCTGTCAGCCATTAATAACTCATCTCCTTTTGGAAATCTATACTGCAACTTGTTCAGTCATTTTATAAAGGAAAAGGTAAAATTCAGCATCTGTGTATGTGCATGGAAATCTCATCTACGGTCTGGAAATGTAAAAGAGGAAAGAACTTTTAAAGGCTTAGGAAATTTTGTCCTTACAATGAAGTCTCCTCTGGGTATATCTAGTCTGTGCCACTGCTTTCCTTGTAAAATTTGATAGTGTTTTGTTTTGCTTTGCTTTGTTTTGTTTTTATTGAGATTAGAGGCAGTTTTTATTACACTGTAATAAACTGGATTTTTTTGCAACCATGATGAACAAAGACAAAAATCACTAGGGAAGCCCTTCTGGTAAGACACAGAACAGATCTCTTGAACCTATTTGTACCAACTTTAGTAAAGAGACATTATCACATCCTGCATCACACATTTGTGTGAAATCATTGCACTTTGTCAATGTGCAGCAATATGGTAATGCAGTCTCGTCCTATGATCAAATTGTGTTTGAAAGTGTGATCTGGTTTCTGGTTCTAATTTTAGGTGTTGTCTGCATGGATATTACCACTTACATACTTTTTTTAAATTTTTTTTTTTTTTTTTTGGCAGGCATCCATTAATTGCTCACTGAAAACATCTAGGAAGGGCATATCAGAGCTTTGTTTTGCACCGTTTTACTTACGCTTATTTTCCCTTCTGTTTGGCCCCAGAAAAAGTATTTTATTTCACTATAATATTCTACCAAACAGCTTTGTGAGAATTTAAAGGTTGACAGCTCATTCAGAGAGAACTACGTTGTAACAACAGTTGCAAAATATTTTTTAACATGGTCTTAGCCAATTTCCACCAGGCTTTTCTAAACTCCTTCCTCCCTTTCCTGCCCCACACATACTTCAGAGGGTTGCAGAACATTTAATTTGTCCTGGGTTACTCTAGTGCTGCTGCCCACTGTTACAATTACTCTATTTCATCTTTCTCTGCTGCTCTGGTGAACTCTCTTTTATGTTAATCCAAGTAGCAACACGTGCAAAGTGCTTAGGGATCCATCTGAATAGCAGCACAGTGCAGATGTAGGATCATTACCACTGATAGTTAAGAACCTTTCTGATCCCAGAAATGCTTGTATTTATTTTGTCTAGAGGCAGCCTTCAGGAAAGAAGATGGCACAATTCATCATGGTCCAAGAATGCAATTTTTGTTCTTAAGCCAAAAAAAAAAAAAGTGATAGGGCAGGATTTTTCCATCTGTGGCTCATCCCACCGGGCATGGTAGAGGACAACCAGAAGGGGCTGAAGAGTTTCTTCCATCCAATCCATACCAACAGTGTTCCCAGACCATGAGAGCTAGTGCCTGGGTGAATTCCAGCTAAATCCATCCTTTGCTCTCTCCATCTTCTCTCCCCCTCCATTACCACATCTATTTTAAAACCTCTGGAAACCAGTGCCAACAGGTCGCAACATATTAATATACCTCCTGGGGTGTTGGTGGGCCAGGCTTTAACTGGTGCATGACTGAGTGTTTCAGTCCTGGCTGCGTGTTCTGATATTAACTGTGTTTGTCATGCTACGTAAGGGCCATGATCAGCAGCTGGCCTCAGGCAAAGGGAAAGTAATCAGTCCTTTGGAGAACTTTTCCAGTGGCTGCCAAGAATTTTCTGCATGAGGAAGCCTATTAACAAGCATCATGTGAGAGAGTGTTTACAGAAAGTCAGAAAATGCTGACCCAGGATAAGGAAAATGTCCCTTCTATGTAGTTTCACAGCTGAATAACTCTCTGATATTTCATTGAAGGAATTTATAGATAAAAGTTACAAAATAACCATTAAAAAAAAAAAAAAGCATCTTTAAAATATGTTTACACCAAGAGCAGCCTGGACCCACAGGGTAATTTTTGAGTGGAGATCACATCTCAAGGGACAAAGGAGTGTTACTGTGGTGTAATATCTGTGCAAAATAAAACCTCAGAGGTCAGGTGGAGCATCTGACCCTCAAGCTTCTTACTCCTTGCTTCACCTTGTAAATGAGCCACTATGATGACAAGCCTGAGAAATCCTTGTTCAGAAGTTAACTTGATGTGTTCCTAAATGAAACTCAATAAAACCTCAAGACGTGTAATGAAAATAAACTACACAACTACCAATGGCAGATATCCTATTATTTATAACCCTAAAGGAAAAGAGCATTTTTAAATTCTTTTCCAGGAACTTTGCCAGAGGAGTGAATATTGACATAAACTATGCCTTTTAATTCTGTTACAATTTTGTTTTCTTAGGCTATAAAGGTATGGCCAGAGCTGCAGAATTTAAGCTTTTAAGCTGGCAGTCATTTTCCTCACAAATATATATGTATATATATAACAGAAAAACTTCTCAGACCAAATATTTACTAATTATATCAACAATTTTGTTGTGTTTGCCTCTAAACTTTCCAGTTACCAAAATGTAGCAAGTTCCCAGGTGCTCGTGAGTTGCCTGCCTTAAGCCTGTCACCAGGGATTTACAAAACCCTTGGAGGAGCAGTGCTGATGTTCTGTCATGTCGTGCTGATACACTCCTGTCATCTGTGTGATCATCCTCTTGTCACTGAGCTAGGGCGGGGGAGTCATAGGCTTTGCACCCCATCTTTTGCCATCTGTGCACAGCTGCTGAGACCTTATTAGCTGTGTTTAAACCTGGAGTGAAGAAGAACAGAACCAGTTGCACCAGAAGAGATTAGTCCAACTTGTTGCCACATGACATGCTTGAAGTTAAAACTCAGTATTGCTGCTTTGAAATAGTGATATTTCCATTTAAAAACCTGGTAATCGAATCACCCTGAACCAAACTGTTTGCCTTTGTAACTGAGATTCTATCTACAATGGCATTTAACAAAAACTGTAAACACAGAAAAATGATTTTTCCTTTTATGTATTACCTTGTGCTCTTAGCAGATAAATTTCAAAAGGGTTCATGTTTTATCTCTGTTTCAAACTTCTCCACCTTGTGTCTGCCTGTGCCTATGGAGAGTAACATGTACATCCTTAGCTGTGTGCTCCATGTACGTACACATATGGTGGTGATGCACACAAAGTTTCAAAGCAGTTTAATAAACAACCTTTAATAAACAACCTTTACCACTGCAGGTGAGCTCTGCCAACTAAATGTGTCTGTGTGGTCTCCTAAACTTCCCAGATTTCCTTCCAGCAACAGTCAGAAATAAAAAATGCCTGATAAATGTTCCTGCCTTTCTTAAAAATGCTAAATCTGAAATTTCCTCCAGAAATTATACTGGCCTGATTTTTGAGGGGGCTTGCTTTGCTTTCCTTCTTTGATTTAGGTAAAAAGGATACTAAAATCCATGGTTTGTGGTGAAGGCAATAAAGTAAATAATAAAAATCACACAAAAGTTTTGTTTTGTGACCTTTTTTATGCATCTACTGATATAAAACAGTATCTGTTACCCATGCTCCACACTGGCCATGCAGCTACTGAATGGTATTTCAGTAGCAAAGCAGCCACACACTGCAACAGCTCCTCCCAGAGCTGTGAGCACAGACATGTGGGTGTATAGGCAATGGGAGAACGTGCCCCAGTGGAAGATGTAGCCTCCATCACCTCCTGAAGAAAGGTGTGCATGGAACAGAAGGTTATGTCCTGGCTCTGCCTGGGGCAGCATGCTCCTGGGGTTCTTTGTTTAGATTTGGAAGTGAAGCTTTGGACAACACTGTCCATGGATGGAACGGGTGAAGATCTCTAACCCAGCAGGTGCTGTGACTCCCCAACTGTGGGTCTGCAGGGGCATTGGGCTGCCCGCCTGAGAGCTGCTCTTGCTAAACATTAATGATTAACACTGCTGATGAAAGTGAGGAGGCCAAGGGAGCAATTCTAAATGACCTGGAGAGGTCAGAAATATTGGCAGGAAATGTCAGTCCCTGGTTCAATTTCGAAGAAAAAATAGAAGAATAGACATGCTTCAAACAAGCCGGAATGCTGAGCTCCAGCAAAATGGAGAAAGCTTGAAGAGCAGCCTCAGAAATGCAGCTGTGAACAGCAAACTACCAACTATGAAATGGCAGCAGCAAAGGCAAAAGCAACCAAAATATCAGGATGGCACTGCAAAAAAAAATCAAAAGTCACTGTATGGTGGTGCCTTTTGCCCATCCACTTCCTGAGAAATTTTTACCTCTGTCTGTAAATGCAAATTATTTATGATGTGATTGGAACATAATAAAAAGTTTTTTAATGTGAAATTTTGAAATATATTTAGTGAAAATATTGTGAGAAGAAATTCTTCTTACAATAACAATTTCTAATCACAACTTAAAGCTTAATTTTCAAAAATATTGTTTTTAAATAAATGAAATCATAATCCCCACGTCTCTATTTGTAAAAAATCCTTCATGCCAAAAACTTTGTTTCTATGAAAATAAAACGGTCTCTTCTAGGAAATATAGTTCAATCAAAATTAAAAAGTGGTTGAGAACCCTTCTGTTTTCTACAAACTATTTTAACAGAAACATTTTGTCAGCTATAGATAAACTTTACCACCATATGACATATGACATATGACAGAGACAGGGGCTTTGCTGTCAAGGAGACACCTGAATGTAGGAGCACACATAAATATCAGTTATCATCACCTGGACATAAGCACAAAAGGTTAAAAAAATTAAACATTACTGGTATGAATGTCCATCTAAGAGTTGTTAAGTTTTCTGTGTGAGCCTATGGAATCTTCAAGACAAGTTCCTCATTAGCCTTTGGATTTGTTTGTGAATCTTTGTGAAGGTGGCCATCATGACTGGCCCCACTAGGCATTCAGAGTGTCTTGAACCATTGTTAACATCGTGATAGCCTCCTCCAGGACTACTCTTGCCGTGCCAAGTACAGCATGGTGTTTGCAGGACCTGCACGGTGTAACACAGAGGGAAGCAGTTCCCCTCTCTTGTCAGAGCTGGAATATGAGATGTGCTATCTCCTCCCCTCACCAACATTTTGTCTCCTAGAGGAGGTGATTTTCTATCTATAACCACCAGCAAAAGTAATCTGCAGCACTGGACTGGCTGATAGGGGCAGCTCTTCTGAAGTTCAGCACGGCTGAGACCTCAGCAGAGAAAGACCTGATGTACAGATGTGGGGTTCATGGGGATGGGACACTGTCAAAGACCTTGTAAGCAACAAGCAAGTCATAGGCCCTTTTCCTGTAAAAGCTGCCTTTTCCTAAGACAGAGCATGAGGTGTGTTGGCAGGGATTGCTGCTAAGAAAGTTGACTGAGTCACAGAGATCAAGACCCCGCATTTCTACATATCTGCGGTCAGGCAGAGCCTACAGGTCACAGTCAGTGCACTGTGCTGCCGTCACCACTGGCAAAGGTCTGGAAGTACAAGAAGCACATGATGGGAAGAAGCTCTTTTTTCCCTGTGTTGAGCAATGGAATCAACCATTTACTTCCACAATACTTCTTCCTTACAGTGAAGGGTTTATACCTCAGGAAGGGGAGTTTTCTGCAGATGGTTTCTGCACAGGTTGGCCTCCAGTGCTGTTTTCTTTGCTCTAGGTAGGAGTTAGAGGGGCACAGGAGACATGAAGTCTTGTTGGGACAGCTGAGATTGTAGCAGGCACTGGTATGCATCTTCATCATTGCAGAATCACGCTCTGCTCTATGGCACAATGCTGCAGCTGTTCACCTTAATTCCCTAATATTTTCCCATGATTTGGCACTTGAGAGATTAGTTTTCCAGATACTTGAGGACCTCATTTGCAGCCAGTGTGCTATGTAAGCTACATGGGTTGGATCACAAAACTGAGGAAACTGCACAACCTATACAACTATATAAGCTATACATCTCACAATCTGAGTCATTGGTATTTCCCAGCCATCCTCAAAAGGATGGTCTGAAGGGAAAGAAAGGCCTTGTCGACCCCTTTGCTTTTCTCATTCTGTACCAAAGAGTTTTCTTTGCTCCTAGCTCTTACCCAGTTCTCACACATTACTGTGATACTCTCAGATCAATATGTACAGGACAACTCAGGTTGGAAAGAATCTCAGGAGGTCCAAAATTAAACCTCTTGCTCAAAACAGGGTCAGCTCTGAGATCAGGCTAAGCTGCTAAGGATTTGATACACCTGGATCTCAAAAATCTCTGCTGATGGAGAGACTCTCTGGGCAACCTCTCTGTCCTGTTGCTTGCCTGTCAGCTTTCAGTGGCTTTTCCTAAGAAGCACTTAGGCATATATTGTCAGTAGCTGATCTCTCCTTTCCATACATTGTCCTCAAAACCCACATATCAAATAGCTGTTTGGCATGTTCTGGACTGAGTTCATGGCAGTGTGGCCCCTCTGCAGGAATTTCTGGGGATCTGTGGCCAACTGCAGGTCTGTGACAAAACTCTGCACACTCTATGCAGTGTTTCTTCCATCCGACACCTAAACAAGTCCATTTGGAAGGCAAAACTGTAACTTCTGTTGCTATAGCTATTTGTCTTTGTTGCTATGGTGATAGCAAATGAGTACAAGGATAATGGTCATCAAACCCCCCAAAAAATCTCCGGGATTTTGGTGCTGAAGCAGTTAAGGGAGCAACACTATGATCTGCCTCAACTGAAGGTGCACAGGCAAGCACAGACAGAGGTATTTAGGGACAGCAGCTATGAGAGTGACAGAAAATTGCAGGCTACAATGCACGATGCAGTAGGAATATTTTCTCTGCATTGGAACAACAGTTAACACTGTACAAAGAGACGCTTCCCACAACTATTTGTTACAGGCTTGGCAAGATACAACTGAAAGAGGTACACAAGGATCTTACTGACCTTTTGCAACTAAGACCACACAAGCTCATGCAATGCAATTACCTTGTGTTATTGTGATGAAAGAAAATTTCATTTCAACTCTGCACCCAGGCAGTAAGCATTCCAATACCTTATTTTTTTTCCAGGAATGATGTCTAAGGGAAACTCTGAGTCATCCAGAAAAGGAGGAGATGAATAATGTCCACCTTGAACTGTAGACATAGATGAGAACTTGCCGACCAGACTTTGGGAAAAAAAAAAAAAAAAGGGAAAAAAAAAATCTTTTCCCCTCATAGAAAAAGAGGACGATAGTTTGTGAGGAAAAGTGGAGCAGGGGAACATAAAAGCCTTCCCCAACTCAACTACTGGACAGTAATATCTTCCAGCATCTTCCAGAACAATTGGTTTCAGCCAGTGTCAGAGCATCAGACTAGTAAATCCTCAGCTTGATGCAGCGTAGCATCTCTCTTGCATTAGAGACATGCTGCAGGGCAGGCAGATTCATATGAACGTTGGTAATGGTTAGCAACATTTTGCTCTGTACATACTCTGCCGCAGGGGCTTGAAAGAGAACCATGAAGCAGAATGCTGTCTGACTTGTTTGCAAATATGAGGGAAATTCTGCAGGCAACTTTGCTGTACTCTATCCTGGAGATTAAAAGCACTGCTATCAGGAACACATTGTGCAACATGTAAATTGTATTGGTTTTAGCTGAGAGTTTGCACAGGAATTTTTATTATTTAGCTTTCTGCATATTTTAGAAGTAAGGAAAATCTCCTTAGGAAAGGTAGATTGCTTTAGTTGCTAGAGCACAGAGTAAAACAGGTTTGCTTGAGGTCAGATCCTGCAGTCTGACTGGCTTACTAGTGAATGCCTGACAGCTGAAAGTGAAACAGCAGAATTTGTTGCATTTTTTAAATGATTGAAGACAGGATTTTCAGCACACAGAGATCAATTTGCCTGTGGGAAGGACCCTTGCATCATTCTAGATCAATTGGAGCTCCTGCTTGTGTGCTAAAGAGCTGAAAATGTGCAGCAAGCATTTTCTGAAGGGCTTGGATTTCTAAAGACAAAAGTAGCAAGTTTGAGGAAAACATAGATCCAGCAAACTCTAGACTTAAAATCTGAGGTGTTCATGCTGTTGGAAAAGGTAAGAAAAATAATGAAGACTTTCCCAAATGAAATTTCAATAAGTTATGCCCAGATGCAAATTCAGTAAAATACCAAATGCTCTAATTTTGTTCCCTCCATTTCCCCCCAAAATCCAGGCTGAGAGGATAGTGTGGAGATTGTCAGGAAGAGAAGGGCCTTTGGGTGAACCTCCACTCTGTGGCGTGGTACTCTTTTCTGTAGCATCACATCAAAAGCAAGAGGAAGAGTAGGAGCAAAAAGAGAGGTAACCAGAAAATCTGCCATTTAGAAGCTCTCCCTCTTTCTATCAGCTTATTTTCTGCAAGATCCTAGAGAAGAGTCTGCAGCAAACACTCAATGCCTGATCTGAGATTGCCCTTGTAATTCTTCCTTATTCACACTCATAAACCCTACCAAGGTATGAGCTGTCTCATTTGGATGAGCGTACAGTGGCTGCCCCCTGGTCACATCATCTGTTACTCCAATACACACTGCAATCTTAAGCTTTACTTGAGATATTTAGGGCTGGATGCTTTCCCTATATGTTACACTGACTATGTTAAAGCATCAGCCTGCCCTGTATGGTCTCCGGGTTAAACTGATCCAACCCAAATTACATTTAAACAGATTCAAATGCATGGCTGTTGGCTGCAGTACAAATGAATAAAATTGAAATAATGCTCATCAGCTACTTCAACAAGGCCCCGGCTGATGCTGATTTCACCTCAAATGTCACACTGACAAGATGCATCTATGAGAAATTTCATGACAAAGGCTCTGAATTTTGAATGGAATAAAGTACAGGAGACTTACACTGCCAGAGTCCAGGAACCAGCAATAACCAGAACTTTTTAAGCACTGCACCATCCTGAAGAAATTGTAATCTTGATAAAGGCAGGGAGTCGTTTAGACTAGTCAGTTAGAAATGTCACAGAGGGGGACAGTGCCTGAGCTGGCACAGCAGGAGCAGCAGTGAGATGGAGAAGCAGTATGAGGATGTGATGGTAGGGCTACAACAGAGAGGAAAAACAACTCCCCCATTCCCTCCCACCCTTTCTTGGCTAGTAGAGACCAAGCAGTGACATTTCTTATACTAATGGTGACTGAACAATGCCTATGAACATCCAGGTAGACAAAGTAGTCACCATTAGAAACTTGTGGTAACTCTGTTTTGTCTTTGTGAAACTCTTCATCTTTTTCCTTACTAAGAAAGACAATTGAATAGGATTGACCCATTGGAAAACATGGATCGAAGCCAAATCATTCTCATGGAAAGGTTGCAGAATTGTTCTATGGGCTTTGAAGAGTAAAGGTAGAAAACCTAAGAGGCTGGAAAAGGTTTATACTCTTGTGAACTCTGGGCAGAATTAGAGTAAATGAAGAAATTTCCTGGAAGAGTCAATGCACTCTCCCTGAACCACTGGATGTTTTGATTCACTTAAGCTGTGTGTTTATGTTACTATTATTTCTTAAATTCACCTTGGTAAAAACTAACCGACTCTGTCCTGATACAATGAGAAACAATTGAGCAGGGTAAAGTGAAAGAAAATGAACAATGACCTTTCCTTCTGCAGAGCCCACTGCTGAGAGAGGCTGGAAGAGATCTATCTGGTAATGTTTATCTGACTAAGGCAATTTACTGGATGATGGCTTTCCCCAGAAGATCTAAGGACAAAAATGGCATAATATCAACTCACAAGGGACCCACTAATATGAGCCCTAAAATGAAGCCCTCTGTGCTGAACCAACTGTATATTTCACATATAAGCCATGCCATTGAGATGTTTAATGTTCCTCTGGAGAGCAATAGACCAGTGACAAGAAAAATAAACAAGAGCTAAAGATGAAGATGTCCTTGAACTGAAAGTGCTTCACTTTAGGAAACCCAATAAAGTGAGCGGGAAACTGTGAAGCATGATTGCATTAAAATAGGCAATATTTTTTCTGTCTTTGGTGGGATGACTCGGGCATTTTACACCGTAGTTCTCCATATAATTATGAGAAGAGTGATTTTAGCTTGCTGAGTATTACTAAGAGGTGGAACTCCATCTCTTGATAACAAAAATCTCCATCAGTGAGAGTTGAGACAGCCTGTGGTCTCCTGAACCTACCCACCTATCCTCACCATCAGGTTTCAGTGCCCACCTCTCCTTTCAACACCACACACACTTCCCCTGAAATTTCTGCATTTATACAATAAAAGTATCACTGATTCTGACTTTTTTCCTTTAGAACATTAGATTTTTAACCAACAATTGCTTTGTCAGAAAAATCCTTGCAAGCACCACATGTGAAATTTACTAACAACCAGGTTAATCTAATAAATATCTTTACTGTCATGCAGTTCATGCCCACAATATCCCAAGCTAAACAATCAAGAAATACATCCAAAGGTTTGTTGGCCTTGTTTTCAAATCCCTGCCTAAATGCATCAAAACACCAGGTCTGGAGTAAATATAATTAACTGAGCAGAGGTGCAAGGGTATGGCTGGTTTCATAGGGCATGTGCACAAATAAACATGTATAACAGCAAAGAACCTTTTACTAGGGTGAAATAGGGAGCACAAAATGTCCTGAGGTATAAAATAATACAGTTTATATAATACCAACATTTTAGTGCCACAGGTTCCTTTGAGGTCACTTTCAGGGAGAAAATGCAGTTTCTGAAAATTAAAATTTTCTATGAAAAGTTGTTATTTTTCTCTAAATTTTCATTTTCCATTAATATTTTGACATTTCTAATCTTAAATTGTTAGAGATTCCTATTCTATGAGGCAAAATATATTTCCAATTATCCTCTTTACTTAAACATAAAGCAGAAATCAGAGTCTCAAGATTGTTCGAATGATAGAAAATTCAAATTGTATTCTGTTTTAATTTCAAACTTGGAACTTGTGGCCTTTCTTAAAATTAATGTATTGATTATTATTTCCAATCAGCCATGTTACAGTCCTTATTTTCAAGCCAAGGTCTTTTTTTTAAGCGTGTCAAAAAGTAATCTGCTCTATTACTTTCAATTACAGTTTAATAATTTATGAAATTACTTAGTATCATACCTGCAATATGTCAGTCAGGCTTCATTACATTGCAATGAGGTCTGATTTAACACACTCATTATTGCTGCTGTTGAGGGTTTGTGGGGGAAAGATTCTTGTAGTTGTATTAATTTTAGCCATTTTGGACTAAAATAAGCAGCTACAGACACATGACAGTAAACAGCAGGGTACTTAAGCTTACCTAAGATTATGATGCCTCCTGATTGCAAACACTTGCCTCCTGGAATAGCTCCATGTTTTGCTCTCAGTTTGTGAAATGTTCTCCTAATTTCATATAGCAAATTGTTTTACAAGCAAGGATGAGCTATAAAAGCTCATGAAGAAGGAAAGAGCTCACAGAGCATTCCCTGGCAGCTAGCATACGGACAGCTTAACCGGCATGAAGACTTTTGGGAAGTGTTTATAATGGCATTGTCTTCATACAAAGTGCAGCCACAGCCATGCACGGCCTTAGGCTGACCCCCATGTTGTCTTCATGCTGACAGTGGTTTTGAGTTTATGCTCCTGATGTATGATATCAGTGCTGATACAAGGCAAAATGATGTGCCAAACAATAAGGAAATTTTCTATTCAGTTTAAATAAACTTTGATTAATGCAGCATTTGGGAAGGCAGTGTGTGAGGTTTTTTCCTTGGCATTAATTCTGAAAGTTACCTTTAGATGGCAGGAAAAAAAGGTTTGCCAACATCTGATGAACTGAGATGGCAGGTTATCCTGACCTTTGAGATTAACTCAATAAACACCAAAATTTCTATTCTGTGTTTCTTATATCCTGTTTGCATGAATCCTGCAAATATAATTCAGCCTAAGTATCATGAATGGTTTAAAAAAATGTACTGATATTTAACTACTAACATGAAAAGTTAATTTATCAAGCCCCTGTCTTTCCACAAAGAGCAAGCTAATTTTCCTGATCCTGTGTGTAATGCTATGGATGATGCCAGAGAGGACAGGGACCCACCTTCCTGCCTGCACAGGTCCTAAATAGAGTTAAAACAGGGAAAACAAAATGAAGCCAAAATTGCTCTTCGTTTATCTGGAATTTCAACAGGAACAGAATTAAACTAAAATTTAACCCTCTCAAACAATTGAAAACAGCCATTACTGCAAGGTTAAGACTTCTGACTGCAAGCCCCCAAGGCAATATTGCCTTCAGTTTGTATTTGATACAGCTCCAAGCACAGCACACTGAAGAAATAATCAGTATAATTCTTCGCTGCTGCTTTCAGCTCATTAGGAGGGTGTTCTGTTGGTTTTTTTTTTGCTTGTTTATTTGTTTTTCTTTCTTCTGACTCAAGCACCAGTGGCTGAAGCTGAATTGAGGCATAAATTGGAGGGGCCGCTTGGGTGCTGTGCTGCTGGGGAGTCACAGCAGCCTGGCGAGATGGGGAAGGTTAACTGAGGTTTCTGCTGGGGAGGGCAATGGCAGGTCTGTGTGTGGAATTAGAGTAGGAGCTAATATAAAGGGGAAAATGAATCACAGTATTGATGTCTGGAAAGAACAATATTATGACTATATGGATTTAATGACTGCTGATATCTAGTTCAGTGACAGGTAGTCTCATCCGTAGGGACAAAAGTACACAGTGTGCCGCGAGGAGACCTGGAGGCAATCCTTCAACTCAAATCCCATGATAGGATAATATGCTATGGCTCTTTTTATGCTGGAGGTGGCATCCTTTCTAGATCCCTTCTGAGTATGTCAGTTGATGATAACAGCATAATTTGCCTTAGAAATTTTAATTCCCCACACATACACACCCTTTTCCTTACAAAGGAGAAAAGCACGAACATTTCCTTTGAGCCGTCCTGAATAAATACTTTAAGAATATTAAAAATGAGAAGTGGATTAAAGCTTTCTGACTGAATTCCAAACCACGTAGGGTGCTTTGTTAATTTTAAAAGGAGAAATGTTATAACCTTCAGTGCTCACACTGTGACAGACAGGCATCGTCAGTGTTAAAGCATAGTCTATCTGTGGCTACGGCTAGATATATAATCTCTCCTGGAACAACATCTGTCTTTCTTTTCCTTCACATAGGAAATTTAGTGAAGAGCAGGTAAAGCAATTTTGTGACATCATGGTTGTTCTACAGGAACTCCTGGATGTCATTAGCTGTTGCACTTTGTTTCCCTGTATTTTATATTCAGCATGCATTAGCGGTTGCTTGTTTTGAAGTTCTCTAGGGTATTCTACAACGAAGTTGCCTGGTAGCAGAACAATCTGTGTTCCTCAGATATGCAAGTGACTAATTTTCCATCAATCAGAGATGAGACTTAAATAAATAAAGGTACTTCATGGGGCTGCTGTGCCTAATGATAAGCAATTATATAAAGTCAAATTAAGGCAGTTCTTTGTGAAGGTCCTGTGAAATTGGTTAAGCAAAAAGAATAACTGCACCATTTCAGTGATTCATCCTATTGCTCATTTCAGTGGGAGCATTATCTCAGTTAACTGATGCAATTAATATGAAAATGAGGAAATCATTGTTTAAGGAGATGAGGAGAGAGAGGGGGTCTTAATGCGGCAGCAGTGAAGAAAAAGAGTCACAGAGATGGAAATTTGCATAGGTCAATGGTAATGTAATGCATTTAGCACATATTCAAAGCTTAACTTGCATAGTAATACAGATCCATTAAATTCTCATTATGATGACCTGTGTCCAACACAATTCAATTTTTCTGAATCTTAATGATAAAAAGTTAATTACGGTAAGGTGAAAACCTTTTGTACTTGGTCTTAAAATAAAGCATTGAAAGGGCATTGAGACTATCTTTTAGATATGGCAGGTAGTTTCACTTCTGCTTAATTCAATATTTTATTAAGCATGACAAGATCTGAAGTTTGGCTTCTGTGTGCACTGCAGATTTTTAATGTAGTCAGTGACAATAAATAAGCCTTTGTCTGTACAATTACAATTTAATGCTAGTCATTTTCCACTTACAGGCTTCAGTTACAGATCACATTCTCAGTTTATCCTGCTTTTCTTATTTTTAGTAGCCAGAAAGCCTATCCAAATTGGGAAAGATGGAGGAAAATACATCCTTTCCCTTTCAGAACTTTATACTTATTCTAGCTTTTGTTCCACAGACATGTTTTTGAGCCAATGGCTCTTACCATGGTATAGTGCAAGGTCTCCAGCAGCTGTTTCTTGTCATTACCTGATTTCACTTCTCACCACAGCTACAGGTGGAAGATAAGTGTCTGAGTGCTGCTTGGCCTCACACCATTTCCTTCCACTTATCCCACATTCACAGATAATGGTCATTCTTTGACTTACTCATCCGAGACAAGCAGCAAATGTGAATCATGCTTTGGATTAAGCAGAAGGTGTGAAGATATGCCATAATCAGGTTCAACAAGGCAGGCTGCCATGTGAAACAGGTTGTTTTTCTTAAAAAACGAGCATACCAGTGCAGCACGTTCCTTACTCCTTTCCATTAAAGCCACCACACATCACTCAGGTCACGTCAGCTTGTATCAAAATGTGATTAATCTGCATTTAATAGATTTGTAAGGCACCTTTATTAACATCTGTGCAATGTAAATTGGGCTTAGTGCAAAAGAAAGCCAAGTCCTCCTCATATTTTCTCCTTGTCATGTTCTTTTATCCTGAAATCTGCATTATGCTCACTTTGGCACATGACTGGTGTTTGTGGAGGTGATCCAAGTGATGATTTTAGCCACCTAACACAGAGCCAGACCTCAGGATTTATTTGACAAAATTCAGACATCTGCAGAGCAGATGCCTGTACCTGAGCGGGTTGCTCAGGCCTCCCTGGGCAGGCAGTGGGGACACCCGGTCCCAGCATGTCACAGGGCAGATGTCCTCGTGTGCTCACAGGTGACAGCCCTGCCCTGAAGACACAAAGCTACACAAGAGAAATAAAACACTAAATCTCTGAATCTAAGCCTGACATCTAATCCCTGCCTCACTTTTAAGGCTACATTTCTCAGTTGTTTAAATTGCTACAGTCCCCTAAATGCTGCTAAATTCTGCTTCTTGACTCCTCTAGTGTTCGTCTGAGTCCATGAGGAGCAGTTTGATCTCCCAGGGAGCCAGTTCAGCAATCAGCCAGCAGAAGACCAATCCAGTCCCTGCCCAAGCACATACACACACACACACACATGGGGATTTTCCCCCATGGAGTGGGCACCAATCAGAGAAGTACCAGGGCTAGATTAAGGTAGGGTATTGGCTCACCTCTGCCCTAAGCTCCTCATCCCATCTCTTCTCTCCCATGGCTCAGAGTCCTAGCACCACAGAGGAGCTGCACTTTTAAAATTGTTTCAATGCCTTTAAATGCAAACAAGACCTAATATCCAAAAGTCATTTAGAATTAAATGGCTAAGTATTTTAGTAGGCCAGAATCACAGTGGACAATAATCAATCTTAGCAAGAGTTAAGTGTCCATTGTGGTCCAGTCTTAGGCATCTAAATATGTTTACAGATTTAAGCATATGTGCTTCAGAGGTATACATCTTTATGAACATTTGTCCAACCACAGGCTTATATTATAGAAAAGGTGGAAAATGGAGGAAGCATGTAAACCATGTGGTTACAGAGGCATTCTTCTGACTGCATCAAATGTTTTCATTAGTCTCCCTTCTGATAAGTTGCTCTCAGTCACCTGCTGACATCCATGAGGTTGCTCAGGTGCAGCTGGTCTAAGAACAAAATCTAGTTAAAAGAAACTGGAAAAACAAGAGAGTCCACTCAGTCACTCATGAATCACCTTTCCTTATTTGTCATTTCACAATATGAGCAAAGTAGGAAGTGCTGGATGAAACTGTGTGGTCAGACATGGAGTACATAGAGACCTGTAAGAAATGGTTATATAAAATTAATTGTGATTAGACCTAGCAGGAGAAATAACTTGTAGACAACACTAATCTTACTTAAGGGCAGGATATTCACCATGCTATTTCACAAATACAACTCTAATTAATAAACCCCAGTTAAAGAAGAAGAATCGATAAATACTGCTATTCATAGACAATGAATATTATGTGAGGAGGAGCATTAGATTTTAAAATAGGTTGGTTTCCCCCAAGTACAAATTAAGATTCTTTTACTGAAAAGATAAACACCAGGTAGTGACAAATCAGAGGAATAATCCAATTAAAGTTTCATTAGTTTCATTGCTTATGAAGATCTGACGGGAAAAAAAAAAAAAAAAAAAAAAAAAAAAAAAAAACTTATCTCAAGCATTTCTATTTAGCAAAGGGGGGATTCTGTTGCTAAAAATAGAGAAAATCCTCCTTTCAACAAAAACATCAACGCATATTGAGAAAATAACCTCTGATGTGCCATATAAACAAAGCAACAAGCAAAACCAATGCTAGAAAAGTCTTGATAGCTACAAATGGGTATCAAGAAATTGACAGAGCAGGTCTTGTGATATAAAATCTTTGAGATCAGATTGATTTCCTGTATTGTCACTAGCTACCATTACAGGATAATGCCAGCATGAGAACAGACTATGTCACAGATTACCTTTTGCTGGTCGTACAGGTGCTTTGCTACAAACACAACAGCAGTTTGCCAATAGAAGAAACCTTAAACAAGTTCTGTACAAAAAGTAGCCCAAACAAGACATTGATATAAACCACCAAAATCCTTTTCTTTGTATCATTCTCTTATGAGCTATTATTGTTGTGCGACAATGTCACCACGTATCACTGTCCAATTTCACTTGCAAGCTCCTTGAACAGTGAGGCTCTGAATCCAAGCCCTTTGCTGGTATAGATGATCCACTGGGGCCTAAGAAGCTATCCTAGGGACATGAGTTACAGCTTCAGCTATTCCAAAAGACTGTTTCTAATGACAGTCTTTGGTCAGGATAGAGTATATGAAACAAGAAATGATCAAAGTGAAAATTTCCCCTTCACAGCTTCTAGGTGTCAGGACCCTCTTGAGCTGGACATTGGCACTGGACTTACAGTACAACTAGGTCTGTGCAAGAGTTATCTGAATCTCCATGAATTAGTCTAATCTCTGTGAGATACCTTACACTTTTGGCCTTCGCAACAGCTGATAGTGAGGAATTCCTCAGTATGGTCTTCCTGTGTTTTAGACTATCTGATGATGCCTTTCCACCTCTGTTTTGAAGTTCCTTCCACTTTCTTTTGCATTAAGAAGTTATTCAGTTATCATTTCTATAATAACCTCTCTAGTATCCAGAGGTTATCCAAGGACAATAAGCTATTTCAAAATGCCAGAGCATTCAGGAAGCTTTTAATGATGTTTCCATGGGATTATGGTTCTTCAGTGCTTCCCAGCTTCCACTCCAGTCTGAAGTCATTCTTACACAGGTCCATCTGTATTTTCCACAGCCATTTGATCACCAATGACCCGAATGGATTTGTGTCCCCTAACTTCAAAGGTCTGAAATTAAGCTTTTTGTCTACACTCCTTGTCTGTGCTCTGTCTTTTGTCAGATAGATCCCTCTAGAGGGGCATTCAGATCACTTATCTCAGGCCCTTATTTTAGAATTAGATTAATTGCTGCCCATGAGTGCCTTTCCCTCTCCATTGATGAGATGACTGGCTGAGGCTAGATATGCAAGTTTCTGATAGCTAAACTTAGGAGAAATGACTCTCAACTTGGGTGCCTTCCAAAAGGCAGCCAGGGAAAAAAAAAAAAATCCTTACCTTGCATTTGCACAAGTTTTAGAAAATGATGTAAAATGGTTGGCTTTGGTCCACATTCACATATTTCCTTAGCTCCTCATTCTGCAGTACTGAAATCAACACAAACCCCATGAAGAATTTTCTAAAGCAAAAGATGCAATACCATTATTTATGTTTCAGAACTAATAGGACACACAGACCCCAAGTGACTAAGCAAACCTTCTGCCCATCACCTCTCTCCCTTCAGCATCTGCTCTCTGTGACCCTGACCTCAGAGAGTATGCCCTGCCTGTAGACACCAAGAGCTTACTTCAGACATGGAACCACATTCAGATTTCAAACCTCCTCAGACATGGGAGGATCAAAGACTTAGGTGAAATCCATTTCTGTTTTAAATGCCATGAGTAAGCTGGAGCTGAAAGGTGCTGTCTCCCATTGCCAGTCAACAAGGGCAGCCAGCTACCCTTGTGCAGCTCTGTAACCTTTCCATACAGCTACCTGCTAATATACTCCCTGGGAAATCAGAGTGCTTGCAATCAGCATTTCTCAGGACAGTGTCTCGCATGTCATAAATAGGATACCCGGATTTCCAAAAAAAAAAAAAAAAAAAAAAAAAAAAAAGAAAACTTGTTTCACTACTGAAGTTGTAGAAAATCAAGGAAGACAAAAAATGGCATCTTGCCAGGCTGTCAGTTCTCTTCTCTGTTCACTCCCAAGTCTTTGAGTCTTTGCTTTTGGCAAGAACACATCCCTCTGCTGCAGTGATCCCTGCATAAAATTTCAGTAATCACCCTGATAGTTTGCTAGACTAAATTTCGCTGAATATGCATACAAGAATGTGAAAAGCTATTTTTGTGCAACTAATCTTGTTCCATTCTCACTCACCAACAGAGAGAAGGGTATAGCAAAGGGAGAAAGTTACTGCTGTGGGAGAGGCAAGGGGTCTTATTATTTCACTTACATCAGTATAATGCAGCTGCCTCTTTGATAGCTTTAATGCAGCTACTTCTAATTTGCATTGGTGTAAGTGAAATCAAATAAAACCCATTACGTCCCTGAACCCCAGTAGGCGATCAATGTAATGCAGACTTTTACAACCCCAATTTCTTTCTGTAATAGCAAAGGAACAATATGGGTTTACAGAAGGGCCAGGCTAAAGATAAAGCTCCCCTCCTTTCTCTTTCTTAGGCTGCAATCAGAAGAATCTAAATGGCCATTTGAGTGTGAAGGCTAAGGTCAAGAAGGACAACAAAAGATCAAATGAGAGCCTGGGAGCTGAACCTGGAGATAATCTTTAAACTGAAAAAGGCTAAGTGCACAGAAGATCATCTACCAATTATGCAAAGATTCAGAAAATCAGTACATTAATTAAGATTACTTTATTACTTTATTAATAATGAAATCAAATTGAGTTATAATGATGAGTAGTATTCGAAATGAGTTATAATGTGAACACGATTTCTTTATATTTTAAATATACTTTTTTCAATTTTACTGCTTTAAATTTGCAATATAAAATGTATTTCAAAAAGAATAAGATACATTTGTTTTAATTGTAGGGTAAGGGCACACTCAAAGCACTTTTAAAATAGTGCACTTAGGCCTGTTTCAGAGACGTTTCTCCCTGCCTGTTCTTCTCTGGTTCTCCTTTTCTAGCACTGTCATCTTCATTTTTAGTCAGGAAAAATAAATAAATAAATAAATAAATAAATAAATAAATTCTGGTGCCAAAACCTTCTGCTCTGCAGTTCTGCAAGTTAAGACAGTCAGTCTGTAACTCCCTATTTCAGCACTTTTCTGATCTCTTCAGGAAAAAAAAAAAAAAAAAAAAAAAGTAAACTGGATTCTTGACCAGGTAATGCACAACCAGAGTAAGGCCAGAGTAAGGATCTCTCCAGGGGGGGTTGGTGCAGCTGACGGCCAGTTTACCACAGATGAAAACCCGTTATTCTTCATTCTCTTTTCTTCCTCATTTCTACATTCTTTGCTCACTTGTCACGTTGCTGCTCTGTTTAATGCAATAAGTGTTTTAGGGACACTCTTCATAGGAAATACATCATGAAATACATGCAATACTAATTATATGCTAAACAATCAAGAGGGAGACAACACCCTTCCTTCCATGCGTATTCCTGAGTCAGTAAAATTGCCAATTTTGTCCATAACATTCAGAAGTTCACTTGGCAATGAAATATCTGTTGGCTTATGTTGATAGCCAGATATCCAACTTTCTGGGGCTGGGAGTGATTTGTTTTACATTACAAATTGAAATGAGATGAAGGTATCTTAAAATGTACCAGCTTTCACACACCTTGGAGTGTCCTTTTTGACCATGCAGCACAGGAGCATCCTAGATGGAGTGCTCTGCCTAAGAGACCCATAAGGGAAGAAGGTACCTCAGCTGAGTAAAAAGTGGTAATATGGCATGTTGCCCCCCCAGCCCACAAATTCACCTACACAAATGGAGAGAGAAAAACCCACCTCCTAATGGTGAGCCCCAAGCACTAAGAGGAAAGAGATTTCCTGATTCCCAGTCTTGAATTTCTTCTGCAATGAAATACTGTCTACTCTCACAGTCTTCTGCTTCAACCTTTGCATTTCATTGCGGATATTGAAATCCCCATTCTGTTTTGACACTCGGAGATGCTCTAATCAATATCACTGGAAATGTCATTTAACTATTCACTTGGACGAAAGGTGATGCTGACATTCTACTTTTTCTGAGTTTCCCAAGAGAACATTTAATCTCTCTGACCTTGCAGATATTTAAGGAACCATTCACAAGATAACATTACATTGTGACAGCCAGCAGGGTGTTTCTCACAGACAGCATTTTGCCTACAGGGACCACAGAAAACATCTGGATTCAGATAGAAAATGATAATAAAAAAGAACACATTATTATTGTTCATCAGTATTGCTCAGTGATATATTATTATTTCTGCCTGTTGGAAACAATGCCATGTGTTGTTTTTTTTTAAAGCAAAATGACTGCGATCTATGAATCTGACAATGAGAAGCTGTAGTCGTAAAAGGATATGAATAAGATTTACATGTTGCTGAACACGGAGCAGCCACTGCCATCAGTGATAGGTTCCTCCTGATGTTTCTCATCCCTTTGGAACTAATATGAATGTACCCAATGGATGTGCTATCAGATTCAGGGGTCAACAGGGATGGTGTTCACTGACTTCTGTATCTAAGGAGTGCTGGCAAAAGGAAAGCGATCTGCTTTGCAAAGCAATAGGAAGAGATACAGGAGTTAAACAGCAGAGATCAGTGGGACCCTCATGAAGCTGCTTTGGTTGGTCAGGTGTGGGCACAGCAGAAAGCAAAATAAATTAAACTCCTCCAGCTGGAAAATAAATATGAAACAGCAAGTGAATTTGTGCACTTCATGACTGAGTGAGCAAAGCTTAATTCTCTAATTATTACCTCTATCCTACCCACTGAGATAAAGAGCAAGTTAGGAGAGATAATCAGGTTCTAAAATACTGCGCCCTCTTGAATTCAGCCCAAATGTAACAGTCAGCAGTCATTCCAAATGAATGATGTAGTCTCTTGAAAGATCTGTGATAATATAATATTTGCTATTTTACAGCTTTATGTCAGCAGCAAGCGAAGAAAAGCTCCATTCTTATTTATTTCTAACCCATTTTGCATTGCTAATTCATATGGTTGAATCACAGAATCATGCATCTACTGCACAAAAGTCTGGTTAAGGATTCGACATCATATTACTCTAAATATTCATATTCTTCTAATGTAATCTAAATTCTGCTAATATCACCCAGATGTTATCTTGCATTCACAGTCTTTGGTTACGTCAGTGGCATATCATATTAGGATTGATCAGAAAATTCTCTGGTTTTACAAAGGCACTTCTGTCATGTACAAAAGAAAAGGAGGGAAGGGGAAAGGATTCTTTATAGCTTTTGCAATGTGACAAAAACAAAAGATATCAAGAGAATAATTCAAAATTCTACTTGCAGTCTGATTGTGCATTAATTATCCTGTGACCATTAAGAGTGCCTGATAACTAAATAACACTCTAATTGTTTGTTTCAGCACCTCAAGATGAAATTTTATTCATTCAATATCTGCACTAGATAAAAGCAGAGAAATGTGATTTGGGTCAGTACAATCAGGAAGGGTATCAAGGAAACCGATCAGTTCCACCTTCTTATCTCTTCCCTTTCTTCATGGAAAAGAAAAGAGCAGTTAAGAAATGAAAGTCTGATTGTACAGCATATAAACTTAACACAGAGGAAGACAGGCAAGTTCACACAGGACGTGGTCAGACAGCAGTCAGCTACTGCAAGCCATCAGATTGCAAACCAGCTGCTGGAGCTGAATTTTCAGGAAGTGACACGATTCTGAGAGTGATTAAACCTGCTACCATGGTAGATCCCCTTCCAAAATTTGTTGTTCCAAAAAGTGTGTTGTGTGTAAGGAAAGGAAACAAGAGAGGGGAACAGGCATCCCCAATATCCATATGTGACTCTTGCAGGCGATGGCCATAGCAAGGGGGCAGTGTCTCAGCATCTTCAGCAAAGCCATGCCAACTGGTGATGCTCAGAGCAGCATAAGGAGCCTCTTGGTGAGCTGGTTGCAGGAAGAAAGAAGTCTGAAATGGCTGTTTGAGCACAACAGAACAAGGTCCACAGAGCAAAGTGCTCAGTGCTGCACAATGCATATCTTGTGTTCAACTTCAACAGGTTCTAGGCTGATTCTATAGGTTTGATGTTAGCATGACAGTGAACTAAGCGTGCTTCTGGAGAGTACTTTCCAATTGAGCTTCATTTCAAAGGAACTTATTTTTATGTCTCGAGGCTGCTTTATGATATTAATCAAAGTATATGAAGTAGGAACAACTGAGAAATGCAAGGTGAAAGGACACATAGATTCTGGGATAGATATATTTTAAATTACTTTAAATATGAATGAATCCAATAGCCAAATAAATGGTCATGAGTGACTTAGTGTAATGTTTAGTATAAGATATTTCCTGTATGTGCTCCTTGGCAGAGTTAGAAAGCCTTTTTAATTTCATCTTCTTGTTGATTCACGATGAATTTCAGACTCTAGTAAAGGGCCACATCCTGAAGTCCTTACTTATTCTTCACTCAGTACTTACTTTCACAAATTTCTCAGAATTTTCCTGAACAAAGAAAGAAGCGAGGTTCCCCAGGTTTTCTACACTTGATATGCAATGTGCTGCCAAATGGACTCCAGCTCTGAGTTAGGGGCACTGCTGTGTGGGCATACAGACACCTCCAGGGCAACCTATCAACCTAATAAACAGGAAGTCAGAACTAAAATACAACAACAAAGAACAAAACACTCAGGTCACCCAGTTAGTGAGAGGTGTTGAGTCTTCTATTGCCTGTAATTAAGATCCATAAACTCAGAGATATATATTTCAACTCCATCTGCAAAAAGAAAAGCAAGGGAGGTTCCTCCTCACAGGACCTGATAATCCAATTAGAGCATCCCTGCAAAGTCAAAGAACCAAGTTCAAACCACTCTTCGGGATGATTTGATTTTTATCTCTTCTCTGCTGGAGATCCCTCCTGTGGGAGCTGTTCATTGTGCATACAACATTAAATATTTAGCAGGGTCTGAGACCTCAGCTTCCTTGATTTCAGCCAAGTGCACTTACCAGAGGGTCATAGACTCCGTCAGACCAATTATTACTTAGCTCAAAATTGAACAGAATCAACTCTAGCAGAACAGTTCCAGTAGGAGCAGTGCCCATGGAAAATGGCTGATCAGCTGGCACATCAAGTCATTTTGCTGGCATGTGAGTCACCAAAGCCTACTTCAAAATTGGAAATTTGAGTTAGGGTTTCTCATTCCCCAGAAAGCACTGGGTCATTTTGGGAGTCAAGAACTGTAATGGCTAGGTTACAGGTGACCTTTGCATCCATAATGGCTCAGGACAAGCTGTTAAAAAGTGTGTGGCAACACATTTTGCATCATGTCGTAGAACTTTAGTGCCTTAGCACATCTCCATGGACCAGCTGTTATTTGTCTCTAGAACAGGAGGATTGCCCAAGTAAGCTAGGCAGGATTTCCTGAATTACTAAACTCCTGAGTCACTTAGAGAAGAGCTCGGAGAGAGAAGTGGAAAATGGTTCAGAGGATCCTCAATATGGGGTCTCCTATATGTGTCTCAAGAAAATGGAGGAAAACTAAAATTTCCAACCTTCCCCTTCCTTTTAACAGAACTGTCCAACAGACTCTGAGACCGGTCTATGACCGGTGTGATGTCAAAACCTAACCTACGTATCTCCCGGCTGTAAAACAGAGATGTAGGAAGGCAAACAGATTTTTCCACTTTTTAGGGTGCTTAATACATTAATCCCAGGGAGACCATGTTGTTGGGAGATACATTATTTGGATAAAAGTGATTACCATTGCAACACAGCCCAGAGGGAAGCAGTCCTGACACTAATATGAGCAGAAATATATATGTATACATATATATATATATATATAAAGGTATATAAATAATTTTCTCATAGGTTATTGCAGGTCAAAGATATATATGGTAAAGTTCCAGAACAGTCACTGGAGGCAAAATAGCTGCAGACCTTGGAATATAAGGGGGGGGGGATCATTAGAGAGGATGTTGCAGAAAAGCCTAGGTCTCCTTGGAAGTTCTTAGAGCCCACTGTGATGAATATCATGTTAAAACCTAACCACCTTGATTAGATTATCTAGAGCTAACTCGGTGTATCGAAAGTGTAATCTGTGGAGCTGCAGGATGTGCTATAGTGGCAGACACTGAAAGTGCTCCATTAATTCTTATGAGGAAGAAAAATGCCATAACAGAGTTTGGCCAAGTTCTCTCTGGAATGTTGGAAGCAAATAACTAAGGATATAATGTACAACAAAAGTGATAAAACATTCTCAAGGTACTTGCCTGAGGTTTAAATCAGTTTGTAAAGGTCCCTGAAAATCATATGTATAACAAAATGTTGAGGTAAGCACCAAAACATTGGTGTGAATACGCTTATTGAGGCTCTGTGCTAGACCCCTTCGTGTGACATCTAGCTCTGAGTGATGTTTGGTGACTAGTTCATTGACTTTGCAGCTCTTCATATTGTTCCCAGTTTCAAATTGACACTGAACTAAAATATTTGACTTAAAACATTGAGTGCAATCAGTGCAGTATTTTAAATGTTCCTTCTGCACTGTCATTTGTGGCTCGCATTTTAGAGTGACATTGCATGGGAAGTTCATTTGTATTGAGCTGGTGTTTGGTGTGGGTGTGTGGGATGGGTATTTGGAGTGCTGTCCTTTGCCATCCATGGTCAGGGGGTGGGCTCCAGGTGGGGTACCCAAGTGCACTCTCCCCTTCCACCTTCTGGGTGAACCTAGCCTTCCTGTGCAGTCCAGAGCCGTCATCTGCTCAGCCATGCAACAAATAAGTGCAGCAAATGAATCGGACAAAAAGTGAATTCTTGCCTCAGTAATGATACAATTCCCCAGGGTTTTCAGTGCTGTCAGTCATCTCAAGATTACAGGTTTTACGGACAAAGCAGGTGGATGAATATGACATCAGTGTAAAGATGCTGGTATCTGCTCCCTGCTGTATTGTTGCAATGACAGACGTGCATTTCTACTATAAGAAGGGCTACAGAAACAGACAGGTCATGCTGACAAGACAATACATATATTTTGCAGGAGAAGCTAACAGTGCCAAATAATATGGTCTTGCTATTTCTTTAAATTTGAGTGATTACACAGATAATCTCATGTCTCTTTGAATCACAGTTTACGGGTCTTCACCGAACCATTTAATCCCAGCAGGCACTGTGTTGTTCTAGCATCCTGATGGACATTTTCTCCCTGGCATATGTTGAGATTCAAATTCAGTCCCTGCCCTGTGCCAAAAAAAAAAAAAAAAAAAAAAAATAATAATAAAAAATCAGACTATGAACTGGATCTGTTTGTTTGTCATTATCAGTTGACACTCAAAGCATGCTAAGAATTTTCATTGTATGGGGTATGACCAATGAACTCACATGACAGCTCTACTGTGGAGACAAAACTGTTCTGAAAAAATACATAGATGATTTGTCCTAAAAGCCTAAACTTTCAGTTAAATGTACACGTTATTTTAACATTTTTGTGCCTTTCTGTTTCACTTTTAACTTTGGAGAGAAAACGATGAAATCACAAAAGGCTATTGCTTCAAAAATCAGGAAATCTCAGCAGTTTAAAGAAAGTATTTCACTGACTGAGGTATTCAGCTTCATTTTCAGATGGGGGAGTCTGAAATAGCATGGGACTTCTCTGGACCTTCAGTGCTGCTCACTACAACTTACTATAAACTTTGGTCCATTTAGAGACTCTTCTGTATCAGTGTAGATGGCAGTATTAAACAGCTGTATAATCCACCATATAAATTTTTGTGTCTTACCTTACATTAATGTACCATTTAGGTTACAAACAATATTACTTAAAAACAGGAAAAAAACAAGTTTATGGCAAATTCAGGCATTAATCCTCTTCCATTTGCTCCATTATATGGATTATAACACAGGATTTTTCTGCCTGTTATTTTATTCCATCTTTATTTCCATTGATTGGTATAAAATAAGAGCATTACAGCAAATTATCTGTAATCATAAGACTATCTATTTTTTCCCTTACATAAAATAATATAATCCCATAAATAGAGCTGGGCATGCACTGGATTTCTCCTGTGCAGAAAACTCTTTAATTAAAGAAAACTAATCCAAGATAGAATGAAAACCAAAATGATAAGAGAAATTAAATTCTGAAAGAAAATCAAATAGCATGGGCTTTTTGGAATTAAAATTGAACCGTTTTATCTGGAGCTTGACTTGCTGCAGGACGTTGCAGATGCTAGAAATTCATATGAGTGCAAAATGCATTTGGATAAATTCATGGAAGAAGAATCACTGAGGTGTATTCAACACGGAGATCCCAGCTCTGCCTCACAAAGCTTCTGAACAGTAAAATGTTAGGGGCTCCTAAGATGTTCTGGAAAAGGGCACCAAAGTGCCTCCTGGATGTGGAAGAGTTCAAGTTGTCCCTAAGTATCTGACACCACCACTGTCAGAGACAAGATGAAGCTGTGGCGTCCCTGTGGTGTACTGGTTCTCAGGAACCAGTAATGCTGGTCTGCTCTAACTTTGCATTTTGTTAAATTAAAATAATAAGGGAAAAAAGCCTATCATAGTGTAAAAGTGAGATTTCTGTTCTGAAAAGATGAGAACACCCCCCTCTCAATTAGCCTTACAGAGCAGAGTGACCATGCACTTTCCAAAGTAAAAGGATTGCACCAGGAAATATCTTACACCCGATGGTCTCCATCAGCTTTGATTTATATGCTTAGCAATTAGCAGTAGAGAAGCTCTCGGAGTGAGACAGAAAATAACAACATTTTTGTTTGTACAGGACTGGATTGGCTTTGATCAATGCTTGTAAATGGCTGGAAATGCCACAGGAAGGAGATTAAACTGTAAAACTTTGCAAATAAATTTTATGTGATAAGGCCAAACTTTTAAAACTAGTCAGAGCTCTTTCAATAAAAAAATGTCCAATTTTGAGACTGTGATGTAGCTGGTCTCACACATACGTGGCCTGGCTTTATGTAAAGTGCTGTAGCTGCCATTCACCTGCACATCAGTTCTGAGATGAAATTAGAGGAGATGAACAGTACATATATGCAAGTTTTCAGATTTTGCAGTAGCCATTACAACTACAGGTGCTGTCTATTAAGAACAAAGTGCTTAACACATTAAAAAAAAAAAAATGGAAATAGAACTTGTCTAGAAGGGCCTAGACTATCAAAACTAGGATGCATTAAGCATCTTAAATGGAAGAACAATTTGGGGAGTTTTCATTCTTATTACATTTAGTCTTGCACTCTGTGGAAGATGTCAGTGTTTAGGGGTCCCTAGTGTTATGCTTTAGTCATTACAGATGAGTGTTTTCAGTTCTCCAGGTGGAAATAAAGTGTTAGACAATAGTCAGCACCCCTGTCACATGACAGGATATTTTCTGTCTCCAGAATTCAAAAGCACTGCAAATGTTTTTGTTTGTATGTTTGTTTTACATATAACAACCCAACTTTCCTCAGGCAGGAATTTAAGAACTTGCAAAATATGCAGGGTTTTCCCATGGAAGAATAATACCATTACAGCTAATGGAGAAGCAGAATGATTTGTTAGAGCCATTGGGAAAATGATTTCAACTATAAATGTTGAAGGAAAGAACAGGAACTAATAAATGTAAAACTGTCTGTGTGACTTGAGAGTCATGCCTCATAGTGCTGGCTTGGCCCCAGCAAACGCCATCTTCAAGACAGAAATTTACACTCAGTTGCCCAACTATTTTCTTTCAGAAGACGATGATGAAAGAACAGAAATGAGTCAAATTGCAATCAAAACGTTACTCAGATGTGCACCTTAAAGATTTCCTATTGCAAAATAAAGGAACAAAACAAAATAAAGTGTTTTTCCATCTTAGCCCAAGCTGCCAGACTGATTCTCTGCTTATTCTAGTAACCGTTTCATATGAAATATATTTTAAAAGGCTTTTGAAAGAGGTACAGGTACACAAGATTACTTTGCCTTCTGTACGGGAACCTCTGACAATGCTGGTGCACCTCTTTTAATTCTGATCTAATTAATTATTTCATATAGTTTCAAAGAATGAGGGTGGAGAAAGGTTTCTTCATTTCCAATATTGACACTCATCCTCCTCACACCCTTCCCACTCTCCAAACCCAAATGGGCACTGGGGGTTTGTTCCCCCCTGCTCTGACACAGGAGATGGGGCAGTGGGTCTCCTCCTCAAGAGCCTCCTGGGCACTGAGCTAACGCTGAGCTCTAGCCTGGCACTTACAGAAGAACCGATAAAACAAGTGCATCAGCTTTAGAAAAAGGCCATGAGCAACCAAAGAAATGGTGGTACATAAGTTTGAATTCATAGGAGGTGGGTAAGTTCAAAGAAAAATTCAGAAACTTGGATGGTCCCAAGATTTTGGCCTCTGGAGGCAAATGAGAAGTCTGGGTCTGAAGAACATGGAGCACGTTGTGCTACTCATACCACGGAGCTGAGAAAGAAACACATTTTCAGGTTTAAAAAAAAAAAAAAAAAAAAAAAGATACTCGAAAGATGGAAAAAAAAATGGTTCTTTTATTCATCTAAGCCCGACACTTCAAGTAAGAAAATGAAAATAAATTAGCAGTTGACATTTTATATTTTTGTGGGTGAATCTGCATGTATGAAGCACCCAGAAATAAAAGCTTCACTCCATTTTTACCTTGTTTTTTTTTAGGTGCTGAAACTTACTGAAGCAAAATAAAGCAATGAACTAAAGTAGAGGGAAGCAGACTGAAGTTATTAACAGGCTAACAGCATGGCCATCGCCTAAGGCCAGAAATAGCTGATGGATGATACGACAACAGACAAATCCTCATTACAATTGTAAATTTTGTGTCCCAAACAATTTAATCTCCTCAGTATCATCCCTACACTCACTTTTCTCAGCAGCTGCACTACCTTTTAGCATTGGCATAACTTGCTTATTCTGTATCCCTGGCACAGAGAGTGAGCTGAGATTGTCACCGCCAAAGTAAAATGATGGTTCTGGAGGAACATCATGGTGGAGGAACAAGAGGGAATGTCCAGGTGTGCACCGGTCAGCCTACAGCATGCTGACAAGAAAGGCTGCCCAGTAGCAAATTTTCTGGGGAAAACCAATGGGAGGAAGGAGCACCCACCCCACAATCACCGATAGATGTGGTGCTCAGTCCATATCACATGGCAGAGAGAGATGTGCAGGCACAGTGTGTCTGGCTGAACCGTTGTGTTCGTACATTGTCAGTTCACAGATGAAAAGAAATCTTCAAACTAAGACAGTTGCATTTAGGCACAAAAGAAACTGCAAAACTCAGAAAGAGCCACAATCAAGTTTGACCAGAAAAACACCGTCTTGCATATCCACATGAACTGTGTTCACATGCTCTTCTCCATATAGCTTTTTTTTTTTTTTTAATATAGCCACATAATTATGGATTATATCATAAAGCATACACAAAGGAGTTGAAGTAAAGATTCTGGGCCATCTTTACTCCTCCTCCCTAAGCATCTGGTGGTTTTATTTGCAAACTATGTAACGCTTTTTATGTGTAGGATTCGTCTTGCTCACAGTAGGTGAAACAGACTATAATGTGCAGATCTAACTTCCAGTCTGCTGTAAACTTGCTGCAGTCACTAAACTAATACACATTGCAAATGTGGCTTGCATATAAAAAATACAAATTTTATTTTTTTCCTTGAGTCATGTATATTCTGATTGGGGACCTAGCCAGACCAGCTCTACAGAAGAAACTCAGTTTACCTTCCTTTAAAAGCAAGTGATGAGGGTAACTATCTAGCTGCTTGATTAATGAAAATTGTCTTCAGCATGAAGCCTATGACTAGCATGTTCAATAGGTCTCTCTTTACTGATAAATTACCATATATCTCCAAGCATGCTATAATTAGGTAATAGGGCAGAGCTGTAAATCTAATTCAATTTTTATTGATGTATTTCAGCTCTATATTCCATCCTGTGGGACAGCTGGAAAACCAAAGTGTTGTTTTTATACCTTTCTAATTTCAGAGAAATACATCCACCACACTCATGGAAATCTTCTGGCTACAATCTACAAATACTGAGAGTATTAAACAGGGAAGTCATGAACTCTTGAACCATTTTTTGTTGCTTCTTCACCTCTTTCTGCTTGTTTCTGCATTCCAAGCTCACGTGAAACAGAGAAAAAAAAAAAAAAAAAAAATTGAAAGGTCCTTTCTCATTGCTTAGATGCTTCTGCTGCTGTTTCTCATTTTATTTGAGCTTGGGTTTAGCTCACCTATAAATTCACTAGTGTGTTGAATCTGCCTGAAAAGCAGAGAAGCATCCATGAAAGAATGGGCCATCTCAGCTTATCAAGGTCCTAAACAAAACAGTATCAGCCTCTCAGTTCCAGCTGAAAGGACTGACTCTTCTATTTTGTTTTGGATTATTAACCTTTGGTTTATATGAAGTGCTGCAGTTTGCTCATGTCCTCAGCAAGATAACCTGAAAAGAATTAAAATTCACCGCTGGGATGTAATTAGCTCATCCTGGAAGTCATTTTGCACAGTACAAGAGGAGAAAAAAATAAAATAAAATATATAAAGATTATCAAAATTTGCACATTGAAATAGAAAAGTTACTGATCCAGATACGCCTCAATTTATTTCACATGGAAGAAGTAATGACCTGAATCATCTTAAAGGTGAAATGCAAAGATGAAGCAAACTTTTCTGACTGATACTAGCTTTACATATTGTCCCAAACCATGAACCAAAGTGTGGTTACTATTCAGGTTCCCCTTCCCAGGGCAAAGCTTCAACTAACAAACCAACACTTTCTTCTTTGCCCTCCATAGCTTACATTTCTCTGTGCTTACTACTGCCTTCACTCAGTCTAATTGTCTCCCCAGGTTGCTCTTCAGCTAATTAGGGCCAGACACAGGTAATATCAAGTGATTCATTCCACAGGCTTCTATGATGCCAAGCCCCACGCCAACCAGCTGAGAACCTGGGCTGCTCTGTACTTCTATTTTCTCATCCACTGGACTCCTGTAGCATACAAGGATTCTCACGTAATAAGTTCCAAGGGAAACATCAAAGAGGTAGTTTGACTGAATTAGGTTCTCAAATGTTATGATACATTGATATTTCCTTACAAAGGCAGATTCCAATATTTAATTTCTGAATGTCTAAGTTCCCTTTGAGAGTTGGATGAAAATAATTTTCTTCTCTTGTAAGAGTGTAGAGAGGTGATTTTAGTGAAGGTTATAATGGCAGATATTTTAACTGTTTCTTCATATGACAGTGAGCATGCTAAAAACTCCTCAATAAAGCTCTAGTTTCCTTTAACAATACGTGGTTAGTCTGCTCCTATTTCACTTCTGGTCAGTATCGATTATTTATTTTTTTTCTGAGTTATTTGTTGCCTTTCCATTATCCCTTGTCTGTTACTCTTTGGGAGTCCTGCATATTTTTTTCCTTCCATCAGTTTACTTTAAGGGCTGATTTAAAGATAAGTCAGACTATTCAAAAGCTGTAGCCATTGGCCATTCTGTCTTCTGCAGAGCCCCAAAACTGTGTTCCCTTCTGTTGCTATGTCTGACTACTTGTGCGCAGAAATACATGCTCCTTAAGTTATGACATGTCAGAAAGCATCAAAGAAAAGGATTATAGGTATTAATAAGAAGCTGCTGACAAGATGGCCATTGGCAGAAAGAAATAACCATTTAATGTAAGACAGAGGAAGCTAGGATTTTACTTGTGAATAGAAAGACATATTATAGATGGGAAATAATTTCTATTTGCCAATTTATTATTTGAATTCTATTACTTCGAGAGTTTTGCACTGATAAACAATAGCAATAAGAAAAGCCTGGACATTTTGAATTTTACTGGAGGGCTTATGTTATAGCTTTCTTAGTTTGCAAGAATGTGTCTTAGCCTCTCATCACAAGGTAAATCTCAGACTTTGCCTAATTTATGGAAAGGCAAAAATATCACTGGTTAGAACGAGCAAGCTTTTCAGAGGAGAACAAAATAAATCCAGAAAACTCCGTATTTTTCAACAGACAGTACTAAGTCATTTGAGAAAAAAATGGCTGCTCCCATCTGGTCAGCATCTGCTAGGCTCCATGTCACTACAGAATGTGTAAGATTTTTTTTCCGCTAGTTTTATTAACTTATCCCAAATTTAATTTCAAAAACTAAGAGAGATGAGAGAGAAAGAGAATCTTTGTATACCTGTCCTGGTTTGTGTGCACGTGTGTGTGTGTATACACATGGTATAAATACCTGCCCTGGGACATTTCTGTACTAATATCTCTTGTGTAAGATGTAGCTCAAATACTTGGTCAGTTCTGCATGTTGATCCCAACCATCTTTACTTCAGTTCTCAGGGACATGGTTCTTTAATGAGAATTACTATAATGACTGCTGAAAGACCCCATTACAGCCTTTCAGTACTTAAAGAGGACTTAAAAAGTATGGGGAGTGACTCTTTACTCAATCAGATAATGACAGGACAAGGAAGAATGGTTTTAAAATTAAAAAAGGGAGGGAAATTTAGAGATTATGAGGAAATTCTTCATTCAGAGGGTGGTAAGGCATTGGAACAGGTTGCCCTGAGAGGTTGTGGGTGCCTTGGAGGTGTTCAAGACCAGGTTAGATGAGGCCCTGAGAAACCTTATCTATAGTGTGGCACCCCTGCCTATGGCAGGGGAGTTGGAGTTAGATGGTCTTTGAGGTCCCTTCCAACCCAAGCCATTCTATGATTCTATTCTGTGATGTTTTATATCCTTTACTTATTACTAGCTGAGTGTTGGCCAATGTTTGTGCTAAATTCATGACAATCTGTTTGGTCAAGAAAACTTTCTAAACTGGTGAGACAAACAAGCAATGATAAAGGAAAGGCAAATTGGCATAGCCAGTCTCAGGAGCAGCATTAACTCAGCCTGGCTTTGTCTTCCAGCTCTGTTCTGTGCCCCCCAGCCTAGGATATCTGCTCAGAGTGAGGTGCAAGTAAGTGGCCAGCTTGCAAACCACAGCTACTGATCTCACATCTCTTACAACAACCATGAGGATGTTTTGTAGTTTACTTGATTCTCTTCACATAAAAGGCAATCTCAAACAATGAACAATGTCAATTTTGTCAGTTAGTATCATCCGATTTTCATACTTATTAAACATCTGCCTTAATTTTTCTTACTGTAAATACTGTAAAATTTTCCCTTTGAAGTACAGGTGAAAGAAATTCATGTGAAATATATGCCTGTGGAGGTAGCATATTTTTTGGAATCAGTGGGTTCCTGACACGGCAAAGCAGTAAATGCTTTGTTTATATGAAATGCATTTTCATCCAAAATGTCTTATTATCCTGTTTATTGGTTCGCTTTCACCTGTTTTATAATATCATTGTTCCACTTTCCCCAGGGAATCACTGTTGATTTGAAGCAGTATTAGATAAAGATAAGGCCATACCATACTTCAGAATGACTTCAAGTTTCCTTTATTTTGAGAAAGGTTGATTTAACATTAGATCAAGCATCTCTTGAGATCTTTTCATAAAATTGAAGTTCTACTGAAATATCATGTTTTGAGATAATCACATGCCTTAGAAGTCACAGATTATGTGTATCATGTAAGATATTAAACCTGTCAAGATGTTGTTTTTAATATGTCTTTTAGTTAAGACCATATCTTGACATGAATTATTCCTAGCATAGTCTCTCACACACTGGTTCAGCAAGCAATCATCCACTACATCCATCATTTCTGTTGCTGTCTCACCATATGTCTCAGAGGGGGTGGAGGGGGGAAGTTTCCAGTTAATCATTTTTTTGCATTTGGTATGCAAATCACTTAAAATTGAATGATGTGGCAATTGTAAACAGAATTGTCCTAAGATTGAAGTTTTAGCACTGAGTTGTTTGATAGGTTTGCTGTTTGTTTTTTGTTGTTGTTATTTGCTTGTTTTTTTCTTGCATTTTAACAAAATTTTACAGCTACAAAAAATTCTCATGATAATCTCTAGCCTATTTCCTCCTCAGAGATATGTTTGCAAAAAATTGGGTGTATATTATCTTAGCAAGAGGCGTCTGCTTGTAATATTTCAAACCTTCATCTGCCCTTGACAGCCATGACATTCATCTATCTGACAAAAAAAATAAAAAAAATAAAGTGCCAGTCAATGAGTGAATACTCCTTTAAGTAAATCTGTTAGCAAAGCATAATGGGTGATGTGCTCACTGAGGCTATATTGGCAACTGCATCCTCAAAGGCCTTGTGACTCCTATAGGCAGTGGGTGACACAGGGCAGCCAGACTCAGTACGGACATTCGAACAATAAAGCTTTTGCTTTTAAGAACAATCTGTTTTCATCAGCCGTGAATTAATCTACAGAACAGTGGCACTGCGTAGGTTGCTCTTGGCTCTCTGAAGATGCATATAATGAGATAAACAATGGCTTGTTAAGTTTCAGATTTGTTTTGTAACCTCATGGAAAATTCTGTGTACTGCTTCTCAGCATTGGGAATTGTCCAGCTGTAAACGCATATCAGTAAAGTACAGAAGGCTCAAATTTAGGAAACGGAGCAGAGCCTAAATAAAATATTTACAAAGAACCATGAAGGCACTGAGACCTGTATTTCTCAGATATATAAGCAAGGATGCCTGTGCAGAACAGGAGAAGACAGAGGTGGAAGAAAGGACAATTATCATCCTTCTGATTTTTTTTCTGAGGTCTGTGCTGTGTGTAGACTACCACGTAATCTCTCAGGGTGCCTATACTTTCTCTGTGGACTGTAGCAGAGATCCATGGAAGCTATCACCACCAACAACTGGTTTTGATTTAATACTCTCTCTGCAATTAAGACATTTTATAAGCAGCTCTTTGTTTTGTAGGATCATCAGGTCAACTTGTAGCTTAGCTCATGAGACAAATACAGCAGCTTACTGAGCATGTTTTCGTCTTTCCATTCAGTCAGAAAAGCTTCATACTTCTGATAAGGGATCCTCCTACATGGAGCACTGACAGACAATCCAATTAAACAAAAAGGGGAAAGAAAGAACATAGGGTCAGATATTTTTATTATTACTATTTTATTTAGTGCTTTATGCACATAGAAGCTTGTAGCTACATGTTGGAGCAGGAAGGGTACGCAGATTTCCTTCTGTCAGGTGACTACAAACTGCTGGATGATGCAGTGGTATCCCCTCTTGGTCCATCTTTGATCTTGAATTTTGAAGGTTTTCTGCATGGTGGAACAGCTTCAGTCAGAGAGACATATGCTCTCTGCCCCCTCACACTCCACTCCATCTCTTGTAGCCAGCATCCTAGTAGCTGGGCCTCTCATCTCAGGGAGAGGTGAGCTCTGGGTTTGAGTACCTCCAGCAGGGCAGGAGGCTGGATGTAGTCCCTAAGATTCTTCACAAGTAATCCAGCTTTCACTGTAAAAAAGCATAACATATAATGTCAGGCAGTTGTGGAGAAATAAAAACAACTTCAAAATAAACTTAGAAAGTAAACTAAAAAAAATAATTTCAAAATTACAGTTTTTAGTATATGTACTTCAATTTTGTCTATTTTAGTCACTTTTTTTTTTTTTTTTTAATTATAATATCCTCAAACAGTGTCTCTGGAAAGCAGCCCCATTAATTCTCAAGAAGAAGAGTTACAAATGCTACATTTCCTGCTATTGACAGAGAAGTGGTTGTTTCTCAAGCTGCTTGGATATTACAGAATATTTCTCTGCTGAGCATTTCTGCTATTCAGAAACAGGAGATCTTGTAGTTTAGTGACCATGAAGGCAATTCTATCCAGCTTGAAGTTGTTCTTTGGAAATAAGCTGTGCCACTGTGCCGAGAAATTACTCAGATGTTTCCCTCTTATACCAGTACTTTGAAACTGGGCCTGAATAGTCCTGGGTCACAATATGGAGCTTCAAAGCCCTGCATCTTCATTTAAATATCACCACCTGTTTTACATAAGGAATATGTGGCTCTTGAAGAGGCAGTTGATTTCCTCCACAGATACCCGCTTCTGTCTTCCCTATTTGCTGAGCCACTCTTCAATCACTGCAGCTCAAAAACCAGTGACCAAAACCTCTGTGGCTCATGCCAGTATTTGGGTATCAAAATCTTTGCCTTTCAGGGGTGGAACAGGGGTATGCAGACCAACTGAGGTATGGCATTTTTCTCCTATGTCATCCCTATGTTATACCCAGGAGAAAGAGCACAGTCTTTGTCCCAGACAACTTGAAAAATGATTATTTACTCCTCTGAAATATGGCTCTACTTTTTTTACTGTTAAATTAGAAACTGAAGATGTGACACAAAATTTGCTCCATTCCTTGAAAAAGAACTAATGAAACAGATGTGGGTGGAAAAGGTCTTTGACCAGGAACCTCACCTGAGGAAGGCCAGTTGAGGACTCTGTTTCACACCATTCTTAAGAGGAAAGGACACTTCTTCTTTAGCTGAAAAAGTAATGACCACTCTCTGAAAATCATATATTTTATTTTCCCCGGGTAAGTCACAGACATTTTACAATGGCAATAAAGTTTTAATTTAAAGCATCAGGGATACAATCTTTCAAGAGTTAATGCTTGGTTTAGTCTCTGGCAGCTCTTTGGTCCAATTCTCTTGTCTTCACTTTTGATGGTCCATTAATGAAGAGATGAACTGCAGAAGAGAAACTTGATCCATTAAATCTATACCATTAGTTCTTTTGTCCTCTTTATCAATTGTATCCAGACCCAGGTAGTGGCTGGAATTTTCCAAAACCACCTACTGCTTGTACCATGTTTCTTTCCTGTTTGGGCAGTTGCTATTTTAGTCTGTCTAACTTTTGACTACAAGATGTCTTGCATGAGAGGAGACTTGATATGAATACAAATATTTCATTGACTCATTTTATTTCTAAAAAAAAAAAAAAAAAAAAAAAAAGCTATGACTTTGCATAACTCTTGATCTGGAACGTATTGTTTTGTTGCCTAAAGAAACATTAATCATAAATTCAAAAAAGACAGGAACAGAAATAACAAAGATGAAACTGGAACAAAAAATGCATAAAACATCGGAAAGATGTAAATAAATTTGCCAAACATGCCTGTTATATCCGAAGAATATCAATGATTTTATAGAAATAATTGCTTACATGCTAAAGCAAAATGTTTCTGATCATGACTGTTGTGTTCTGTTTTGATAGCACAAGATATTCCAGTGTCTGAAGCATCTGAAACATTGAAGTCATTTTCCTTTCAAAGTAAAAAGAAATATCAGATACAGAAATAGAACTAACAATAACAGCTTTTTTGATAATAAAAAAAAAAAAAAAAAAAAAAAAGGAAAAAGGGAAGAAAGAAAAAGAACAAGTTTGAGTAGCTTATTTTAAGGAAAGATAATGAAACCAAATTTTCTTTTATTCTGAAAAAAAAAATGCTATGAACATTTTTAGCATAAATAGATATTCATTTAAAGATCTCTTTACTTGACAAGCTATTTTCTTTGAAACATGAACCCAGAAGGTTCTCAACCATTTCAGTATCTGAGATCCTAAATGGCAATAACTTTTGCTCAGTGGTAATTTCTCTGTGATAGCAATTTTGCTATTTATAATACTTTGTGAGTTTCTAAATGCTTATCACCTTAGAATGAAAGTTATTTAACAATATTATGGACAGGCGAAAATTATTTTCCAGCTACAACAGGTGAGGCTAAAACAGACAGAGACGGCCGTGCCAAAGCTCTATTTTGGATGCTCAATTAGAATTCTTCTAAGCTAAGCACAGAAAAGACAGAAGCATCTGAAATTAATGGGCCTGTGTTAAAAGCTTGATTAAGGACACTCTGAGGAGAAAACTACAAAAACATAAATGAATTCACTTGGTGCAGCACTGTTGCCCATTTGAGGCTACGTCCCTTCTCTCACCACGGTGCACAGGGAGGGTCAGCCACAACTGGTGCTCATCCTTCTTCACCGCAGCTGTTACAAGGGACTGATCAAAATGTCTTCATCCATATAAAATCAGGCCACTTGAGGATTTTCCATCTCAACACATGGAGGTGTCACTTAAAGGTTGTAAATGGGGGACGTACTTCTTCTGCCCTTCTGGGACAGAAGGTGTAGGGCTGGGAGAAGCAGGACAGCACATCTTGGAGGCTTGTGGTATCCGGCCACAGTGGCATCCCCCTATGCAAAAGCCACTATGGATGTGTGCAGGCCAAGAAAGGGAAGGGATGGGAGAACAGTGCCTGGCTACTCTTCTATGTTTAAACAGGGGCAGGAGCTTCAGCACCCTGTGGTCCTGTCAGCCTGAGAGGAGGGGCTTGTCACTTAAATCTAGGGGGTTTGGCACTGTTACCCAGCATGGAGTTAGAAAATGCACACTAGACAAAATATGTTTCCAGTGTTAAGGAAAAGAAAGAGAAAAGGATTACAAGAGCAGTGGAAATACTATACAAAGGATTTATCTATTCTCTACCTGTCTCGCTTGTAGAGGATTTGGATGGATTTTAGCTACAGGGAGTCAACTATTCTGACTGTGTATACAGTAACGACTGCACAAATAAGCATGGTCTCCATTCAGATAATACAATCAACCTCTTATTTCCTTATATTACTCAGCAGCACCAGAGGCGCATGTTGTCTCAGTTTGCTGCGCTGCCTACCTGTTTCTATGCTTCATCCAACACTCTTCCTCTGTAGGAAATTGAGCCCACAGTCGTCTTCGGCATATGGATTTTCTCCTTCTTAGGGGCTGCTAACATCTCATCAGTCAAGGCAGGATGCCAACAAAAAAGCAATATATTTTTTTCTGAAGCCAAGGGGAAAAAAAAAGACCAGCAGCAGTGAAACTTAAATTATGCATTTTACTCAGTTTATTAACTGCTAAATTTCATTGTAAAGAAGCTTCTAGAGTGTATCACTGTTTCTCTGTCTTTTCTTTCCACTCTACAGAGACAGGAGGAACCTGCATCCTATCTAGTATGGTACCAACCAGTAAAAAACACAGAGAGTACATTTAACAGAAAGGAGAAAAGAAAGCATAAAATAACATATAATTATTTTCTTTGTCTCTCAGAATACATACAAACACACACACAAACATATACACAGAGTTTTCAATGCTGTTTTACTAAAACAAATCTTCAGACCCCCAGCAAGAAACAAACAGTCACTTATTAGTAAGGATCCCAATGGATATTGCAGTCTGACTACTTGTGCTTTTGAGATGTAAATATCAAAATCGTTTTTGAAGAAGTAAAATGTAAAAGCAGTTAAAGTTCAGGGTTCCATTTTTTCCTCTTCTTTTGATAAATGCATTTACATTTTAATTTTCAGTGTTTTCAATTTTCATCACTGAAAGGCTGTATTTCTGGATAAAAAGCACAATAATAAAATGTTCTCCAGTCCATAATTTTCTTGTAATTCACAGAAATGATCTGAGGGCATATAGCTCATGACAATATGTATTATAGTGTTCAGAGCAGAGAACTCAATTGTTAGGGCTGCAATTTCAAACATATGTATATTAATGAACTGGCTTTGGCTTCATTAGAAATTCCTATAGAGTTTTTTTTGCTGACATAGAATCATCTCTGCTATAATCTTACAAATCTGCAAAGATTGTCAGAACTGTGCATGTTATTTCATTTATTCGATCAATATATGTGTGTCAATGCCAATTACCCTGCAGAAATCCATATAATAGTCGTATTTTTTTAGGCCCATATGGCATCATAGATTATGAAAGGAACAGAACAATGCAACATGCCACATCTTATATTATGTGGCAAAGCAGTGTGGCTTTCTTTATATGAAGAACATGCTATAAATCCTTTTCTGCTTTTGTTGAAATCAGTTCCCTTCCTGTGCTTGAAATGATAAAGCAGAATTGTCTAATGTTAAAAAAAAAATAAAAAATCCAAACACTGGAAACATTATTGGTCTTTACCCATAGCATGGGATAGATTTTACCTGTACACTTTAATCACTCTGGCTACTAGAAGGAAAATGAAGAAAAAATTATTGCAACTTGCCAAACTGACAAGAACGTCTACAGCTAACAACTGTTCAATGCGGTACCCATTATAAAACGTAAGATTGGTGTGCTGGGCTATAAAAACATAGAGACTCTATTCTCAAAAATAAACCAAAACAAAAAAACCTGCTACATCAAGAAATAAGATTTGTTGAGAAACCAGAGCATAAGGCAAACGTGTAGGAGGTCAACAAAAGCCTGGTAGATAAAGCGCAGAAGTCTGAAAAACAGCATAGAATGGAGAATGCATTCAGCACACCACTGTAGAACAGAGACAGTCTGCAAGTAATAACCAGCTTCCTTGGGGGAGCCTCTGATTTCATCTCAGCAAGAGAGTGTGCCACCATCAGAAGTGCCCCTCTGCCTTCTAAGGAAACCCAGGGAGCTGTTTGAAGGCTTGTTCTTTGGGGAAATTGCATTCTTCCTTACTGCAGTTACTGCAATGATTTTTTTTTTTTCCTGCTTGCAGCTGGCACCTTGCTCTGCTCACATTCACTTCTCTTTCCCTCGCTAACACTTCATTTTCTCACTGCCTAGCTTTGCAGAGGCTCCCACCAGCACCTTTTGCACACAATTCTTTTATGTCTTCTGATCAGGTTTCATTCTTCAGGTTAGGCCACCCTTCTCCCCTCCACGTGGCTATCAGGTTCTTTTATCCTGTTTCAACACAGAGCGATGGGACTATGATGGAAACAGTTCCAACCCTCTGCTCTCCCTCCTTCAACTCTTGTGCTGTTGGAGCTCTGGTGCCTGTTGGTCTTCTCCTCTGCCTCCACCACACCCCACCTGGGGAACAGAGAGCCTCTTCTACAGTAAGAGAATAAAAAGCCTGGCCTTTACAAAACAGTGACTGGAGATTGGCTGCTTTGGAGAAACATGTCTAAGCATAAAGAGGGAAGACCTGTTTAAGCTAAAAGCTAGAGGAGGCACTAGCGTCACTGCTGTAAACGATGCATGAACCACATCATACTGGAAACAAACAAACAAGGTTGGTCTAGGAGTCTAACTTGTTTTAGGAAAAAAGTCAAGAATAAGATCATGAACCACGATGCTTGCTTGAATCTGGTGTGTCCTCAGTCCTGGTGCAACTGATACAATTTTAAATGTGAATGTTGTATAAAGGGTAAAGTACATTAAAAATAGGAAGGAAGCATATTGGCTTCTACAGTGATTGATCCTCATTATATTTGCATAAGTATACAAATTATCCTAAATTTAATATGTGTGTATTTATTGACAGATTGATGTTGTCAATACCTTTATTCTGAGATACTGCCTACTGAAGCAGTGCTGAAATCTGAGTATTTTACTGAAATTAAAAGCATTGCACTTGCTTCCTCACAGGCTCATGTCCTTCACATTTCTGGAAACTTAGTCAAGATTGTTGTGTTCATTCATCCTAAATTTATTTGACCTTAATCCATGCTTGATGATGCACTGAGAAAGCTGGAAGGGGCACAACAGACATAATAAGAGATGTGCCTCACAGCAGGGAGCAGTTTATTCTAATGATTATTTATAAACCCCTTCAGTTCCCCAAGATGTTCTTTAGTGGTTGATTATATTATTTTTCAGCATTTTAGAAGCTGTTCCTAATAATATGGCAGATTTTTCTAGCTGTTACAATTGTTTAAGCTTCTGATTAATTTTGTACAAGTTATAATGCTAAGAGGAGATACTTGCTCTGAGTCACAACCCATGTAACTAAGAACAGGGAACTTCACTGCTCAACACCTACCCCTGGCAAAAGCAGGCAGACCAGTTGAGAGTCTCTCCAAGATAAAGCTCCCTTTGATTTCTCCAGATGTTTTTTTTCCCTAAGTTAAGGCTGCAGGACTTGGCTGTGAGTTTGCAAGTGCCAAGGAGCTGAACTGGGTTTTACTACTCCATTACTCATGTGTCTCTATTTTTCCCCAAACTCTTTATATAGCTGCCACAGCTACTCTGCACCTTGCAAGAGATGGATGAGCCAAGAAACACCTCTTTAGCAATACCCGTAGCACTCACCAAGTGCCAAGTCATCTATTTTACAGAGGATACAAGCAGTAGCTCTGTGTGCTAGACTGCGGGCCAACCGTCCTGTAAATAAATTCTGGTCCTTCTGAGCTGACCCTCTGCACACATTTAAACACTTCATTCTGCAGGAGCTGGGGCTGCACCGTGCTGCACAGCACCTGCAAGGAGGGCTCTGCAGCCACCGGCAGCCCAGCAGGAGCAGTGGGAAGTTTCTCCTGTGGAAAGACAACTCACTAGCAGAAACCTCCCTGACGCAGACCAAAAATATAGCTTGGAAAAAAAAAAAATCTGTCTGAGGAGAGGGAGATCACTGAATCTTTTCAAATTTACATTTTTTGATCTTCTAGCACCTACTTTCCCAAGGGGCTGGATCCTGGGGGCTTTTACACTAAAGTATAGTGTGTGTATATATATATGCACGCAAACAAGTATATATAGTCGTTTCAGCAGTGGCCATGCAGTGACTTTCAGCCAAGATCAGGTTTTCCCCCACCTGGGTAAAGCTCTGCCACAGAAAGCTGCAGGAATGGATTTATACCACAAAGCATAGCCCCACTCCCACTGCAGGCAACTGCAAAAGTACCTGGCTTGAGTAGGATGGCCATGTGTGGGAGGAATTAAGCTCACTGCAGCAGTGAAGTATCCCCCCCTCCTTCTCACTGAAGTGCAGGTGCAGAAGTTTCTCACTCAACCCCCCACACACCTCTGCTGGGCACCGAGCTTCGCATGCCTACCCTCCCCTACAATACCATGCCCTGGCTTATCCCAGGTACAAAGTGGAGAAAAAATACTTAGAGTGGGCTTTGGTTTCCTTAGTCTGTAGCTTCTGGATTGGGTGAGCTTTTCTGCTTGCAGTTGAGCTGACTTTCACAGCAAATAGCATAGATTAAGCTCTGTGCTCTGAGCAGGGATTTCTCATTTCATACATCATTTATAACTTTCTGCAGTGATTCCATAAAGTCAGTATCTCTCCATAACACAAAGATGAGAAGGATGGAAAATATAGCTGAAAAAGTGACAAACCTGCAAATTGCATTTATGTAGAGTTCCAGTGCCACAAAGCTTCTACAGCAATTTTATGGAAACCTAGCAAATTCAGTATAAATAAATTTGCAGTTTAGGAAAGTTATGCATTTATGGATTTCAGCACAGTGCCATATTACAGCTTAGCAAAGATGCTAAACGTCTCTCACACAAAATGGAAATTAAATCTGCTCTTCTATTTTGTCAGATCAGGTCTTTGCCTACAGTACGCTGGGCACAGATTTCACCACTTTTCCCTCACAGAAGTTGCAGTAGCAGTGAAAAATCACACAAACAAAACCCACTTTTGCAAAGGTTGCAAACACTAAGTACATCAGATTGCTCTATAACTGGCAAGAGATGTCTTTTTTCATTTTCTGTTTCTCTGTGATACTCCATCAATCACTGGTTACAAGAAAGCATACCGAGCTTACTATGGAAGAACCTCAGCTCATTTTGATGACATCCTGATTCCAGTGAAGCAAAAAAAAATAAATAAAAATAAATCCCACAGTTTTTATCAGAGCCACAAACTACTCCTTTGCACTGAGCTCTTGTTTTCATAGTCAGAACTAGCTGCCAAAACGCTGGTCCTGATCATGCTTTCATAGCTGGATAATCAGGCTTTGCTATGATCTGAACTAACAAAGTCAGAGTGGTGCAAATGAGAAGAGAACTGGGGCAATCTGCTGTGAATTTCCAGACACCAAATAGGAACTGAAGAAGTGAGAGATTTTCTTTCCAGCCTTCAATTTCTAATGGGCAAATATTTACAAAGAAGTATCCTATCATGCCTGTCACACATAATAATACCCACAAATATGGGCACATTTAACTGTATTTTAAGTCAATCAGAAATAACACCAGTAGTATGCACATGCTCACAAATACACATATGAAAACATAAAATTGAATTCAGGTTGAAATGCTTTTCATTTCAGCACAGTGTATTGCCATCAGATAAAGAAAAAATATATATTATTCTCTGTCTAGCTCTTCCAAAGGAAATAATACCAAAGGTTTAAGAACACACATTGGCTTCCTTCCTGATAGTATTTAAAATGTTCTTTTCCAATGTAAGTGCAAAACCAAACATGTAGGTTGAAAATCAAGCACACCAGTCACGCACATTCAAAACTGACGTGAAAAACCTGGACCTGCTGAAGCCAGTGGCACAACTCCCATTGACTGCAGTGGGGCCAAGATTCCACCCAGTGCTCCAATGAGAACATTAAATTGGCCCCATCGTGTATCTCACTTGATGGACTACAGCAACGTACATGATTTATTAAGATCTATATTCAACAAGGAAATCAATTGAATTCTGGAAAGTATTTATATGAGTGTATCTGTAACAATTGGACCTCTAAGTTAAGGTAGTATTCAAAATCTTGTTTTTGGTGCTGTCTGACCTTTTGCTTTCCAAAGAAGTACTGCAGCAAGGGAATTTTAAACTCCATTTCCCACTTTATCTACACTAGAACAGTACAAGTATTACCTAATGTAGGAGCTTTTTCAAAGGCTCCTTAAAATAAACAAGTAAATAAGCCTTCAAATCTGAAGGTATTACAGCACAAAATGTACAGATACGTGAGTAAATGATTCTGTTCTTATTTTTCTCAAACCAATTCCCTGTTTATTTTTAACCCAATTACAAGTGTACTGGCTGCCAGTAAAATTTGGATCCAGATTTTTCTGCTAACTAAATGAAATTGTTTGAATAGTAAAATCAGAATTTCTAACATCTCAATCATGTTGCTTTCTGACTTTTTTAATAACAAAAGTAATTGGGTACATTAAAACTGCAATTTTTTATAGTCTAAGGCAAACATTGTAATAAAATGCCTGTTTCTTTAGGGAAAATTCCAGTATAGGAGAATGAAAACAATAGGATTCTATTGAAATTATTTCCAAAACCTACATCAGTTAACAGCTTAATCTACTTTCTATACATTTTTTGGCATTTTAAGTAATTTCATAGAAGAACTGGAGTTCTGTATTCCATTACGTACTTGCTACACCTCTAATAAGGTTATAACTTTCTTGTCACTTCAAAGAGTTGTGGCCAATGCAGACAAAACAGATTTTTTAATTTGCTTTCCTATGTCAAAAAGCTGTAGCATTTTACTTATTGTGCTTTGCCCCATACCTTCAGTCACCCTCAAGTGTCTCACTAAGTGGGAGACAGCTGTTGTGCCCCATTGGGGTGGCCTCATTCTCCTGCAACCCTGCAAGGGCAGTGTATGACTGGCAAAGGATGGGCAGAAGATACTGGCACCCTTTGTATTATCAATGGTGGGAGAAAACAGCCAAACCACAACACAAATCTTCAGATATCCCCTTGGGTGTCCTACTGAGGTCGCAATCCATGACTGTGCATCACCAGGGGGTGCAGGAGACCACCAGTGGCCATGAGGAGCTGGGATCAGGGCATGGGCCACCTGCACTTCTGAAGGCTTCTCTTCCCTAGAAGGGTGCATGGAAACCCTCCTAGCATGGGGTAAGGCTGCTCCAAGGTGGCTCCAGGCATGTACCATGCTCATGTCTGGGGGTGATGATTCAGGGTGCACCCAGGAGCTCGTACAGGAGGGGACCAGCCATGAACAGCAATGCATGGTGCATGAAGAGCCACAGTGGTGCACCACAACTCTCCGGAAGGCAGGACCTCCTTTCTGCCCCCTAAAGTGGCTGTCAGGCAGAGACAGAGTGTGTGGAAAGGATGGACAAAGCAACCACTGAGAAGGGTTTCAACTTCTGAGAGAAAATACTTCTCACTCCCACCCACCCCCAGAACAGAATATTTCCAGGCAAATTGCTGCAGTTAGGGAATAAACTCTGACCACTGCAGGCAACTGTCAGAAATTCTAAGTAATGAGATTTGGTTATAGGCATTTCTTAATGTAGAACAGCAGTAGCAATGAATATGCTGGGACAATGCGGAGTTTTTTATTCTCTTTCTATGGAAGAAAATAAATGGGGAACTTCATATATTCACCGTCTCCAAAGCCAAGAAAAAATAATCATAACCACCCAGCATAACCCCTTGCACAAGCAAGTTGTATAACTTCTTCTGAGTGCTTGATTAAATATTCTTCTAAAAGATGTGCTTTACTTTTTGCCATAAACACATCAAGAGATGCTGAATTTACCACATTCCTTGATAAATTATTCCTTTTCTCCCTGCTAAGAAACTGCATCTTCTTTCAGGATTCATTTTATCTAACTTCAATTTGCAGCCATCTTGTTATGCCTTTCTCAGCAAGATTGAAAAATCCCCAGCAAGACTCTTGCTGAAGAGCCAAGCTGCGGTTTTGTTATGCATTAAGCACCCCTACTCCAAGCCATCGCTCAACTTTCCCTTTGATAAGGAGTTCAATCTGTTCACAGCTCCTCACATCATGGCGCTTCACATTCGTGCCACAGCATCTTCTCTGCTGCCTCTCTTCACTGCCTAGCCCTTTCTGTCCTGCCCTTTAAATAATATTCCTGTTTTGCCTAGTGTGTGCTCTCTCGTTTGTGCTGCCGTCCTCCCAAACACCCCATCAGTATAATTTCTCAAGCAAAACTCACATGAAAACTCAGCTGTTAGCTGCTGAAATATGACCTTCTTCTGTGTCTTCCCTGCCTTCAGAAATGGCATTAAAGCAATAAACTTTTATAGCAATTTCAGTACTGAGGCCTATTTTAAAAAGCATCAACTTGTTTTAAATCTCACTGATGACTACGCCGTGCACTGGATCACCCCTTGAGGTACCACGGGAAATGCAGACCATTGCTATAATCACTTATATTCCTATTCCCTTCCCCTCCTTTTTCTGTTACTTTTCCCAACCGTGGCAACTTCCCACCAGTAAAGGGAAAGTTTTATCCATGGGGTCAACAAGTACTGCCCTCCCTTCCTCACCCACTTCCTCCCACCTTCATCCGCCTCACCTGGCAACAAATATTTAATGTGATACCTCACTCTGTAATATTTTTTCACCTGTGATTTTTTTTTTTCCACAGTGGAAAGAAAATAAAGTTTATTAGTTGGATCCGGTGGGTTTTTCTCAACATTACAGCCAATATTTTACTGACTAAAGGAAATTTATAAACAGCCAATTTCTAAATGAAGCAGATGGCTTATTAAAAATGAGCAGTCATTTCCTTGGCACACAACAACAGTTTTAACTTTTTGTATTATAATATTACTGGCTTTGTGTATGTTATGAGTGTAAAGAGTGACAGTTATCATAGACCTACCATGCTAAGCAAGGAAGAGAAAATATCAGTTTTGTCGTTCTGTTACAAAATGCAAAGATCCTATTACCTTCACTTATATGCATGTTACAGAACTAAGGAAAAGTTCAAGCTAGTATTGAATTCACAATGAAAAGTGGTTTCAATTACTTCCATATATTTGCAAAACTGGCTCAGACCTTCTGGGCAGGAAAACCACACCTCTGGACTTCTGAAGTGTCCACTGCAGCCCCAGTGCTCCTTCTTCAGCTAACTCAGGGTGAGAACCCTCACCCAGGATGTGAGAAACCTGACTTAGCCCGAGACACAGAGACTTTTTTTATGACTATAATTATGGCTTAGCAAGTGAACAAAAACCTCAGTAATTCTGACAGCCAAAACGTACAGCCTAAACATGCAATCATGAATGAGACAGTCTTAACTTCATAATTGCAAAAATGAATAAAGACACATTTTCTTTTGTGAGGAACAAAAATCTGGAGGAATTTCTTTCACTTTTCATCAAAATGTTCCAAGAAAAGCATTTTTTCCTCTCCTAGCAAATGTATACATGCATATATACATATATACAGTTTAGAATGCTGTAGGTATGACATCAGAATACAGATTTCATTTCTAAAAGGCTGGGAGATTTGGTTTCTCTCCATTTATCACAACATCTTATCAGAATAATGGAAATGACACTCTAGTCTGCGTCAAAACTTCGCATGGCCAATATTTCCAATGAGATTAAAACAAATTAGAAAACAAGCTTGCCTATTACTCATCCAAAGACTGTGGCTGTTTGTTTGAACCAAACTCCTGAGCTCAATCCTGAAACTTTTGAGATTTTCTTTTCTTCATCAGTGCACAGTATGAAACAAGCAGCTTTGAATACATTTGTTTTAAACTGTCACATAGAGAATATTAATACATCTATATCTAGATTAAAGGTATGATAATTCATCATCTGTAATCACTATTTGGATCTTCACAATTACAGAACAAGCAAGCATTAGCCTCTAGAAGTACATTTGGCAACAAGGTAATCATTGCAAAAACTACATGCACGCCAGCAAGCCAGCAGTGTTTTATGGCCAAGTATTTCCATGTTTGTTGATTATCTAACATTTAAAGCTTCCAGAGACTTTAATCAGCAACTTGCCAAGGCAGAGGAAAGAAGTATCACCTTAGTCACAAATCTATTTCCATAACGGATAGCATACCCAATCTTCTCAGGTCATCCTACACCATACTTTTCTAGAACTACATTGCTGACACTATCATAAGATATTGGTATATTTAAGCTAAATCTGAGGATTTCAAAAGATTTGCAGAGAAAGAAACCCCAGGACTTTCTACAACTGGGTCTCTGCCTTGACACTATGAATAATGAATTTGCAGTAATTTCATTTAGAGAGAAGCAGAGAAAAAGGTCACTTCAAACATGGGAAATTAGGCAACGTGATTCTATGAGAAATTGTGTTGAAAGGATTTGTTTCTTCAAAAATAAAATAAGAGCAGCCAAAAATATTAATCTTGTTCCACAGATGTTTGATAAAGCAGAAGACATGAAAGGAGCAGCCGGCCTGTAATAGATACACTGCCACATCCAGCCCGTGATTCAGCTAGACAAAGACAACACATACACTTAGACTTCACTTTTCTTCAGCTGTTGCCTCCCTTCCGCAGGACGTTTCGGGTTGGTAAACACTGCAGCTCTCCAGTGCCACACCAAAGGAAACAGCGTGGGCTCCCACTGCTGTAGGATTGTGCCAAAAATAGCTGAAGACACTGGGGCATTAAATTGCCATGTTTTCCAGCAGAACAGCATGGAGCAACAGAGTACCAGGAGCTCCTGACACATCACTCATACCAGGATTTTATTTTTGGAGTGCCTTTAGCCAGCAGGACAGCACCTAAGGGCATTTCTAACATCCACATTTTCCCAGATCATCCTCTTTAACCAACAGTATTTTTAGAGGCCGATTTGTGCCTGCACTTCCTTTAGTAGCTAGCCTCTCCTGTGATAAAACATCATATTTTCTGTTTGCTAGCTACTCTCCACTCTAAATGTTGTGTATTGAACATGCTGGAAAATATTTATCCACAGTAACAGCTATTGTCTTAAAATATTACCAATGTAGCAAGCACCTAATTGCTGTACTTGGTCTAAAAGCAGAAATAATATCCCGTCTGAGCTGAATTAGATGGCAAACAGTGACAAAACCAAGAGGGTCGGTGTGTGTGACAGTGCACTTGATTTATTGCCTCAGATTGTACTCAGTAAAAGGCAGTGTCAGTATTCATTTTCAGGTGACAAAACGTATAAAGAGGTTATTATAAGGACTCCAACAAGCTTCTACATGCCTGATCTGTGAGAAGATAGCACTGTGAGGTGTCACACAGGAGCAGGGCAGACACACAGGAGATGGAGAATAACTGCCCACTGAGGAGCTTCCCAGCATGCAGCTGAGAGCTGCATCCCCCGAGAGCTGTGTACACTCAAAACACAGACTTTCAAAGCTATTATCTAGTCCTGAGGCATTTCAACTGCTGAGAATGAAGTTCCCAAGGCACGCAATATTTTGCTTCTAGGCAAAAAATAAATAAAATAAAATAAAATAAAATAAAAAAAACATGTTCAGAAATGAAGAGCTCAGCACTGAGTGGATGCCTGATTCCCATCAGGACCACCACGTTGTGCTCCCTTGTCTCCCCCTGTGAAGCCTGACAAGGTCATGCACACCCCAAGCAGAGCACAATGTGTACCGATCGGATCATTCACGCGGGCTGTCAAGGAAAGCACGCTCAGATCCCTGCCACTTACAGCAGCCATTGCTCAGAGCAGGACCCCCAGCAGCCCACTCCAGGATCCTCAGAGGTGATCCACAAGCAATAAAAGTCAACAGCAAAATCTCAGCAGAGTCACAGAGCTTCACATTTGTCTCTTTTATTCTCTCGGTGGGCCACTAAAAAGACACAGTTAGTCAGTGAGGTTGGATTTCTCCTTGCCTAATTCCAGATGCCTGAAGGTTAAGCACCTGTTCAAGAGGATGCTGTCAACACAAGGAGAGAGATGATTCCAGGGGACGACTTATCCCATGCAGGCAGCGTCAGACAACTCATCGTCTCCTTCTCTGAGTGATTTGGGGTATGTCTGTACTGCAGAACAGCCTCTGGGAAGTGCTGAGGCACCTGGGGCTCTCTCCTAGCCCATGGGCTCAGGTTGTCCTGCAGAAGCAGCCAGAGCACACAGAGGGACAGCAAAAAAGCTTCACCTGAAGATGTACTTGGGCTGCAGCTAGGGGAGACATCTGAGGATTGGGACTGCAGAGTGTATTGCAGTTTATATATCGTAACATAAACACAGACTGGATTAATAGCCTGCATGAGGACCCTTTCAGACAGATAATTAGGGGACATGAATCCAGAATTCAATGATACATAACTTCATGATACTTTTAATGGCAATTATGAAACAATGCCCCCAAATAGCACCTGAATAAACCTTGAGCAAATCTGTCCTCATCTTTCAGACTGAACTCATGCTAATGGCAAATACATGTTTGATTATGATGACATGTATGATTACTTTGTCTTTTAATTTAGTATACTACAGTAGCTTCTACAAAAATACAGCACTTAAAATAGCTATATTACAATGTTAAAAATAGAGATGTACAGGAATGTGTGAAATGTGTGAAAGAGAGTTATTTACTACTGTAAATATTTCCCAACTTCCAAATTGCTCCTCAAATTTCAGTATATTTTTGTTACAACATATTTATCTTTTTTAATTCAAGTTCCTAATTCATTTTCATTCAAATTTTACTTCATGGGAACTTAACATAATTAAGAAGAAAGCTCATCATAGTTGTCTCTCTCTTTTTTTTTTTTTTTTTTTTTTTTAACTAGATTTGGCCAAATTAGAGATGAAAAGAAGCAAAGAAGCTTCCTTACCATTCTGTTTTACCCCCTTTCCTAAAACTTTGGTCTTAAATGTCATTACTTTTCAGAACAGTTATATGAACCTATGTCAGAACTAGGAGCAAGCAAATGCTGCTTTCAGATTCATAGCATGAATTTAATATTACAGTGTTGTTACCTTTGTTAGTGCTTTGTTGCCAGGATTAAGTCTTTAACACTATGCTAACCTAACATTTTGAGAATTCTTCACAAAATGAATGGTATTTTGCATGTTATAGACTTCACTGAGTATCACAAAGAGGTCTTGCTGTTTCTGCACTTGTCTCAAGTTTCTTGTTTATGAGGTTAAACATGGAGCTATCTGCATTATATAAGGTAGGTTAGAGAGGAGATGTGCACCATCAAAAGGTGTATGTTCACTTGTAAATACTTGCTAAAGAAAAAAATTCAAAATGTACTAGAATAGCTACTCTATTGTAAAAAGGGAATTTAACTAATATGTTTTGCTTTATAAAAATATAAGATAAACTTAATAGATGTCTAACATACAACAAACGATGAAATATGGGCTGAAAACCAACTAATTTAAGCAAATACAAAATATTCTCCCAGAGCTCTCTTCTGTAATGCCAGTTTAGCTAACCAATTTATCTTAGTAAAGAGTGTTGGGACCTTCATGGCCTCTTAGAGAACAGAAGTATTGTTCAGCTCCCTCATCCAGCCCATTTACCAGGTACAGCCCTGTCACTGAGCTCCTGGTCTCAGATAACCTCCATGTCCATACCACTGAAACGCTGTCCTAACAGTCTTTTACCTAACCCTTGCCTGATATGAAACTCCTACAGGAGTGAGCCAAGAGAAATAGTGAGTTTCAAGATTCTTCTGTTAGTACCAAAGTTTGCCTTTTGAGAAAAGTTGGGCAGCAGTGGGAGACTCTTCCCCTTATCTCTGCCTATCTCTTGCTTATTTGGAGGCTGGATGACTCCTTGGTGAGCCTCTTCTCCAGGTTAGGTCCATTTCAGAGCTGTCAGTCTGGTGGCACCTTTGGACTCTATGGTCTCCTCCTCCCCAGAGATGCCTGCTCCCCAGTAAACAGGAGCGCCTTGGCAGAAAAATGATAGTTTGACAAAGTGTCTGGTCAGTTCTGTCAGTAGTGGTGGTGGTGGCTAATCCAGAACAAGCGCAAATTTCTGGTAATTGGATTGACTCTACAGAAAGGTAACACTCTGGCTTTGCTGCTTATATCCACCATCTTCACTGCATTGAACTTTATGCACAAGTGCTACACACACCTGGATTACAGTATTGCTGTCCTCAGCACATCAAGAGATATAAAAATCTCTCTCATTTTCCATAATCACTGTGTGTGTGCTGCATTCACCCAGGAGAAAAGCAGAAGCCCAACTGCTATGGAGCTGGGCCCCTTAGAAAATGTTGCCTACAGAACAATCCAAGTAGGAAGGCAATTGGTTCTAGCATGTAGGGAAACAAGCAATGCTGCATATGTTGCCTTTATAGCTTGAAGAGGACGTTTCCTTTTTGGGGAATGTAACCAGTACGAAGCCATGCAGGCCTGCCCCTGGGCTGGACCCACTATCATTTAATCTCTTTGAACCTTTGTCTGCCAGATGTTGTATGAAAAAAATAGGGTTGTACCATCTACCTACAGCATGTACCGTCTTGGGTTCACTGGAGCGGTGCTGATTTACTGTGTCTGGCCAGTGAATGGTACACGGAGCCAGGCAAGCTTTTGCAGCCACGCAAGAAGCGGGACGGGCAGGAACCCGGTGAGGCAGATCACTCTCAACAATAGCCTCTAATGCAGAATGAAGTGGCAGAAACAGTACATTATGGATATTATCGTCATTATCTCTTGCTACCTCTAATAGGTTTTTATATCATTTTGCGCATTTTTATGGCTTGCTGGCTCAGAATAGACATTCTTCGTAATTCACTGGAAGAAATGCTTGGTTTCAGCTCCCCTTGTTCTAACTGTCCACTGAATGGATGAAACAGGGCTGTGACCGCTGGGGTAGAACAACACTTTCTCGCTTGGTTCACACTAAGACATTTCTAAAGCATATTTTTTATATACAAAGGTATAAAGGAAGCTTCTTTTTACATTTCTTTTGGGCTACTTTTTTTTTTTTTAATTTCTTTATACTGATTAAAAAAATGCAGCAAGGCATAAACTGGGCAAAGCCTGCTCCTCATGAAGCTGCAAGGAGAGATTCAGCAGTGAAAAATCTCAAAAGACTGTGTAAAATGGTTACACAACCCCCTGAACCAATACCTGTAGGGGTTTCCCAGAAGAGAGTTGATAGTATGCCTCTTACAAACTGCCTCAGGAAGTGGAACAGAATGGTACCTCATTACAGAAATATTATAAATTGTTCCAGCATTTTTTTATCATGTGAAAGTGAATCCTCTTCTATGCAAAGGCTCATAACAGGTTAGCAATCTGCATTATGATAGAAACCCCCCTGTAAACAGAAAATAATATAGCTGTCAGCGAAATCACCACTGCACTGGGGGGTGTGCCAAGAGCTGCACAGAGGCAGCTCCAAGGAGCAGGTAATGTGTGCTGCTTTCTAACATTTCCCTCAGTAGTTTATTGTCCTTCTTATGTATTTGCTGATACAAGCAATGTTCTGTGTTCCTGTGTGCTCTGCCGGGACACACACCCTGAGAAGGGTGCACAGGAAAGCAGGAGGGTTCCTCTCTGGGGATGCAGAAGGCCAAAGGGACCGTATCCTGGGCTGCACCAAAAGCTGTGTGGCCAGCAGGTCAAGGGAGGTGATTCTACCACTCTGCTCTGCTCCAGAGAGACCCCACCTGAGTGCCCACCTGAGTGTTTTATGCCATCTATTACTCACATTGTCCCTTGCTAACTAATGTAGTCCTGCTTCCAGCTGGGCTGAGCTGGGATTGCTCCAGCTTTTCCTGGTGAGGTCCAAGCAGAAGTGTCCTGGGTGATATGATAGGTGGCAGTCACACACCATTTGATCTCTCACTCCATCCCCTGAAGGACTGTATACGTGGACATGTGTATGTGTTCAGTGTTCAGCTTTGGTAGGAGTTTATACATCATCTCTAAATGTTATTATGCCACTTAGACAAGTACAAAGACTTGTACTCGAAGAGGAAGATAGTAGGCTTGGGATTATCCTCATTTCCTGTGGGTGTTCAGTCTAATCTTAGACAGGCTGTCAAGAAATCTCTATTTCCAACACAGTCAAATGTAACCTTTATCTGTAGGAAGTTCTGTTATGCCAGAGACACAGAATCCTTGAGCACAGCCTTTATCACGAAGCCTTAGCTAACACCATGTACAGGACGAATCCCAGCCATCAGAAGCCTGGAGGTCCAAAGCCTTGAATTTTATTTGGATTTCTACAGATTGGTTTGTGGAAGAGAAAAGCTATAGGTCATGCGGGTTCATGTTGCTGTGGCAGAATGCTGTTTTCTGTGCTTGCTGGGGCATCCAGAGTGCCAAGCCTTCCCACGCAGGTTTACATGTGTCACTGCCTGCATGAAAGCTGATTCACAGGGAACGGGTTTTGAGGCTGAGGCAGTGTTCTCGGGATAACTGAAGATGGTAGAAAGCATTATATACTGCTTTGCTGCTATGCAAGAGCTTGTTTGAAGTATCTATTGTCTGTTGTCTAACCAGCCTCAATGGCTGGAAATGTAAGTTAAATAAGGCAGAAAAGAGAATTGATCCTTCAGGGACTATACAAGAGTGCCATGGGGAACACTGGCAGCTCCTTGATATACTCCTCAGGGCTTATGCTGTTAAATACTGCACACAATACAGGCTCACACTTTGCTGCTTTTTAAGGAGGACCAAAAGGTACACAGTTTGTTATCCCTCTTTGGCAATTGGTGTCACTATAATGCTTCCTACCCATTTCTCAGAGACAACATCCTGCTACACGGTGCTGCATTTATTCTGGACTGACTGTACATAAGTGAAACCATCAGCACCAAACAAGTAACAGATATATCAGTCAAATGCTGTTTTCTTCTCCAAGTTCTAGAAATTTGGTGGACATATACCTATATGATTATTTCTTTGGGATCTTTTATTTATTTTGAGAACTGTAAGCTTATGTGAGAGTTTGTTTTTCAGATCCATATTTGACTGCTTTGTTTTTTGTGGTGTTTTTTTGTTTGTTTGTTTGTTTTCTATACATATTCATGTTTTGCAAAAAGAGATAGTGAAGAACCTCATTTTTTTTCTTTCAAGTTCCCCCTACCAGAGTGGATGCTGAAAGTTTGATTTCATCTGTTGAGACTGCTATTAACAATACATCAAGGCCACACACCACTGGTAGTTTGCTCATGAATACCACAAAAAGAGTAGAAGCACATTTTTAGACTGGTGGTTTCTCATACCACTGATTTTCTCTTCTAAAACTGAGACTAAATTCTGATGACAGGGATGTACATATGTAATTGCTAGACAACAGCTCACACGTACAAAGCAATGGATCTGTGCCCATAGATTTCTTCCAAATGCCAGTAAATGCACCAGCTTATGTGTATCTTTCTTAGACTTAGTGCTATAGTATTTTTCAGAAGTGAAAATACCCGTGAATGCTGTTCATAAATCAACCAGCTATAATTTTCAGCCTCAGTAGTGGTACAGAGTGATAGATACAATACGTTGCCAATCCAATTTCTTGATCACAGTTGACTGTCTTGGACAATGTTGTGAGTACTAAGAAAACAAAGCATTTCTGTTTCATAGTAATGCCATGGTACTTTAATGACAGTGAGGGTTGTTGCTGAGAATCCTGCTTATAAAACTGACTTCATACAGTTCCATCCTAGGATACATTTTTCACATTATAATTATCTAATCATGCATTCATTCAACATGAACTTTGCCTTCACATGAAAAGATACAATATTATATGGTTTAAAATAAAGGGTGGAACTGCAACCATGTATTTTAGTTTTGCTTGCAATACTAGAATACACACAGTCATGCCAGCTTTTGAGAGGAAGCAGGAATTAAAAATGTGTGTTATGAAATGCATTTCATGTGAATAAATGTCAGAACGGCATACAGTTTCACCCCTTGACTAAGCTAAAGAACTCATTTAATATAGTAATATGAAGCTATATATATTACAATAGAGAAAATATTAGGAGAGTATCAATTTCCGATTATTATTACCTGCTATCCTACAGAGACTGTCTAAAAATGAAGGCTTCCATTTTCTTGTTTTTCTATTTCAACCAACCATCCATTCAGTTTACTTTTAGAAATCATAGTTTGAGAAAGCTGTACTGGGGTGGCAGATATAGCCCACGGATGCCTATGGGTGAGCTAGTAATGCAGAGTTGTTAAATCAAGAGAGCAGATCTTAGGAGCAACACTGCGCATTACAACCTCTGCATCACACAGCCCTGTGCCGTGACTGCAGAGATACTGCAGGGTGAGAGCGTACCAAAGGTACAGCCCTGTTTACAAGCCCTTCACAGTACTTTGCTAGTAAAAATTATGGCTAGATGACAAGGAAAATATATATATGCATATAATGTTGCACCATATTAACAAAATTTCCTGCAGCAGTGTATTTTTCCAAGGATTAGCAGACTCTGAAATCTGCTGTGCATTTTAAAGGTAAGGCATTTGAAGATGTACAGCAGGTAGCTAATTTGGGGGTCCTCTGCCTACATATATCTGGGAAAGACAAACATAAGTGCTTACAAGAAGCCCCATCTTGGAAGCTTTTTTCCACCAAAAGCAGGCATGTGACAAGACTATCTATGGACACTAAATGCATTTATGAGATGTGAAGAAGCTAGAGAAAATCGTTTGATTAGATAGGAAAGCACTCTGAGTTTAGCTGTTCCCTGCATGACCCTGAATCCTGTTAAATCTGCTAGGTAAGAGCACAAAGAGTTAAATAATCTCATTTACTGAAGCCTCAGGTGCTCAACTTGCTCAAGGGTGATACAAGAGAAACTACCTAGCCAACGGCCATTTATGCTTACCTCCTCATCCACTTACACTGAAATGTTTTTTCCCCACTGCTGAAGGCAGTTAGGCATGATTTTCCATGCACCTGCTTTGGGGACTCGCACAGCTCTGTCACCAGTTCAGCTGCACAGGGGGAACGCTTTAAGAAACTTGGGTTTCATTGTTTAAATATTTTAAAGCGTTCATTCGTGTAGGTGAGATCAGATCTCATCCTCAGAGCGAGTGAGACCAAACAATGGCTGGTAAAAGATATGAGCATGTAGGAAGGAATGGACTTCTTCCCTACAAAGAGGAAACAATATAGACAGACACTGTTTTCTGCTGGAAAAAAAATGTGCCACATATGCAAAATTGGAAGATGCCTAGGGGAAAAGACAAAGTTGATATCAGTGTGAGTGGCATCTTGGGGAAAACCCCAGCTGACAGAAGGAGGCTGCATAGAGGGACAAGCGCTGGGAACTACTAGACAAGTGACTGGCACATATGTGGTTTCTGGTGATTAAAATGAGCCATTTAAAAACAGACCTGCTTGAAAAGCAAAAAAAAAAAGTAAATGACATTATACTGGATGGAACAGCTACCAGATGGTCCAGTTACCAGCAGCTACTAGATTTTGTTTTTGTTTTTTTAAATACACACATACACTCACACGAGCAAACGCTCATGGGCCAAACTGGACTGTAAAAGCCATCTGGCACTGCTTGTGCAAGTTTACTACACTACAAAACCTCATTCTCTCTGGCATTATTTGTGGTTAGAGGACTAATTCTAGTTTCAGCCAGGCAACTAGGCTGCAGTCTGGAGCAGGAGAATCAGGGGGCATGGAAACAAAGCAGGGAGCCATGCTCATCTGTGAAGAGGCAACTTCCAAAAGGAAAATGAACTTTACTTTCTCTGTTCCTAAAGTGAGTAATGGGATGGTAAAAACAATATTCCCCTTATTCTTCACTGCAATTCAAGACCCATAAAAGCTCCCACCTTTTATATAAGGCAGAGCTCCACGATCCTTTTCCAGATAGGATTTTTTTTTTTTCAGTTACCCACTACTTTCTTCTGTCTTCTCCAACTGCTATCCATTAAGACAGACATTACAGCACTTAATGAGCTCCTATTCTCCAGTCACTCATCTACTCCTAATTCAATTGCACTTCCCTGCTCTGGCACCTTAAGCAATGTGTGAGCATCTTCAGGTATACCCTAAAAACAAAGGAGACAGTATTTGCCACCCTGCAAAAATAGCATTTGATACATCATCACAAAGCATTAATAAAACATGCTTATACTACAACATCTCCTCTTATATCTTTTTTCTTAATTTTTAAGGAAGATTTTTAATGATGTATATTTCTCAAGGAGTTCTTTCTGGTAGTAACTGGGCATAAATTTTATAAAACAATCAAAGTGGTAAAAAAAAGATGCTGAAAATCTTGTACATATCATTGTAGTAGAGAACACATCTTTGCTGTGGGGTCTAATCAGGCAAATGGCTCAACATTATCAGAATGCAGTTTCATGAAATAATTTCCTTAGCTGCAATGCAGAATTCTGGTATGGGCAGGTATTGTTTTTTGTTGTTTTTTTTTTTTTGGTGGTGGTGATGGTTTTTTTTCAGTGGATGGTTGTTTGTTTGTTTTGATTTTGGTGCAAAGAAGAAAAAAAAAAAAAAACACAAGCAAACAACAAACTTCAAGTCTGTAAGTGTGCATCAACAATCAGTAGAGAACTAGTTTTCCATCATGCTGTATGTCTGCATGACGTGAGGTGCCTATTCCCTCACAGACTAGACCTGTTTTTGAGGATGCAATAACTGTGCTCCAGCACTGCTGCTAGAGCAATGCCCTGGGCTCAAATCAAGGCTTAACACACAGTACAAACACAGCCCAAAGTAAATGTTTGGCCCACTTTACCTTACAGTCCCTGAAATTCACTGGCAAAGCTTTGAACTGCATGAGCACGCTATAGGTCTGAGGTACAGAGCATCCTGACAAAGCTTGGAGCATTGCAATCAATGTCCGAGGTACTAACATTGCCATACAACCCACTTGTGAGGGCAGAGAGTCCTGGTTTTATTGAATTTATCTATATAGACTTGCCCTTGCTGTACTTCACCAAGAAATTTCAAGTCACTTAAATTGTGGCTAAGGGCATTTACACAGGGGCTGCATGTGGTTCAGTTTGTTTTCAATATTCTGAGGTGGCAATGTAGAACTCCGAATTAGGAAGTTATAAAATTTATGAGTCTTCAATATAAGAAGAAAAAAGCTCGTGAAGAAGATGGTGGAAGCTGCAAATTCCCCTTTAAAAGGCTGCTAACAATTTGTAACCAATTCAACCCAAAATGTTCCTGGGAGAATACCACATCAGGTGAAGTGTTATAGAGGACCACTTATTGCTACATAAACCATTGTAAAATTAATTCAGGTTACAAATAAAACCCAGAAATGCTCTGATCACAAAAGATGACACCTGTAATGTATTTTAGCCATTTTCCCCACAAAAATACTCAGGAAAAGTAAACAAAGCTTTTATTCTAAGCCACTCTAAGCTTTCATTATGATAATTCTTTGGGATTTACAGAGACAGATATATCTCCAAAGGTCTGGGTATCGCTTCACCAAATTTTAGAGCAAAGCTCCGAATTCTACAGGACAATCTGAAACCCACAAAGACTTCACACTTATTTACAATGCCTTTGATGGAATTTCACTCATGGAAGATAGCTCTTCAAAACTTCTTGCTATAAGACTAGAGAATGACAAATGTATTTCTCTGCCTTAGTTCCCAAGAAGCTGCACACAAAAATGTTCATGAGTCACACTGGAATTTTTCAGCCCTTTCATGATTCAATTGCAATCGAAAAGCAGGCTGGACATCTCGGTTCTTGAACTTGTAGTAACCATTCTGCTTAAAAACAGTGGCACTAAAAATACACCTTGTAACAGATTTGATGTATTTTAATGATTTCTGGTTCACTGGGACTCAGATGGAAAACACAAATTTGCTGACAGCACTGTTGCATATAGCTGGTCATAAGAATTAACAGACACTCTGTTTGATTTGCAAATTTTGGACAAAACTATCCATTGGGGTGTATTGCTAGAAACCCCAATTATTAGCAAGCTCTACCAAAAATATGAAATCTCTCTTCCTAAGAAGGGTACAATCCAACACACCACAGTACTGCATGTGCTGTTCTTCTGCTCCTGAATTTCAGGTTACCCCATATGCCACCTCCCACTGGCCACCAAGTAGTGCTCCCCCTAAAAAAAAACGACATTCATACCCACAGTAACCCCCACAGTTCTGCAGTCATCTGTCTTGCCTTGTCTGCTTACAGTAATGGGGCATTCTGTGGAGAGGGAGAAAAGGGTTAAAAGAAAAACTACCTAATCTTCAGTCACACATTTGTCACCTTCCCCAAAATAGCTGTAGAATTTGAGCATAGTATGCCATTTGCTTCCCTGACAGGTTAATCCGTTTATTATTCATCCGTTCAATTAAAATACTGAGTCTCCATGCTAAGAACAAAACAAAACCTCCAAAAGCGCTGGTTCTCTTTAAATCATATTCATAAACTTGTACAATTTGTCTTCAAATTCAGGTTTATTTTTGAACCCTAAGTTAGAAGCAGGACACCTATTCCTTCAGATTTAGCATTGTTGCCTCTAGCCACATTTATGGAATGTTTTCTGGGTTTTGCAAAATTATTAGCATTTCATTACCTGCTTCTGCAACAGCCATGTATCTACCGTGAAAATGTCACCCAAAAGTTAATGAACCTGATGCTTAGCCAAACTGCTTCTCTCCTGTGGGACAAGGATTTTCACAAAACTCTGCAAGGCTCATCTTGAAATGTTTCCTGAGCATGCTCCAAAACGAGAATGGATAGTAAGTCACTGAGCAAATCTGTTCCCTTTTCCCAGGCAACTGGTTCTATTGAGCCTTCTGCAACAACGTGTAGCTCAACTTCTCAATGGCAGCATTTCTAAATGAAAACCACAGTAGTGTTTCGAACCAGCCACACAAGTATTATGACCATATAGCTATTCAGAACAGTTACATTCCCTTCCTCTCTTCATTTCTTCATGAGAATCCACTGTCTACACTAAAAACACCTCTCTTGGTGCACAACATATTCTTTTCCTCACAGATTCATCATGTTAGGAGACTGGATTCATGATCCATCCAGGTAATATGCCTAGAACTTTCTCTTCCTCGGGCATTTCCCAATGATAACAACCTTGGATACAGAAGAATTGTACAACATCACAGTTGGAGCTATTGAATTTCATCCCATTCCTCTTACTCAGTCATCATTTCCATATTATTTCCCAGTCTTTTTCTCTATGAATGGTGTCTCCCAACTCTGGCTCATTAATGGAAAGTATTAATGAAGGCATGAAATGGGAAAAGCCCCATGAATAATATTTGATTCTCTCTCCTGATACTTCCTTTACCAGCACTGATGACTGTTGCCATGTTTACAGTATTGCATGTCCCTTAGGTAGTCACTACTCCACTGTTTTGCACTTTGGTACCGTGCTGAATGTTTGCTTTTATCAAGGGATGACATTAGAGAAGTCCAGAAGATTCTACTGCTAGTGAGCCTTTTTTTGTTATACCACACTTGGCCATTCTTAGGTCTGAATATCAGGAAAAAAAAAAAAAATGCCATTTATTGCACATTTAGTAGTAGCTCACAATATCCTTTGTGGAATCTGACAGTGACTCTAATGTAAAACACTGCAGGCAGATTCTGAATCTGATCTACTACCTAGACAGAATAACTGCATCAACAAAATGCTGGAGAAGGGTGACTAGATGATTATTTGTTTTTATTTTGTCTGTTGGTTGGTTGGTTGGTTGGTTGTCTTTTAAGAGATTGCAGTTGCACAAAGGAATATGTTCAAAAGGGAAGAAAAAGTCGCATGAAAGATGAGGGCAGTTGTTTGGGTGTTGTTTTGACTATAGAAAAATCACTCCATCTAGAAAAGGGACGTTCTGTGTTTTTACTCTTAGAGAAAGTGACTACAGCATTAAATGTCTGTAGGCTAGAAACTAGAAATAGCGCAAGAGACTTGAGTTTAAGGGATGTTAATTCAACTGAATGCAAAATCTGCTAGACGATGGTGTCTGGATTTCATTTACTGATAACCGGTTGCTAGTTCAAGTGAGCTGTGATTACCATCTACATCAGGCACACGGTTCAAACAATATAATCCTTAAAAGAAAGAGACTATGTTCTCTGATGCTCTCAGCTCATGATTAGGAGTTGAGGTTGCCCATCTTAATGAGGTATGGAATTTAATAAAAGGTATTTTTCTGAAAAAAAGCCAGATTAACAACAAGGGAAAATTGTAATGGGACTATTGTTTTTGGGGAAGAGACCCAAACAAGTTTGTAGAAATGTCTGGTCACCACCAGAAAAGGACTAGGCAGCTCCAGAAAACCCCAAAGTCAAAAGGTCTGTGGTATGCCTCATTGGTCCAGAGATGTTAGTCTTGTCTCTTGTATACTCCACAAGTGTCCTTCCAAGGTGGTTGTTGGTTATTTGGGGTTCAGGAAAAAGTCTTTCTCTTTCCTTTGAAACATCCTGGTATCAACATAGGACAAAATAGGAAAGGAAAATGGGGTGGAAAAAAAGTTCCTCCTTCTGCATTACCAAATCCTGATCTCTGCCCTCGTAGATGCCTACCTGGGCCTACTTTCAGCTGGGGTGATCTTTTCCATGGTTTCCACAACATCAGTATGGGATAACAGCTCACAAAACTGCTGAAGGTTAATTGGTGTTTGAAATGCACCTTGGAAATATATTATATTTGCAGAGGTGTTGCTCTTAGGGCCAGGAATTGCAGAGGCCCTACAGGGCTTGATCAGGTTCAAGCCTTGAGGGACTGCACGGGCAACAGTCCATTTGTAGGATCATGACTATTCAGGCTCCTCCAGAGGGCTGTGATCCAACCTCTGCATCAAAGCAGGGTCAGCTGTGAGATCAGACCAGGTTGCTCAGGGTCTTATCTACTTGGGTCTTGAAAACCTCAGAGGATGGAGGCTGCACAAGATGTCTGGCCAAAATGAGCATTTTAAAACATCTGTTGTCTGAGTGCTGCCACAGAAGAGCAGTTTTCCTAGGCCTGAATATTGCACTGTTTTTAAGTCAGCAGGCATTCCTACTTATCTGTCTTGACAGAAGTCATCACCATGGCATCCAAGCACCTGGAACAATTACCTAAGGGACAATATGGAAATTGCAAGGCAGCTCCCAGCACAGCTGAGAGAATTCAAGGGCAACGCAATACCCAGTGCATCTGCAGGCTTGCAGGGCGTCCCTGGCTAGCAGCATGCTATTATCTCACCGTGAGTCAGGGTGATGCCACTCTGGTGTGAAACATCCAGCTGCCTGCCTGCCTTGCACGCAGACTGCACTTCCCAGGCTGCACTTTTCTCTGTATCTGTCACTATAACTACACCATCTCCACAAGACCCTTAATGGACTTCCTTACCTGAGCAAAATTAATGTTTCATATTCTGCTTCCAACCAACAGGCATAATGAATCTGTGCAGGTTCATTTACTCCAGTGGACTGCATGCCCTTAGCATAATTGTTTAACTTAGCTGTAACTTAACTTAATTTTCTAATAATGCTCATCAAATTTCCTCAAATTGTCAGAATATGGACTATATTTAAACAGCAGATTTTAGGTATTAATACTCCAGAGCAAATGGCAGTTAAACAAAGAAAAAATATATATTATTTTCTTGCCACTGCCAACAGACAAGCAAGAAATGAGGTATTTTAGCTTCTTTGTGTCCCTCAGACTGCAAGGCTAAAATCCAAATACCTGTTGGGAAAAGACTTACTTATGTCTCTCACAATTTCAAAGAGAAATTCAAATTTCCCACAGAGCTTAGGCACAAGAATTCATTCATTTCATATGAAACCATGCTCTGCTGTACATTTTGGTATGCAAAAGAGGTCTCAGAATGGGGCAGGAGAAGGCAGTGTTGATACTGAAATAACTTATTGCTGCTTCGCAAGACTGGCACTTACACAGCAGAGAGCTCAAGGACTTGCTGACCTTGGGTATGTTGTTGGCCAATTGTTCCACAAGGAAGGGACATTAGATTGCTTGGACATAATAAGCAAGGCAGAGGCTTAACCACAGGCGTGCAAATACCTGTATTTTTTCTTGTTCGTATCATCTGTTTACAAGACTCATTTGAAATGTTAATGTCACATTCACTCCGGGTGCTAGAGCACAGAAATTTATGAGGTCTGAGCACTGGCATATTAAGTAATGTGTACAGTACACAGTAAAAAACTCTAATATACACAACTCAAATCACGTTTTGATTTTGAGGTTTGGGACTTCCTGCATGTAATTGAGAGCTAGGGATGAGAAAGGAACAACGATGGCTTGTGGAGCAATAGACTTCCTAAGCTGTGCTCTTAAAAATACTTTGATGACTAAGGAAGCACTTAAATGTTAGGGGAGATTTGGAAGGAGATCTTACCTAGCTTCCAGTCAGAACACCCGACGCAAAGCCGTAACAGCTTTCTGAATAAAGAGTTTATGTTTGCTCACAGAACTTTTCTGAAGTTCAGACGAAAAGTAGATATTGCCACCTGCTGACAAAACCGAGGGTAGCAACACAGGTCTGGAAAAGAAGCGTTTGCGGTGAAATTCAGGCTCTGCTGAAATCAACGGGAATTTTGCCATTGACTGCGGAAGAGTCCGGATGCTACCTGTGCTCTTAATTTGCCTGGCCAGCCAAACCAAGAAGTGCATTCATCAAAGCCCGAAGCTGAACACCTCTCCTGTGGAAGACAACAGCTGACAGAACGAGAAACATATTTGGCCAGCAGGTCTCAAGTTCTGTCAGCTTCAGTTCACAAGCTCATCTTGATCGAGTGATGGGGAGCACCTGATAAATGGGGCCATACAGCAGTGTGAGGACCCGTTCAAGGTCATTGTGCAGACACCTTGCAGCTCTGGACCGCAGCTGGAGGCACGCTGCTACTCCATCTCTGGTGGGCAGGGAGGCTCCTCTCCAAGCTTCAGAGAAAATAGAAATGCATCCAGTGTGGCCACAGCTGCTGGCACATGTAAGGCCTGAACTACAGCACACCTATTTCACTAGGCACAGAGGGCAAGAGCAGGGATTCAAGGACCCTTCAAGGACCCCCCCAGGGATTCAGCTCTAAGAGAGGCTGCAGCATTGCACAGCTCATTAGCTGCCAGAGGATCCACAGAGAAGGGGCCTTATAAATGCCTCCACCACTGAAGCAGCTTCAAAACTCATCTAACATCTTAAACACCAAAGCTAACCATTTCTGTGTACATTTTAAGGAAAGCAGATTATATCCAAGAAGACAACAACTTATTTTACCAGGGCTATCAGGCAATCATTACTTTATGGTGCGAATTCCTTTCCATAATGACAAGAGAGAAAAATAAGCAATTAAATACTTGTTTTGTTTTCTCAAATCCAAATTTCAGGATTTTTTTTTCCATTCAGGATTGAACTGAAAGTGAAAATTCAGTTCTCCACAAGACTGAAAGTCCAGCCTGATGTACTCAGCGGTTACTGCAAGAGTCCACTGGACAGACACAGGGTCAGGGCTATAGGAGTTTGCCTGTCTCACAGCTGATAACCAGAATCAACTACCACAAAAATAAAGTTACAGTCTGTCTAGGGAGACATGCCTGTTGCATGGCCCCACAAGCTCTTGTGTGGACTCATACCAAGCCATTAGCACCTAATTCCTTCATTAAACCATGCCACAGGAGCTATGGCCAACCTGTTCCTTCTGCTCTCCTGCCTCTCAGCCTTTTGTTCCTAACTCTGTGCCTGCAGCACAATGCAGTCTTTCCTTCTGGAAGTCTGCAATGTAAACTGAATCAATAAACTGATCTGGGCTTCTTTTCTGCAGAGAGTTCTGATCTGGTTTCTTTTCTGTTTCTTTTCTGCAGACTTTTTTTAACCCAGCTCTGTTCAGTGATTCGGCCCACTCCAGCAACCATCAGCAGATAGGATCACAGATAAAGTAGCAAAGCGGATGGAGGGATGGGCAACCTGAATTGGCAGGAACTCTGTAAATCCCGTAGGTCAGCTTTAGTGCCAAAGCTAGAATATCATGAAACTATGGGATCAAATATCTGGGGCTGTCAAATAGTCTAAAGCAATGCTATCAGATATGTCCCGCATTTCAATTAGGAATGCAGAGAGGTAGAGGCTACCAATAAACTCTTTCAGCAAAAATGTTTTTAGACTGCATATGAGGTAAATTGGAACAAATCCGTATCAGTTATATTACAATATACATCTCAAATCCAAAGGGAAGTGAATGAGGCATTGCAATGCCATGAGCTTCACACACATTAAGCAAAACCAGGAGTATCAAATTATCAGAAAATTTATTCTTGCTAGAAAAATGTTACTGCAATAATGCTCCAAGCAAAAAGAACTGTGCTCCAGGCATAAGTGTATGTACTGTACCTGAAGGCTTCCCACCACTGACTCTTTGTTCATGACATTTAAGCAAGTTATTTATTTTGGACGGGTATGTATTAGTCATTCATTCATCTGCTCTCTTGCTTCCTCCTGCCCTCCCGGCCAGTGGACTTATCACTCACTGGACAAGCTGGTGATGCTTGTGTCAGAATTGCCATTTTGCAGCAAGTGGCACACAAATCCCAAATCGGCTGTTGCATGTGTTTTTGATGATAGCCTAAAACCTCTGCCCACTTCAGAGAATCTAACCAAAATGCACAAGTCACACATCAGTGCACAAAGAGAGCACTTTGTCACGTACGTGAATTTTGGGCTGAGGAAGGTTAGATGAGCTCTGGATTGCTGCCCACTTCATGTTGCAGGGAATATGGGAACACTTTCCTAAACAGTAAATTTTTCTGGCTCAAAAAACATTCAGGCTACAGAAGTGAATGTGTTCTTTCATATAAATACAGGCAAGACTCTTCCTCTGAAGACCTGAAAAATAAGGTTAAAATATGCTTAGCTATTGAATTATAAAAGTATCCCAAAGGGAAGACTTCAATACAGCATCCTGGAAAAGTAAGGAAAATAACCACAAGGGAGCTATCACCCAAGGGGAGGGAAAAAAAAAAAAAAAAAAAAAAAAAAACACATGATGACCATTGTTACAAATCTGGAAGGAATGAAATTACATGGTCCTTGTTTGGAAAATTAAGGTCTTATATTGAAAAAATATATATACCAGGTGTAAGCATATGTAATGGATCAAGAAATAAACATGTTTATAATAAACAGACATGTAAATGCTGTCAGTATAGGCAGTAGCATATCTGAACTGCTTAAACTTCATTTCTTTATGTCAAGCTGAAGGAACTGTGAAAGGAAGGTTAAATGTGAAAGCACAAGGAAATAAACAATTGCAAAGTTTTAATGAGTTTTGCGGTCCTCTAAAAAACATGAAAGACCACTGGAGATTTAAAAACGAACAAAGGCAAATAGAAAAGGAAATCAGGTGCATGTTAGTGGAGATAAGAGCAGCATGCAGCCAAATAGCACATACTTAACAAAAAAAATCACTTCATTATATTTAAACCTTGAAGACAAACTTTGCTCTTTTGCACTATCACAATATGAAGCCTGAAAGTAAAAATGTGCTTTGAGACTTTAAATAGATTGTGTCTCCCTGGCAATTTTAATTAGCATGCTTCTGTTTATACAAATGTGTCTGTGGGGAGCTGGTTTGAAGAATGAAAGAACAAGCCTAGATGAATATATTGAATAATTTTAGCATCCATAATTTTAGTTTCCTTTGTCTGCCTATGCAAAATGATCCAAAAATGCATTAAATTAATATTTTAAAATTATCCAAAATCCCTGTTCATTTAATGTACTATTTACGTATTCCTAGTTTGCTCATATGCTAGTGCAAATAACCAGCTCAAATAGCATGGCAGTTGCACAGAGCAGTATTTCAATAAAATGTAATTGTAAGAAGCAAGTTCTAAGTGCAGCTAAACTAGAGTTAAAAAAAAAAAGGGGGGGGGCAGAGGGGAGAGAGAAAAAGAAAAAGGGAAAGGGAAAGAAAGAGAAAAAGAATAAGAAAGACAAAATTGGTAAAAAAAAAAAAAAGAATAAAAGAGAAAGAAAGAAAGAAAGAAAGAAAGAAAGAAAGAAAGAAAGAAAGAAAGAAAGAAAGAAAGAAAGAAAGAAAGAAAGAAAGAAAGAAAGAAAGAAAGAAAGAAGAAAGAAAAAGAAAGAAAGAAAGAAAGAAAGAAAGAAAGAAAGAAAGAAAGAAAGAAAGAAAGAAAGAAAGAAAGAAAGAAAGAAAGAAAGAAAGAAAGAAAGAAAGAAAGAAAGAAAGAAAGAAAGAAAGAAAGAAAGAAAGAAAGAAAGAAAGAAAGAGAAAGAAGGAGAAGGAGAAAAAGGAAAAAGAAAAAAGAAAAGAAAAAAGAGAAAAAGGGAAGCAGGATGTAAGCAGGGCAGGAAGGAAGGAAGCCTGGTCAGAAAGAAGGGAGAAAGGAAGGAAGGAAGGAAGGCTCTTTGAAATAGCTAGTCAGAAGACTCTCTGCTGTTTTGTGGCAGGAAGAGAATTTGAGAATAGCTCTGTAGAAGAAACAGCTGTGGAAGCTCCCTCCCTCCCCTCATTTACTCTGTTTTAATATCAGAGGGGTAATCTATAATATATGTCCCAGGAGAATCTAGAAATTCTTTCACCTACCCTGGAGGTTTGGATTACTTGTCTAATAAATTATTTTAATCTGTCCCCTAGGCAAAGTGAGAAATTTGGCATATGGCAATTCTGTCCTTCCCTCTTCTGCTATATGTTAAGGTAAAGTCCCACTCTGATTTACATGTCATACTATACTGCTACAATTAATCGAACTGCAGCAGTCAAGGCATAATGTAGTGCTATATATATTTTTCAGGAATGGTTGATTTCACAAAGTTTCAATATTAACAGCTTTGATTGAGTTCTGCAAGTTCATGTATCTTTCTCCTTACTCCCTGCCTCTCTTGAGATATTTTATTGCAGGCTTTCTTATAAGGAAAGTTCTGCTATGTTGTATAGGATTTTAGTTTATGCAGAGTGTGCATACAACTTATTTGCAATAATCCTGTCTCTTCGGACTCTTTTTAACAAGCAGTAAACCGTGAAACTGTATCTCAAGACTACTCAGAATTTTGGCTGAAAACAGGAGGTACAGAAGGATATTTTGATTGAATGCCAATAAATAAATAAATAAATAAAAATCCAGATCTTTCCAGGGAGATCTTTGTGCTAGCTTTTAAATAAAGTTGACTTTAACAATCCCTCATTATACACAGATAAAATAACCCAAGCTCATGCCATGAAAGGCACACAAACCAGAACACAGAGATGTTCTGCTCACATGAGCAGACCCTGTGGGACAATCTAACAGATTTGCTTGGAGGCAGAGACTCTGTGGTACCAGTCCTGAGAAGCACTCTCAATGGCTACACAGCTTCATGGTCTTCCTTCTTTTTACTTTAGAAAAGAAGAGAAAGGCGACTAGAGTATTCTTGTCCAATGTGGGCAATTATTCATCCTATCCCAGCAGAGGGATGGAAGCGGGTGCTTTTTACATTAATGTACAGAAGCAGATACAACCAAAATTCTGGAAAACCGCAGACTTCTATTTCTCACACACGAAAACAAACAGAGCTGGGAAAGGACTTAAGACTTGCAGAGAGCCAAGGAAATAAATTTCCATCCATGCGTCATGTTCAGACTGGGAAAACCATTTCATTTTAGATCATTTTCTTTGATATCAGCATCAAAAATGGAAGATGGAGAGTGGGCTCTTGCTCAACAGTCCTTAGGACACAGGAGCAAGGAGAACTCAAGCTGCAGAGGGGAGCAGAGGGTTACTGGCATATGGTTTCCATTTAAATTCCCTGAAGCTTTAGTTGTTTTTCTAAACTTGCCTTTCTTGAAGTTTGAACTTCTAAGATGTTTTGGAGATGTCTGAGCAAGCAGGTGCTTCTGCTGATCAGGTTTTCTCTCACTGATCCACTGTCACATAACACCATAGAGGAGAGGGGGGCCTTGCCCCTAATTTTCCCAGCACCTTACTGATAAAAACCTGAAGAATATGCCTTTTAAGCCAATATATAATGAAGATGAAATTTAAACTGCCTTTATGTAAAACATACCATATAGCTGGTTAAAAGAGCCTGTGGCAAATGAAGATAACTTTAAGACATTTCTAGCTACAAAATAAATCAGCTGCAGTGCAACACTGCTCTCTTAAGAATTACTCTTACAAAACAAGCTGTGGTTGGCATTAACAAAGGAACCCAGATGATGACCAACAGGCAGCTCCAAAAACCATGGGGTAAAACAAAACCAGAACAGGTCAGTGAGACAACACCTGCAGAGGAGGCTGCAGATGTAGCAATCTTGCTCTGTGTGCTTGGAAGGGGCTGCAGACAAGCCAGCCAGGTGCCAGCAGAGGGCTGTGCTTCAGCAGCCCATCCTTCCTCCAGCCAGCACTCTTAAAACAGGAGAAAAAGGCTCCTGCAAAGTTGTTTTCCTTCTTTACAGCCTTTATAGCTCCTTTTTACTGAGCACAAAAATGCTTAATATATTTTTTGAATCCCACTCCTGGAGCAAACATCACACTTCTCTATTTGAAGAACGTTTCAAACCTTTTTAGGAGCAAATAAAAGCAACAAAATACCAATATATTCAGATTTCTTACTCCTGTACACATTCATGAGAGTAAACTTTAAAAATATTCACTTCCTACCCTAGGATCAAATTTGGAACACTTGAATGTTTGGGACTGCCATTCATAACACTAATAACACTTTTCCCTGACTTTCTATTTCCCTGTAGTTAAGTGAATGAAATAGAAAACCTTGCATTTCTCCCGTGCTTTAGCATCGGTGAGCGGGTGCACTAGTCTGGGATTGTTTCCCCTTGTCTGCCTTCTACATCAGTACCTATTCAGAAAGCACCTGGTCTCTGAATGTATTCAGAGCTAGTTATCTCCATATACAATATATCCTAGCAGACACAGGATTCCATTCTTTTTTTTTTTTTTTTTTCTTTTCTACTCAGGAAACAATTATTTGACTATTTGTCTGTCTTTCTCCACTCCCTGCCCCATAACTTTTGAAACTGTTGGCCAATTTGAATGGAATCCAGAAGAAAAGCCCATATCTTAAAGACATTAAATTCCCATCACCTTTGTCAATAGGTGAGGAAGACAGATTTTGAACTAGTGCCTCTGCTGAAGGAAAGGTACTAGCCTCAGCAACAGCAGTCAGCCCGTCAGGATGCATGCCAGCACACAGATCCTTGCTAGACCTTTGGTCAGAAGAAAAATAAGTTCTGTAAGGGAGATAAAGGAGAGCCTTAGGGCTGTATGAAGCTGAGAGTACAGGGCTGTATGAAGCTGGGAGTACAGGAGAGACAAGGAGTGGAAAATTTAGGACTTAAACTTGATGTAAAAGAAACAATATTATTTCTGCTGTTTCACTCAAGACTTTTTTTGCCCATGTCCCACCTACTTCAGAATGAGTCCTGAGGGTTGCACATAGCCTTAAGGGTGACACCTAAGGGTATACCTCTGGAAGGCAGGTAATACCTGACCCCTGTCCAAGCACACTACCTGGGGAGGCCACCCTCAGATGAACAACTTGCTTCCTTCTCCCTGCTCGATGGAGAGCAAGGCAAGGATCCTAGGTTACGGTACCCAGCAGGGTCTGTATACCCAGTGGCTGGTGGGCTGGGAATAGGGACACACCACCCACTGCACCTGACCCACAGCCCCCACTGTCAGCCAGACCCAGCGTGTGTTCTACCTAACGCCTCGCTTCCTACCCGCCCTTTCTCTACGAGCTCCCATCTTACCAACAGTTTCGGCCAGAGCTCTCTTATTTGCACAGCTGCATAGTGAACCAAGCACAGAAAGTAGGCCAACAGCAACAAAATGACCTGTCTTATTCCTCCCCTCCAGCCCCATCTCTCCTAGCAGAATGCAGTTTGAAGATGACTCAAAGTCCCTTTCCATCTGAACGGGTGGCACCCCAACACAAAAGAGCAAGTCAGAAGTCAAAACTTCCATTTCCCATTTTTTTCCTTTTTTTTTAATTATTTTTTTCTAAGCATTTTCAATTTTCCACGGAAAATATTATTTTGTACTAGATACAGTAACTCTAATTTTCCCTTGAGGATTACAACTAAGGTTGCAAAAAAGATGGCATGACCAATTTTGAGCACCCTATTATTTAGCAGCAAAGTCCTGCTTTGATCCATCTCCCTGCTGACTTCAATGGAGCAGCACTAGGTATAAATTAAAGCAAAATTCAGTCCATCAGCTCTACTTTAGGCTTCATGCATCCCATTTAAGCAGTGCCTCCACCTTGATTTCACCTTGCTGCAGTCAGCAAAGAATGCTGATATAAAAGGTGCCGTGCTTTTTTGTGTATCCACTCACTATGCTTTCATGTTTCAGCTGTACCATTTTACCTTACCATTAAAATTACATTTGGGCAAAAGTGAAAGAGTGTATAATCTCTTGTGCTCTCTCTGGAGGAAAAGCCTCCATTAACTTTTTCTTTGTCTCCCTGTACACAAATAGCAAAAACACGTATTTTCCAGTCAAAAACAAGCAGCAAAGTAAGAAACCCATTACAGGGAGTGCAGTCATTCAATCTAACATTTTTCATGTGAATGGAGAAATAAAGTAGGATTTCTTCAACAGGCAGGAACCTTGGTTTAAAAAAAAAAAAAAAAAAAAAGATATATCAAGATCATCAATCAAGTTATCAGAAGTTAGATGTCCAGTCCCTTAGATGCCAATAACAATCCCAACCATATTGCATCAATTAGTCACTGATTGTGAAGAAGAAAGCTTTAGTGCTTCTCTCCCTTCCCTCATTACCATGGAAGAGTGCACCACAAAGAGCCATATCAGAAGTCGCAGCCACGGCCACGTGGATGTGTGCTCCCCTCACAGTCAGGTCAAGACTCCATCTGCCATTGAAGAGTTCTTTCATGTTACAGAAAAAAAAAATCAAATAACTCTGTGGGCTAAAGCTATTTGTGACAGTAATCTTTTTTTGCTCTCAAATGTCACCCACTAAGCATGCTTTATTCATCTCGTCACAAAACTTGGCGGCACAGGAACTCATTCTTTGGCCTTAACAGAGACACAAAATGAGAACAAATGGAAAAGAGGCCTAGCTGTACCTGCAAAATAATGTACTTTAAAAGCATCATGTGCAAACTGGATGTCACATTGAAGTTTTGAAATTGGAAAAAATAATCCTAACCTTTCAGATAAAGTTACAGTCAGAAGTGTAAATCACTTTTACGTGTTAGAGCTAGATAAAGATGAGCTCATTTCTCTACACGTCAATGAAGAAGTATTAGAAAATGTAGTTCCCTGAAATGTGACTTGGAATTTTTTTCAAACTTTAACCAGTCTACCTTTCCAGCAAATACAACCAAAAAGTACCAGTTACTGAATATGAAAGCCTTAGTATTTTTATAGTACATTTCAGCTTATCTATTGGAGTAGCCATGCCGTGGAGCTACAACGTGCTGTCTCTGTTGAACCGTCATTGACCTTTGTCAATCTGCTCAGCTCCAGTTTGAGGGCCAGGATTTCACTGTAGTTTTAGTTTTGTTCTAGGGATCTTTCACAAGTTACTGAAAAGTATCAAAGGTGTCATCACCAAGGTCATGACAGGCTAGTTTAAATAAATTCCACTGGATAATACACTTAACTCACTAAACTTCACCTTTTACAGAGGACCTACTCATCAGTGCCACATGAAAAAGATAAATGTATTAATATGTTTATATATGTACTTGAACAAACACAAATAACACCTGGGAAGAAACATGTCTGTAAAGCAGGAAAGAGCATTTCAGTTATGCTTTATTAAACAACAGAGTTTATCCAAATGTATATTATTTATGCAGAAAAGATGACAAAATAATATCCTCCAGTCTTGGAGGTCCACAAGCACTTGACACACCAAAACTACTGCTGTATTAGGGGAAGGACATCTACCTGATCACATCACAGCTAGAGGTACAGAGCGTGTCTTGGCTACATTTTAGTCTTACAAGCAGAGCACTTCATGCTGCAGCTCAGCTGAGGCCACATTTGCTGTTATGTATCAAGCATAAAACCTCAGCAATGCTGGCAGCATTTCTCTGCTGTTTCAAAATAGGTCGGACTAGACTGTGATTACTAGTGTTGCTCGCAGGCATAATAATTTTGACTTTTTGGATAAAGTTCACCATCGGCAAGCATCAGAAAATGAGATTTTCTTTAACTAGAGAAAATCATGAAATACACTGTTTATGCGCAGGGAGAAGTAAATGTGAAATCTGCATCGGGAGTAATTTATCACTGTAGGTTCAGGGTTCCACTGTACCACAATAAACAATATATAAATTACACAGCAAAAGAAAATAAGCCTCCCAAAATGGAGCAACAGTGGTAACACAGATGGTGCAAGGCACAGACATTACCACATACATCTAAGATGAACTGGGCAATTCAGCCAGGGCAGACCTCTGGTTGGTGTTAGACTGTTTTACAGGTTTTAGTGTCCAAGAATCTTCTCAGGTATTTCAGTCATTCCTGATGAAAAAAGTCTTTACTTTTTCATAGAAAATCTGAATTCCTCTAAACAGCTCCCCTTTCTGCATACCCTCGTTCACACTACAGAGATTTAACAGGAACATTATTATCCTTATAAGATTTTCAGCCTCATAATTCAACACTGCCACCAACTCGTTACAGAGTACAGAACTTTGCAACATAAAGTTCTTCACATAGGAATGAAGTATCTTTGCAAAAACAAACTTGCTCAGATCAGTAGTTTGCTCCTATGTAAAGGAGAATTTTTACCATAAGGATTTTTACCTTTGAAACTTAGGTTCCTGTGCAGAGCCTTTACATGGACAGTTTAAGGTTATTTCTTCTGAGTTGAATTTCTGAGTCTTGGATAAAGCCTTTGGAAGGAAGGCTTTAAGATGCCCTCAGCTAACTACATCAGCAAAGAATTTTCTCATGTTAACAATGTATACAAGCAACAGCCACCTGGATTTCAGCTACTTCATAAAATTAGATTAATTATCTGCATATACTGCATAAGCAAAAATTTTTAGATGAACAAATTGCACAAAAAAACTGTTTTACTGAAAAAAATACCATCTAGCCTGCCAAGTTCTCTTATCACTTTTGTCAGATATGCTATGAACTGACTTCAGTAGTTTAATTTTATTAACTCGTGAATCAGTTTCAGATGTTGGCCATTGAATGCTTGTTAAAGTCATTCACAGAATAGCATTGTCAAAAAAAAAAAAAAAAAAAAAAAAAAAAAGATACCTATTGCAGGCCTTTTATTTTGACATATACTAGTATGAAAAACAGTACTTCCAAACCCTACGCATTATTTTATTACTATTTAAGAGCAGATTTTCTGCTTCAGAGTTTGTGTACTTATTCTATTACTCTACTCCATTATTCTGAGCTGGAAGCACTTTCCATGGATTTTGTGACTTTCAACAAGTGGCTTTCATGCATTTGTCCAGTCTCCTCTTGCAGCCATGTAAACTTTTTACTCCCGCAATATCACACGCACCTCCTTGTCATTTTTCTTGAACCTCAGTATTTCTTCAACACTTAAATTTTGCCAGAACTTTATGAACCACAGCTGGAACTGAGAAATATTTGTTAAGTGGACTACTTTATTGAGTAAGGAGATATTAAGAAACTTGCTAGGACTTTTCATATGAAATACATGTAAAAAAAAAAAAAACATTTTAAAATGAGACTGTATGAGAAAGCACTTGTAGCCATTGCTGCTTTGTAAATTCCCACAATGGGGCTTGCATGTTGCAGGATATGTAAAAATTAGAAAGTAAAGTGATTTTTTCAAAGAAGAACAATTCACTAAAAGTTCAAAATAAGGTAAAATGTACTAGTCAGAACACAAAGCATAAAATGAAGATCTTCATACTGTGATTAGTGATCACAGATGTTAACATTATATATAATATTCCAAATTACTTTAGAAATAGACAAAAGTACAATTCAATGTACAGAAAAAATTACAGTGCAAGGCATAAGCCAAACACAACATTACATGTAATTAAACTTTTTAAACACGTAAAAATATGAGGAATGAGGGGAATATGGAAAAATCAAAAGTTAAGGAGAGGTACTCTTATTCCAGAAAATAATTGTTCCAAGCATAAAGAAAGATATTAAGCATGTGGAAATTCATATGGTAATACAAACATATGTTAGGAACATTTGCTGGGACTTTGAAGGTAAACAAGATCATTCAACTCAGAACAACAAAATACTGGAGAAAAAAAAAAAAATCCACTTTTATCTTTCAGTTTCAGTCCAAACTGTTTTTGCTTAATTACCTGATGTTACCTGATCTTTTCCGATTTTCTCACAAATAAATTTTTTTTACTAGCACTGGATATCAGGAATCAGTAAGTGAGTAACCACAATAAACTACAAGAATAAATACGGAGTACAAAATAAACATCTACAAGTACTGGATAATACTGAACAATTGAAACAATTACACTTCAATACATAAGTTCCTTTGTGAGTCCACTGCAAATGGCAAGATGGCTTAACTTTTATTCATGCATTCATAAATAACGGTATGGCTATATTATAGCACAGACAACAAATAATGTACCTTTTCATTAGCATTCAAGACTTTATATAACCATTTTTCAGCTAATATAAGAACAAAAAGCATTCTTAAAACTAAGAGACAAATGAAGGCTAACTTCAGTTTAATTCAAATGACTTCTATTTTCAAGAGTCTTCCAGTTTCTTTTACAGCGTCTGCCCAAAGGACAACATACAATTGGACCCATACAACAACAACAACAAAGCCATTTAGGATTAAAGTTCTAGAGTGCTGGATTACCGAGGTTGGTAAATAACATATCTGAAAAGCCTGCAAAAGTCAGTAAGTTGCATGCAACCTGGGATAGTACTTAACTTATAGCACAGAACAATCTTTCACATTCAGCTGTTGAGTCAATTTGAGTATGGACTGCTTGTTGCAATAGTTTCAGACCACTGGGCATAACTGATCCCTAATAGCCCTTAAATTCCCAAATCTTATTAATGGATTCCTGCTCTCTAGTATTCTTCACAGCACATTCCTTGACATAGCTGGAGACAAAGGCCACAGGTACTCCAGGCTGTCTGTTAAGTATGTGTGAATGGTATGCTGTTCTAGGAAGCAAGAATCTTACTTGTGCTGTAAAAATACTTTTTTTTTTCTGCATTATACTTAAAAAATAAATAACTAAATGGAAGTTGCAGTGCTTTTTTCCTAACAACAACAACAAAAAAAAAAAGAACATGAAAATGTTGCTAACCTCCTGGTGATGTCTGAATTTTTCATCTACTCTCATGGTCACACACAATTTCTAAAATTAGTAATGCATTTACAAAAATGATACCCCTGACTTCTGCACTTTCTGGCTGACAACTACATGGCCTTTAGCCACCACTGACAAAACTTTACTGAGAAAAGATGTAACAGGGCCAGCAGGCCTCACATAGGCATATGTGAGTAGGGGCTGGACCAGGCGCCAAACTGCAGATTTCTCGACCCTCCTAAATTTTGGTGCTTTGATCCTTCCCGATGTCCATGTATGAAGCATGACACTAGAAAGAAAAGCCAGATTTTAATTACTCCAGCACCCATAGATAAAAGTCTCACAATACTCTTAAACATGTTAGATAGAGTTTGTTCTGTGGAGTTCTACAGCATCTAGAAGTATATATTTCACAGCAGGGAAGCTAGGGGCAAGTTTTATACTTCTGACATGTTTCTAAGTGTGCAGTAAGAGTCCTGAGGCTCTTGCTTTTACGGTCAGATTTATAACGATTATTACAGATGGCGATTTCTACCATCTGCACGAGAGCTCCACTCCTCACACCACAAAACTTGTGTAAGCGAAGTATTAGTACTGCCAAGTCTCCTTTTTTTTAGGTTGCAAGCCGATCTCTGGTGTACTTTTATGTATTTTTTGTACTTTTCTTGCGTATCGTGGGGAGGACAGATTAGCCTCTTACGCAAAGAGTGAGGAATCAAAGCACACCCGGCACTCTCCCTCCGTTCCCACGTCAGGTACAAGGACGTCACCCTCCCCATCTCTTCGTATTTACTGCTCCCTCACACAAAACCGCTAAAATCCATAATTTAAAACCCCGAGGCGCAGCGCGGATCCCTCACGCGTCTCCCTCACCCCCTTAGCCCCGCCCCCTCCCCAACGGCCGCCCCCGCCATGATGGCGGCCGGCGCAGGAAGGGGCGGGGCGGGGCGGGGCGGGGCACGGCCGGGAGCGCGCAGCGCGGCGCGGGGCGGGCGGCAGGGCCGGGGCGGGGGGGGGGGGCGGCGCGCGCAGCGCCCGCCCGGGAATGGGGCGGGGGGGCGGGGGGGCTGAGGGCCGCCGTTCCCCCCCCCCGCCCCGCCGTTGCCCGCCGGTGGCCCCGCCCCCTCCGAGGGCCCGGCGGCGGTCGCATGGCGCCGCCGCCGCTTCCCTTCCCTTCCCCTGCGGCCGCCTCTCGCTTCCTCCCTCCGTTCCCTTTCGCTTCCGGGGTCAAAGCCGCCGCGGCCGCCGCTCGGGAGCGAGCCCGGTCCCGCGGCCCGGCCGGCAGCGCCGGCAGCCGCCGCCATGGCCAGCAACCCGCAGCCGCAGCCCCCGCCGCCGCCGCCCCCGCCGCCGCCGCCGCCCCCTCAGCAGCCGCCGCCGCTGCCGGGGGCCGGGGCGGCGGCGGCGGCGGCGGCGGGGGGAGGCGCGGCGGAGCCCGAGCTGGTCTCCATGATCGTCAGCCACCTCAAGAGCCAGGGGCTCTTCGACCAGTTCCGCCGCGACTGCCTGGCCGACGTGGACACCAAGGTAACGGGGAGGCGGCTGAGGGGATCGCCGGGGCTCGGGGGGGGGGTCAGGGAGAGCGAGCGAGGGGCGCTGCCCCGCCGCCGGGCTGCCCCCTCTGCTGATGTTCCCCTCAGCACACCGTGCTCGGGGCGGGGGCCGTGTGTCGGAGCCTTGTGTGCCAGCTCTCAGCTTTGTCTCTCCCGTCTTGTCGGGCCGTTTTCCCCCCCTCAGCCCGCCTACCAGAATCTGAGGCAGCGCGTGGACAACTTCGTTTCCAACCACCTGGCCACGCACACCTGGAGCCCGCACCTCAACAAGAACCAGCTGAGGAATAACATCAGGCAGCAGGTGCTCAAGTAAGTGGTGCCGCTCGGCCGGACACAAACGGTGCTCTGTGGTGGGTGGCTCAGGCGTTATGTCAGCTGTAAACTGTCCCCTTTCTTTGGAGGGACCCCCGAAGAAGGTTCTGTTGGTGTTCGTTAAAGGTGGTGGTATTTCCGTTAACAGCTCACCATCAGCATTAGCCAGACTTAGGCTGCGAATGTTACTTTGCCTGGTCCAAGTTGATCCAAGGATGGAAAGCTTCGTTTTGACTTGGGGTATAAGATCCTAGCTAAAGATTAACTTCCCTGTCTCTTTTAAGTCAGAAATTAATAAAATTATTAGTGTCATCTGGTTTTGAGCGAAGGAGGTGAATAGGATTTGACAGATCAAGCTCTGCAGAGTGCAAAGTTAAATTCACAAAATATGAAATGGGATGTAAATCTGTTACGAGAAGAGCTTTTGCAGGACGGCTGTCATATCAAACTGATGTCAAACGCTTACCTCATGTTTGATTATTTCATTAGAGTCCCTTTAGTTTTACTTGTTATAAAATAGTCATAAGAATCGTCAGAAAGTTTCTTCAAGGAAGCATGAGTTTGGCCACTGAACTGGGTCAAATAAGGTCTTTCTGAACAAGTGTGTTCTGTTAGGTATAGTGATACCTTTGGTGACAGGTACAGAGGATCTGGGGATTTTTAAATAAACAATGGGTTTAAAAGGCAACATAGTCTTTCCTGGAACATACAGGGTTCTAGAGAAAACACTCAGGTAAAAAGTTCTCTGTTGTCATTTATTTTTTTACTTAGCATTAAGGGTGTTCTATAAAGCTGTAAAAACTCTGAGGTGTCACCTTGTATTGTGCAAAAGGTAAATTAGGGCAGTGATGACTGGTCTAGTATTCATCTGTCCCTCATGCCTTCTAGAATGTGTTTGTTTTATGCTAAGGGAGTTGATAAGATCAGGTTTCCTTTTTCCCACAAAAGTCACTTTTATAATTAGCTAATACCTGTAGGCATCACCTCTAGTGATGTAACCACGGGCCGTTTGTTATGTTAATTCCATGTGATTGGATCACTTTGTTTCTTTAGCTTTTTTTTTTTTTTTTTTTTTTAGTTCATAAGGCAATAGAGAGAGCTGTGGAATTACAGGTAGCTGGCTAAGTGCACTCCTGCAGCAATATTCAATAGCATTGGTGCTTCTCTTGAAGTGTTTAAGAGCGTTTACATTATTTAAATGAGCATTTATCATTAAGATGTTCTCAAAAAAGTCATTTTTTTTATTAAGTATTAATGTAACTTTGTTCCAGGTCTGGAATGTTGGAATCTGGAATTGACAGAATTATTTCTCAGGTTGTGGACCCAAAGATCAACCATACATTCAGACCTCAGGTGGAAAAAGCTGTCCATGAATTTTTAGCTACACTGAATCATAAAGAGGAAGCAGGCCCCAGTACAACTCCAAGTGAGGACAAAGTAGATGCATCTGTTACAGTACAAGGTATTCTACCATTTCTCTTAGCAATCTATTACCAAAATATTTCTTTTTTTCAGGAGAAGAAGCATTAGTTGGGTTTGCTGCTAGCACAGAATTGTTGTCATCCATGCTAGTAAGCTGAGCTCCAGACAGCATACCATAATACTTGTCTCTTGTTGTTTTTACAAAGTTAGAAGGCAAGAGAGGTGCCGTGTACTGCTCTGTCACTTCTATCTGAGATTACAAGGGATCAGTTTACTGTAAGAAGAAAAGTTGACCTCAGGGTTTAGCCCTGCATGTGTTATGTGATCAGATGAGACATGGGTGTAAAAGAAAAATGATTTATTTTTTTTATGCATTCATAGATGAATAAAGCTTGTCTTTAAGATGTTTAATTGTCTTAATGCTGTTGCAGTGTACAGTGAAACTTTAATGGCTAAGATTCTCTCAGGAGCTTAAGTTCTGGTGTAAATCAGCCAATCCTTAGTTTGTTTATAAATGCAGTACTTCCTTTATGATTTTCATTTATGTTGCCTGGTATCAGCTTCTAAACACTCCTGCAGGTAATTGTCCATTCTTTCCCTTCCTAAGAGACTCCACAGCAGTCCATCTATTTGTAACCAGAGCCTTTATTTAAATCCTAGCCCTTTTCCTGTGAGGCCCACTTCCTTTAATGTAAGTGGGTTAACAAGCCAGCTGCAGCTCCCAGTACTAGTCTGTTTAACCCTTTCTCATCCATCTTCAAAGATGTTTCTAAGAAGATGGGAAAGTGATAGCTGGCATTTTGATAGCTCTGTTTTTATATAATCGATACACTGAGTTAATTTCTGATGTCACTTCTGAAGATACCAAGGGGTACAAATGTAGACTTCTTGCTGCAGTATTCGGTTTTGTGCTTGTCCAAGGCCTATTGATGGTAGAGTTGAGCATCCCTCCCGTAAACGACCCCTGCTTTCACTTGAGGAGTGTAACTGGTACTTTTTTTTCTGAACGACATTCTCCAGATGCAAAATTAGTTAAACCTTTTAGTTATTACTGTTTCAAATAAATAAAAATCACTCTTTTTCCATTTACTTGCTTAAAGTCATTCTGTCTAAATGTCCACTTCCTTTCAAATATTTCAAAAGCTTCCTTTGTGGAAAATCACAGAAACTGAGATGAACTAAAACTTTTATTTCTTACTCTTCAAGGTGTCTCTACTACAACTCCTAGTGGCAATGTAGCTAATGATGCAATGTCCATTTTGGAAACAATAACTTCTCTTAACCAAGAAGCAAGTGCTGCCAGGGCTTCAACAGAGAACTCAAATTCCAAGAACAATGACAAAGTTGCTAAAAGACTCTTATCTCAGCACAGTGTTGATGGTGGTGCTGAGAGAGAGAAAAACACAGAGGACTTGCAAGAGAGAGAGAAAGCAACTTCTGATGTTTCTGGAGAAGGAACTGAAACACCTGCCAAGTGTGAAGATTCAAATGAGCTTCCCAGCCAAAGTGAAGAAATAAAAAATTCAGCAAAGGATACTAATAGTTTGACTAATACAAGTAAAGAAATACAACAGGAAAGTGAAGAGCAAAAGAGTAAATTAATAGATAAATGTGACAAGAAACCAGACAGCAGTGAAAAAGTTGAAAGAAGAAAAGAAAAGAAAGAGAAACCTGACAAGAAGTCTGACCATTCAAAGAAAAGTGATGATACTACCAAGGCAAAAGAAGAAAAGCAAGGGAGAGAGTTGGAACCAGCGAAACAGTCAGTCCCAGAAAAAAATAGCAATAAACATAAAACAACTGAAAGCAATAAGGAAGGTATGATGTGGACAATGCTCATTCTTAAAATATGAAATTGTTTTTGTTATGTGTGTTTGTTTTGTTCTTTTCAAATGTATTCAGGAGCTGAATCAGAAGTGTGTGGGGAATGTATGTTCTCTGCTAGTTCTGGCAAACTTAACTAGCTAGCCACAGTTATCTCTTGGTTCATTACCCTTAACCAAGGTACCCAAATTAGCAATCTGATCATTTTTGATTCTTCAAGTGTGTGTATTATTGGTCATTTGTGTTATTCCAGTAAGATCTCTCAAATTTCCCAGTCTGCGTTTTAAGGTGTTTATTTATTTATTTATTATTTCTTAAGACAGCTTTGTTTTCAGTGGCAAAAAAAACCACCTGTTTTGGTAAGAAAAGATTCTCAAATATAGTATGCTGTATTACAGCCTTTTCTCTCTATTCTTTCCTTTGCAAGAACATACATCAATAGATTCGGATTTGGATGTACTCAGTGACATCACTGTCAGCTCTGTCCATACCAGTGACCTTTCTTCCTTTGAAGAAGAGAGTGAAGAGGAAAATGTAATTTCTGACAGTACTGAAGAAGGGGAGATCACATCAGATGGTAAAACAATTAGAATGTTAATTTTGGTGGTAAAATGGCAAGAAAGAATATGCAATAATTCTGTTATTTGAGTGCATCCTATCCCAAATTTGACATTTTGCAATATTTTCTATTGTCTTTATTTTGAGGAAAGACTTTCAATGTGGAGTGGTAGTGTTTGTGCAATCATGAAAGATGAGCACTAAACATATTTTGAGTCCTTTTTTAACAGCATGATGTATTCTAAGGATTGTGAATCTTACTTGTACTACAGTATTCCAAAGGCAACAGAAACGCATAGCATTTGGATATGGATGGATATGTGGCTTTGCCATGAGCTTTTCACCCTCCCTTCTGCCACAAATTCAGTATATCATTGGAGTGTTTTGTTTGTGATCCTGCAGTAGTGGGTGTAGCAGACTTTGTCAATTTAGGTTGTTTTCAGAGCTTTAAGCGTTCTGGGATTTCTAAATTCTACCTGGCTACAGTAGAAGGAACATGAATGGATCTAACTTTTAAGAGTTTGGGAACACCAAACCTGTTCACTGGCTGCAGTTCATTTTTTGAGTTCTCCTTGAGCAGACCTCAGATTCTTTTGATTTCTGTAGATATGTGACTTCTGCGTTCATTAATAACTAACCACTTCATAAGACGGTGTCTTAGTACCTGAATGAGTTGTCTCTTGTATACTCTGAGCTTCTCTTCTGCTCTAATATTACTTGGCAGTACTGTATTACTTGCATATTCTCTGGCTTTGGTGTTATCTGTAAATGTGACAGATTGCATGAAGTGAAATAAGCCTTAAGTATATTTCAAGCATACAAATACTTTGAATTGTTTGAAGTACAAATATTTTTGCTCTATTGCAAATCATCATGATAGAAATCAAACTATTTCAGTTTTACTTTAATTACATGTATAAACAAATGTGTTCCGTTTATATATTTCAATAAGCCTACTTATTTTTTAAGGTCTTAAACATTGTACACATTTTTGGTGTTAGAATGAAGCTTAGTTTAATACACAGAAGAAGGTATATTCCGACTTCTTATTTAGTATCTTGGATTTTTTCTTCGGCTGAATAATGTACACAAATATTCATTTCATGTTTTCATAATCTAGTGGTACTTTGCACAATATTTGATTTTTTTTTTGACTGCTTCCATGTTTAAAGAAAGTAAGTTACTAAATTTTGTGTCTTGCTTTTACAAAAATTATGGTGAAAGTACTGCCCTATTTTATCAGTATATCTCTACATTTCACCAACTTTCCAGATGAAGAGGCGAAAAACAATCAGAGTAAGACAAAGCCTCATTCTAATGAGATGAGTGATGGGAAAGCCAAGCCTGTTCGTCATGCTTATGTTCGAAAGCCTTTTTTGTACTCCAAGTACTTCAGTGACTCTGATGATGAGCGAACTGTAGAGCAACGTCGACAATCCATTGTAAGTGTGAGTTTTGTTACTGCTCGCTGTCATAAGTCCTTAAACTATTCAGCACAGAAATTTCACTTATAACCAGTGGTGGTTTGTGAGGGGGAGTTTCCTGCTTCTTTTCATTTTGTTTTTGTTGCTTGTGTCCCTCCTTCATACTTCAATCAGTATTGCATGATCTGGAACACCACACTGCAGGGAAGTACTCTACTGGGTGAACCTAGAAGGCTTCTAGCAGTTGGGGAAAAAAGCACACTGCGGTTTTGACATCTTTTCCTTCACTCTCAAAGGAACGGTCTTTTGGTGTTGACAGGATTTACTAAGTGCATGCAGCCTCTTCACAGAATAGGTGATAGGTAGATTTTTCCTTAATTGAGTCATTCAGTGTGGAGAGTAAAAAAAGTGTAGGTTTTAGATGTATGTTTGTAGTCAAAGAACACTCTTTGACCTAATGATAATTTGTTTTCTCTTGTTTATATATCTCTAGGCCAAAGAAAAAGAAGAGAGACTCCTAAGAAGACGAATTAACAGAGAGAGACTCGAAGAAAAGCGTAAACAGAAAGCTGCAGAAAAAACAAAGTCACTAAAAAGTGGAAATCAGAATGCTAAAGGTATGAAAATTACACATTAGCCTTTTATTTCTTTTATTTTAAGGGAAAATAATTTCAGAGTAAAATAATGTCAGTAGGTCTTTTGTCTTCTCCCTTGAAAGCCCATTGTTTTAATAGTAATGTGATAGGAAAATGGATAATGCAAATTATTAATACAAATGTCTCCAATTTTTCATATATCCGTGATTATTTTACTTGAATACCCATATACATTAGCATTCTCTGCTACACGTTAGTACTTCCCACTTTCAATCTCATTTATAGCTCAAACAGTGATATAAAGACATACTTATGCCATTCACCATTTGTGTATAATTTTAGGAAAAAGTGGCTTGAATGTAGAAGAACCTTCAGCAAGAAGTCTCGACACAAAAACTACTGGTACCAGCATTAAGGATGTGCTTAAGGAACAGAAATTCTTAGAAAAAAAAGTAGCCTTGAGCAGAAAAAGAAAAAGAGATTCAAGGTATTCATGTATTTGCTCAAAAGGAATGAAGTTTTTAGAACTTCATTTCTGTAGATGTTCTCTTCAACTTTGCAGTTAGCCTTACCTATTTTAACAGTTTTATCCTAAGACATGCAGTGAAGTTTGTTACTAATACCTCATCAAGTTGAGGTAAAAAAAAAAAAAAAAAAAAAGTTACATCTCCATAATGTAGTGCAGCTCAGACAGGCTGCAGTAGCAACCTTTGTGTGACTTCTCATCCACACAGTGATGATAAAGACGTGAGAATGGAAAGTTGTTAGATGTTTGTGTGTCTAATATAAAGTTTGTGCGCCTAATATAAAAAATTAGTGTAATGTATTTCCATTAACTTTTATTCTTCTTATCTGGCTGAGTTCCTAGTATATATTTATTGTTTTGTGTTCTGTCATAATTTTTTGCTAACTTTCCATTAATACATCATTTCTTGACTTCACAAATGAAGATTAGAAAAAAAAAGAAACTTATCAGATTGAGAGTAATTAAGCTAATTGCTTGTGTATGTATTTATGGTAATACATAAAAAAAAAAATACAATTTGTGTGTATATATTGTAGATATACGGAAATACATTATGCAGAGCAGCATGAGCTGAGATATACCCTGCAGTCCTTCAATATGAGTAACTTAAATAATTCAGTCTTCAGCTTGCCCTGGTCTTTAATTTGGTGTTTTAAGTGGATATATACATACATATCTAGATACACATGTATTAATATTAAATAAGACAAGTTTCTGAAAGACAAAAACAGTATTTTATTTTTTTTTTAAGTTCCCTTTCCTGTGATAAAGGGAGAATGCGTTTTTCTCTGTGGTAGGGTCTCTTATTCATTTTACAGGGACAACTGTAGTACTAATACTGTCATACTAACATTCTCTGCTTTAAAGCGCGGTTGTCCAGAGAGTGCCTGTGAAGTTAGTACACATAGTTTTCCAAGAAGAAAAAAAAGCTTGGGCATACCATTTAGTCAGAAGTTGTGTGACTGTGTTCAGTGTTTTAGTGTGTTTGTCTCTCGCCTTCAGCTTTAAAAGCAGAAAATTTACAAACTAATGTTAGTCTGTTATTTTCCTTTTTTAATTTCTTGTCCAAATTCCTGTTTCAGGCATGTTGAAGATAACTGGAAAAAGAAATATGAGCCAACTGAGGAGGATTCTAAGGAAATTCAAAAGACAAATGAGGTATGTGTCTCCTAAGCTATTAACATTCGTTTATTTAAATGAATTTTGTGATATTTCTTTTTAATTATAATAGGGCTTGTTCATACATCCATACCAAACTGTATACTACTCCATTCATTCCTGTGAATTATTTTTTTTTCCTGCTACTACTTTGAGTTGGGTTAGTGATACAACATTACCATGGTAGTGTTTTCTGAATTCTAGTAAATATTAGGTTACATAGTGTATGGTGCTGGCCTATTTTGTAGTAGGAGAAAAGAGAGAGTTTGAGCTGTATTCTGTAAAACATGTTGGATTTTCTAAAAGAGTGAGGTACATCTTACATGCAAAGACTTGAGGAGTTTGATCTATATAAATTTATCCTTGGGAACTTATAGAGAAACTAAATATAGTCTGAATAGTACAGAAAAGACAGCTTTTAGGTTGAGAGGTTTTTATCAACAATGTTATTACCAAAAAAGTGATAGCTGGAAGTCAAGCTGGCAATCTAAAACTATCTTTTGTGGGTTTTTATTTTTTATTTAAACAGCATAATGGCTGTTTGAAATAAATTATGGAACATTTGAAAGGGTTAATATTTTGAAAGGGTTTTAAATTGTCCATTTAAAAGTCTATTTAAATTGTTTTAGAAAGAAAGGTTACTTTATAAAGAAGTGATATTCAAAGTCAAGCAGACCATTAACTTCTGTTTCTTTTGGCTTTCCCACAATGGCAATCAGTGGAAATAAATACGACAAATATCCTTTTCTTGCCAACAATATTTTAAATTAATTTTTATTACAGAAAGTGGGTCCCCTGCTCTATTGCTCTTATGGATAGTTTGTCTTCTAGAATTCTGTCAGGCATATAGTGGAGGAACTGTGTAACATGTTTAAATTTCTTTTACAGACTTGTGAAAAAAATTCTTCAAAAGAATTAAAGCATAATCATGGGAAAAGTGAAATCTCTAAACCGCTTAGAAGACTTTCAGAATCAGTGCATTCAACTGAGGAAAGCAAAAATGATTCTAAAGTGGAAAAGGAACACAAAAGAAAAACCTCTACCTCTCTTCAGGCTGAAGGAACCCAGCAGGACAGTGAAACGAGGGATCCAAAAAAACTGGATAGAGCAGAAGTTAATACCGAAGAACCACAAAAGCAGAAAACCACATTTAAAAATGAAAAGCACCCCAAAAAAGATAGTGACGCAGAAATTCAACATACAAGAAATTCTGCCAGAAAAGAAGCCAAGTCTTACAGAGATAAAAATGAAAAGGAAATAACCGCTGTAGAAGATAAAATTTCTTTAAAGCACAAACATAAAGGAGACAATGCTCATAAGTCAGGTGAAGATGTTGAACTCCATTCTTCTGAGAGAGGTTTGAAAGGTGAGGATGGTGCTCAGAAACATAATCAACAAATAAAGGTTTCCGCAGATGACAAACCTGAAAGAAAAAGTAAACACCGAAGTGAGCGGAAAATATCAGTGACTGGAAAAGATGGAAAAAATATTTCTGAACACACTTTAAAAACTGAAGAGTTGCTGCGTAAGGAAAATAAAAAAGACAAGCATCTCTCAACAGAAAAATCAAGAGCAGAATACAAGTCCAAAAGGTCACTGAGTGATTCTAGGCCACAGAAGGATTCCCTAAGTGCCTCAAAGCAACTTTCTTCTGCATCACAAAAAAGGAGTGAAAGTTACTCAGAAGATAAGCATGAAATAAAATCAACTAATTCTGAATGTAATTTGAAACAAGAAGATGGTGTTCATAAAGACAGACGAAGATCTAAGAGCCTTGTAGAAGACAAATCATTGTTAAAGTCTAAGTCAAAGAGTCATAATAAACAACTCAAAGCATCTGAAACTGAATTACAGGAAAATTTAGCAAAACAAGAGACTAGTCAGAAACAGGACAAAGAAAAGAGCATGGAAGAGAATGATTCAGATAAGCAACACAAATCCAAGAATGAAAAAGTTTTTGAGGAGAGTGGTGCTGATACTGAAAATGAAAGTGGCATACAGTCAACTCAGGGATCACAAAAAGACTTCAGTCACAGAGTTAAGTTACATTCTGGAGAAAGAGGATCTGTTAAAGAGAAATGTAGAGGTGATAAAGATTTAAGTAACTCCAAACTAGAAAGAAGGTTCTCTGTTGAAGGTCACAAAAGCAGAAGCTTAAAGCACAGCAACAAGGAAATAAAGAAGAAGGAAGAGTGTGTCAAATCGGAGGATAAAGATATTAAAGAAGTGGACAGTGGGCATGAAAAGGTGTTGGGCATCACAGTAGCAATGGATAAAAAACAAAGTAAAAAGATACCCTGTGAAAACAGAAAAGGCAGTGTATCAAACCAAGATTTGTTGGGAGAGGAAAAGCAGTCAGCTGGCACAACTGTAAGTAGCCATACTCCAGCCCCTCAGAAGTCAAGTGTGAATACTGATGGTGTGTATTCTGGTCATGAGGGAGAGATGATGGAACTTGACGTGGAAGAAGCAAAAGTACAAGAAGCATCTAAAATTGAAGGAAAAAGCATTCTAAATTCACTCCAAGCTGCAGATGCGAAGTGCACAGCAAAAGAAAAAATTGCGCTCTCTGTTTCAAGTAAGGAGTTAAAACACAATATGGCAGATCTTGGAGCTTGTGAACCACAGTTTCTGGCTGCAGTTGAAAAAACTGTTAAACAAGATATCCCTAATAAGCAAGATGGTGCCTTAGACGCTTTGTCCAAACAAGTTTCCAAGGATCAAGGACCCAATAAACAAGGAGCTTATAAAATGAGTGCTGTGCGTGAAACAAGTCGTAGAATCTCACTGAATGCTCACAGTAAAGATGAAACTTCAGAAGACAGCAGAAAACCAAAGAATTTTAAAACTGTGATAAATTCTAATTCAGATAATGTTTCTTCAGCAGGTAATTCTTCCAGAGAAGATGCTGCTGATGCAAAGTCCATGGATATTGATATCTCAGATTTTACAGATTCCTTGGGTAGTATGTCTAAAGAGGAATGCCATAATTCAGATGGGACTTCTTTGTCTGAAGATGCTTTCATTTTGAAGAATGATGCAGCACAGGTTGTATACATGGAACAACAAGATAGCGCAACGCTGAGTTCTGTCATGAAAGATGGTGATGGCAACAACACTATGACAAACAGTAGAGAAAAGGACAACGAGGCACCACAGCCTGATGAGCAGGCAATGGAAGACAGTACAACTGGCTTACCTATTAAAGAAGGTTATGACAAATCAGCAAAGTTAAAAAGCACTCAAAGAAGAGAGTTGAAAACAAAAGAGGAAAGCTCGGTGACTGACGTGACTGAAGACTGTGGAGGCGTAAAAACAAAAGGACATCTCCTAAAAAAAATAAAAAGAAAAGAAAGAGAGTGTTTGCAAACAGACCATTCCACAAAGGGAGAGAGGAGCACAATGAGGGATAATGCGAAAAAGAATGAGGTGCATGATGCTGATGACATGATACAATCTTCCTCTGTGTTAGTGCCTAAAAGAGTTCCTGAAGAAACAGTCAAAGGTTCTGTTGTAGCCACTAGGCAAGAAGGGAATGGTGTGATTGGCATGGAAGATAAAAATGAAAGCAATGCAGTAGGTACCAGTGCAGGAAGCAGCAAACTTAGTTTGTTGTACAGCAGCCTGCAAACAACTCCAGCCACTGTGATAGGAACTAGCACAGAAAAGATTGAGAGCACTGTAATGGCCACTAGTACAGGAGAAGAACGAACTGAGAGTGCATCACATTCTGAAAAGGAAAGTGATGCTACAACCACTTGCGCAGAAGAAGAAAGTGAGGTGGCGTTAATCTGCACAAGCATAGAAGCTGATGAAGGTTTCACAACGGGTGTGTGGGTAAAAAGTAGTGAGAGAGGCAGTTTCATCACGGGAGCAGATATCGGTGAGTGTACAGTTGCAGCAGCAGAAGAAGGCGGTGGCAGTGTCGTCACTGAAGGGTTAGCAGAAAGTGAAAGTTTCCTAACAAGTACAAAAGAAGAAAATGGTGACTGTACCATGGTTGATGCAGAAGAAAGTGGTAAGGATTCAGTCAATGCAAGTGGAGCAGAAATTGAAGATAGTGTGAATAGTGCTGGGACAGAAGAAAAAGATGATGCTGTGACTAGTGCGGGCTCTGAAGAGAAGCGAAAGACCTCACCTTGTAGAGATGCAAGCAAATTAGAAAGTTCTGTGTCCTGCTTAGGTGAAGTGGAGAGTGATGGCGCTGTAACTAGTGCAGGGACAGAAACAGGTGAAGGATCAACAAGTGGTGACAGTTCAGCAGAATTCAGGGGCAGTAAGAGAGCTGGCCGAGTAAAAGAACACGAAGGTACTGTGACTTGCACAGGTGCAGAAGAAAGAGGTCGTAACTTCATTATGTGCTCAGTGACTGGTACAGATGCCCAAGGAGAAAGCACTGTAAGTGGGGCATGTATTGCAGTGGTCACAAATAATGAGGCTACCACTGGAACTAATGGTGACAAATCTGAGGATACTATAAATGGTGAAAGCACAGTGACCAGCACAGGCATAACTCCAGAAGATGATGCTGAAATTTCAGTAGTCTGCACTGGACTGGAGGACAGCAATGAAGGGTGTGTGGTTTCTTTAGATGCTGAAAAATGTGAAAGTCTAATGGATAGCACAAGAACAAAAGAGGAAGCCAGTATCGCTATGGTTAGCATTGGTTCATGTGATGATGAAGGTTTTGTGACTAGTACAGGCTCAAAAGAAGAGGATGAAGAAGATGAGGGTATTGTGACCAGTACTGGAAGAGGAAATGAAGAAATTGAGCATGCTTCTCCTTGCACAGGAATGGAAGGTGAAAATGCGCTGATCTGTATAGGTGCAGAAGAAGGTGAAAGTTCCATTATCTGCATAGTTACCGAACAAATGGAAGCTGAGTCAGGAGTGGCTGGCACAAATGTAAATAAGCTTATGGTTGACAGCGTGACGGGTGCCGAGAAAGAAGCTAGTCATGGCACAACCAGCAAAAATGCCAAAGGAATTGTTGAAAGTAGTGTAACCAGTGCAAGTGCTGCTGATGAGGGTGCCATGGCTGCACATACAGGAAAACATCAAGGTACTCTCATTCCTATGGATGCTGAAGAGTGTGAGGGCCCCATGACTAGTGCTATGGCACTGCAGGATAAGGGTCAGCCTGGTGCTGAAGAAGGACATGAGAACGCCAATACTTCTTTTGGTAGCAGAGAACCTGATGGCTCCATAAGTAGTGCCATTCCAAAGGAAGATGACAACTCTCTTATTTCTCCTGACAGAGAGGAAAAAGTTAAAGGTGATATTATCTCCACCAGTACAGTGGAAGAAAGTGATGCTCCCTTACATTCAGCCATGGATGCTGAGGAAGGTCCGCTTGCTGTTACAAGAGCAAATGAAAGTGGGCAAAGCTCTATGGTCTTAGCAGACACCGAAGACACAGAGGTGCCCATGCCCAGTACAGCTACAGAATTTAAAGAGAGTGTGCATGCTTCTAGCAGCAAGCAGGAGAAAGATGAGTGCACGATGATTTCCACTAGTATCGTGGAAGAATTTGAGGCTCCTATGTCAAGTGCCACTATTGAATACGATGGTGAGCTCCCCTCTGTGAAAACAGAAGAAATAAGTGAGAATACTATGGTTTCTATAGATATGGAAGTATATGATGTTCCCATGCCCAGTGCATCCAGTGTGGGAGGAGATGATGATGAAAGTCAACCAACTGCTAGCAGTAAAGAAGAAAAGGATGAGTGTGCTATGATCTCCACAAGTGTTGTAGAAGAACAAGTAATCCTAATGTCAGGTGAGGTCACAGAAGAGGCAGTTCAGCATGTCTCAGACACGGAATCAAAAAATGAAACAGTAATGATCTCCACAAGTACAGCAGAATGTTTTGAAGCTCCTATGTCTAGTGTAGCTGTGCAAGATGAAAATAAACTCACTGCTTCAGAAACAGAAGGGAGATACGAAGCTGCTATGATCACGACAAGTATGACAGAAGAATGTGAGATAGTCCTGATCAGTGCAGCACCACAAGCTGAAAGTCAGCTTCTTGTGGCAGAAGGAGATGAAGAGACCATTCTCTCTCCAAATGCATCAGAGGAATGCAAGATCGTGGAGACCACTGCAACTGTAGATGAAGGGTTTGGACTAGCTGCTTTCAATACAGATGCAAAGAGCGAAGGTTCTGTGATTTTTGTGGGAGAATGTGGAGCTCCTGTGCTGAGGGTTGCCACCAACAGTGAAGATCAACATGCTGCTTCAAGTATGGGAGATAAAGAGGAAGGGGCAGTGATCACTCTAAGCACAATGGAAGAATGTGATAGTCTCTTCACTTTTGCAGTCATAGAAGAAAGTCAACTTGCTGCTGAGAGTACAGAAGAAAAAGACAAAAGTGAGGACATCTTTAATACTGCTAACCAAATTGAATGCATCCTATCAACCACAGGCCCAGAAAACAGCAATAATTCTTTGCTTGTCATTGGTAGAGAGAATGAGGCCCCTGAGAGTATTGTGCAGGAAGAATCAGCAGCATCTCAGACTGCTGTAGACAGTGAAGTCACAGAAACGGATGAAAATTCGGTGAACCTCATGAGTGTAGATGAAGCTCTTTGTGTGGAGATTAGTACAGAGACTGCTGTGAGTGCAAGTCCTTCCTCAGAGGCAAATGAGGATGACGAGCAAGCTGAAGATGTATTGCAGGCAGATGATACATCAGAACTCTCTTGTATGATTTCAGAAGCAGCAGTAGAGCGTGAAACTCTACAGAATGTAAACTGTAAATTTAACTCAAACTTGCTTTTAGAAAGCGACTTTTCTGAAAGGACTCCACTGCCTAGGCCACAGGCTCTTTCCTTAGTTTCTGCAAGTGAAGTAACTGTAAATAATGACCACGGTGAAGTGACTGTAGAAGCAGAATTAGGGGAAAAAAAGAACCTGCCTGTGTTGCATGTGGAAGAACTACATGGCAGTGATAACAAATTGAACTTGGTCAAAATAGATGATATTGGAATTGAAGTTACTTTTCAGAAAAGTAATACAACATTTAATTCAGGTGAGGATTTGTGTGCTTTTTTCCTCTCTTGAGTTTATAGTTGTCATTAATAAATGCTGAATTACTAGTAACTTCTGTTCAAATATACCAGACTTCTGTGTAGTTTGCAAAACTCTATTATCTTTAAGAATTGGTGGCAAATACTTTAAGCATGTGATTCTGAGAGCGTTGGTGTGACTGAACAAAAAATAGTGCAGAAAGATAAAATGTATTGAGTTATGATCTAAGTTATGATGATGTTTGCAAGGGATAATTATCATGGAGCTACAAATAGGTTTTGTTACTAGCATGTTCTGAAATTCAGGAGTACTTTTATAGGAAAGAGAATGTATTTCATTTAGACATATGTTCAACATTCTAAGAATGGTAACTTACTGAGTTTTGAAGATTGAGCGACTATTCTTAGTCATAACTGCAGATTTTCTCAGGGTAGTTTCTTAATGGTAATACTTCAATTCATTCTCTTATGCTGAATTTTGTCTTGTCTCTACACTAATAGACTTGAAATTATCCTCTTTCGTGTTTCTGGAGGAGTTAGTGATCCTAAATAAGGAGTAGTTTGTATTTAATACAAAGGTAACTTGCTGTTTGGAATTTTGTGAGAAAATCTGTTGATGTTTTCAAAGGAAAAGCAAGAAAAGCTGAAGTCTGAAGTCCATAAATAAGCTGTGGTAAATCCTGGTAACTTCTATTCTGCAATCTTTTTGTATTTAAGGAAAAACAGAGAAGTACTTGTGTTCTTGCAGATGTCAAGGTTTCTTTTAAGCTGGTTTGCTACAGACAGGCAACTATTGTTTCCATTGCCTACAGGAGGGGGTTGAATTCATGTGCTGGTTCATGAGGGATAGCATCCTACTGTAGCATGAGGTAACTATGGCATAATGTAATTAATAATTTTAACGTATTTGTATTTCATTAGGCAATAATGCAGCTTTACCAAAGTTGGCAGAAGAAGTCGAACTTGAAACTAACTTGAAAACTGAAGAGGTATGTGTTTTTTGTTGTTTTTTTTTTGGCCGTTTCTTGTATGACTACATAAATTTTCTAGGGTTTCCTTACTAAATATTTGATTTCTGTGCAGCAAGGATTGCATTTGAACCTCAAAACATTTAGAAGGTCACTTTTTTGGAATATTTAGCTGCTCTTCTAAGCAGTTGGCATATAAATTGTGTGATGTCCATGTTACTCTGTGGTAGAACCAATTCCCTTCCTCAGCCGTATTCCTTCCATGACAGTGACATCCGAGTTTGCGTTTCCTTCAGAACTAGTTATACTGTATGTTGTTGTTTCTGATATTACTTGTAAAGTATTCATGTATACCTTGTAAAGTATTCATATATGCCTTAACACTCACAGGTGGCAGTCAATTAGTGTTTTAAAATAGTAAGCATACAGTGCTGTTCATTTTATTGTATCCCTTGGTTCAGAGCATGGCTCAGAGACTTGCAAGCATTTCTGGAAAGGCCACCAGGCACAGGGCAGACAAGTTAAGTGTTTCTGAGCAATGGTTTCAATGCATTGAAATGCACTTTGTGAAAATCCACATCAGCTTCAGTCTGGTGGGATTTACAGAGTTGAGTTCAGTACCGCCTGCTGTACTGTTTACCAGTGTAAGATGGTGGTCCTACAGGCAGTATGGTTATGTTCACATGACAGTGTACCTGAGTTTACAGTGTTGGGATCTGACTGCATGCTGCATAAGTGTACTTACCCATGCATTTGTAATATACAGCTGATCTGCAGCTTTTATTAAAAAAAAAAAAAAAAAAAAAAAAAAAGAAACAAAGAAAACAGGCATGAGTTGGAAAACGTTCACTCAACTTGGTTAGATATGTATTTTTCTGTATATGTGTGTATGTTTTTGGAGTACTTGTCATGACCAGAGCTCCTTTTGGAATAAGAATTTGCACCTTCCTGAGATTTCTTTTGGGATCTCCTTGTTAAACTAATCCATTCTTATAATACCATTGTTAACTCTAATGTCAAGCTCATGGCACCGCAGTGTTCAACAGTAATGTAACTGAGCTCTGGCAGTGTCTCCTATTAATATTTGTACTGCTGTCTTAGCTATTGAAGGCTTATCAGTCAAAAGGCAATAGTAATTACTACGTGAGGTAGGGGAGCAAAACAAAATTGTGCTGGATGCCTGTAATATTTTGTTTTCTCTGATTTTGCATTTAGCCGCAACAACCTGAAAGTCCAAGGAGTGAAGAAGTATGTGTGGATCTTCATGTTAAAGAGCTACAAAAAGGTGATGTTTATGCTGATAGTACATTACTTTTCATACTGGTTTGATTATTACTCATAAGGGGAATTTTGTAGATTTGATATAGACTTTGTCTAGAGGTCTTGAAGCAAAGCCTGTGGAAATCGTCACTAAATGCTTCTTAGGAGCTCATGTGGCTTTGCATTTGGTTTACAGGAGAGAGCGGGAGGATCAGCCTTTTCTTCCAATATAATACATTAAAAGAAAGGTGGAAAGCACTTAAAGTTTAAAAAAAAATTAAAAAAAAATGTGGATTTCAATAGAATGTTAGCACTCAATAAATAAAATAATGTTTGATGCTCAGGAACAGAAACTTCCGCAACGAGTGGCTTTCTTTCTGAAATTAGAACAACCTTGTTTCTGGTGTCATGACAGCCCCTTGGGGATATGATGTCAATTAAGTAATGTATGACTAAGCCACGGAGAGTTTACAGAAAGTTAAAAAATATATATATATATATATATATATATATATATATATATAATAATGGGAATTTTTTTAGTCTGTTTTGCCTTCCATCAGATTAAAACGTTTCTGGCTAACCACTGAAATCTATCCATCCACTAAAATTTGAATAGTATTCATAAGTAGGTAGTCACCTAGCTAGAAATCTCAGTCAACTCTAGATCTGTGCTCAGTAATTCCTTTTCAATGTATTAAATTAGTCTTAAATGCAGGGGGAAAAAAAATCCCTCATTCCTAGAAACACATTTTCAAATGTGTTGCAGTTGTTTGGCTTTCCTATTAAAGCAGAAACACACCCCAACTTTGTTCCCATCCTGATGGATTGCATGCTCCAGATGCTTTACAAAGATGTTTACAACACTACCAGATGAGAGTTAATCTTCAGTTAATGGAGTAACAAGCAAAACTAAAATGAATTCCAGGAGGTACCAGTGATATTGCTGTATAGAGTCCAGAGAGGTTAAAGATGCATTTCCTCTTATGGAAATTGCAGCTGAAAGCATAAACTGAAAGGGTGCTCTATAAAGCTTACTTGTATATGCATAAAAATTTACCATAAAAATTTGCCTTGTGAAGCCTTAGATTCCTTTTTATTCTTGGGGTAGGTCAAATTCATATACCTGCTTTAATGGTGTAGTGTATTCATCCAGGTATTAAGAGACATGCTCAACTCACAAGAAAGAAAGTGTAAATCCCAAGAATGGCTTAGAAGAATGTGGTCTTCAGGACACCAGATCTGTGCCACTTCACATCACGCAGTCACCCAGACAGACACTACTTAAATTTTAAAATGTGCACATTGAACTGGCTGCAATAATCTTGTTCCATGTAAAATGTTTAACACAAATCCATTTGTTGTGTAAATCATGTTGGATATGACACACACTGAAGAAAGAATAATGCTTTGTAGCTCTTGGTAGAGATTTTTTTTGCTTTTTCCCCACACACACAATAATCTCTCTTTTATGTATATATATATATACATATAGCTCAACGTACGTAAAAGGAAGTTGTTTAAAAGACAAATGTGTGTCCTGTCATCAGTATGAACAGCAGACACAGTAGTTTAGTAGTCCAAGCTTCCTTGGAATGTAAACAAATCATTGCTGTTTGAGTGGGTAGGATCTAGCTCTTCATTTGACACTGCTTTAAAAATTGGAAGATATTGTGCAACTAAACAGTATAGCTGTGCATAAATTGTTCCTAAAACTTACAGGTTTAAGAAATCAGCTACAAACTGTATAGAGTTTTATGTAAAAATGGCTTTATTGGATCGTGAGTTTATGTTCTAGCTGAAAGAAAAGCTGGCTGGAAAGTGTTAGCAGCTTTTTAAAATAAAAATACTAATTCATTTGCCTATGTGAATCAGATATAAAGGTGGTTCTTTTTTTGGTTTTTTTTTGAACCCTCTCACAGAGCAGCTTTTTTTTTTTTCTCTACTTATATCTATATGAAGTGACTTTGAAAGGTATGGAATTTTTCCAAATTGCGAAGGACTCATTAGTTTCCATAATACGTAATTATTTTCCACATTTTTGTGATATGTAAGGTTTGGCTCTGGAGTACAGCACAGTCTAGCAATCAAACAGCTTCCGTATGTGCGCTGTCTCACTGCTACAATTGTGCAGACTTTAGTTCTCTGCCAAGCCTGATGTTACAGCTTAGTTTTCAGCATAGCTTACTTCATCCCATGATGTAGCATCTAGGTCTGCGATGTTGGTGACTGACTCATTCAAATGTCAGAAGTGTATTTGCGACTTCAAGGTTCCTGTATGTTTCACAGAACACAGCCTCGTGAATGCCTGTATTTTAGTCTTAACATGATTCTCATCTATCTATGCTTTAGAAATCCATTTGCTTTATTTTTGTTTGGTGATATACTGTTAAAGGGTAAGGTGCTTGGGTAAATGGTATTTTCAACACTGAAAGCAAGTTATATAGTGTCACGTATTTATTTAGAGCCCTTTCAGAGAGGTGAAATAGAAGATATGAAGATATTTTGCTGCTAAACTTTTTTCTATTTTTTTATTATTTTTAGTAGATTTGCAGCAGAGGAATATTGCTACAGGAAGAGAAACTATTCATGTAAGTTTTTTTGTTTTGTTTTGTTTTAAAAAAGTTTACTATCAGTTTATGCTGCTTTCTTCTTGCTTGCATTACTTCTATTTACATTAAAACTTCTATTTACATTAAATATTCTCTAAACAAAAATATTATTTCTTGTATATGCAGAGCCTATATATGTGTATATATGGAGACTGTGCAGCTGTGTAGGTTGATGCCTCATTACTCTTTTGAATTTACAATTAAATAAATCTTTTATTGTTGTTTAACGTTTTACGGATATTTCAAGAGTGTTCTTAACTGTTAGAAGGTAGAAGCTTGTTCCTCTTCTTGAGAAAAGAGGGCAAAATAGGGATTATAGTGGGGCCTTTGATTGGGACTAGAAAGCTGCTCTTTTAGTGCAGTCCACTGTGATCTCACAAGAACGTGGAACCTGTAATTATAATAAGGATAATTGAGAAGATTTTGAAGTGTTTCTTATGGAGCAGTAGCAAGACAGTTTACATAGGTGACAGGTTAAAAAATGTGTCTATAGTTTCTTGAACTTGAATATTCAACTTTTTTTTTAAACTTTGTAATATATTATATATAGTAATATATATAAAACATATTATTATACTATATATAATATATATATATTACGATGTTGTTTGATCATGTTTTGGTTCTAATGAGATACGGATTTTGTTTCTGCTTGTTGGAGAGTGTCCTTCGTTCAAATCCAAATATATTTTGAGTATATTGCTATGATACATTGCTTTTAAAACACATAGTAGGATGCCTAATTAAAACTAAGCATTTTTTTAATTAAAAGGATCGATTAAAAAATGTGCAAATACTGCAAGCCAGAAGTGCTTTCATAATAGTAGTAACATTCTTTGTGCTGTAGAAAGAGACAGGTTTTGTAATTCCACTACTTACCATGTTAATGGATATTGTATTTAAAAGTAGTGAATAGGAATAACTGTATCCCTTCTATGTTTATAAACTTTATGGGAGAGGAAAAAAGATGGAAAAGAAGGTAAAGAGTTGTCTTTCTTTGTATTTTATGCATAGGTGGAAAACATGGATACCAAGATAACTGAAGAACATAGATCTAAAGGAATACAATGTAAATCTTCAGGAACAGTAGATAAAGGAAAATGTAAGTGATACAGAAATGCACAAATATGTGTAAAGCTTTTCTGTTGCAAAATAAAGTCCTGCTGTGATCAGGCCATAAAATTCTCTCTTGAAGGAAAGACTGGAATGGGGAATTACAAAATCCAAAAAAAATACATCTTTCCAAAACAGCTCAACATATTTGAAATAGCTTCATATACTTTAAAATAATAGGGTAGCAAATTCAGTAGTATACAGAAGAGTATTGTAGCTTTTTTGATCATAGGGGAACAAACTTTCTTTAATCTATAAAATAATTGCTGACTTTATCCTTAAACAAAAAAAAAATGGAAGGAAAATAAAGCTAAGGAGAGCTGATCATCAAGGAAATACCTGGCCATTCAATGGACATTGTTTCTTTCTGTTAGACTGGGAAAACCAAAGTTCTAGAGTAACCTTTTTGTGTGTCTAGAAGCAAAAGTTGAGAAGGAAATTAGTCCATTGAACGGCATAAATATTTCTAAGCTAATACATTTGTTCAGCCATTTTGTTGACATAATAATGAGATGATAATAGCTATTTAATGAGACAGTAATAGCTATTTAAACTCTGCCTTCAACTGAAGCAAAAACTTACTTCAAAAAAAGCTTACTAAATTTTTTTGATTTTTTTTTTTGCAACAAAACAATAAAAAAAGGTACATTAGGCTAACTAATTATGTCATTTCTTTGATAACTGTTTTCTTTCTGCTTTTAAGAACGTTGATTTGATGAAGGAAGCAATTTGAAGCCAGGCAGTATTTATGATAGTGTCCCACGTTTCATTAACAGATTTCTCTGGTTGGATTGAAGTTATGGTTGATGTTTAATTTTTTGATATGGTATCAGTAAAATTTCAATTTTGAGCTCATACTTCAAAAAAATAAGAAACATGGAATTCTTTGTTGTAATTATTTTGTGTTCCTGTTCAAAGAGAGATCAGCATAACTTCCTGTTCATAGTTCTGTAAATAAGATGCTGCTTTTTAATATTATTCCAATAGCACTAATGGTATTGCTGGTGTAAAAGCAACATCAAAATCTGACAAATACTTTTTTTTTTTAATGCTTGAACTGTTGTTTGTTTTTCAGGCAACGAGCCGATTGCTCAGGATGTGAGAAAAGATGATGAACAAAGTCAGTGTTCTGAAACAAAACCTATTAACACCAAGGTATTTTCAAGAACACTTTTTAATGTTCTGTAATTGTAATGTAAATAAGACTTAAGTCTAAGTTTTTATTTCTATAGCAGTTTACTTTAGGAGGTATTTCCATTATTAAATGATAATTAATTTTGCATTGTGTTGAACGCAAAATGAATATAGAATACTAATTCTATATTCTTTCATGGGGTCAACTGAAAAAAAAAATTGCAGAGGTTTCTGTTGTTGTACACAGTGTAGTGACCAAATATTTTTGATCTGTGATGAAACAATTTGCCCAATAGTTAAGAACTTAGGATCCCATGGAGCACTGTGGGAGGCCAGCTCTCCAGTCAGTTCAGCATCTTTATGTTTGTACTGATCTGAGATCAGCAAGTCCTTGACCCAAGTCCTGTATTTGCACAAATCCCCTCCAGGTCAGAATAGGAACTTAAGGAAAAACGGGTGTTCATTGTAAGAGTACATACAGAATATTTTGGATTATCTTGCCCATTGATTTTAATGAAGGCTCTCAGCATCAACATTTTTAAGAGATTACAAAATAGCTGGTTTTTTTTTGTTTATTTTTAAATCCAGGTAACTGACAATTTCTTTAATTTGTAGTAAGTTGCTTTTTTCTTTGTTTCAAAACAATGCAGGAAGTTACTTCAGGTGATACAGCAGAAGTGTCCAAAGAAATTGATGCAACGCATACACTTCCTAGAAATGCTGTGGAAGTAAAAGGTAATGAAAATACAGTCTTTGCAATTTAACCCATACTGAATGCTACTTTCATCTGAATGATTCTGGGAGCAATGAGAAATTCAGTCCCAGTCAAATACTTGCATATAGAACAGAAAGCAACTAGAGAATATTAGTGCTATCAAATACTACATTATTCTCAGTTCTTTTAATGGTGAGTGCAGATCTCATGTTCCTGGTGATGATAGCCTGACCCAGATAAGGAGTTACAGGGATATTGCGCATCCACTTCAGTATACAGCCTGACTAGGGAAGCCAATTGCAAATACATAGTTGGACAGGGGGAACAGCATGTTCAGAACATGTGAAAAGAATAGCTTCTTCCAACTCTAACCAAAAGTAAGTAAGGGTTTATTGGGGCGGGGGGGGTGGAACACGTTCACAATCAAAAACAGTCCTGTCTGTTTACAAAGAAAAAACAACAAGGAAAGAGCTTACAAGCTACACTGTTGTAATTGACACATTAAATAACGCTTTTTAAAAAAGTAATAAAAATAGTGTGTCCACAGGGCTAATAGTGACTTTGATGTAACTAGAGTCTGCCTTTGTGTGAATGATGTACCTTTCCTAATACCAGTTTGAGCTAATAGTTTTGTCTCTCCAGTGAGCATGTTTTAAAAAAAAATCTGAAGCTGTTTTTGCAGGGAGCTTATATCCTCACTATGCTGTATACAGCTTCCAATTTCATGGGATGTGGAAGAAAATTATACAGTGGTTTGTTGAACTTTTTTCACCTTAAATTAAAAGTCACTTCTAACTCATCTAGTGTTAGGGAAGCATTTTGGCAGTTCAACATATTGTTGCTTCAAGGCAAAGTGTTGATTTCCAATGAGTGTTGATAGGGAAGCTGAATTTGGGGCAACGGAATGCTTTTAGTCCAGAGACTGGCTTGTACCTTTTTCTTTGTCTAACAAAACAAAAATGCACAGTTTCTCTTTTTTTTTTCCTGTGTGTTTGTGAGAAGATGAATCCAGCATCGAGCAGGAAATGTCTGAAAAGATGAAGCAGGGTCTAGAATCAAATGAAAATTCTGTAGAGGTGAGTGGTGTTATTCGTGATAACTAATTGGGATAATATAGGTTCACGCTGAAAACAAGTACTTCGCATTTTGCTGACAGCAATATTAAAATTTTCACCAACTTCACCAACACCATAAATAGCTGTGAAAAGAAAACAGGACACCTCTAGACTGAGGGATTGTACACTCCTTTCTTGTAAATGGAAGAGTCTGTTGCTAGAGGTTTTCAGCCTGTATTTATTACTTGTAGATGTCCTTCATAGTTTAAACTTAAAAGTTTTTGTTTTTTTAACTAAAGACCCTCTGTATATAGGTATATAAAGGTGTGTGTGTTTATATACATATATATATATATATATGTATGTATGTATGTATAGGTTTATAAAGAACTTTACCAACCTGTATACTGGGATAATTAGGACTGTTAAATACCACTTCCTTACAGCCACAGAAAATTTAATACAATCAGGAGTTGTCTTGTTTCCTTTCAGCTATGGATTTTATAAACAGCAGCATCTCTTACAGAACCTGCCTCGCCTATATTTTTAAACAGACAAGCTTTACTTCTGCAGCTAGCACATTGTGTTAGCAGCAGTCTTTATATTATATTGATCAAATGCTGAATGTCAGTTACAGTAACTAAAATACTTTTGTCCTTTATTTTTCATAGGAAAATCAGCCTGTCATAGTGAAACGGAAAAGAGGAAGGCCTCGTAAATACCCTCTTGAAGCTGCGCAGCCTGGTGGTAAGTAATTCATAACACCTGTGTGGGAAAATAATGAAAATAGTAATGTTCAAGTTCTGAATTCATATTTCTTCCCTCAGGTGGGGAGTCAAAAGCTGATATGAGCAGTGGGAATGTAAGTGCCTTTATTTTGTTTGGGTGCATTTAAACATATTAGCTCAAGAACCATTATTCTGTTTAATAGTTAATGGTATTTCAGAAACATTTTATGGAAAACTTGATAATTGATTTCAGTCTAAGCATACAAAAACTATGAAAAGTATATCCTGATATAACTGAGTTTGGTAAGCAAAATATACTTTTATGTCTGAACATGTTAAATAACAGGATTAAACAGTACAACGTAAATAATATAAATGTTACACTGTCTAGCAGTATACTTGTGCATGTGATCAGAACTTCATCCTGCTTACATGCCTTTTGATTTGTGCTGAGGGTTATTTTGGCCTAAAGAAAACTTCAGTTTTTCTTCTCTACATGAGCCTGTTTTAATAATAGCATATATTAACTATTAATATCTTAAAGTATTGTGCAATCCAGTTGTGTTATCTACATTACAATGTGTACAGTAAACTCAGAATACAGAGACGTGCTGATAGTAATCTAAGAGCTCCTGAAACATTAGTCTACTAAAGCTCAGCAATATCTTGATTTCTTGACCCACATGACGTGCAGCCACTGCCAACTTTTCTGTTCAAAGTGTTTCTGCAGTCCAGTTGGATTACAGCACAGGGTAGTAATGGATTGAGGATAGAAATATTGCTTGGAAAGAGATGATTAAAAAAACATAAATAAAATAAAAAAATAAAAATTAACACTTAGTGAAGCTGGTGTGTTCTGCCTGCTTGCCTGGTGAGGCAGGAACTGGGATGGTTGTCAGAAGTTTGGGGAATTTAGCAGGTGTTCTCATCTCTGCTTGTCCTGTCCATGCAGTGTTTCAGGCAGCCCTTTCAGGGTCCTGTCCCTTTTACAGGCCTGGTAAAACTTTGTTTCAAAATTATAGTAAATCTTGTTCCTAATCATTATTTTTCAATATCAATTTAATGAAAAGTAATTTGAAGTGTTGTTTTGATTTCAAATGAGAATTAAAACTAATTTTAAATCCCCTCTGGGATATATATACCCTAGCATATTCAGTACTGGAACTGAGTTGTCTTGTTCTAGTTCAACCGTTGAACTGTCTTGCACCTCCAGGTGATGACCTATAGATGTGTCAGTCAGTTACAGGCTGGCTGCAGGAGGAACAGCTACTTGCCATCCATTTGAGATAATGGTTCTGTAAAGTGAATAACTGGCTTTGCAAGGCAGTTTTTCCAAGGTTGCATTGAGAATCTGTTGCTACTTCAAAGATGGTATAGACATCTTAGTGTAGTCATGTAACAGTGAAAGCAACTGGATTTTGTTGACATTCATCATAGGAGATTATGTAATTTTATATAGCTTTTTCTGTGTTCTGAGTAAATACAAAATTCTGGTGACTACAACTTGCAAATCTGTGTGTGATTACATAAAGTGACTGCACTAAACTTTTCTATGTATCATTGAGAATTAAGTTTTCATAAATATATTTCACTGTAATGACTTCCAGTGTAAATTACCACATCTGGTTACTGAAACTACTGTCATTTCATTTGTTTGTGGGCAATTAGGTACAAACTTTCTGCATATTGGTTAGAATGTTTGTGTTTTCTGGATTTGCAGTTATGTTTTACTAATGAATGGAAATTTCTATGTTTATGTAATACAAACCTGGATTTTCCTGTTTTTGTGTGTGTGTTTTTTGTGTGTTGTTTGTTTGTTATAAATTCTAGCTGCAGCCTCCAGCAAGTAAAGGGAAAAGTCCTCAAACAGGTAAGCAAATCATAGAAGAAATGCAAGGGGGTGCTCAAGACCATCAAATGGGTCCTTCTTAAACATCATCTCTCGCAGTCAGTATTATCAACTTGTGAAAATACCTGAGTAAACAGGACAGTGAAGACTTATCCCTAATTCCTACTGAGGCTTTAATTTAAGAAAAGAACAGCATGTCGAGAATTAATTTCAGCAGTGCACCTACAGCTTCAAGTGTTGAGTAATGCATTGCTGAATATTACCCAAGCATTTGTGTGTGGCACATGGTGCTGTTTCTACTTATTTTCTATCATACAATGAATATCAAAATAAGTTTTCACATTAACTGTTTTAGAATGCTTGTAGGAAAAAAAAAAAAAAAAGAAGTTACGTTCAGTTAATTACATTATCTGTCAATAAGAGTCTGAAAAGGTCAGTGGCAGCTTGAAGGAGTACTTCTTTTCCTTTTCTTAAAAAAAAAAAAGTAAACATTTTCTAAGATGATCACTTAACTTTACTTGGTAATATGCTTCTAGTGTTTCAAACTAAAGTCAAATATAAAGTGAGATATTTTTATATTTCCCTTCCCTATTCAAACACCTGCAATGTAAGAAGTAAAATGTTGCAGTTTTTCTGAATATTTTTAATAATTTATTCATGAAGCAGATAATCAAAAAAAAGTTTGTAGACAAATACAAACATTCATGCAAGAAACCTGAGAAAGCAGATCTTCAAAACAAACCTTCAGGACTTTCCAAAAGCCTAGGTTTCTACAGAGACATTAATCTTGCTGCACTGTACATATGGACTATTTCCTATTTTCACTGCATTTCTTAAATGTCAGCTTTAATCCATATGCTTCGGAATTGTCTCTGGAGGGCTAGCTGGTGTGTGGTACTTGGTTTCTGTCAACTGCAAAAAGAACAGACAAGAATGTGAGAAAGGTGTAAAACTACATTTTGGCTTGCTTTTTATTAAAAAGGACAGACACTTGGACTGTGTACTTAAAACTTAATTTAGTGTGTTAAGTAACATTTTGTTTTTGAGGTAAAAGGCTGTTGATGTCACAGGCAATATAAAGTGTATGAAGTGGATGAAATATCTTGTGAAACTTTTCATCATATGTTAGCATTCACGTGAGGATTGGAAAACCTTTGGCAGGGAAAGGAAAACAGTGGAATCCCTTTGTGCAGTCCATTTAGTCTGGTAATTTTGGGATGTTCTGTACAAGGTTTTGCGACAGAGATGGATTCGTGGGAAGCAGAGAAGTCGTTTTCAGTCAGGACAACTCGTACAGTTGGAGACAACTGGTTTCTGAACGCAACGTCCTTCCTTAGTGTGCTTTTCCTCTGTACATGCTCAGCAGCAGAAAAGCTTCTCTGGAAAACTCTTCTTGAATAAGGAGAAGTAACTGATGCTGAACTTGAAACTAAAATTATTTTGCACTAATTAATGCTTGCTGCTGTAAAGTTGGTAGGATTTTTTGTTATTGCTAATCATTTTTATACTTACTTTGAGGTAAAAGTACCACATTTTGTCACCCTAAAGGGAAGATTGTTTCTTTTTTTTTTTTTTAAAAAGAGCGTCTTGTAGTTAAATGAAATCTTCTTCAATCACGAAATATTTTGCTGTAAACTTGCCAAAACTTACCAGAATTTTAAATATCTGTCTTCAGTACACAACAGAATTACAAAATAATTACAAAATGTTTTTTATATATTAGACTTAGTTTATGTAAAACAGTTAATGCAGTGGAGAGTCCTATGTTTTATTATGCTTCTTCATCAAATAGTTACACATCTTTGCAATTCATTTTGTTTGCTTCTGTGTAAAAGCTTTTCCTCATAACTTTAACAGCACAACTCAAAAAAAAAAAAAATTGTGTGAATTTTAGAATATGTTTCTGCTTTGAGATCTGGTTTTGATCCTGAGTTGACATTCTTCTGTTCTTACGCATCTGGTCTAATTAGTGATGGATTTAGAGTTTGTGGTCTCTTTTTTTTTTTTTTTTAAGCTTTCTTGGAGGAAAAAAAAGGCAATTTTATGGCATTAAAAAAAAGGTATAAAAACATGCTTTTGTTTAGGCTGCTACTCTCCTTCCACAGCTGTGGATTTTTACCCATGCAGTATTGCAGATAATTCCATTTGGCAAACCTCAAAATTCATAAAATTATTTTTCTTACCACAGAGTTAGAGTAGAAGCAGTAGCCATATACCATAGAGAGAGGGCAGATTGGGACAACACAGTTCATAGGGTTTGTAAATGTATTTTAACATGCACAAGCCAGTCTGTAAGAAGCACTGAGTTGAAAAGCTGGGCCACTTCAACAGAGGAGGTCACCTAATTTGTTTGCTAGCTATTAGGTATTATATATACAGGTTTTCAGTGTTGCCTTTTTGAGCTACAGCCATCTTGGTGCTTCACCATGGGTGTAGTTGAGCACTAGAACAAGGTTGCCCAGAGGGACTATATATGTAGTCTGTGGTCTTAGAGACTTTCAGAATTGCATTGAACAAGATCTTGAGCAGTAAGATCAGGTTTTCAGTTTAGCTGTGCGTTGAACAGGAGGCTGGACTAGATGACCTCCAGAGGCCCCTTCCATGCTAAATTTTTCTGTGGTGCTGTAACTGATTGACAGTAATTAAAAGGGATAAGTAACTTCAGTTTTTCCATTAAAATTAAAAAAAAAAAAAAAAGCATATGCAACAAAGTAATAAATATAGTATCAGTCTTATAAAAGCCTTACTGCTTAAAAAAAAAATATTAATAAATCATTGTCCCAGTCTGTGTATAACAAAATACAACAAAGCCAAGCCAAATTCTAATTTAGAGACTTTAAATGTTTTCTGACATCGTGTTGTTTAAGCAAAGTTGACAGAGTTCAAAAGAAGTTTGTGGTTTTTAACTGAGTAGCAAAAGATTTGAAGTTCAGGATTCAGTTTTGTTCTTTCTTTTTAGGTACAGACTTATCAAATAAGAAAGAAACAACAAATGTAAGTGCAAGCATTTTAATTTTGTAAGTCTGTAAGCAGTATGTAATGAAAAATGTCTGTCTTCTATTTAAATTAAATTGTTCTTGCCTTACTTGATTGTATTTTATTTCTTCAGGAAGATGAAGCTGGGAAAGCAGATATGACTGTGCGTAAAAGAGGGAGAAAGCCCAGGCGTTCTCTGGTTCAGTCAGAGGAAACTGGTAAAAACATGAAACCATGCTATTCCTAACAGAATGAGGAGATATTACTGTGCTTTTCTGTATACTGATAGCAACAAGATAAGCTTTATTCAATTTTCCTTTCTTGAGGAAAAATCATTGAGTTACAGCTAGTGTAAATATTATGTAAATATGTGTAAATTGCTGTAATCTCATGTCAAAATTGCTACATCCCAGATGCTTCTATAAAGCCTCATGAATTTTCTATGAATTCTGGCTATGAGCTGCATAAGTAAACTGTTGTGAATGTGTTAGCAAGATTAAGTCAAACAAGTGTGAATTAAAAATGTTGAAGCATAAAGGAAATGGAAAAATACTTACTTAAAATGGGATTTGTGAATAGAATACCTTTTCTAAACTAAGTGTCCATATCCTTTTGGAGGGCTTTTGGAAAATTATAGCACATGTGTAAAATTTTACATGGGCAGAAACGCTGGAGCCAGAAAGAAAACGTCGAAAATTAACATCTTCTGAAGAGGAAGTAAGAGAGCAGGAGGAAGGGGAGGAAGAAGAGGAGGAGGAAGATGATGAAATGCATTCTGGGTCCACAACTAGACCAGCCACAAGATTAGAGGCTCAAAGGTAACTGTAGAGACACTGATAGCAGATTCTTGTTTCTACATTGTTCTCAGTTGTAGATTTTGTTTTTGTTTTTTAATTGATTTGAACTTACCAAATAATTCCATATCTAATTCCAGTGCCATTTCTCTAGGGATGTAGATACAAAAGGGGAGGTTTCATAGTAAGGGGAAAGAGCCTCTTGTTTCTTCTGATAATGAAGAATGGAAAGTCTTATTTGGAAGTGGAGTCAGGTCTTAGTATGGCAGAGGGTAGCTCTCATTCTAATAGTGAATAACAAATCAGGAGGGGCAAGGTTTTTTGCCTTGATTCAGTGTTACTAGGAGACAAGAAACTATTAGGGCCACAAAAGACACACTTGAATTTGCTAGATGAGAACTGATCCTGCTGGCAATCTTCGTCCTAGGGATGTCTCAGAAGATGTGTCTGAAAGCACTTAACTCCAAAAGGTAAAAAGGGACCTCTGATATGAATCTGCCATTTTTACTGTTTGGTATTCAGAGTTGAACAAGGCAGAAATACATTTTTCAATGTCCATTTCTATTTCCAAATGTGACCCAAGTTAAATACATGAATCAGCAGTACTGTAGGACTTAATTTATCTGTTAGCGATCTCCAAGCTCGGGAAAATAATCTTACTGCAAAAGATTGGTGTACCAAGAATGCTTTCAAGAAGTCATTCTTTAGTATATGTACCTTTCTGTTGGCAAACTTAATTATATAGAGGTCATCCTCTTGACTTTGCTTTGTGGAATCATAGAAGCATGCCAGTTTTGGGAAGTTCTAATCTGCATAGATACCTTCCAGAACAAATTGGATTCCAGGCATTGTTTTGTGCTCATGGTGAGATTTCTGTAAATCCACCAGATTTATGTCTTTCCCGAGTATTTTGTATTAGGTGTTAGCCTTTGGGGCTTACTTGAAGCACTGTTCACAGAGTAAACTCCCTTGAATTTATAATTTTAGGTAGTAGTTACGTGGTCTTTTCTTTTTTAATATAAACCTGTGAAGATTACTGCTTTGCAAGCAACAGTTCTGTTGTGGTAAAGGTAAAAGGACTTATTTTTATCTCACTTAACAGTTAACTCTAAAATTGTAATAAATGTTTAGATATCAGTGTTTTCATTTTGATTGCTTTTGGAAACACTTTCCTTTAATTTATCGATATTTTTGTTATTTCAGTAACCACCTTTTCGTGTTTTGAACTGATGGGTATCAAGGCTAATATGAGTTCTTTCTCTACACTGGATAAGATAATTACCTTTCCTTTCACAGCTTGTTCCCCTTGCTTCTTTTATTGTTATGCTGGTACTCAAAGATTTTTTTTTCGTACATGGGCATTTATGTACCAGAATTACTGTAGATTTGAAACTAGGGTTTTTTACTTGGTTATTTGTTAAATATTGTCAGTAAAGCAGTCTTTTTGATTCTATGTTTTGGTACAAAAGTACATGTCTCTGGTTGGTACTTTGTCTCAAATCATGCAAATGTTTTTTCAGTTTCTTTCAACAATTTTGATTTACTTGTTGCAAATGCTGTGCGGTCTTAATTTTCCACACTTGGAATGCAAGAAGAAAGTGACTTGGTAAAAGTATTTTGTTATATATACATTCATCATTCTTTTGTATTACAGAAAGCAGCCCAGCAAGCCAACCACACGTGCAACTTCTAAAGGCAGCAGTCCAAGTTCAGTTTCTCCCAGAAAACAACAGAAGCTAGCAGTGAAAAAAAGATCTCCAAGTGATACAAAAATTACTAAATCTCCTCCATTGACACAGTAAGTATGAAAGTTAAAGCCACTTTAGTTTGGGTATTCACTATATCGATCCTTTCTTTGTATGTAACATACTGGTTCAAAATCTGAACTGCAGTCTTAATGTTGCTCAGTTCTGGTCTTTTGTTTTATATAAAAGCTTTCAAAGGATTTTTTATTCTGTTTACATTTTTCCTTTTTTCTTCCTTTCTTTAACATTTGCAAGACTAGATCTTGTGTGTGTGTGTGTGTGTCCTTGGAAACCTCTTGGGAGAATTTGAATATGCTGTTAAGCAATATTTTAACTTGAGCTCTGGTTCTTTCCTGAATGGGGTGGGGGAGAGGGGAGGGCAGCTGTAGTTCAGGTTAAAGCAACATGCTATGTCATGGATCTAAAACTTTGAAGATATTTCTAAGAACAACTGGTAAGAAAGAAGAAACTTTGAGGCCTTATACCAAGTTCTGAAAATACTTCCCTTTCCCTCCTTCCCTGGTGCACTTTTTTTGAAGTTGAGATCACTGTGTACAATCCAAAGGGAGCAACAAACATTGCTATTCATCTTGTAGTTTACCTGTAAAACAGGCTATATGCCAAATACATTCAATTGTCTTCCACTATGAAGCGTATGAGTTATGTTTTCAAACCAAACATCAAGAACAGTGGCAGATGTGTATCATGCACTGATAGGTGTCGCAGTTCACCTGATGGTTATGAATGGCCAAGAGTTTAAGCTGCACTTATAATTGGTTGCCGCTGAAATATGGTGGGCTTATATATAGATGCTTCAACAGAGATAAGGATACGTGGTGTCAGCCCTTTATTCCCTATTGTGTATGCAAGGCTTGAGCCATTATTACTATTCTTCTATCTTTGTGAGATGGTAGCAGATAGTGTAGTTTGTTATATATTCTGTTGTAATCCACCAGTCAGTCCAAAAGAGAAGAGGAAGGAGCCCTAGATTCTCCATTTGGAGCACTCTCCAACATATAGAACTAGTATGCAGTACCCTGCTAAGATGTGATGGGATTGTGCAGGGACTCCCTCGGGTCTGTGCAACTAAAACTGTAATGTTATATTAGTAAGCTTTTAAACAATATATCCTGATAATTCATCAGAGATGGGCAGTTAAGTTCTGTCCAGGATTGTGCCTGACCACCCTTCTTGTTTTTCAGGTCCTACCATTGCTAAAATAATTATGATGTTTTTTTAGGTTAAAGGTGCAGTCTACCAAGCGTAAAAGGGAAGGCAGCCCAACAGCAGTACGGAGAAAAGGCCAGCAGAAAACAGAGGAGACACCGGTAAAGAAAGCTAAACGATAATCTTTACCAACTAGTACTCTTTGTGGAAGAGTCAAAAGGAAGAGAAAAAAATCTGTGCTTCTATTTTTTTTAAAGCAAAGGGATTTGCACGTGCTTGTTTCAGAGCTCTAAGTTAATCGATGCAGTACTTCTAAGTTACATTTTAAACAGCTTTATAAACTATTGTTTATACAGAATATTATGTACATTTATTTCAGATGAAAAATAAGTTTACTTTGTATCTGAATGAAAAACAAAGTAGTTATATATTTTATCACTGACTTGGAAAGTTGGGGATACCCAATGTGACATGCTAATGCAGATGCTTCCAACCCACGAGGCACCCTTGGCCTACTAATACACTTTGTACATAAACTTGTAAAAATAGGTTGTATTTTACTCTGTGTATGAATCTAATCAATGATGGACATTTTATTTATTATATGGAAAGCATTGGTCTGTAAACTTTAGTATATACCTTAGGTTTTTTTAATTATATATTTTACATTCTATGCAGATGTCAGTAGGAAACTTTCCCTCCACTCTACTGGGGTTGTCTAAAACCTGAAGTTCTCTAAAATATGCTCAGACAGTTGGTAAAGTATTTTTCTCGCATGCATTGAAGTAGTTTAGCATAGTGAAAGGGGCTTGGCTCCTTTCGGTTCACATTTGTGACAAAGTATAAAACTTAAAATGTAATCTTACTGGATTATATTTTCACTCGTGAATTTACTATCAACCTCAAGAAATAAATTGTACTAGGTTACATTTATTCAGTCAGCCAGCTCTACCCTGAAACGAAACAAATTGTTTTATTTTGCAAGTAAACACCTGTTCTTTCAGTATTTGTCTCTTTTAACAAGGAAGAACCCATTGAAATCAAATGTCACTTCTCCTAACGATAGAGCTTCAGCATTTTATGTTACGTTTTATACACAGGTATTAAAAATAGAACCTGGTATTATTGCCAGAATCTTTTTTTAATGTATATTAACTCTGGTAAGAGCAAATGTTCAAGTGAAGTTGTATATAAAGTTAAACTTTTCTTATGATCAAATGTGTCTCTTGTAATGATGTGATGAGTTGCCAAACAATCTGAGATTATTTTAAGTGTTCTGTTCATATTCTGGTTTATAATTACAAAGGATTCTGGGGGGTTGGAATTTTCCTTTATTTTTTTTCTCTTTTGTGGGTTGTTTTTTTTTGAACTTGTTGTAAGGCAGATGTTTCCGTCAGATATTCTGCTTGGTTTCTTACTGAGATTTTTATATAAAATTATAAAATGTTTGCCAAAAACCTGAGTTGCCATATTTTATTATCTTTTAATCACATCACTTTGAAAACTTGTTTTTGCGAATATGTTTGGTTGGAGCCATGTCTGTAAGTAATGCTGTACCTGATTGGTGTCCTACAGGTAGGACCTTCAGGTAGGGACAGTTTACCAGGCCTAGTACACTATAGAGGCAGGTGCACATTTTTTTTTTTTTTTTTTTTTTACTTTTTTTCCCCAAAGCAAACTTGAGTCTGAAATACAAAACCCCTCTGCTCTGAAAGTTAACTTCTTTTGATCTCCACCTCAACTCTGCTGAAATATATACCTTGCTAACATATTACTAATATATCCCTGTACATGACTAACAGTGATGTATACATTAATGTATGCTAAGTGTAATGTATACCCACTTCTTCACAGGAGTTGAATGTCTTCCTTTTCTTCCCTTTTCCCCCTGCAGCATACATAAATTAAAGTTGTAGGCTTCTTCTCAGCCTTCATTCTGTATGTCTAAACAAGCTGAGCTGTTTGTAATCTTTTTTTTTTTTTTTTTTTTCCTCTTTTTTCCGATCAGTTCTTTCTAGGCTTTTGATCATAGCTGGAGTTCTCTGTATCTCTTCCTGATATTGTTTCCTTACACCTGAATTCAGCAGTGAGGCTGCTCGTGAGGTTCCTAGCAAACCTCCCACTACACTGAATGTCTGCTGCTCGCTCTCTCTCTGCTGGTAATACTTCTGCCACAATGCAGGTTACATTTGCCTTTTTCACAAGCACATCTGTTCTTGTGGCTTATGGGTATGAAGCTCCTGCTTAAAAGTGTCAGAGCCTCTTGACTGTCTTTTGCCTGACAGAGCAAGAGAATCTGAGCAGAGAAATACAACCTTGAAGATCAATGACAGCCTTTCAGGGCTAACCTAGAAGCTTTCTTACTGTCCTTCCCCACACTATATATTTAGGTCAATATTTAGGAAAATCCTCTCGTCTGTGGAGTATATCTTTGATCATTCATTACATTATTTCATAGTCTGAAGGCATTAAAGGAGTTCTCTTCCTGCAAGAGGGCTGCTTTTACTTAATCTCTAGAGGAGGAAGAAAGTGCAAATTCCCCCAACTATTTTAACTTTGGCAAACTCCACTTGCTTCATGATGGACTGCTGGCTAGCTGTCGGTATCTCTTCTTTTTTTTTTTTTTTTAGTGCAAGCTACTTAAAAGTTCTTTACATCTCTCTACTGCCTTAAACCTAAAATGTTATGGATTCACCTACTATATAGTTTTTTAATCACTTGTGTAGATTTGGGGTGGAATTAGTTTGCTTGTTTTAACCACCTAAAGGATCATCAGTAAAAGGTCAGTTGCAGTTGTCATTTTTTGATAGGGTTTGGCAAGCTAGTAACTCTTGCAGCTGGTGACATTTCCATCTGGAACCTGATCCAAAGTCAGTAGGTGCACTCAGCAGCTGGAGCAAACTTTTTATTGATGCTGGCAGATCTGTGAATGCCTCGATTTTTCTATTCCAACAGCATCTCTAGTAACATCTCTCCTTAGTTGTGGTTTGCTTTGTTTTGTTTTTTTAATCTGCTACATCAACCCAAAGTACAGACATTCACTGTTTCTTATCTCTGTATGTTCTAGAGGCATCACATGTTCAGATCTGTAGCTCTGGCTCCATTCCCTCAGAGGCTGAGGAATTCCCTACAGAACCTCAGTAAAACTTTTTACCCTAAAACTTTGCAATCCAGAGCAGCAAATGTTTCTGGCCATGGTGACAGTATCAACAGATGTCCACTTGACGCAAGTCCAACACAGGCTCATGTGTCTCAATACTAAAAGTGGTCAAATTCTGATACCTGCCTTGAGTTGTGCAATGGGAAAAGATCATTTGCCACTCCAGACTTTTACCGCTCCTTGCTTTTGGAGGAGGTAGTGGGACCTCTGTGGTGCTGAGTGAGTCACTGCCCCGAAGCTGGGATGTGCTGAGCGACTGCCACATTTCCTTCTAAAGCAGTGTTTGATTTCCTTGGAGCTCTACCTGTTTATATTGTAAAGAGTGAATTTAACTGGTGGATTTTAGCTCTCTTCCCATTGAAGTCATTCCATGTGAAATGTTTTCATTTTTAAGATCTGATGTAGACATCTTAATGAAGTAAGCTGAATGCATATTCATATACTCCATATAATTAATCAAAGCTCTTAATCCTGGCAATTCGTAATATTACCTTTGGGGATTATCGATATTGCTGCTTAGTCATTTTGTATACCAGCTCAGAAGACTCTTATCTTCGTGACTTCAACAGCTTTCCATCTATTTCACTTGCTTGTAGCTGCAGTTCAGAGGAAATTGCCTGTGTCAGCCTTCTGCAGGTTTTGGCAACATCTTAAAGATACCATGCCTGTTTCTTCCAAGAGATTCCTTGTCCCAGCTGTGTACGTCACACTCCATTACTTCCATCAGCTTCTCAAAAACTCTGGGTCTGCTTCAAGCAGGGTGTTTTTTCTACTAAAACATCAAAGTTTAAACACCAAGGAAATTCCATCTACATTCTAGTCTTTATTTCCAGATTCCAGTGTTTCACCAAAATTCCTCTAAAGGTTATTTCTGACTTAAATCCATTCTCTTTCAAATCTCAGCTCTTAAGCTCTTTACCCTTACTGGCTTTATGGGGGGGAAAAAAAAAAAAAAAGAAAAAAAAAAAAAGAAAAAAGGAAAGCATAATAAAAATATAAACATCTCTGAGGGAGTCCTTAGATAACTAGTTTAAAGATTTAAAGCTAGGAATATAACGCTTGCCAAACAAATGTGGAAGAAAAATATAGTTTGAAATGGGAACAACTTACTAGAGCAGGAGTAGATTTTTAGAACTGAGTGTGCAATTAATTAGCCAAAGGTGTGGTTTAATGGTCGGAGTAGTCAGGCTGCCACTAGAATGCACCTCTCATCTTCTGTCTTCTTCTGCCCCATGGACGGTACTTTCTTCCATGGCAGCACCGAATTGTACAGCCACAGACTGCTGGATAAGGAAGCCTGAAATTTGCTCTACAAAACTGCAGGTTATTTTTTAATGTGGTCTGTTTACTAAACCAGCTGTTGGTTTAGTGCAGATACTACTGCCTGCACAAAGATGGCCATGTGGCCAATAGGGGTGTGGAATCACCATTCCTCTGTATTATAGGTTTGGGTGCAGTTGCAGTTGGTCATCTAAGTGCACCATTAGTTAGCTCTAGCATGTATTTACAGTAGCTCTGTGTCAAATAATTGGTGCATAAATGGACAGTGAGCTATTTTGTGGGTTGTATGCTCCCCTAGTAACAATGCACAGGGGCTTCTTGTAGGAAGTGTGTATTATCTACCCAACCTAGTAAGGGTTCCTTGTTCCAATGTGTCATGTTCCAAATGATCCATGTTTCAAGAAGAGATTACACAATTGCTGAAAGCTGAAGACAAACTTAGTCTGGCTGTAACCTGCCATGTCTCTTCTTGGCAGTGTGGGTAATTCAGCACTGGGATGACTTGCAGGGTCACAGTGGGTTCCCCCCTAGTAGGATGCTTTAAATTCTGATGTGGGAAAAGATTTTTCAAGGTTCTTTAGGAACTAAAGTCCCATTGCTAAAACTGATGTAAAATGTAGGGTTGTGCTCAAACCTGAAATTGGATCTAGTGTTGAAACATCTGAATTTAAGCCAACTGGCTTCCTAAGGAAGTTAGGAATCCAAGCAAAGCCTCAAAGCTTTCTGTATTAGGAGAGGTAGGTGCCTCAGATGTGACCTACAACACTGAACAAGCTGTGCTGGAAGGTGACGGCACTGGCCTGTAGGAAACATGTAGGACGTGCCTGTAGTGCTGGATGATAACTTCCATCTGCTTAGGTTTCACCAAGGGTGGACCTTCATTGGTCTTCCTTACAAAGGCACAAAGTTTTTTTTTTGTGCTGCAGTGAGAGCATTGGAGGACTTAAGCCCTCATGTCATGGAAGGTGAGGCTGTACAGTATCAAAGTGTGTACTACTCTGTCTCCTGTTAAGATACTTAATGTCCAATGACATGTCAGTACTTGAAGCAGGAGCTAGAGACCAGGTCTCACTGTCCATGTTCCAGATGACTGTTCCCTTCCAGAGGATTTGAGGAAATGGGTCTCAAAGGCATGCATGTTCCACCATCTCATAGGATGTTTGTCACAAAGCAATGCCTAGGCTTTTATCTCCAAGGTAAGTTTCACGTCTGTGACTCTCGAGCAGGGTGAAGCATCTCCGTCCACCCCAAGTTAGGTGTTAGAACAGGCTTTGAAGTGTTGTTTGTCCAAATTGCCTGCTGAGGTGGTGTGGTGTCCAGCAGGTATCTACTGCTGAGAAAGGTACCACAATATTTGTGCAAGCCCTCTAATAGCCACAGGCCCCCAGAGTTATGGTGGGAACAGCAAGGGGGAGATGTTACAGACTTTTTGATGTACTTCTTTTGGCAACATCTCACAACCACTGAAACTTGCAACTTGAGTGTGGGCATGAGGTAGAAATGATGAGAGGCAACTGGTGACCTTGACTGTGCAGGAGGACAGACCGGGTTATTCTGCCAGTCTCTGCTAGCCCTGAGATCTTGATCTTTATTAGTACGATACAAAAATCTTAGGCAGGGTATGACAGGTAGAGCAGACAGAGACTAGGAAGTCGAGTACAGCAAGTGAGTTTGGGGGGACCCGTAGCTACAGTGCCACCCCCATGCTTGCTGTTAGCTTTTCTTTGTTGAGTGCTCACTGGCACTTGCATAACCCTGCTGAGAATTACAGTGAATGTAAGACCCAGCCGTACTGTCAATGTGCATCTCTGCCCATCGACAGCTCTTATTAGCAAACAACTCCCAGACTGAGCCACATTTTAAACACAGCTCCTTTGCTGATCACACAACAGGTCAGCAGGAGCACTGACTGTGCCTGTGTGTGTACTGGGGATGTAATTGAGAATAACAGAGAAATATCAAAGCAATTGATTTTATTGTCAGCTAGACAGCTTAACCCTCTAATTCCATTCCTTCCTTTTCTAGATTTTATTGTGACCTGTCACACATGCTATGCCATAATGTCTGTCAATTAACATTCATGAAAATAAATGCTAGGGAGTACATGAGAATGTTAAGGAATACAGGAGAAAGATACCCCAGCACCAATTCCATTATATAAACTTAAAGAGGTTAAAATTAAATAGTCATTCCTGCTTCGGTGCCCAAAGCAAGCAGAGAACTGGAATGCAACTTTCCTTTCAGACAACGAGAGCTTCACTCTGCTTTTTCTATAAACAAGTGCTAAGAATTGCTCAGTAATACAGTGCTTACTTAACTCTATTCAGACAGGATTTTTCAGGCTAAGTAAATAGGCAATATAAGGCCACTTAAAATAGACAAATAAATAAATAAATACACTGAAGGTGAAGCATCTTTCATCTACTTCTGAACTCAACACTCTATTCAGCCCTCACCTCCAGCCTCCCCCTGCGTGGTGCAGCACTGGCTGGCACGCAGAAGCCTTTTCCTGGGTTAGACTTCAAATATTTTTTCTAACCTGCAGCTCCCTGTTGTAATTTATGCCTTTTTTGTTTGCTCTGTGACCATCTCTCTCTCCAGCAGGGCGCTACCCCTTGGAACTTTTTCCTTTGCCTAATCTGGTTTTGTTACTTCTCTGCTTTCAAAAGTTGTTAGCCACTTTCAGTGTCTCCTATGACTTCTTTCTCCACTGAAGAAAAAATGAAAGAGAAAAGGAGGACCAGCTTGAAATATGAAATCTCCTGGTTTTTGCCCTGCAGTCAGGCTTTGTGGATATACATTCGTTTGCTTTAGCCTGGAGCTAACAGACCCAGGAGCCCCTTCAAAAAAGGAAAAAGGCAGCTGTGCCATATAACACATCCACAAAGCTTTACTGTTACAGACACATTGCTAGCTTCATTTTTCTTGCACGAACAAAACACTGTCCAGTCACCGTTACAACTTTGTAATAGACGTTCAGACAATTTTATTGTGTTTTCAGAATTAGGGAGGTTCTGCTTCTGACAACAGCAAAGGGATCTGGGTGCAAGTGCAAAGTACTTAAAGTACAAAGGGATAATATTTGCTGCTGTGATTATATACCACAATGGCAATAATCCAAAATAGAATAATCCATCACGAGTGAATACAAAGACAAGCAAATGCTACCACAGCAGTGGATGTAGTGTAGAGATAAGCCGTAAGACAGAGGTAGGAAACTTCTCCATTCCCCCACAGCAGTCTCTCTTTTAAGAAAATAATATTTTATTTTATTTCACTTTTCTAAGCAATTCTTGGGTCTTGTCAATTCGATTTTCTATGATAATGGGATTGTTTGAAGATAATGCCAGTGAGCAGGCATCTTTGCCATCTCTTATTCCTTTGCTCCTCTCCCTATTCTCACACCTTTCTTAAAATTTGTCTCAGCTTTTATCACCTCTTTTTATTCTGAAAGATAGGAAGAACAGGAATGTGATCAGCAGCCTTTAAAAAAGGGGAAGAGCTCCAATCAGTTGTGTTTCCAACCAAGGGCATCAGAACCAAAGCTGTCCATCTGCACAAGCTCTTCAGCGTTCATTGACCAAAGATGAGGGATGGTGTAGAGCCAAGATCCACGATGTATGCGTTAGGCCAACATTGGCTCTGTTTGTCCAATGTCTAAAACGCTGTGTCTTCATCTGCCTGGGACTTGGTAAAGGTGAATGTATTTTGACATAATAGGGAAAATTTTAAGCATATTCTAACAGTTTAGAGGCCAAAGTCCTTACAAGTGAAAGGTGAGAATCCCTGTCCCACTGGATACCTTGGAAGTGTTGTCTTTCTGCCAGGGCAGAAACTGCAGGGCTGGGATTTTGGGGGGATTTCTCCTCCGATGGGAGCCTCCGGGATCCTTTATCGCAGTGAATGTGGAGTGGGACCATGTCCCTTGGTGCCCAGCATGTCCCCGGGTGCTGTGTTGGGAAGGACACACACAAGGGCTCCCATTGCCGGCCCAACGATGGGACGGGGAGCCCGGCCCCGCACGGCCTCAACAGCCGCACTCACAGCCTGCTGCGGCAAAATCGCGGCTTGGTGGGGAAATATAAATACATAAATAAATAAATAACCCCCGGAAAGGTGCTTCCCAGGCACGGATGGCCGCAGGCAGCCGCTAGGTGGCAACGGGTGCCCGCCGGCAGCAGCGCCCGCCGCCCCCGGCCCCGGTGCGGGGGGGAGGCCGGGCCGAGGGGAGCCCCCCCTGGCCGTACCGGGGCCCTGCTCCACACCAACACGGAGCCCTCCAAGCCCACCGCCCTGCACCCGCAGGAGAAGTGCTTCTGCAGGAGCACAGCCACTTGTAACCCCGTTCACGTGAGCGTAGTACAGGGCACAGCGGGCTGTGGGGTCCCACTCCATCCCCCACCACGTTTCGAGGTGCAATGTAAGCATAGCGAATCCCGTATCTATCACGGCTCTGCATTTATCGGCACTTCGGGCTTCTGGAGGAGCAACACATTCAGCACGTTCCCTCAAGTGTGGCAAGTTGGGTTTGGGGGTTTGGCAATAGCTTTCTTCTCCAGTCACCGTTTCCTTGCCCAGATCTTCCCATCCCTCTCTTTTTCCACCCTCACTTCTCATCTGTTCTCCCTCCTTTGCTCAACCCCTCCATGTCTCACACAGGCCCCTCTCAGTTCTCCCTTCTTGTCCTCTCCGCTTTTTTTTTGCTTCCTGTCATCAGCTTGTTACCTTCTCTCAGGCCAGGCAGGTCCTGATCACTCCCTCTGCCCTTGTCCTTCTTTTATTTTTCTTAAAAGTCCTTTTTTTTTCTGCTCAATTTTCCCTTCCTGCCATTCTTCTTGCCACAAACGAGAACTTTTATGAGTAGCCTCTCTCATTTTGATGGTTGTTATTGGAAGGGACAATTACTGCTCTTTCACTAGCTTCAGCAAGAGGCTTTGCTAAGACCCCAAGCTTTAAACAGGCCTGGCGCTACTCGTACTCCACAAAACAGAAGCTCTCATTGGGCCACAAGTCCTGGCCCAATGCTCACTTGCTGGCCTCATTATATAGGAGAAGGCCCTGGTGGCCCTCCTGAAGGTGGCAGACTGGTGGCTGCTCCCAGCTGGACGAGCATGTCATGCCCTTACCCACAGCTCTGCAACCAGCCGCAAGAGTCCTGGGAAGCCACAGACAGGTGAAACAGCCCAGTCCTATTCCCCCAAACATCAAGCTTCTGCATTTTCACCCAAGCTGCTCTTTATTCAAAAAAAAAAAAAAAAAAAAAGAAGAAAAAAAAAGAAACCAGATAAATATTATTTATCATCACTACTGCATGACTTCTAAGGCAACAAGCCCGACTGGTCTCCTCTTGCATACCTGGAGCAATGCTTGCCAACTTCCTGATAAGCAAGTGTAACACTTACCTGAGCTATGGGAGCAGCCGGGCTTTCGCACAGATCCCAAACCCTGTGGAAGCAGAACATATGCAGACCCACAAGCCTGGGGTGCAGATAGATGTGAAGGAGGAGGCATGCGATCATCCAGTAATCCACAGATATCAGAGAATTCAGAAGCCTGGACTGCTTTGGTGACAGGCAGCAGATGTTCTGCGCTGCTTGGAGAAAGTCCTGTCAGTAGCGTGGGCAGAAGTTCTTCCTCTGTGCCTCGGTGCTTTGAAAAAAAAGAACAAAAAAGAGGATCACAGGGGTCTGGCTCAGCAAGACACTGAGATTCAAGGGACACATGACTTGATCAGCCGGCTTTGTAAAGCAGCTGGCTTGTACTGAATCACTGGTACATGGACCTACTGACATCCAAACAGGTTAGATATGGGCTAAAAAGACTTTACGTTCACTCTTAATAGCTGTTCAAAGGTAGGGTGATAAGAGAAGTTGTGGAAATATCAGGCAGAGCAATTATAATCCCCAGTTCATTAGCCATCCCTACTTCTCATATAATTCTGATGCGACCAGAATCACCTTCCAGGTTCCCAGGACCCTGCAAGCAAGAACTGGGCTGGAGCCAATGTCCAGCACCAGCAGAGCTAGCAGATAGAAAGGCAAGAGGGAAGACTACAGCCCATTCTAGAAGGAAGCCATCAAACACTCCCTTTGCATCTTGGAGGAAAAGCATGGGGGATTTTGGTATGTCAGTTGGGGTCTGGGTGCTAGGACACGTGATAAGGCACACAGTATCAAAGCTAGCTTAGGACAGTATTTTCATAAGCTGGTCTTGTCACAGGGCTTGGAATAACACTTTTTGAAAATACAAGAGCATGGGGCTGTGATATTCACCACAAAAGCCACTACCACACACCCTGCCCAGAGCACTATGGCTGCTGAAATAAAAACACACACACATTCCTGTCGTGACACTGGTTGTGGATGGCAGGCTACTTTTCAGCTCCACAGCTGGTAGCCTTGTCTTCTCCTCACCAAAAGGGTCTTGCTGCATCATTATCTTCCTGCCCAGGTGTTCTGACATTTAATATGCTCTCTGTAAAAGCACCTGTTACCTTGTACCAAAGCAGTTACACGACCTGCCCAGGCCTGCTTCTCAGAAACCACCATGACTGAGAAAGAAGCTCTAGGAGACATAGCAGTGCACCTGGCCAAATGCAGACCCAGGAACAAGGCATTTCAGGCTGGGAGTTGGAAACTCTTCCATGCCGCGTGCTGCCATAGCCTCCCCAGTCTGTCAAGTCTCCTCTCCAGGCCTCCTGCCACTGTCCCAGCATCTGCCAGCAGTTCCCAGGGCTTCAGAAAGTCAGAACACCTCACGACCACAGAAGTTTCTTATAACTGGAGGGGTCAATAAAATAGCTGAATTAAATCCTGTGGGCAATATGGTGTTGTAATGAGAAGATCCTTTACCTCCAGATGGTTTCTGCTCCCTCCACTATAACTATGGGCAAAGTATGAACATCACCATGGGCACAACTAATAGTGTTCATATTATTCCTCCTCACAAAGAGGAGCAATCATGATGGTACAAAGAGGTTAGACTGCAAAGATGTTGTTGTGTATTTTGCAGAAGACTATGGCAGTGGTCTGTTTTGGAGCTATGAAGAACAACTTTGTTTTGTTAGGAGATGCATTTCCTGCAAACGAAGCACATCTGACACAAAAGAGCATAGGGACTGAGTGATGAATGCACTGCCCCTGCATTACCCTTCTCTGGTCAGAGTCCCTTTGACACAGAAGTGTTGCACAAAGTATATATACACTGTGTGAAAGAAACACAAACTCATCAGAAGTCCTCCAGAGATATGAAAGGACAGATGATAGCAGCATTTTTGGCTGAAGACAGGGTTTTAACGCTTCCTACAGGCAGCAATCTCTGATGGTCTTATGTGGGGTTGGAACAGCGAGAGCATGTAGAGAAAAGCGTGGGTTTTTAATCAGCTCTCATAAAAAACAGACAATGCTATAAAGCACCAGAATGCCACACCACATACTGCCCTCTTTCCCAAGCAGGGAAAGCAGAAAGCTCTCACTCTTCCTGCCAAAAATAACCTCATCCATAGCGCAGGAAATCACAACTTTCCATCTTGAAAGTATTACCAAAATGTCCTTCCAGCCAGCACTCCTCTGCCTTCCCTGCTTCATTCTCAGGCAGATTTCTGTGTCCTTTTGTTATTAAAAAACCTCCTGGATAAATAAAAGGACTTTCTTGGTTTTCCAAGGGATTCACAGCTGACATTTTGTCTACCCACATGTCTGGTCCCACTTAGGCATAGCCCCCCTGTAGTGCTGGGGACTTCTTCAACCATTTCATTTACACTCAGTCATTGAATTCAGTTCATAATGAATTGGGTGTGAACTGGTTTTGTCATATTGCTCATTTTTATTCTTTGTCACATGTCTTAGCATTTTTTTCTTCTGTTAGGTAAAGCCCCAAATGTCCCTGGCTAATAAATTATAGAAACTGTTACTCCTATGGCAGCAACACCCGGAGGACCCACTCATGCTATGGTCACTCAACGCCATAATAACGCCCAGCAGGAGACAGCTTGAAGCCCAAAATCTCTAATTTCAGTTGAGAAAGCACTAAGAAACAAATGGAGCAAGGAATTCTGAGAGGGTAGAATGAGCTTCATAAGGACAAGGAAACATGCATATTTGCAGTCATCCATAATTGACATGTTCAAAGTCTCTATTCTCTAAGATTCACACAGAAAATACGGATAATAACTGTACTGCCTGCTGACAATTTGTGTCATGTTCGCTAATTTTCTGGCAGCCAATTAAATTTGCATATGACCTGAACAAACCAGTGCCATTAATTCGTTTATGAAGTTTATGTAAGTATTTGTATTATCACTGAGCCAGCCAAAGAAATCCATGATTTAATGTAAAAGCTGTGTTTAAATGAAATGTACAGTCACTGTTCATACAAAATGATTGCCAGTGGAAACAACTCCCACCGTGGAGCTGCTAATTGCCCTAACTTCATGAACCAAACACTGGATCCAAGGTCTCTGTGCTCCAACAGCTTGACCTTGCTGCTCCATGGTGGGTTATGGGGTGTGGATCACTGCGTGAGTGAGCTGCCCGTCTCCCCCTGCTGCACGGCGTGTCAAGCTGGGTGTCCTGCTTTCAGCCAGAGGTGTCAGAAATCCCTCAGGCAGGCTGGGATCCCTTTGGAGAACTGAGACACTGCAGGGTGAGATGTTTGGTCTGAAAAACCTGGCTTCACCCTCTGCTCGGCAAAGGGATTGGTGCACTCCCAGAGGTGCTGCTGGTGCTCATCATGGGGCTGGGGGCTGCAGATGCTTGCCCAGGAGTAGAATAGCACAGCCTGCCTGCCCAAATCCTCCTGCAAGGTGAGGTGGCTCAAGGGCATCAGGCACCAAGGGTGCACCAGGCCATGGCAGCATAAAGTGTCAGGACTCGCCAGGGCTCCTCCTTTTGCCTCATTTTGACAGAGATCAGTGTTTACAAAAGATGCTCTTGATAGGAGACTGTACCCCTCTCTCCAGAAAAAAAAAATAAAATAAAATAAAATAAAATAAAAATTAATTCTGGAAGGTAACTGCATGGACCTGGATCAAAAACAGGACGACAGAAAAGTGATTCTCACCTCTGCAACACGTAATGTTTGGGCACCCAAGTTCTCTATTGGAATCCAGGCTCCCGAGTCTGATCTACTCCTCAGAGCAGGCACCACAACAGCCAGCACTGCAAGCTGAGTCTGATTACAAGCAAGAATCTGACCACAAAATGAAAATAAATAAATAAAAATAATAATAATAATAAAAAAATCTGTCCCCATAGCTTAGGCTTTTAACTGAATGAAAATGGTGTGAAAAGAGGGAATCGTTTATCTTAAACTATTTTTTTTTGAGTAATTGGTGCTTTGTATAAATGTATAATGTATAAGCCCCAAACAGTCTCAGATATTAACTTTAATTGGTGCAGAATAAAAAAAGGATAGAAAAAATAATATTAAAATATTATTGACTTGCTACCAATAAAGACATGACCCTTAGACAAAGATTGGTAATAACCTTATAATTATAAACAGTTCCAGTATCCTGAGAGGCGTCCAGGTTTGTTTGATTTACGTACCAGAAGAAACAAGAATTGTTTAAATGTTGCCCCGCTAATTTAATTAACAAAAGTCCGTCATATGTGAGAGGTGAATTCAACAAATAAAAATATGGGAAAAATTATTACTTAGTTCTACATTGAGGAGCAATGGTAAAGGAAACCTGAACTTCACGTGATGTTGCACCCAATAAACATCAAATGATTAATTGTACTTTGAGTGTTCTTAAAAGCCTAAAGACTTGCACACCACAAATGCATCTAGTGTGACTTGGTAAATATTCATTAAAATGCTCCAGCAAATAGTAAGCAAAAAAAAAAAAAATCAAAACAAATAGATGGACCAGACACTGGATGGTGACTCATGCGTGACTTGTGCGTGTCATTCTGCATCTATTTTTCTATCAGAGTGCAAGTAAATTCCACTTTTATTGAATATAATATAATTTGAATATACATATTGAATTTAACTTTATTAAAACGGATGAGAAGCTAAATACAGGAACAAAAAATCACGGCGTTTATTTCCCAGAAAAATTCAAAAGCTATAATTAATGCCTACAAGACGAATCCGGCCATTTGGATACGACGGCTTGTTTTTTATTACTAAATCAATTTAATCCTGCCCGGGCTGCATTTAACTACGTCAGAAGGCGAGGAATATATGACCATTTACTTGAGTAGTAGGAAAATCGGCGTAAAAACAAGGAAAGAGTCTAGGAGAGGACTGACTTCAGGAGATGGTCTTGCCTGCAGACAGCTGCGAGCTGCTCCCGGTATGTGCAGCTGGCGGTGGCCTCCTGGCACGGCACTGGGCATCGACAAGGCATCTTCTCTTTTTTTGGGGATCTCGAGGATTAAATAATCCGTACGGTTTTTTCCTTCTGGGGGTCTTGCAAGGAGGGATAGCTCGGGAGAAATGCTGCCACGCGGTGCTGACAGCGAAACGCTGGCAGCTTTGCTTCCTTGCTCGGTGCCGGGCGTGCCAAACCCTGGCTTTTTATCCTAAAGGTGAAGCAGCAAGAAGGGTATCTGGGCCGGTTTTCCCCGGAACAGCAGCTCTGAGCGATAACAGTGGGCCGAACTGTGTCACCCCGCGCACACGACCCAAGCCCCGAGCATTTATTCCCGTTCGGCTGTAAGAGGCTACAGGAATGCTCGCATCGCAGCCTCCCAGCCCTAAAGGACACGGGCTTTTCCCCATAAAAGGACTATGGGAGAAGAAGGGGATTGCCTGCCAGCTATTAAAACCCTCTGAGCTAATTTGCTAAGAGTTTGTCAAGTCGGTAAAATTAAACCCTTCGCTGTCAGCGTTATATTTGCACATTCTCCGGGCTTAATATTCGGTTGGGTTCCAAAAATCATTTTTTTTTCTTCACCAAATTGTAGGTGGCATATCCTTCTGTCCCTGCAGTCCATAAACATCTCACTCTCGACACCTCAGCAGGCTCCTGACGTAATTTACAAAACGATTTGGGGGCTGAGTGCTGCAGGAGAGGCTTACGCGAGGTCTCCTGGGCACATATGGACAAATCCTGCCTGGGGCTTGTCTCAGAGGCACGCAGTTACAGCTGCGGTTACCTCTGCCTGGAAATAGGCTGTTATTATTTAAGAAATTGGGTCGAAACCCGTTCAAAAGCAGACGACCTGAGATTTTCCTGCAAAACCAGCGAGCTGGCCAGGGCACCTTTACATTCGTTTGGTGCGCAGCCAGGGAGAGGCACGGCCGAGGTGAAAGCCACGAACCACATCTTCCCCGCCAGCAGCAGGGTCGGAGGGGGGTGAAACCCCCTTGCAGGAGGAATCCCCGTTTGTGCCATGGCCATCTTCCACCCGCGCCCCTGCGAGACCCGGCAGGAGGCTCTGTATTTCTGTAAGCACGTCGGGAGGTAAAATAGGGACGAGTCTGGTGAAGAAAAAAAAAAAATCTGAATAAATACAGCAAAGGTACTGTGTCCCAACTGTGGGGCAGCCCTGGGCCATGAAACTGAGGAAGGTTTTTGGGGCGGGTGGCAGGGACAGAAGCGAGTCTGCCCGGCAGGAGCAAATCCTACCCTGGAGGAAAAGCTGGAGCATCGCCTTCTCCCCGTGGGAGGCAATCCCACCCGGGAGACCTTTTTTATATATTATATATAGGGTGAGTGCCCTTGAGAGAGGTTTTGCAGCCGTTTTTTTCCTCTGCGTGTGTGCCGTCGACTCTTTCCTGAAGCGTCGTGGCATCCTGGCAGTGCTTCAGCGAGCGGGTTGCATCGCACCTGAAAAGAAGGATGGCCCAGCTGATTGCATTAATAATAATAAATTAAAAAATAATAATAATAGGAAAAGGGGCCGAGGGCAGGGGCAGCGGCGGCGGGCAGTGCGGCCGGGACGCCTCTAGATGGGGCAGCCCGCCCGCAGGCGGCCCCGGGCGCTGCGGAAGGCGTGCGGGGAGCCGGGTCCCCTGCAGGGCTTCGGCTGTATCTCGGGGGGGTCTCCAAGGAGGGTCCCCCCCGGGGAGAGGCAGGGATGGGGCAGAGAGGGGAGGCTTCATGCTCGGATTCCCCTCCGCCGCAGCCGGGCGGGCTGTGCATCCCCCCGGCGGTCTGTCTGTCCATCCGTCCGTCCGTCCCGCTGCCCCTCTTCCCGGAGGGTCGGGGGGGGCTCGGTGGGACCACCCAGCAGGCCCCCGGGCTCCGCAGCCCCCCGCCGGCCTCCCCCCGCCGCTGCTCGCTCCCCAGACGTTTCCTCCCCCGAAATGTCCTTCTCTCTCTCTTTTTTTTTTTTTTTTTTTTTTTTTTTTCTGGTCCGGGAAGAGGGCGCAGAGATAGCCCGGGGAGGCTGAGGGAGGTCGTGGTGGTGGGGATAAGGAGTGAAAAATAAAATTAAAAAAAAAAAAAATAAAAAGAGAAAGATAAAAAGAGAAGGGGCGGCGGGGAGGGAGGCTCGGTAAATCAGCGAAGAATCGCAACCACTGTGAGCTAACCGCAGGTATTTCCAAGAGCTTGGACGCGAAGCCCCGTAAAGCAGGGGCTTGGGGGGGCTGCAAGATGGCTCATCCTCCTCCTTCTCCTCCTCCTCCTCCTCCTCGCCGCTCCCCGGCCCCATAGCGGCTCTGCCCCTACACCTGAGCGGAGCCTGGACGAAGGAGCGCACCCCACTATTCCCCGTCCCCTCCGTGCCCCAAAACCTCCCCCCGGCCCTGCTCCCCCACCTGCCCCGCCTGCCCTTCTCCTCGTTCTCACCCCTGTGCACCCACACGTCCCCTCTGACGCCCCAAATTTCACCCCTCGTCTCTCCATCACCCCTTAGACTACCCGCACAAGGCACCTTCCTACACATAAGAGGATCGATCAAGGCTCCCCTCTTATTTCCCTCCATCTCTTAAAAAATCCCCTCGGATGTTTTCCGGCTGCATCGTGGCACAGACGGCAGAGCCGGCAGCTTCCAGGGGAAATACCTGGGTGGGAAAACGGGAAAAAGAAAGGAGCCCCCCCAGGGTTACCGGCAGGGAAGGACGAGCCCTCTGCTCCTTGAGCCAGGCGAAGACCATCTCCGGCGAGGCGCTGCGTACCGAGGCGGGGTTATCTATTGTCTTCATTTATTTTTTTTTCCGCTAAGAACGATGTGGGAAAACATTTCTCTCTCGCCAAAGTCGTTGAGAACCGATTCCAGCGGGGCCGGACGGTGCTGGAGGTGGGCGCACGGCCGGGCAGGAGCAGGTCAAGGGCGTGTGGGTGCGCTTCGAGGGGCGAAGCCGAGCCCGGGGGCACCGTGCGGACTCGCTCTGCTCCGCTCCCCCTTGCCCCAAAATCCCTGGGTGCCGTCCTCCCGCCCAGCAGCATCCCCCCGACGGCGCGGCCCCGTCCCGCTGCACCCCCCCCCCACACACACACACCCGGCCCCGACGCGGGCCGCAAGGGGTTAACCCCCGCGGCGCGCGTCTCCCCGCGGCGGGGAGCCAATCGGCGCGCGGCCTGCGCGCCCGCCGCCCAATGGGAAGGCGCGGGGCCGGCGCCGTCGCGCGGCGGCGAGGGCCGGCGGCGCCGGCGGGAGAAAAAGCAGAGGGCGGGCGGGGGCGGGACAGAGCGGGGCGGAGGCAGCGCCCGCGCCGCCAGGGACCCGCGGCGGAGCGCGGCGGCGGCGGCCCCGGCGGCCCCGTCCCTATGGGCGGGCGGGCCGGTAGCGGCGCAGAGAGGCTGCCCCCGCTGCTGCCCCCGCTGCTGCCCGGCCTCCCGGCGGCGCACCAAGGCCCGGCACCGGCAGCGGCACCGGAGCGGCCGGCGGCGGCGGCGATGCGGTCGCCCAGCTGAAGGCGCGGCGCCGTCGCTGCTCGCTGTCGCCCCGCCGGGCCATGGCCGTGCGCGGCGGCAACGCCCTGACGCCTTTCTCCATCCAGGCCATCCTCAACAAGAAGGAGGAGCGCGCCCGACACGCGGCGGGGCGGCCGCCGGGGCCGCCCGGGGGATGGAGGCTCTGCGGGGCTGCCGAGGGGCCGCCGCTCCCCGCCGGGGCCGGGGCCGGTGCTGCCCGGCCGCCCGCTGCCGCCCCGAGGACGCCGGCGAGCTGGGACTCGGACTCGGCGCTGAGCGAGGAGCCCGAGGGCGAGCGGCGCTCCGAGGAGGAGGGCGCCGGGGGCAGCGGCCGCCCCGCCGAGGCGGCGGGCGGCGGGGGGAGGCCGGCGGCGGCGGAGGCTCAGCCCCCGGAGGCAGCGGAGCGGGACAACGCCGGGCTCAGTGACAGCGAGATGTCGGCGGCCGTCTCAGGTACGGGCCGGGCCGGGAGGAGGGGTCGCTCTCCGCTGGGTCGCCGGTGGGAGGCGGCCGCGGGGCTCTTGTGCCGAGGGCCCGGACCGGAGGGATGGAGGGGAAGGGGTCGGAGAGGGGCCGAGCCCCCCTTCGAGCCCAGAAGGCCGAAAAACCCCCGGTGCCGTCGGGCCCCCGGTGCCGTCGGGCCGGAGCCGGCGACCCCAGCAGCGGCTCCCGGGGCGCGGGGGACCGGGGGATGGGGGCGTCCCGGTGGCTGCCCGCCGTGACCGCCGTGCTGTCGCCCTGCCCGCAGATCGCAGCCCGCCGGAGGAGGAGGACGGAGCGGGCAAGTGCGGGAAGCTGCTGCCGGCGGAGGACGAGGCGGCGGCGGCGCCGAAGCCTCGCAAGAAGCGCTCCCGGGCCGCCTTCTCCCACGCGCAGGTCTTCGAGCTGGAGCGGCGCTTCAACCACCAGCGCTACCTGTCGGGGCCCGAGCGGGCCGACCTGGCCGCCTCGCTGAAGCTGACCGAGACGCAGGTGAAGATCTGGTTCCAGAACCGGCGCTACAAGACCAAGAGGCGGCAGATGGCCGCAGACCTGCTGGCCGCCGCGCCCGCCGCCAAGAAGGTGGCCGTCAAGGTGCTGGTGCGCGACGACCAGAGACAGTACCACCCCGGCGAGGTGCTGCGGCCGCCCTCGCTGCTCTCCCTCCAGCCCTCCTATTACTATCCCTACTACTGCCTGCCCGGCTGGGCACTGTCCACCTGCGCCGCAGCCGCCGGCACCCAGTGAGGGGCACCCAGCGTGCGCCCCCCGCAGCACCCCGGGGAGCCCGTCTCCCACTCCCCCTGCTTCCCATCCACAGCCCCCGCCGCAGCTCTCGGTGCCTTGGACAGTATTTATTATTATTTTATTGTTATTTTTATTATTAATATTATTTGGACGGTCCCTCACCCGCTCCTCTCCCAGCGTAGGACTTCTCGGCCACCCCCTCGCCCCGTCCCCACCCCGGCAGCCGAGGACTCTTGCAATTCGGCACGACTAGTTCATGGTATCCATGTTGTCAGTGTATTTGGTGTAGACTTTTTTGTTTTTTTGTTTGTTTGATTTCGCTTCGGATCGGTAGAGACTCGATCTTGTGTGGGAGAGAGAAAGAGAGAGAGAGAGAAAAAAGGAAAGGAAAAAAAAAAAAAACACCATCAACAACAAAACGCCACGAAACCAAATGCAGCTCCAAAGAGGAGATCAAGGACTCCCTCGGTGGATTGTAAGGAAGCTTTTTTTTGACGTCTGTTTGAGTCCTTGGTCTTCCGACTCGTTGCAAACTGAGTGTGCCTTGTATGGTGCTGAATGTAAGGAAGCCTCTTTCAGATCCCCCCTGCTCTTGTTGCCCATGTTATTCCTGTACTCCATGATCCCTGGCAAAGGATAAATATGTCACAAAAGGGTGAGACTTATATCGCAACTCCAGACTTCTTTTTTTTTTTTTCTTTTGTTTTGTTTTGTTTTCCTGAGATCTTTCCGTGTTCGGGGAGGGAGGAGTTACGGATTTTTCGCACTTTCCAGTTGTATTAAAGTTGTTGTTATTATTATTTTTATATTCAATGTGAATATTTCTAGTCAGGCTTTAAAAAAAAAAAATCGATGTAACGGGAAATTTTAATACCAACAGTGCCTTTCACAGTTCTTCTGCAGCCCTCTCCTTCAGGGGCGGGGATTTCTGATCTGCTCAGCAATGTAATTACACTTTCTTTCATTCAAGGTAACTCATCGCTTTTTTTTTCTTTATTTTTTTTTCCTCCCTTTCTCTTTTAATGGCACTGTGCACTCAACTAGAGTATTTACTTCAAATGAATTGTGAATGTTTGTAAGCTACCCGCTGTACTTTTTTTTTTTTTTTAATTTATAAACTTTAGTTTAACACCTCGCTCTGCCGCGTGTGTCGTTTCTGAGGGCTGGCACGGATTTCCCCGGCAGCTTTTTCCCTCTCAGCTCTGCCCCTTTCCCTCCGTGCCCTGCTCCAAGGGCACCGGCAGTGGCTCCGGATCCCCCCCGGGGGCTCGGGCGTGCAGGACACGATGCTGTTCGGTCTGTCCGGGTCAGAGGGGAGCCCCCAGAACCCCCCAGCTCCCGGAGAGGAGGCTCCCGAGCGTATCCCGGGGAGGATGCGGCGCGGTGCGGGCACCCCGGGACCGCCACGTCGGTTTTCCCGTGCAAGGGGCTTGCCCGCATCCCTCGAAAACCCAGGCAGCTCCTGGGGGAAGCGGATAGTGATCATAATTATTATTCCTCCGCGTCTGCGGGTTATTCCCTCTCTGCTGGAACCTGCAGCCGGGCTCGTCCCAGCGGCCCGAGGCCGCACGGCCACGACAGCCGCTTGGGGCAGCCTCCAGCTTTGGAGAGGATTTCCCGGGGCCGGCCCTACAGTGAGCCGGAGCCGGCCCTACAAGGATCCCGGGGCCGGCAGCGTTCTGCTTGGGGCAGCTTCCCCCCCAGGGGGACGGGACGGGCAGGGCAGGGATGCGCAGCCCCTCGTTTTTCCACCCGATTTTGCCTTGCCCCTCTCCCGGGCACACCCCCGGCTCCCCGCAGCGAGCAGCCCCGGGCGGATTTGCAGCCCCACCGCCCTGCTGCCGAGCCTCGAGTCCTTCGAGCAGCCCCAGGAGGCCTCCGGGCAGCTTCCTCGGCAGCCGCCTCGCCCCCCCCAATTGTTATTTCTCTCTGCCCAGGCTCTGAGAGCAGCGCTGCGGGCTGCGGCTCTCTCCCAGACAGGCTCCCCGCGGCGTGGGCAGGGGTAGAGGGGCCGGGGGCGAGCGGATCGATCCTAAAGCTGTCGGTGTCTGTGGCACGGAGGGCTCTGCTCTGAGTTTGGGGTTTTAGCTGTGCCCCACCGGGTGGGTTGGAGCTGAGGGAAGGGTGGTTTACAGCGAAAATCTTGACGGATGCGGGAGGAACGATATTTATTAGCCCCGATCCTGAAATACATATTTTTTTCCTTCTTTCCATTTTTGTTTTTATTTTATTTTTTATTTTTTTTAACCATCTTCTCCCGCCTTTCCCACCGCTTTCCCTCCTGGGAAAACGAAAGCTGTAGGTGGCTGGAGCAGGGATGGCTCCGAGGGGACAATTTGCAAGAGCGGAGGGGCCGGGGGGGGACACGAAATTTCTGTCGCGACCGGGGGGGGCTTTCGAAGAAGCTGCTCACTGCCCCTCTGGGGCTCCGGGATGGAGAGGGGGGATTATTTCGAAGCCTTTCCCGTAGGTGACCGGGTTTTGTTATTTTTCTCCGTGCTCGCTGACGGATGGAGCACTGCAGGGAATCGCCTGATGTGAAAAGAAAGCGTCGGTCAGGAGAACTTCCCCAGGGCCCTTCGGGTTGTGGCAGTGGGTAACAGTCGCGGGACAAAGCCGCAAGCTATTTTTCTTTGAATCTAGTAAAATTAAGATGCGTTTTGTTCGAGGCAGAGATCGCTGAACAAGGTGATCCGGGCGAAGTTAGCCAGGAAGATAGGATGAGGTTCGATATCGAATATTTCGGTTTCGTTACTGCAATCGTTTGGCGTTGGCAAAATCCGGTATTGGCGGAACATCAGTGTTTTACATCGAGGAGGGTTAACTGATAATTTAATGCAATTTTACGTGAGTTTGGAGGCTTTTCTATTCCTGCTTCTACCGATAATTTTACACTTTGAAATATAAAGCAATCGCTCCGAGTCTTTTTCTCTTTTCTTAATGACAAACCCCCCAGTAAACTGCGCGTAACTCTACCAAGGCCAAAGGAATCAGTCCGGATTTTCGACGGTTCAGTTCACAGCAAAACCCGGGCTTTAGCATGCTCTCTCCATCCCACCCCCCGACCACATACTCGGCTCTAGAGCACATCCACTGCTGCACCACGACAGTAACCTCCCTATCGATATGTCCCAGCCTCTCTCCCCGAGCCCGGATCGGTGCGGGAGCCGTGGGAACACTTTTCCATCCGGCCACCGGCAGGCTACGGTCAGAAAAAAACAGTCGCAACAGGGAGAGAGAGAAACTACCGCAGCTACGAGAAATTCGATTGTTGAAATGTAATGTAAATTGTGTATATCTTTGCATATGTCTCCACAGGCGCTCGTGTTTGTGTATGAAACGCTCGCACAGGCGCAGAGACCAGCTCTGCGCCCAGAAGGCTGCCTATATTTAGATCCCTCCTGCTCGCTCGCAGGGCAATAAAACAGGAAACCACGTAGGTTTCCCTTCTCACACGCGCTTCTCAGGTAGAAATCAGTGCAGAAGAAGGAGGTTCCGGGCTCGGGTGCTCGGATGCCCGCCGTGCCCGCTGCCTGCTCCCGACGGCGCGGCACCTGCCCGGCCTCCCGGCGGCAACCGGCAGCGGAGGGCAAAGGTGGCCTGGGGGTTAAGGGCCTGTTCTCGGCCGGAGAGGGGTTTTGCAGGCCCCGTTCCGCTCCGCTTCTCCCGTCGGAGGGGAGAGAGGAGCCCCGAGGGCGGCCACACGCCTGCCGTCGAGGGTGGCGGGGTGCCCGGCCGGGAGGGACCCTTCGCCACCGCCTTGCAGCTGCGAAGGTGCGAGGATCAAGCGGCTCCGTGAGACGGGGTTGAAGGTGCCCGAGCGGGCGAGCAGCGCTGGGGACTCTGCCCGAGAAGGGAGCGGGGACGTTGGGCACCGGGGCGGCCCAGACGGGGATGAGCGGGAGCCCCGGCGCCGGGCAGAGCCGAGCCCTTGGAGGGAGATTGGAGGGTACAAAGCCAGAGCCCTGCGTTCAGGGGAGTCCAGAGGTGGTGACAGCGGTTGTGGCAGCGGGGGGCTTGGTTTTGGCCGAGGTGATGTCACAAATCCTGAGCGCTTCTTCCTCGTCCCATCCCCGGGGCCGCCACCACTGCCAGCCTTGACGAGTCCCTTTCTCCTGTCCAAAAGTCTCCCAAAAATGAAATGCGGGCTGTGTCCTGCCATTGCCTGTTGCAGGGGGAGCGGCACCAGCAGCCAGGGAGCAAAAGCAGCGCGTCCCCTGCTGAGCCACAGGGCGCCGGGACCCCGCACCGCACTGCGCCGGGGCAGCGCTCTCCAGCCTCGGCAGAGCTCCCCCACCCCCGGGGGCTAGCAGAGAGGCCGGTGGGCGAGGGGGCTCTACCTGGATCCCCCCCTCCCGGCTCGGCTGGAGATGTCTGAAGGGCCCTGCGCACCCCGGGTGCCGCATTTCCCCCCGACGGCTGCCGGTGCCTTGGCGAGGAGCGGGCGGAATGTCCCCCGCAGGTGGGATTTGCTCTTTTATTTATTCCTTTATTTAGTTTTATTTTAAGTATTGGCATTTATGGTATTTTCTTTGCAAAAAGGAAGGAGCCTGGAGCTGTTGGGAGGAGCCCACGGAGCCGAGAGGGAGGGCACGGCCGGGGGGCGACAGTGGCGGTGCCCGGCGCGATCCGGCACCATTCCGGTGTAGGGCAGGTGGGGGGGCAGGGCTGCCCCCTCCCACCCTGCCCAGGGCTCGGCCGGGGCCCTAGGGACCGAGCAGAAAGCCCAGGGGAGCTTTAGTCCTGGAGCTGGGAGCTCTTGGCTGCCCAGAGTCCGTGGAGAGGCTGGGGAAGAAGGATCCCAGCCTCCTCGCCGAGAGGTGTGACCCCATGGCTGGTCCCAAAAGGGATCCTGGAGAGCAGTGCCACTAGCAGTGGGCTCATTGGAAATAAGAGCGGGGACTGCGGAGATGCGGCTTTCACATCCCTTGGGCTCTCAGGTGCGCCCGTGGCTTTTAGCCTCAAGTGAGGCTCGGTAGCAAAAGAGGCCGGCGTTTGGGCTCCCCAGAATCTCCGCCGGTTAGGGACACCGCTGGTGATAGAATATAAACCTATGTATTAGGGCTCGTGGATAATTCAAACATTTTTTCAACTATTATTATTGCTCTTATTTATTTTAAAAAGAACCCAAGGCGGGGGCTCGGAAGGCTCCACGCAGCCTTTTCTTGCACGGCCGACTGCACAGCAGCCCAGTGCTCCCCCCCCCCCCTCCGCGAGCGAGGACGGCCAGAGAACAGGGAACAGGGCTCTCCTGGGACACAAGCCCCGAGCTGAAAAACGGTGGCAAGGCTGGGAAAAAGCACAAGTGCCTGTCCTGCAGCTTCTCGGGGCCGGACGGCAGCAGCGGGCGAGCGGGGGCTCGGCTGGACAGGGGCAGAGGGGCGGCGGGGTTTGTAGGGGGGGGTTATTTGGGGCTAAACTGGGACGAGAACTCATGGGGCAGCAGGCGGCTGCTGGGCGGCGCGGGTTGCGGCTTTGTTTCCTCGATTGCTCTGTGGGGAAAGCAAATCCTGCAAGCGATGATGGCTCAGGAAAAAAAAAAAAAAAAAAAAAAAAAAAAAGCTGGTTCAGAGGCGAGCCCTGCCTTTCTGCTCCGGAGGGAGGTGGCTGCTTGACGACCCCGCTCGCTGTCGGTGTTGAGCTCCCCGCTGCAGCCGCCCCATAGCGGGACCCCCCCGGCCCCAGGCTTTTCTCCGGGGCAGGGGCAAACCCAAACGCTCTGCCCGTGGATCCGCGCTCCGAGCAGCCGGGGAAAGTCTTTGTGTCGCAAAGGACTCGAGTGATAATTAGGGATGAAATGCGCGTGGAGAGGACTAATATTATTTTTGGCTTGGGTGGGAATAATACAGATTTGCAACCCGTAAGAATAAAGCCGGGGTAAGACTGGGAGAGGAAGGAGGGAAGGGAGGTGGCTCCGATCGCCGCCGGCAGCACCGGGTGTTGATGGCGAGCTTCGTGCCGGTCTCTTCGGCTTGGGACAGCGACGGGCAAACGCTGCCGTGCTTGGGGTCTCTGGGGAAGGCGGCCGGGGCAGGGCTGGTGCCGGAGCAGGGGGGAACGGGGCCGTTTGGCTCTCGGGAGGCTGCCGCGAACGGATTTACCAAGTCTGCGGTGCCCAAGGCGATCAGAGCAAACAAATATTGTGCCTCGGCTAACTAAATAATAATAATAATAATAATAACAAAGGGTCCATTCGCAGCTCCATGTATTCGGTTAGGAACAAATTGTAATCACAAACGGGGAATTTCTGCGGCCGCACCGCGTTTTCCCAGCGAGCGCACCGAGAAGGGAATATCTGCGCTCCTCTGCTGCTTACAGGCACCGCTCTGCAGGGCTGCGGGCTGTCCTTTTGTCAAGGGTCTCCCAGGTTGCTTTAATTTCTTACAAATCTGGCTAATTTATCGGATTTAAAAAAAAAAAAAAAAAAAAAAAAAAAAAGATTCCTGGAAGAAAACGACGCTTTTCCTCTCTCCCAAGGCGCTTTTCCTCTCTCCCTCTGGTGCGCCGTGGGTTCGCGGAGCCCGGGGAGCTGTGCATGGATGGCCGTGTCAGGCTGTTGGGGATCACCTTGGCATGGTTTGCCAACAACGCCTCCAAAAGACGGTGAAATATCCGCTTCGCCTTTGCGAACAACTGATTTCGCCGAAAAAGGATTAGAAGCGAAGGGAGAGGGCGCAGAGAAAAAAAAATACACACAATTCAATTTCCAGCCCTCGCCTTAAGGGGGGAGCTTTAAAAGGAAAGAAACGACATTTTCTCTCGGAAAAAAAAAAAAAAATACGCAAGCCTCACAAAGTGCAAATTGCTTGCGAATTGGTCTCGCCTCGGGAAGGATCCCGTGTGCGAGGAGCCCCTTGGCCAGGAAGGCACCGGGGGACTCGGAGGGAGCGGGATGCCGGCCGTGCCTTCCTGCTGGAGCAGGGGGCTCAGACGGGTCCCCCTCGGGGATGGCATCCCCCAGCAGCACCCCACGGCCTCTGCCCTCCGGGGGGTGCCCGCAGCACCCACGGGCGCCCCGAGGTGCTGCCGGCCTCCCTCGGCCGGCGGGGAGGGTGCCCTCAATGCCAGGCCTGTACGCTTGGAGCTTGATTTCGCACGTCAAGGGTAATTTCTCCATACAACTTAATGGACGCGGCTTGACATCCATAATGATCGCTAATCATTCAAATTATTTTTGCTAGCG